>NW_026536047.1:0-600000 GCF_028551555.1 Melozone crissalis | reverse complement strand
ATATTCCATTAAATCCACCCAGGATATTCCATTAAATCCACCCAGGATATTCCATTAAATCCACACAGGATATTCCATTAAATCCACACGGGATATTCCAGAAAATCCGCCCGGGATATCCCAGAAAAATCCACCTGAGAATTCCAACAAAATCCACCTGGGATATTCCATTAAATCCACATGGATATTCCAGCAGAACCCACCTGGAATATTCCAGCCAAATCCACCCAGGATGTCCCAGAAAAATCCACCCAGGATATCCCATTAAACCCAGCCAGGGTATTCCATTAAATCCACCTGGGATATTCCAGATATTCCATTAAATCCACCCAGGATATCCCAGAAAAATCCACCTAGGGAATTCCAGTAAAATCCATCCAAGATATCCAAAGAAAACCCACCTGGGATATTCCATTAAATTCACCTGGGATATTCCAGCAAATCCCATTCCCAGAAAGCTGGGAGAGCGTTATTCCCATTTTTCCAGCTCTGATTCCAGTGGGAAATCCAACTGGAAAGGGATGGAGGGCGCTGGGTGCTGCTGCTGATTCCCAGTGGGAATTTGGGTAGAAAAAGGAATTGTTCATTAATTATTGATTAGGGAATATTTGGCATGGAAATACTGGGAGTTATTTGGAATGTTGGGCTTGGAAACACTGGGATTATTGGGACTATTCCCACTGGGAATAATTATTGGGGAATATTGGCTTGGAAAGTTCAGATTTTATCATGGCATTAACTGGATTTTTGGGACTGAAATCCAGTGGAAATTCAGGTTTTAACCAAGAAAAACCCCCTTTCTTCTCCCTTGTCCTCTTCTCCCTCTTGTCCCCTTTTTCACCTTTTCCTCCTTTTCTCTTCCTTTTTTTCCCCTTCAACCTTTTTCCCCTTTTCTCCCATTTCTTCCCCCATTTATTTTCTTCTCCCCATTCCCCCTCCTTTCTCCCCATTTTCTTCTTCTTTCCCCCCGTCTTTCCCCGGTTTTCTCCCCCATTTTTCCCACTTTTCTATCACTTCTCCTCTTCTTTCCCCCTTTTTCTGTTTTCCCTTCCCTTCCCTTCCCACCTTTTCCTCTTTACCTTCCCTCTCTTTTCCCCCTTTCCTTTCCCCCTTTCCCCCTTTCCTTTCCCATCTTTCCTTTCCCCCACTCTTCCCCCTTTCCTTTTCCCCCTTTCCCCCCTTTCCTTTCTCCCTTCTCCTTTCCCCCTTTCTTTCCCCCTTTTCCCCTTTCCTTTCCCACCTTTTCTCCCTTTCCTTCCCCCCTTTTCCTCTTTACCTTCCCCCTTTCCTTTCCCCTTTTCCTTCCCCCTTCCCCCCTCCTTTCCCCACTCTTCCCCCTTTCCTTTCCCCCTTTTCCCCTCTCCTTTCCCCCATTTCCCCCCTTTTTCTCCCCCATTTCCCCCTTTCCTTTCCCCCTTTTCCCCCCTTTCCTTTCCACCTTTTCTCCCACTTCTCCCTTTTCCTTTTCTCCCTCTCCTTCCCCCTTTTCCTCTTTACCTTCCCCCTCTTTTCCCTTTTCCTTTCCCCTTTCCTTTCCCCCTTTCCCCCGCTCTTCCCCCTTTCCTTTTCCCCTTCCCCCCTTTCCTTTTCCATCTTTCCTTTCCCCCTTTCCTTTCCTTTCCCCCTTTTCCCCTTTCCTTTCCCCCCCTTCCTTTCCCCCTTTCCTTTCCCACCTTTTCCCCCTTTCCTTTCCCCCCTTTTCCCCCTTTCCTTCCCCCCATTTCCCCCTTTTTCTCCCCCATTTCCCCCTTCCCTTTCCCCCTTTCTTTCCCCCATTTCCCCCTTTCCTTTCCCCCATTTCCCCCTTTTTCTCGCCCATTTCCCCCCTTTTCCTTCCCCCTTTCCCCTTTTTCTCACCCATTTCCCCCCTTTTCCTTCCCCCTTCCCCCCCCCTTTCCCCCACTCTTCCCCCTTCCCTTTCCCCCTTTTCCCCCTTTCCTTTTCCCCATTTCCCCCTTTTCTCCCCTTTCCCCCTTCCCTTCCCCCTTTCCCCCCAGGGTGCTGCAGCTGATGAACCTGACCGACTCCCGCCTGGCGCAGGCGGGCAATGAGAAGCTGGAGCTGGCCATGCTCAGCTTCTTCGAGCAGTTCCGCAAGATCTACATCGGGGACCAGGTGCAGAAATCCTCCAAGGTGGGCGCAATTCCCAAATTCCCAAAAATTCCCCCTTTCCCCCGGAAAACCAGCCCTCAGTCATTCCCTTCTCCTCATTTACCTGCAATTCACTCCCGTTTTCTGTCAGTTCTCGTCGTGTTTCCTCAAAATAAATCCCATTTTTGTGATTTCTTCCCATTTGATGTGGAGTTAAATCCCGTTTTCTGGATTCTTCCTGGAATTAAATCCCATTTCTGGGATTTTATCTAATTTTTCCTGGAATTAAATGTCATTTTCTGGATTTCTCCTGCAATTAAATCACGTTTCTATGATTTCTCCTCATTTGACCTGAAATTAAATCCCATTTTCTGTAATTTCTCCCAGAATTAAATTCCATTTTTGGGATTTCTCCTAAAATTAAATCCCATTTTCTGTGATTTCCCCTGGAATTAGATCCCATTTTCTGTGATTCTTCCTGGAATTAAATCCCATTTTCTGTGATTTCTTCTGAAATTAAATCCCATTTTCTGGGATTCTTCCTTGAATTAAATCCCATTTCTGGGATTTCTCCTCGTTTTACCTGGAATTAAATCCCATTTTCTGGGATTTCTCCCTGAATTAAATCCCATTTTCTGTGATTCTTCTTGGAATTAAATCCCATTTCTGGGATTTTTTCCTGGAATTAAATGTCATTTTCTGGGATTTCTCCGGAATTAAATCCCATTTCTGTGATTTCTCCGCATTTTAGCTGCAGTTGTATTTCTCCAGAATTAAATGCCATTTTCTGGGATTTCTCCTGGAATTAAATCCCATTTTCTGGGATTTCTCCCAGAATTAAATCAAATTTTCTGTGATTTCTCCCAGAATTAAATCTCATTTTCTGTGATTTCTTCCTGGAATTAAATCCCATTTTTTTGGGATTTCTCCTGGAATTAAATCAAATTTTCTGTAATTTCTCCCAGAATTAAATCCCATTTTCTATGATTTCTCCTGAAATCAGATTTTTTGGGGAGAATTCCCAGTTTTCCTGGCAGTTTGGAATTCTTTTTTCCGTGTTTTTTTTTTGGCAGCTGTACCGGAGGCTGTCGGAGGTGCTGGGGCTGAACGACGAGACCATGGTGCTGAGCGTGTTCATCGGGAAGATGTGAGTGGCCTGCAGCATTCCTGGAATTCCTGGAATTCCGGAATTCCTGGAATCCTGGAATTCCTCACCCCAAAAACCTGGGATCGCTGCTGCTGCTCCTGGGAGGGGTTTAGGGAGCTCAGGGAGTTTAGGATGGGATTTTCCAAATCCCAGGAATTCCACAAAAGTGCCACAAAAATGCCACAAAAATTCCAGGTGTAGCCAATCCCACAGAATTCCATGTGTAACCATTCCCAGAAATTCCAGCTGTAACCAATCCCACAAATTCCAGGTGCAGTCAATCCCAGAAATTTCAGGTGTGGCCAATCCTAGAAATTCCAGGTGTAACCAATCCCACAGAATTTCAGGGGCCTGGAATCCCCCAGAATTCCAGGTGTAACCAATCCCAGAAATTCCAGTGCAGCCAATCCCAGAATTCCAGGTGTAACCAATCCCAGAAATTCCAAGGGCAGCCAGTCCCACAGAAATTCCAGGTGTAACCAATCCCACAGAATCCCAGAGGCCTGGAATCCCAGAGAATTCCAGGTGTAACCAATCCCAGAAATTCCAGGTGTAGCCAATCCCACAAAATTTCAAGGGCCTGGAATCCCACAGAATTCTGGGTTTAACCAATCAATCCCAAAAATTCCAAGTGTAACCAATCCCAGAAATTCCAGCTGTAACCAATCCCACAGAATCCCAGAGGCCTGGAATCCCACAGAATCTCAACTGTAACCAATCCCAGAAATTCCAGGTATAACCAGTCCCACAGAATTCCAGGTGCTGCCAATCCTGGAAATTCGAGATGTAACCAATCCCACAGATTTCCAGGTGCACCCAATCCCACAGAATTTCAGGGTCCTGGAATCCCTCAGAATTCCAGGTGGAGCCAATCGCAGAAATTCCAGGTGCAGCCAATTCCATAGAATTCCAGGTGTAACCAATCCCACAGAATTCCAGGCGCTGCCAACCCCAGAAATTCCAGGTGGAAGCTGGGATCCCACAGAATTCCTGGTGTAGCCAGTCCCAGAAATTCCAGGTGCTGCCAATCCCACACAATTCCAGATGTAACCTGGGATCCCAAAGAATTCCAGGTATAACCAATCCCACAAAATTCCAAGTGTAACCTGGGATCCCAGAGAATTCCAGGTGTAACCAATCCCAGAAATTTCAGGTATAACCAATCCCACAGAATCCCAGGGGCCTGCAATCCCACAGAATTCCATGTGCAGCCAATCCCAGAAATTCCAAGTGTAGCAAATCCCACAGAATTCCAGATGTAACCAATTCCAGGTGCAGCCAATCCCGCAGAAATTCCAAGGGCAACCAATCCTGCAGAATCCCAGGGGCCTGGAATCCCACAGAATTCCAGGTGTAGCCAATCCCAGAATTTCCAGATGCAGCCAATCCCACAGAATTCCAGGTGTAACCGATCCCACAGAATTCCAGGTGTAACCGATCCCACAGAATTCCAAGTGTAACCGATCCCACAGAATCCCAGGTGTAACCAATCCCACAGAATTCCAGGTGTAACCGATCCCACAGAATTCCAAGGGCAGCCATTCCCAGAAATTCCAGATGTACCCTGGGATCCCAGAGAATTCCAGGTGTAACCAATCCCAGAAATTCCAGCTGAAACCAATCCCACAGAATCCCAGATGTAACCAATCCCACAGAATTCCAGGTGTACCCTAGGATCCCACAATTCCAGGTGCAGCCAATCCCAGAAATTCCAGGTGTAACCAATCCCAGAAATTCCAGTGCAGCCAATCCCACAGAATTCCAGGTGTAACCAATCCCACAGAATTCCAAGGGCAGCCAATCCCACACAATTCCAGGTGTAACCAATCCCAGAAATTCCAGTGCAGCCAATCCCACAGAATTCCAGGTGTACCCTAGGATCCCACAATTCCATGTGCAGCCAATCCCAGAAATTCCAAGTGTAGCAAATCCCACAGAATTCCAGATGTAACCAATTCCAGGTGCAGCCAATCCCGCAGAAATTCCAAGGGCAACCAATCCTGCAGAATCCCAGGGGCCTGGAATCCCACAGAATTCCAGGTGTAGCCAATCCCAGAATTTCCAGATGCAGCCAATCCCACAGAATTCCAGGTGTAACCGATCCCACAGAATTCCAGGTGTAACCGATCCCACAGAATTCCAAGTGTAACCGATCCCACAGAATCCCAGGTGTAACCAATCCCACAGAATTCCAGGTGTAACCGATCCCACAGAATTCCAAGGGCAGCCATTCCCAGAAATTCCAGATGTACCCTGGGATCCCAGAGAATTCCAGGTGTAACCAATCCCAGAAATTCCAGCTGAAACCAATCCCACAGAATCCCAGATGTAACCAATCCCACAGAATTCCAGGTGTACCCTAGGATCCCACAATTCCAGGTGCAGCCAATCCCAGAAATTCCAGGTGTAACCAATCCCAGAAATTCCAGTGCAGCCAATCCCACAGAATTCCAGGTGTAACCAATCCCACAGAATTCCAAGGGCAGCCAATCCCACACAATTCCAGGTGTAACCAATCCCAGAAATTCCAGTGCAGCCAATCCCACAGAATTCCAGGTGTACCCTAGGATCCCACAATTCCAGGTGCAGCCAATCCCAGAAATTCCAGGTGTAGTCAATCCCACAGAATTCCAAGGGCAGCCAATCCCACAAATTCCAGGTGTAACCAATCCCACAGAATTCCAAGGGCAGCCAATCCCACAAATTCCAGGTGTACCCTGGGATCCCACAGAATTCCAGGTGTAACTGATCCCACAGAATTCCAGTGCAGCCAATCCCACAGAATTCCAGGTGTAACCAATCCCACAGAATTCCAGGTCTATCCTGGGCTCCGGCATTTCCACAGGACAATTTTCCCTGCCAAACACGATCCCGATGGTTTCATTCCCAATTTTACGCTCCGTGCTATCGGGAGACGGGAAAATCAACCACGATTCCCAGAAAAATCCCGGAAAAATCCCATAAAATTCCCTCTGATCCATGTTTTTTCCTTCCCAGCATCACCAACCTGAAGTACTGGGGCCGCTGCGAGCCGATCACGTCCAAGACCCTGCAGCTGCTCAACGACCTCTCCATTGGATATCCTTTTGGGAAGGGCTCCCAAATCCTTGGGAAAAGCCATCCCGAAGTTCTGCTGGAATGGGAGCAGCCCCACATTCCTGCTTTTCCCCCGGATTTTTGGGAATGAGGGGAGAGGAGGGCGGGATGAGGCTGGCGGGGTGTTGTTGATTTTGGGCTGTTTGGGGTCAGAATTCCTTTGGAGTTGAGCTTCCACGGGGAGGTAGCGGTTTTGTCTTCTGGTTTTCCAGGAATTCCGCGAGTTTTAGGAATTCCAGAGGTTTCAGAAATTCCACAAGTTCCAGGAATTCCAGAGGTTTCAGAAATTCCACAAGTTCCTGGGGTTTTTTCCCCACACCGAGATTTGCACAATTTGGATTATCCTTGGAACAAACCAAAAATTCCCAACTTCCTGAGTAATCCAGCCCCAATCCCATTTTTCCAGCCCGGCTCTGGAAGTGTTTTCCAGGAATTCCACAAGTTCCAGGAGTTCCAGAGGTTTCAGAAATTCCACAAGCTCCTGGGTTTTTTTCCCCACACCGAGATTTGCACAATTTGGTTTATCCTTGGAACAAACAGAAGAGAATTCCCAATTTATTGAGAACCAGACAGAATTCCCAATTTGCTGAACAATCCAGGCCCAATCCCATTTTTCCAGCCTGGCTCTGGAAGTGTTTTCCAGGAATTCCAGAATTCCCAGGAATTCCACAACTTCCAGACCCCGAATTTTTCCCAGTGGTCACCAAGGCTCTCCCCAAGTGGAGATTTACAAAATTTGGATTATCCTTAGAAAAAAACATAAATTTCCCAACTTCCTGAGTAATCCAGACCCAATCCCATTTTTCCAGCCTTTCCCTGGAAGTGTTTTTTCCATGAATTCCAGGATTTCCAGGAATTCCACAACTTTCAGACCCGGAATTTTTCCCCAGGGGTCACCAAGGCTCTCCCCAAGCTGAGATTTGCACAGCTTGGATTATCCTTGGAACAAACATGAAATTCCCAATTTCCTGAATAATCCAGGCAATTCCCAATTTCCTGAGCCCAATCCTGTGCTTCCAACCTGTCCCTGGAAGTGTTTCCCAGGAATTCCTGAATTTCCAGGAATTCCACAACTTCCAGACCCTGAGTTTTTCCCCAGGACGTCTCCCCACGCCGAGATTTACAAAATTTGGATTATCCTTAGAAAAAAACATAAATTTCCCAATTTCCTGAGTAATCCAAGCCCAATCCCATTTTTCCAGCCTTTCCCTGGAAGTGTTTTCCATGAATTCCAGAATTTCCAGGAATTCCACAACTTCCAGACCCCGAGTTTTTCCCCAGAGATCACCAAGGCTCTCCCCAAGCCCAGATTTGCACAATTTGGGTTATCCTTGGAACAAACATGAAATTCCCAATTTCCTGAATAATCCAGACCCAATCCCATTTTTCCAGCCTGGCCCTGGAAGTGTTTTCCATGAATTCCAGAATTCCCAGGAATTCCACAACTTCCAGACCCCGAGTTTTTCCCCAGGACGTCTCCCCAAGCCGAGATTTACAAAATTTGGATTATCCTTAGAAAAAAACATAAATTTCCCAATTTCCTGAATGAACCTGCCCCAATCCAATTTTTCCAGCCTTTCCCTGGAAAAATCCCATGGATTTTTCTGGGAATTCCAGCAATTCCAGGATTTTGTGTCTCTTCCTTGACGCCCTGCACGTACAGCAGCGTGCGGAAGCTGGTGAAGCTCAGCGCCGTGCAGTTCATGCTCAACAATCACACGGTGAGCTCCCGCAAAATTCCCAGCAAAATTCCCAGCAAAATTCCATCCCAGATCCCCTCTGGAATTCCATCTCCCTCCTGGGTTTCTGTGGTGCTGGAGGAACCTCTGGAAAATTGGGGTTTTTTTGGTGGAATATTTTGGTTTTTAGGGGGTGGCGTTTGGTGACGCTTCCCCATTCCCAAAGATTTTTGCTCTCCGTGAATTCCAAGCTCATTCCTGGAAAATTCCCAGCCTGGGTTAGTGGGAATATGAGATTTGAGGTCCCTTCCAACCTAAAGCATTCCAGGGTTCCGTTCCATGCCGTTCCCAATCCCAGCAGCAATTCCAGAGGCTTTGCAATCCTGGAGTTCAGGGAGATTTTCCAGGAATTCCTGCAGTTCGTTGATGATTTCCAGGAGGTTTCCCAGGAATTCCTGCAGTTCCTTGATGATTTCCAGGAGGTTTCCCAGGAATTCCTGCAGTTCAGGGATGATTTCCAGGAGGTTTCCCAGGAATTCCTGCAGTTCATTGATGATTTCCAGGAGGTTTCCCAGGAATTCCTGCAGTTCAGGGATGATTTCCAGGAGGTTTCCCAGGAATTCCTGCAGTTCATTGATGATTTCCAGGAGGTTTTCCCGGAATTCCTGCAGTTCATTGATGATTTCCAGGAGGTTTCCCAGGAATTCCTGCAGTTCAGGGATGATTTCCAGGAGGTTTTCCAGGAATTCCTGCAGTTCAGGGATGATTTCCAGGAGGTTTCCCAGGAATTCCTGCAGTTCATTGATGATTTCCAGGAGGTTTTCCAGGAATTCCTGCAGTTCATTGATGATTTCCAGGAGGTTTCCCAGGAATTCCTGCAGTTCATTGATGATTTCCAGGCATTCCTGGAGTTCCCAGGATGATTTCCCTGCATTCTTGGAGTTCAGGAATTATTTCCAGGATGTTTTCCAGGCATTCCTGGAATTAAGGAAGGTTTTCCAGGCAATTCCAGGAATGTTTTCCAGGCAATTCCAGCAAAGTTTTCCAGGCATTCCTGGAGTTCAGGGATGATTCCCAGGCAATTCCAGGGATGTTTTCCCTGCATTCCTGGAGTTCAGGGATAATTTCCAGGATGTTTTCCAGGAATTCCTGGAATTAAGGGAGGTTTTCCAGGCAATTCCAACAATGTTTTCCAGGCATTCCTGGAGTTCAGGGATGATTTTGAGGAATTCCTGGAGTTCAGGGATAATTTCCAGGCATTTCCAAGAATTCCTGGAGTTCCCATAATGTTTTCCAGGAATTCCTGGAATTAAGGGAGATTTTCCAGGCAATTCCAGCAAAGTTTTCCAGACATTTCCTGGAATGTTTTCCAGGAATTCCTGGAGTTCAGGGATGATTCCCAGGCATTTCCAGGAGTTCCCAGGATGTTTTCCAGGAATTTCTGGAATTAAGGGAGGTTTTCCAGGCAATTCCTGGAATGTTTTCTTGGCATTCCTGGAGTTCAGGGATAATTTCCAGGATGTTTCCCAGGAATTCCTGGAGTTTCCAGGATGTTTTCCAAGCATTCCCAGGGATGTTCTCCAGGCATTCCAAGGGATTTCAGCCCCAATTCCCAGCCTGGAATTACATTTTTCCATGGAAAACAACCAGGAATCAACCTGAAGGATTCCCATCTCAGAGGCAGAGCCAGAATTCCTGCAATTCCCCTGCAATTCCCCTGTCCTTGGAAGTGTTTTCCCAAGAATTCCAGAAGTTCCTGAGTTTTTCACCGAGGCTCTCCCCAAGCTGAGATTTGCAAAATTTGGGTTGTCCTTGGAAAAAAACCATAAATTTCCCAACTCCCTGAGTAACCCAGGCCCTGGGAATTCCAGGGGGGAGAGAGAAAATTGGGATTGGGATTCCCAGAAAACTGGCTCTGGGAATGCTGCAGGCTCCAGAATTCCATCATTCCACCAAACCCAATGAATATTTGGGATTCTGGATGCTCGGGATCCGTCTCAAGCTTGGAAAAACAAGATTTCTGGAGATTTTTCCCGCTTTTTCTCTGGAAAAATCCCCTTTTCCATGTGGGAATTTTTTTCCCTCCTCACCCCATCCCAATTTTTCCTTTTCCAGAGTGAGCACTTTTCCTTCCTGGGCATCAACAACCAGTCCAACCCAAGCTTGGAAAAACCAAATTTCTCCATTTCCCACCAGATTTTTCCCGCTTTTTCTCTGGGAAAAAATCACCTTTTCCATGTGGGAATTTTTTCCTGGAGCTCTTCCCTCCTCGCCTCATCCCAATTTTTTCGTTTTCCAAAGTGAGCACTTTTCCTTGCTGGGCATCACCAGTCCAAGCCAAGCTTGGAAAAACCAGATTTCTCCATTTCCCATCAGATTTTCCCGCTTCTTCTCTGGAAAAATAGTAGGAAAAATCCCCTTTTCCGTGTGGGAATTTATTCCTGGGGCTCTTCCCTCCTCGTCTCATCCCAATTTTTCCTTTTTCCAGAGCGAGCACTTTTCCTTCCTGAGCATCAACAACCAGTCCAACCCAAGCTTGGAAAAAAGAGATTTCTTCATTTCCCACCAGATTTTCCCGCTTTTTCTCTGGAAAAATCCCCTTTTCCATGTGGGAATTTTTTTCCCTCCTCACCTCATCCCAATTTTTCCTTTTTCCAGAGCGAGCACTTTTCCTTCCTGGGCATCAACAACCAGTCCAACCTGACGGACATGCGCTGCCGCACCACGTTCTACACGGCCCTGGGGCGGCTCCTCATGGTGGATTTAGGTAATTTTTTCCTGGGAAATTCCCGCGGAATTCCGGCTTTTGGGAAGCGGATTGTGGGATTTAGGGAGGTGGAGATTCGCCAGGTTGAAGGGGGTTGGGGTGGGGGAATGGAAAATCGGGAGTTGGGGTTGGTGAGGGGAATTATCCCGTGAAAATGGGGGTGAAATTTTTCCATCCAACCAAAAGTTGGGAAAAAATTTTTCCCATCCCAAAACTGGGGATTGAAAAATCCCCAAAACTGGGGGTTGAAATCCCAATAAGATTTGGGGTCAATTTCCCATCCCAACAAGATTTGGGGATAAATTTTCCCTGGATTTCCCATGTTTTTGCAGGGGAGGACAAGGATCAGTATGAGCAGTTCATGGGGAATTTTTTCATGGATTTTTCCATGTTTTTTCCATGATTTCCCATGGATTTTTCCATGTTTTCCCATGGATTTTTCATATTTTCCCATGATTTTCACATGGATTTTTCCATGTTTTTCCCTGTGTTCCAGGGGAGGATGAGGATCAATACAAGCAGTTCATGGGGGATTTCCCATGTTTTTGCCATGGTTTTCCATGGATTTTTCCACAGGTTTTTCCATGTTTTCCCATGGATTTCCATGGATTTTTCCATGGATTTTTCCCTGTTTTCCAGGAGAAGATGAGGATCAGTACGAGCAGTTCATGGGAGATTTTTCCATGGATTTTCCATGTTTGTTTTCCAGGGGAGGATGAGGATCAGTATGAGCAGTTCATGAGTGATTTTTCCATGGATTTTTTTCCATGTTTTCCATGTTTTCCAGGGGAGGATGAGGATCAGTACGAGCAGTTCATGGGCAATTTTTTCCATAGATTTTCCCATGGATTTCCCATGGATTTTTCCTTGTTTTCCAGGGGAGGATGAGGATCAGTCTGAGCAGTTCATGAGGGATTTTCCCATGTTTTTCCCATGTTTTTTCCATGATTTTCCCTGTTTTCCAGGGGAGGATGAGGATCAGTCTGAGCAGTTCATGAGGGATTTTCCCATGTTTTTCCCATGTTTTTCCCATGTTTTTCCCATGTTTTTTCCATGTTTTCCAGGGGAGGACGAGGATCAGTACGAGCAGTTCATGAGTGATTTTCCCATGTTTTTTCCATGATTTTTCCCTGTTTTCCAGGGGAGGACGAGGATCAGTACGAGCAGTTCATGAGGGATTTTCCCATGTTTTTCCCATGTTTTTCCCATGTTTTTTCCATGTTTTTCCATGTTTTCCAGGGGAGGACGAGGATCAGTACGAGCAGTTCATGAGGGATTTTCCCATGTTTTTCCCATGTTTTTCCCATGTTTTTTCCATGTTTTTCCCTGTTTTCCAGGGGAGGATGAGGATCAGTCTGAGCAGTTCATGAGGGATTTTCCCATGTTTTTCCCATGTTTTTTCCATGATTTTTCCCTGTTTTCCAGGGGAGGACGAGGATCAGTACGAGCAGTTCATGCTGCCCCTCACCGCTGCCTTCGAGACCGTGGCTCAGATGTTCAGCACCAACTCCTTCAACGAGCAGGAGGCCAAGGTCAGCCAGGCCCAATTCCCATTTTCCTGCTTTTTCTGGGATCTTTTCCGTGGGATTTGGGGTTTTGGGGCAGGCAGGGGGAGCAGGGAGCTGTGCCCAGCTCTGGGAGCAAAGCTGGAATGGTGGGAGCTGGCCAGGAGGGAATTGGGATGCTGGAATCCCTTGGGATTGGTCCAGAGGGAATTTGGGTTCCTGAATCCCTTGGGATCAGTTTAATGGGAATTGGGCTCAGTTTGATGGGAATTGAGGTTCCTGAATCCTTTGGGATCAGTCCAGAGGGAATTGGGGTCAGTTTGATGGGAATTAGGGGTTCCTGAGTCCCTTGGGATCAGTTTAGTGGGAATTGGGGGTGCCTGAGTCCTTTAGGATCAGTTTGATGGGAATTGGGGATTCCTTAATCCCTTGGGATTGGTCCAGAGGGAATTGGGGGTTCCTGAATCTCTTGGGATCAGTTTAGTGGGAATTGGGGTCAGTTTAATGGGAATTGGGGTCCTGAATCCCTTGGGATTGGTCCAGAGGGAATTGGGCTCAGTTTAATGGGAATTGGGATCCTGAATCCCTTGGGATCAGTTTGATGGGAATTGGGATCAGTTTGATGGGAAATGGGGGTGCCTGAATCCATTGGGATCAGTCCAGAGGGAATTGGGATCACTTTAGTGGGAATTGGGGTTCCTGAGTCCTTTAGGATCAGTTTAATGGGAATTGGGATCAGTTTAATGGGAATTGGGGTTCCTGAATCCCTTGGGATCAGTTTAGTGGAAATTGGGGGTGCCTGAATTTTACTCTTTTTTATTGTTCTATTTTATTCCATTCTTTCTTATATTTTTATTATATTTATTATATTTTTTCTATTTTATTTTATTTTATTTTATTTTATTTTATTTTATTTTATTTTTTCATTCCGTCCCTCGCAGCGCACGCTGGTGGGGTTGGTGCGGGACCTGCGGGGCATCGCCTTCGCCTTCAACGCCAAGACCAGCTTCATGATGCTCTTCGAGTGGATGTATCCTCATCCCAAATCCTGATCCTGATCCCAAATCCTGATCGATATCCCAAATCCTGATTCCGATTCTGATCCCAAATCCTGATCCTGATCCTGAATCCTGATTCCAATCCTGATCCCCAAATCCTGGTCCTGATTCCAAATCCTGATCACAAACCCTGATCTAGATCCCAAATCCTGATCCCAGTCCTGATCCCATCCCAAATCCTGACCCTGATCCCAGTCCTGATCGAGATCCTGATCGAGATCCCAAATCCTGATCCCAATTCTGATTCCAAATCCTGATCCTAAATCCTGATCCCAAATTCTGATCCCAATCCTGATTCCAAATCCTGATCACAAACCCTGATCTAGATCCCAAATCCTGATCCCAGTCCTGATCCCATCCCAAATCGTGATTCTGATTGTGATCCCAAATCCTGATCCCAATCCTGATCTGAAACCCTGATCGCAAATCCCAAATCCTGATTCCTGTTCTGATCCTTGATCCTGATCCCCATCTTGAACCCATCCCAAATCCTGATCCCAAACCCTGATCCTGATCCCAATCCTGATCGCAAATCCCATCCCAAATCCTGATCCTGTCCCAAATCCTGATCCCAAATCCTGATCCCAGTCCTGATCCTGCTCCCATCCTGATCCCAAATCCCCATCCCACATCCTGATTCCAAATCCTGATCCTGATCCCAACCCTGATCCTGATTGTGATCCCAAATCCTGATCCTGATCCAAATCCTGATTCCAGTCCTGATCCTGATCCCATATCCTGATCAAGATCCCAATCCTGATCCCAGTCCTGATCCCATCCTAAATCCCAAATCCTGATCCCAATCCTGATCAAGATCCTGATCCCAAACCCTGATCGATATCCCAAATCCCAAATCCAAATCCCAAATCCTGATCGATATCCCAAATCCTGATTCTGATCCTAAATACTGATCCCATCCCAAATCCCGATCCCAATCCTGATTCCAATATTGTTCCCATTCCAAATCCCGAATCCTGATCCCAAATCCTGATCGAGATCCCAAATCCTGATTCCGATTCTGATCCCAATCCTGATCCCATCCCAAATCCCGAATCCTGGTCCCAAATCCTGATCCCAAATCCTGATCCCAATCCTGATCCCATCCCAAATCCTTATCTCAAATCCTGATCCTGATCCCAAATTCTGATCCTCATCCCAAATCCCAATCCTGATCCCATCCCCAATCCTGATCCTAAATCCTGATCCCAAATCCTGATCCTGATCCCATCCCAAATCCTGATCCCAGTTCTGATCCTGATCCCAAATCCTGATCTCAAATCCTGATCCTGATCCCAAATTCTGATCCCATCCCAAATCCCAATCCTGATCCCATCCCAAATCCTGATCCTGATCCCATCCCAAATCCTGATCCCAGTTCTGATCCTGATCCCATCCCAAATCTTGATTCCCATCCTGATCCCATTCCAAATCCCGAATCCTGATCCCAAATCCCGATCGAGATCCCAAATCCTGATTCCGATTCTTATCCCAAATCCTGATCCCAGAATCCCAGGAACTCTTTGTAAATCCCATTTCCTGCGATCCCACACCGATGATTTTTCCCAGTATAAAACCCCACCACCACCAACAACCCCAAAAACCCCAAATTTCACCCTCATGTCCCCCTGACCCTCTCCCTGCCCTGCTGCCCTCCTGCCATTCCCCGTTCCCGTGGGATTTCTGCCCTGGCAAAGCGGGAATTCCTTAATTCCCCCAGCTACCCCTCGTACATGCCCATCCTGCAGAGAGCCATCGAGCTCTGGTACCACGACCCCGCCTGCACCACGCCCGTGCTCAAACTCATGGCTGAGCTGGTCCACAACAGGTAGGAATTCCCAAAAATCCGGGATTCCCTGGAATTCTTAGGAGGGGTTGTTTCATCCCTCCCTGTGGGGTTGTTGCCCCCAAAACTCTCTTTTTTTCCCCTAAATCCCCATTTTTTCCCCAATCCCCATTTTATCCCCATTTCCCCCCACATTAAATCCCCATTTTTTCCCCCATTTTCCCTCCTAAATCCAGTTTGTAACAGGTAGGAATTTCCAAAAGTCTGGAATTTCATGGAATTCTGAGCCTTGGGAGGGGTTATGTCATCTTTTCCTCTGTGGTTGTTACCCCAAAAACCTCATGTTTTTCCCTAAATCCCCATTTTTTCCCCAAATCCTCAGTTTCTCCACATTTCCCCCCATCGAATCAACATATTTTCCCCTCTAAATCCAGTTTATAACAGGTCGGAGATTCCCAAAAATCCGAAATTTCATGGAATTCTGAGCCTTGGGAGGCGTTGTTTCATCCCTCCCTGTTGTCCCCCAAACCCTCATTTTTTTCCCCAAATCCCCATTTTCACCCCCAAATCCCATTTATAACAGGTAGGAGATTCCCCAAAACCTGAAATTTCGTGGAATTCTGAGCTTTGGAAGGGGTTCATTCATCCCTCCCTGTGTGGTTGTTGCCCCCAAAACCCTCTTTTTTTTCCCCTAAATCCCCATTTTTTCCCCCATTTTTTCCCCATTTTCCCCCCCATCAAATCCCCATTTCCCCCCCCCCATTTTCCCCCCAAATTCCCATTTATAACAGGTAGGAATTCCTGTTAATTTCCTGCAGGTCCCAGCGGCTGCAGTTCGATGTCTCCTCTCCCAACGGGATCCTGCTCTTCCGGGAGACCAGCAAGATGATCACGACCTACGGTGAGGGGTCCTGGAGCTGCCTGGGTGCACCCCTGGAAAAATCCCAGATAAATCCTGGATTTGTACTGGGTTCATCCTGGAAACATCCCGGAGAAATCCTGGATTCGTTCCTGGAAACATCCTGGATTCATCCATGGATAAATCCTGGGTTCGTCCTGGAAAAGTCCATGGATTCATCCTGGAAAAATTTTGGGTTCATCCCAGAAAAATCTTGGGTTCGTCCTGGAAAAATCCTAGGTTCTGGAAAAATCATGGATTCATCCATGGATTCATCCTGAAAGCATCCTGGAAAAATCATGGATTCATCCATGAATAAATCCTGGATTCATGCTGGGTTCATCCATGTATAAATCCTGGGTTCATACTGGAAGAAACCTGGATTCAACCGTGGATTCATCCATAGATTCATCCTGGAAAAATCCTGGGTTCATCCATGGATTCATCATGGGTTCATCCTGGAAAAATCCTGGATTTATCCATGGATAAATCTTGGATTCTACTGAGTCCATCCATGGATAAATCCGGGATTCATCCTGGAAACATCCTAGGTTCATCCTGGGTTCATCATGGAAAAATCCTGGATTCATCCATGGAAACATCCTGGATTCATCCTGAAAACATCCTGGATTGATCCATGAATAAATCCTGGACACATCCTGGATGATAGAATGGTTTGGGTTGGAAAAGAACCACATAAATAATTCCCAGATTTCAGGTTGGAGTGGATTTGGAATCCCATCCCAGTTCCCAGATTTTGGCTTGGAATGGATCTGAAATCTTGTCTAGTTTAGATAGAATTGGGTTGGAATGGCTTTGGAGCCCCGGGGGTGGGATGGGAGTGGTGATCCCGAGCCGGAATTCCCGCAGGGAATCGCATCCTGACGCTGGGCGAGGTGCCCAAGGACCAGGTGTAGGTGCTGAAGCTGAAGGGAATGGGATGGATTGGGTTGGAATGGATTTGGAATCCCATCCCAGTTCCCAGATTTTGGCTTGGAATGGATTTGGAATCCCATCCCAATTCCCCAGTTTCGGATTGGAGGGGATTCCAAATCCACTCCAACCTGAAACTGAGGAATTGGGATGGGATTTCAAATCCATTCCAAGGGATTTGAATTGTTTGGAATTTGTGGCATCATGGAACGATTTGGGTCGGGATGGCTTTGGAGCCCCGGGGCGGGATGGGAGTAGTGATCCCGAGCCGAAATTCCCGCAGGGAATCGCATCCTGACGCTGGGCGAGGTGCCCAAGGACCAGGTGTAGGTGCTGAAGCTGAAGGGAATGGGATGGATTGGGTTGGAATGGATTTGGAATCCCATCCAGTTTGGATGGAATGGGTTGGAATGGCTTTGGAGCCCCGGGGGCGGGATGGGAGTGGTGATCCCGAGCCGGAATTCCCGCAGGGAATCGCATCCTGACGCTGGGCGAGGTGCCCAAGGACCAGGTGTACGCGCTGAAGCTGAAGGGAATCTCCATCTGCTTCTCCATGCTGAAGGCGGCGCTCAGCGGCAGCTACGTCAACTTCGGCGTCTTCCGGCTCTACGGCGACGACGCGCTGGACAACGCGCTGCAGACCTTCATCAAGCTGCTGCTCTCCATCCCCCACAGCGACCTGCTGGTGAGGCTGCCCGCAATTCCATCCTGGGAATCCCAGTTCCGTCCTGGGAATCCCAGTTTCATCCCTGGGAATTCCAGTTCCGTCCCCAGAGTTCCATTTCCGTCCTGGGAATCCCAGTTCTGTCCTGGGAATTCCAGTTCCATCCTGGGAATCCCAGTTCCGTCCCCAGAATTCCAGTTCCATCCTGGGAATCCCAGTTCCATCCCTGGGAATCCCAACTCCATCCTGGGAATCCTGATTCCATCCCCAGAATTCCAGTTCCATCCCTGGGAATTCCAGTTCCATCCTGGGAATTGCAATTCCATCCCGGGAATTGCAATTCCATCCTGGGAGTTCCAGTTCCATCCTGGCAATCCCATTTCCATCCTGGGAATTCCAGTTCCATCCCCAGGAATTCGAATTCCATCCCAGGAGAAGCTGGAGGAGAGGAAGGAGGGATGAAGGGCTTGGGGCAGGGATGGGAATGGGCAGCAGGCTCTGGGTGAAGCACAGGAAGAATTCCCAGATTTTGGGTGGGAAGGGGTTTGAAATCCCATCCCAATTCCCAGATTTTGGGTGGGAAATCCCATCCCAATTCCCAGATTTTAGGTGGGAAATCCCATCCCAGTTCCCAAATTTTGAGTGGGAATGAGTTTGATATCCCATCACAATTCCCACATTTTAGGTGGAAAGGGGTTTGAAATCCCATCACAATTCCCAAATTCTGGGTGGGAATGGGTTTGAAATCCCATTCAGTTTGGAATTTAAAGGGTCATGGAATGGTTTGTGTGGGAATGGATTTGATATCCCATCCCAGTTCCCATATTTTGGGTGGGAAATCCCATCCCAATTCCCAAATTCTGAGAAGGAATGGGTTTGAAATCCCATCCCAATTCCCAGATTTTGGGTTGCAATAGATTTTAAATCTTATCCATTTCCAGTCCCTGTGGTTGTGGGTTGGAGTAGAAGCACAGGAATAATTCCCAAATTTTGGGTGGGAATGGGTTTGAAATCCCCATCCAGTTTGAATTCATGGGATCATGGAATGGTCTGGGTTGGAATGGATTTGAAATTCCATCCCAATTCCCAGATTTTCCCTTGGAAAATAAAAAGTGGGAAAAATTAGTGGATGGAGCAGCACTGGGAACATGGAATAGAATGGGAGAGAAGGAAAATGGGAAATGTTGGAATGGAAGAGAAGGAGAATGGGAAATGGTGGAATGGGAGAGGGAAGTAAAATTTTGGAATGGGAGAGAGAAGGAAAACGGGAAATGTTGGAATGGGAGAGGAGGAAAATGGGAAATGGTGAAATGGGAGAGAGAAGGAAAACGGGAAATGTTGGGAAGGAAGAGAAGGAAAATGGGAAATGGTGAAATGGAAGAGAAGGAAATGGGAAATCTCTTGGAATACAAAATTTCTGGGAGGGAGAATCCTTGCTCAGTTCTTCCCAGGAGATCACCAGCACATTCCAGCTGATTCACGACAGGCTGGATTTGGGAATTTGATGCTTCCAGCAAAACCAAGCAGATTTTTCCTGCTTTTCCTTCAGGATTATCCCAAGCTCAGCCAATCCTACTATTCCCTGCTGGAAGTGCTCACCCAGGACCACATGAACTTCATCGCCAGCCTGGAGCCCCACGTCATCATGTACATCCTGTCCTCCATCTCCGAGGGCCTCACCGCGCTGGGTAACTCCTGCTGCTCCCTCCTGCCTTTCCTGGGATTTGGGGTGGGATTTTTCTGGGATTTGTAAATAAATCAGGGTTAAAAACCCCATTTTCCATGTGGGGTTTGGAATTTTCCATGTGGCGATTTGAATTTTCCGTGTGGAGATTTGAATTTTCCATGTGGGGATTTGAATTTTCCATGTGGGGATTTGAATTTTCCACGTGGGGGTTTGAATTTTACGTGTGGGGATTTGAATTTTCCGCGTGGGGATTTGAATTTTCCGTGTGGAGATTTGAATTTTCCATGTGGGGATTTGAATTTTCCACGTGGGGGTTTGAATTTTACGTGTGGGGATTTGAATTTTCCATGTGGGGATTTGAATTTTCCGCGTGGAGATTTGAATTTTCTGTGTGGGGATTTGAATTTTCCGCGTGGGGATTTGAATTTTCCATGTGGGGATTTGAATTTTCCGCGTGGGGGTTTGAATTTTATGTGTGGGGATTTGAATTTTCCGTGTGGGGATTTGAATTTTCCATGTGGGGATTTGAATTTTCCGCGTAGGGGTTTGAATTTTCCGTGTGGGGATTTGAATTTTCCGTGTGGGGATTTGAATTTTCCGCGTAGGGGTTTGAATTTTCCGTGTGGGGATTTGAATTTTCCACGTGGGGGTTTGAATTTTACGTGTGGGGATTTGAATTTTCCGTGTGGGAATTTGAATTTTCCATGTGGGGATTTGAATTTTCCACATGGGGATTTGAATTTTCCGTGTGGAGATTTGAATTTTCCATGTGGGGATTTGAATTTTCCATGTGGGGGTTTGAATTTTCCGTGTGGAGATTTGAATTTTCCGCGTGGAGATTTGAATTTTCCGTGTGGGGATTTGAATTTTCCGCGTGGGGATTTGAATTTTCCGTGTGGGGATTTGAATTTTCCATGTGGGGATTTGAATTTTCCATGCGGGGATTTGAATTTTCCATGTGGGGATTTCCATGTGAGGGTTTGGAATTTGAAGCTGGGATTTGGGGAGTTTGGAGCAGTGGTTCCTTCACTGATCTCACCACAAATTAAGGGTTCTGGGAATTGTTGGTATTTTGGGATGGTTTGGGTTGGAAAAGATTTCAGTCCCAATCCCATGGACACCTCCCACAGTCCCAGATTATCCCAACCTGGCCTTGGATGCTTCCACTTTATTTTCCTCCAAAACCCCCTATTTCCACATTTTTCCATTTTCCCTCCCAAACTGCCATTTTTCCCCCATTTTCCCTTCCCAAACCTCCATTGTTTTTCCCTCCAAACCCTCATTTTTTCCATACAAATTCCCATTTTTCCCCCATTCTTCCCCCCATTTTCCCCTCATGTTTCCCCATTTTTCCCCCATTTTTCCCCATTTTCCCCCATTTTCCCTTCCCAAACCCCCATTTTTCCCCAAACTTGTGTTTTTTCCTCTCCAAACCCTCTTTTTTTTCCCATTCAAATCCCCATTTTTACCCCTTTCCTTCCCCATTTTTCCCCATTTTCCCTCATTTTCCCTTCCCAAACCCCTGGTTTTTCCCCCAAACCACCCTCATTTTTTCCCCTATTTTTCCCCCATTTCCCTCCTCTTTTTCCCCCATTTTCCTTTCCCAACCCCCCTTTCTTTTTTCCCCAAACTCCCTTTTTTCCTCTACCAAACTTGTCGGTTTTCCCCCTAAAACCCTAATTTTTCCCCCTAAACCCCCATTTTTTCCCTGTTTATCCCCATTTTTCCCCATTTTCCCCTCCATTTTTCCCCCATTGTTTCCCCCATTTTCCCTTCCCAAACCCCCATTTTTTCCCCATTTTTTCCCCAATTTTTCCCCCTATTCCCCCCAAATCCCCCATTTTTTTTCCCCAAACCCCCATTATTTTCCCCCAAACCCCCATTATTTTCCCCAAAACTTCTCATTTATTCCCCCTGTCCCCTCAGACACCATGGTGTGCACGGGCTGCTACTCCTGCTCCCCCATTTTCCCTTCCCAAACCCCCATTTTTTCCCCATTTTTTCCCCGATTTTTCCCCATATTCCCCCCAAAACCCCCATTTTTTTTCCCCCAAACCCCCATTTTTTCCCCTAAAAACTCTCATTTTTCCCCCCTGTCCCCTCAGACACCATGGTGTGCACGGGCTGCTGCTCCTGCCTGGACCACATTGTCACCTACCTGTTCAAGCAGCTCTCGCGCAGCACCAAGAAGAGATCGACGCCGCTGGCGCAGGAGAGCGATCGCTTCCTGCACATCATGCAGCAGCACCCCGAGATGATCCAGCAGGTCAGCCCCAGCACACCTGGGGGGGTAAAAAATACACCCGGGGGTTAAAAAATACACCTGGGGGGGGTAAAAAATACACCTGGGGGGTTAAAAAATACACCTGGGGGGCTTCAAAATGCACCTGGGGGCTTCAAAATATACCTCAGGCTCCAAAATGTACCTGGGGGGGCCAAAATACACCTGGGGGGGTAAAAAAATACACCTGGGGGGCTCCAAAATCCACCTGGGGGGGGGTAAAAAATATACCTGGGGGCTTCAAAATGCACCTGGGGAGGGTAAAAAATACACCTGGGGGGGCAAAAATTACACCTGGGGGGGGTAAAAAATACACCTGGGGGGGTAAAAAATACACCTGGGGGGGGTAAAAAATACACCTGGGGGGGTAAAAAATACACCTCCCAGAGCGAGGAGAGAGCTGGGTGGGATTTGGGGTGGGATTGGGATCCATGGGATGGGATGGAATGGGATCCATGGAATGGGATCCATGGCATTGGGATGGGATCCATGGGATCCATGGGAGTGGAATGGGATCCATGGGATGGGATCCATGAGATCCATGGGATGGGCTGGAATTTGGGATCCATGAGATCCATGGGATGGGATCCATGGCATTGGGATGGGGTGAGATCTATGGGATCCATGGGATTAGGATAGGATGGGATCCATGGCATTGGGATCCATGGGATGGGATGAGATCCATGAACTCCATGGGATCCACAGGATTGGGATGGGATCCATGGGATCTGCAGGATTGGGATGGGATTTGGGATCCATGAGATCCATGGGGTGGGATGGGATCCATGAGATCTGTGGGGTCCATGGTATTGCGATGGGATGGGACTCGGGATCCATGAGATCCATGATACTGGGATGGAATGGGATCCATGGCATTGGGATCCATGGGATGGGGTCCATGGGATCCATGGGATCCACAGGATTGGGATGGGATTTGGGATCCATGAGATCCATGGGATGGGATCCATGGCATTGGGATCCATGGGATGGGATCTCTGAGATCCATGGGAGTGGAATGGGATCCATGAGATACATGGGATCCATGGTATTGGGATGGGATCCATGGGATCCACAGGATTGGGATGGGATCCATGAGATTGATCCATGGGATCCATGGGGTGGGATGGGATTTGGGATCCATGAGATCCATGGGATGGGATCCACAGGATTGGGATGGGATTTGGGATCCATGAGATCCATGGGATCCACAGGATTGGGATGGGATGGGATCCATGGGATCCGTGGGATTGGGATAGGATCCATGGGTGGGATGCAGGAGCTGCCTTTAACCCTTGGCTCCCCGTGCCAGATGCTCTCGACGGTGCTGAACATCATCATCTTCGAGGACTGCCGGAACCAGTGGTCCATGTCCCGGCCCCTGCTCGGCCTCATCCTGCTCAACGAGAAGGTGAGGGATCCATCCCTGCTGGAGGGAGGAGAACGTTCCCAGAAAAGCCTTGGAATGATCCCATGGCCAGGATGATCCTTGGGATGATTCCATGGCCAGGAGGGTCCTTGGGATGATCCCGTGGCCAGGATGGTCCTTGGGATGATTCCATGGCCTGGATGATCCTTGGAATGATCCCATGGACAGGATGATCCTTGGAGTGATCCCATGGCCAGGATGGTCCTTGGAGTGATCCCGTGGTCAGGATGATCCCATGGCCAGGATGGTCCTTGGAATGATCCCATGGCCAGGAAAGCTCCTTGGGATCATCCCATGGCCAGGATGATCCTTAGATTGATTCCATGGCCAGGATGATCCTTGAGATGATTCCATGGCCAGGATGGTCCTTGGATTGATCCCATGGCCAGGAGAGCTCCTTGGGATCATCCCATGACCAGGAAGGCTCCCAGGAATGATCCCGTGGCCAGGAGAGCTCCTTGGGATCATCCCATGGCCAGGGTGGTCCTTGGAATGATCCCATGGCCAGGATGATCCTGTGGCCAGGTTGGTCTTTGGGATTATCCCATGGCCAGGATGATCCTTGGGATGGTCCCATGGCCAGGAAAGTTCCTTGGAGCTGATCATTCCACCTCCACCCCTCGTACTTTGGGATGCTCCCTCCTGATCCCCAGCACCCCGAGGGGCTGTTCCCAGTCCCAAATCCCGATCCCATGGGAGTTAACCCCTCGCTGTCCCGCCTCCCCAGTACTTCTCGGACCTGCGGAACAGCATCGTGAACAGCCAGCCCCCGGAGAAGCAGCAGGCCATGCACCTGTGCTTCGAGAACCTCATGGAGGGCATCGAGCGCAACCTGCTCACCAAGAACCGCGACAGGTGGGAACGGGAGCGGGAACGGGAACGGGAATGGGATTGGGAACAGGAATGGGAATGGGAATGGGAACGGGAACGGGAATGGGAATGGGAACGGGAATGGGAATGGGAACAGGAATGGGAATGGGAACGGGAATGGGAACAGGAACGGGAATGGGAATGGGAACGGAAATGGGAATGGGAACGGGAATGGGAATGGGAATGGGAACAGGAATGGGAATGGGAATGGGAACAGGAACGGGAATGGGAATGAGAATGGGAATGGGAACGGGAATGGAAACGGGAACGGGAATGGGAACAGCGTTCCATGGGATAGGACGGGGCAGGGCTTGGGCTGGGAGGGAGCCTGGATATCCACGGGTATTTCCCACTGGCCCAGGGGATCCAACCTGGCCTGGGACACCTCCAGGGATGGGGCAGCCACAGCTCCTCTGGGAATTCCATCCCCACCCTCCCAGCCAGGAATTCATTCCCCATTATATCCCCATTTCACTTTGAAACTTGCTATGGGAATTCCATCCCAGCCAGGAATTCCTTCCCAATATCCCCATTTCAGTTTAAAACTTTCCATGGAAAGATTCCTTCATGGTTTGAATGGTTTGGGTGGGAGGGGATCTTAAATGTCCACGGGTATTTCCCACACCTTCCATTGTCCCAGGTTGATCCAAACTGGCCTGAGACACTTCCAGGGATGGAGAAACCACAGATTTTCCTCTGGGAATTCCTTCCCAATATCCCATTCCAGTTCAAAACTTCCCATGGAAAGATTCCTTCATGGCTTCATGGTTGGAATCATGGAATAGTTCGTGGTTGGAGGGATCCTAAGTATCCACGGGTATTTGCTACTGTCCCAGGTTGATCCAACCTGGCCAGGGACACTTCGAGGGATAGAGCAGCCACAGCTCCTCTGGGAATTCCATCCCAGCCAGGAATTCCTTCCCAATATCTCCATTTCAGTTTGAAACTTCCTTTGGATTCCTTCATGGCTTCATGGTTGGAATAGTTTGGGTGGGAGGGGATCTTAAACGGGGTGGATATTTCCCACCACACCTTCTGGTGTCCCAGGTTGATCCAACCTGGCCAGGGACACTTCCAGGGATCCAGGAGCAGCCACAGATTTTCCTCTGGGAATTCCATCCCAGGCAGGAATTCCTTCCCAATATCCCATTCCAGTTTGAAGCTTCCCATGGGATTCCTTCATGGGTTTGTGGTTGGATCCTAAATATCCATGGATATTTCTTACCACACCTTCTACTGTCCCAGGGGGATTCCACCCTGGCCAGGGACACCTCCAGGGATGGAGAAACCACAGATTTTCCTCTGGGAATTCCTTCCCAATATCCCATTCCTGTTTGAAACTTCCCATGGAAAGATTCCTTCATGAGTTCACAGTTGGAATTGTGCAGTAGTTTGGGTTGGGAGGGAGCACAAATACCCACGGGTATTTCCCACCATCCCAGGATGCTCCAGCCTGGCCTGGGACACTTCCAGGGATGGAGCAGACACAGCTGCTCTGGGAATTCCTTCCCAGTATCCCCATTTCACTTTGAAACTTCCCATGGGATTTATATATATCCAAATATCCCCATTTCAGTTTGAGACTTCCCATGGGATTCCTTCATGGCTTCATGGTTGGAATGGTTTGGGTGGGAGGGGATCTTAAATGTCCACGGGTATTTCCCACCACACCTTCCATTGTCCCAGGGGGATCCAACCTGGCCAGGGACACCTCCAGGGATAGGACAGACACAGCTTTTCTGGGAATTCCATCCCAGGCAGGAATTCCTTCCCAATATCCCATTCCAGTTTGAAGCTTCCCATGGGATTCCTTCATGGGTTTGTGGTTGGATCCTAAATATCCATGGGTATTTCCCACGACACCTTCCACTGTCCCAGGGGGATTCCACCCTGGCCAGGGACACCTCCAGGGATGGAGAAACCACAGATTTTCCTCAGGGAATTCCTTCCCAATATCCCATTCCTGTTTGAAACTTCCCATGGAAAGATTCCTTCAAGGGTTCGTGGTTGGAATGGTTTGGGTTGGGAGGAACCTTAAATCCCATCCAGTGCCGTGGGCAGGGACACCTCCCATGGGACCAGGGGTGCTCCAGGCTGGCTTTGGGCACTTCCAGGGATGGAGAAACCACAGATTTTCCTCTGGGAATTCCATCCCAGGCAGGGATTCCTTCCCGATATCCCGGTTCCAGTGGGATAAAATCCCTTCATGGGAAGTGGTGGATCCCCATCCTTGGTGTGGAGACACCGCTGGGCTCGGAGTTGTGGGGGGAACTGGTCTGAGATGGACAGTTCATGGGATGGGGAATGGTGGAATTGTGGAATGATGGAATCATGGAGTGGTGGAATGATGGAATCATGGAATGGTGGAGTGGTAGAGTGATGGAATGGTGGAATCATGGAATGATGGAATCATGGAGTGATGGAATTATGGAATGATGGAGCCATGGAATCATGGAATGACAGAGTGGTAGAATGGTGGAATGGTGGAATCATGGAATAATGGAGTGGTGGAATCATGGAATGTCATGGAATGCTGGAATCATGGAATGCTAGAATGCTGGAATGCTGGAATGATGGAATGGTGGAGTGTGATGGAATGCTGGAATCATGGAATGGTGGAGCCATGAAGTCATGGAATGACAGAATGCTGGAATCATGGAGCCATGCAATGGTGGAATCGCGAAATGATGGAATGCTGGAATCATGGAATGATGGAATGTGATGGAATGCTGGAATCATGAAACACTGGAATGGTGGAATGTGATGGAATGATGGAGTGATGGAATCATGGAATCCTGGAATGACAGAATGGTGGAATGCTGGAATGGTGGAGTGGTGGAATGATGGAATCATGGAATGGTGGAGCCGTGAAATCATGGAATGACGGAATGCTGGAATCACGGAACCACGGAATGGTGGAATCGTGAAATGATGGAATGCTGGAATCATGGAATGATGGGAGTGATGGAATGGTGGAATGATGGAATTATGGAATGATAGAATGCTGGAATGTGATGGAATGCTGGAATCATGGAACGGTGGAATGGTGGAATGTGATGGAATGTGATGGAGCGATGGAATCATGGAATGATAGAACGATGGAGTGATGGAATGTGATGGAATCATGGAATCCTGGAATGACAGAATGGGGGAATGCTGGAATGGTGGAGTGATGGAATGTGGTGGAATCCTGGAATGGTGGAGTGGTGGAATCATGGAATGTGATGGAATGCTGGAATGACGGAATGGTGGAATGTGATGGAATGCTGGAATCCTGGAACGCTGGAATGGTGGAGTGATGGAATGTGATGGAATGCTGGAATGGTGGAATCGTGAAATGATGGAATGCTGGAATCATGGAATGATGGGAGTGATGGAATGGTGGAATGATGGAATTATGGAATGATAGAATGCTGGAATGATGGAATCATGGAATTACGGAACCACGGAATGGTGGAATCTTGAAATGATGGAATGTTGGAATCATGGAATGACAGAATGGTGGCATGATGGAATGGTGGAACACTGGAATCGTGGAATTACAGAATGCTGGAATGATGGAATGTGATGGAATCCTGGAATCATGAAATGTGATGGAATGTGATTGAATGATGGAGCCATGGAATCATGGAATGATGGAGTGTGGTGGAATCCTGGAATGGTGAAGTGGTGGAATCATGGAATGTGATGGAATGCTGGAATGGTGGAATGTGATGGAATGCTGGAATGATGGAAGCATGGAATGGTGGAATCGTGAAATGATGGAATGCTGGAATCATGGAATGATGGAGTGATTGAATGGTGGAATGATGGAATTATGGAATGATAGAATGCTGGAATCATGGAATCCTGGAATGACAGAATGGTGGCATGATGGAATGGTGGAACGCTGGAATCGTGGAATTACAGAGTGCTGGAATGATGGAATGTGGTAGAATCCTGGAATCATGAAATGGTGGAGTGATGGAATGCTGGAATGATGGAATGTGATGGAATGGTGGAATCATGGAACGCTGGAATGGGGGAATGTGGTGGATTGTGATGGAATGATGGAGCGATGGAATCATGGAATGATGGAGTGATGGAATGTGGTGGAATCCTGGAATGGTGGAGTGGTGGAATCATGGAATGTGATGGAATGCTGGAATCATGGAACGCTGGAATGGTGGAATCGTGAAATGATGGAATGCTGGAATCATGGAATGATGGGAGTGATGGAATGGTGGAATGATGGAATTATGGAATGATAGAATGCTGGAATGATGGAATCATGGAATGACAGAACGATGGAGTGATGGAATGTGATGGAATCATGGAATCCTGGAATGACAGAATGGTGGCATGATGGAATGGTGGAACACTGGAATCGTGGAATTACAGAGTGCTGGAATGATGGAATGTGATGGAATCCTGGAATCATGAAATGTGATGGAATGTGATGGAATGATGGAGCCATGGAATCATGGAATGATGGAGTGATGGAATGTGGTGGAATCCTGGAGTGGTGAAGTGGTGGGATCATGGAATGTGATGGAATGCTGGAATGACGGAATGGTGGAATGTGATGGAATCCTGGAATCATGAAATGGTGGAGCGATGGAATGCTGGAATGAGGGAACGGTGGAACGCTGGAATCGTGGAATTACAGAATGCTGGAATGATGGAATGTGGTGGAATCCTGGAATCATGAAATGGTGGAGCGACGGAATGGTGGAACGCTGGAATCACGGAGCAATGGAATGTGATGGAATGGTGGAATCCTGGAACGATGGAATGCTGGGATCATGGAATGTTGGAATCCTGGAATTCCGGCATGCTGGAACCTTCTCTCCCCTGTCCCCCAGGTTCACCCAGAACCTGTCGGCGTTCCGGAGGGAGGTCAACGACTCCATGAAGAACTCGAGCTACGGCGTCAACAGCAACGACATGATGAGCTGACAGCCGCAGAGCCCAGCCCGGCCCGGGGCCGCCCCGGGGCCTCCCCCAGCCCAGGGAGGAGGGAGCAGCAGGTGGAGCTCACCTGGGCAGGTGTTTTCCCATGGGAAGGGCAGAATCCAGGTGCAGGAATTCCAAGGTGTCTGTGTCTCTCTTTTTCCTTCCCTGGCCGGAATGTGGAACCGGCGGCGCTCCGCTGCGAAAAGCCTGCCTTGTATAAAAACAACAACAACAAAAAAAAAAAAAAAAAAAAAAAACAAAACAAAACGAAAAAAAAAAAAAAAAAAACAAAAAAAAACATGTACATTTTTTCATAACGTTTTGGAGCGAGGTTTATATTGAGTTTCAGAAAAACGAGATAATTAAAAAAAAAAAAAAAAACGCGACAAAAAAAAAGTGCAAAAAAAAAATCACAAAACAAAAAAAAAACACACAAAAAAAAAAAAAAAAACAAAACGATGATAAAAAAAAATGACAAAATGATAAAAAAAAATGACAAAATGATAAAAAAAAAAAAAAACACAAAAAACAAAGTGTGATTGAAATTTTTACAGTGCACCCAGTGCTGGTGTGAGGGTTGTGAATGCGAGTGAGGAAAGCGTGGCCTGAAGCTTTACTGGGCGAGGGGGTGGCTGTGTGAAAGTGCAGAGATCTATTTAGTGAGACGAGCTGTAGAGAGAGAAGCAAAAACTCAAACAACACAAAAAAATAATAAATAAAAAAAAAACCAACAAAAAAAAAAAAGATTAAAAATAATAATAATAATAATAATAATAATAAAAAAAAAACCACCACAAAAAAAAAAAAAAAGGCATTGTAAAATTCCAAATGTATATTTTTTCTTATTAAGCCCCCCTGAAAAAATCACAAATTTCCCGGTCCCGTCTCGCCCTCGTTCTTGGGAACTCGAAGCCATGACGTGACCCCTCCGTTCGTGCTTGCTCGTGGGTGTCCCTCCTGTCCCCTCTGTAGCAGTAGCCCCTCCCAGGGCCCTTTTTTCCCCTTTTTCCATCCCTTTTTTCCCGTTTTTCCGGGCTGGAGCGGGGCTGGCGGCGGCACGGGGGTTCCCAATGGGGGTAACCCCGAATCCCCCCCGGCAGCAGCGAGGCCCCTTCTCCTGCAGAGCCCCCCGAGGGTGTTTGGGATGGGGATGGATCCCAAACCCGCATCAGGGGAGGGAGCCCCTTTGCCGTGTCCCCCACTATTGTTGCTGCTAGTCGTGTGCATCCTCTTGCTCAGCTCTCCCAAAAACACTCGGGGCCTTTTGGGGCTTCAGTTTCTCTTCCCAGACACTCTATTATAATTTTTTTTTGTCCTCTTTTTTTGTTTGTTTGTTTTTTTTGTTTTGTTTTGGTTTTTTTTTTTTAAATTTTAATTTTATTTGGTTGGGTTTTCGTTGGTTCCCTGCCCCCCTGGTGTGTGTTGGGTCCTTTCCCGCGTGAGCAGATGCTGGTTGATGTCGGGGTGTTTGCTGCAAACAGTGTAAGCATTGTGACTGCAAATAAACTCAATGGTTTCTACTGAGCCGCGCGCGAGTGGCTGACACCCCAAAAGTGACCCCAAAAGTGACCCCTGAGGGACCCCACAATGACCCCCACAGGGACCCCGAGAGGGACTCCTGAGGGACCCTGAGTGACCCCACAGGGACCCCTGAGGGAGCCCACAGTGACCCCAAGAGTGGCTGAGACCCCCAGGGACCCCAAAAGTGACCCCACAGGGACCCCCAAAGTGACCCGAGGGACCCCACAGGGACCCCCAGAGTGGCCCCACAGGGACCCCTGAGGGACCCCACAGGGACCCAGCAATGACCCCCACAGGGACCCCATGGTGACCCCCCAGAGACCTCTGAGGGACCCCGAGAGTGACCCCTGAGGGACCCCAAAGTGACCCCTGAGTCACCCCACAGTGACCCCAGAGTGACCCCCCCAGTGCCCCTGAGGGACCCAGAGTGACCCAAAGAGTGACCACTGAGGGAGCCCACAGTGACCCCAAGAGTGGCCTGAGCCCCCTGAGGGACCCCACAGTGACCCCTGAGTGTTCTCCGAGAAACCCCACAGTGACCCTGAGAGGGACCCCAAAAGAGACCCCAAAGTGACCCCTGAGGGACCCCACAATGACCCCCACAGGGACCCCACAGTGAGTGGCTGAGACCCCCAGGGACCCCAAAAGTGACCTCACAGGGACCCCGGAGTGACCCCCAAGGAACCCCGAGGGACCCCTGAGGGACCCTGAGTGACACCACAGGGACCCCTGAGGGAGCCCATAGTGACCCCTAAGGAACCCCGAGAGGGACCCCAGAGTGACCCCGTGAGTGGCCTGAACCCCCTGAGGGACCCGGACGTACCCCAAGAGTGACCCCAAAGGGACCTCACAGTGTCCCCACACTGACCCCTGAGGGACCCCAAAGTGACGCCACAGGGACCCCCGAGGGACCCCAAAAGTGGCCTGAGCCCCTGAGGGACCCCATGGTGACCCCACAGTGATCCCAGAGTGACCCCCCCAGTGCCCCTGAGGGACCCACAGTGACCCAAAGAGTGACCACTGAGGGAGCCCACAGTGACCCCAAGAGTGGCCTGAGCCCCCTGAGGGACCCCACAGTGACCCCTGAGGGACCCCGTGGTGAGCCCATAGTGACACCAGAGTGACCCCACAGGGACCCCTGAGGGACCCCACAGTGACCCCAACACTGGCCTGAGCCCAGAGGGACCCCGGAGGTACCCAAGTGACCCCACAGGGACCCCACGGTGACCCCAAGAAGGACCTTGAGAGTGGCCTGAGCCCCCTGAGGGACCCCAAGTGAACCCTGAGGGACCCCAGGAGTGACCTGAGCCCCCTGAGTCACCCCTGAGTGATCCCCGGGGCACCCCAAGAGGGACCCCTGAGAGCGACCCCACAGTGAATGGCCTGAGCCCCCAAGGGACCCCGGAGTGACCCCTGAGGGACCCCATGGTGACCCCACAGTGAACCAGAGTGACCCCACAGGGACCCCAAGAGTGGCCTGAGCCCCCAAGGGAGCCTGAGTGACCCCTGAGGGAGCCTGAGTGACCCCACAGCGACACGAGAGTGACCCCACAGGGACCCCCAAGGGACCCCACAGTGACCCTGAGAGTGGCCTGAGCCCTTGAGGGACCCTACAGTGACCCCATGGTGACCCCACAGGGACCCCTGAGTGCCCCCACAGTGCCCCTGAGGGACCCCAGAGTGACCCCACAGGGACCCCAAGAAGGGCCTGAGACCCCAAGGGACCCTGGAGTGACCCCTGAGGGACCCTGAGAGGGACCCCAAGAGTGACCTGAGCCCCTGAGGGACCCCATAGTGACCCCGAGAGTGGCCTGAGCCCCGATAGTGACCCCAGAACCCAGAGATTCACCCCAGAACTCTCAGTTCCTTCTCAGAACCCCAAGATCCCCCCCAGAACCCCAAGATCCCCCCCAGTCCTTTCCCTCAGAGTGATTTCCCCAATCAAACCCCAAAAACTCCCCCTGAATTTGGGGGGAGATCCTTGAACCCCGAGCCAAGCCCCAAAACCCACCTGGATCGACCCCAAATCCTGGGAGTTTGAGCCCATTTTAGGGAACAACCTGTGAGGGGATGGGGGACCCCAAACTGGGACTGGGATTTTCAAACTGGGATTGGGATTCTGGGATTTTCAAATGGGGACCCCAACATGGGATTGGGATTCTGGGATTTTCAAATGGGGACCCCAAACTGGGATTGGGATTTTCAAACTGAGACCCCAAAGAGGGATTGGGATTTTAAACAGGGATTGGGATTTTTTAACAGGGACCCCAAACTGGGATTGGGATTTTGGTATTTTCAAACTGGGACCCCAAAAAGGGATTGGGATTTTGGGATTTTCAAATGGGGACCCCAAACTGGGATTGGGATTTTGGGATTTTCAAACTGGGACCCCAACATGGGAACTGGGATTTTCAAACTGGGATTGGGATTTTGGGATTTTCAAATGGGGACCCCAAACTGGGATTGGGATTTTGGGATTTTCAAACTGGGACCCCAACATGGGAACTGGGATTTTCAAACTGGGATTGGGATTTTGGGATTTTCAAATGGGGACCCCAAAAAGGGATTGGGATTTTGGGATTTTCAAATGGGGACCCCAAACTGGGATTGGGATTTTGGGATTTTCAAACTGGGACCCCAACATGGGAACTGGGATTTTCAAACTGGGATTGGGATTTTGGGATTTTCAAACGGGGACCCCAAACATGGATTGGGATTTTGGGATTTTCAAATGGGGACCCCAAAGAGGGATTGGGATTTTGGGATTTTCAACTGGGGACCCCAAACTGGGATTGGATTTGGCGGTTTTCAAACTGAGACCCCAAACTGGGATTGGGATTTTCCAATCTTTATTTGCAGCTGGAGGGGGCAGAGGCAGCTCTGACCTTCCAGAACCTTCCCAAGCCTGGGAATGGCCCCGTTTGTCTTGGTTTGGGGTCATTTGGGGAGAAAAATTCCTAAAGGGGTTCTTAAAAATGAAAATTCAGGCAGCCCCTGCTGAAGTGGTTTGGGGAAAAGATTTCCTTGGAGAGAAATAAAATAAAATTAAATCAAATTTAAATCAAATAAAATTAAATCAAATTTAATTTAAAAATAAAATAAAATAAAATAAAATTAAATTAAATTAAATTAAACAATAAAAACTTCTGCTGTTTTAAGAGATAAGAAATTCAAAGTCTCTTCTCAGGGGTTGCAGTTTGGTTTATTTCATTTTTTATAAAAAATATTGGAAATGTTGTGGTTGAGGTTTTGGGAGGTCACAGGTGGGAGATTTGGGGGTTTTGGGGTGTTTAGGTTTAAATAGGTTTTAAAATAGGGAAAAAATCTACAGCTTAGGGAACTTTTAGGATTTATTAAAATCATTTCAGGATTTAATAAAGCTCTTTTAGGATTGCTTAAAATAACTTCTGGGTTTATAGAAGTAATTTTAGGATTTATTCACATTCTTTTAGGATTTATTCAAGGTCTTTAAAGATTTATTAAAATAATTTTAGGATTTATTGAAGTTCAGGATTTATTCCAATTCTTTTACAATTTATTTAAGTTCTTTTAGGATTTATTCAAGTTCTTTTAGGACTGAAGTCCTTTTAGGATTTTTAAGAGTCATTTTAGGATTTATAAAAATAATTTAGGATTTATAAAAGTTCATTTGGGATTTATTCAAAGTCTTTTAGGATCTATTAAAGTTCTTTTAGGATTTTTGAAAGTCCTTTTAGGATTTAATGAAGTAATTTCAGGATTTATTAAAGTTCTTTTAGGATTTATTAAAATCATTTTAGGATTTATTAAAGTTCTTTCAGGATTTATAAAAGTAATTTCAGGATTTATTTAAGTTCTTTTAAAAGTCCTTTTAGAATTTATTACAGTTCTTTCAGGATTTATAAAAGTCCTCTCCGGATTTATTCAAGTCCTTTTAGGATTTAAATTCTTTTACCATTTACTGCAGTCCTTTTACGATTTACCAAAGTTCTTCCAGGATTATTGAATCCTTTCACAATTTATTGAATTCTTTCAGTATTTATTGCAGTTTTTTCAGGATTTATTGAAGTTTTTCAGGATTTACTGCTGTTTTTCAGGATTTATAGAAATTCTTTGAGAATTTATTGCAGTTTTTCAGGATTTATTGCAGTTTTTCAGGATTCATTGAATCCTTTCAGAATTTACAGAAGTCCTTTCAGGATTTATTGAACTCCTTCAGGATTTATAAAAGTCCTCTCAGGATTTACTGCAGTTTTTCAGGATTCAATGCAGTTTTTCAGGATTTATAAGAGTCCTTTCAGTATAATTGAAGTTTTCTCAGGATTCAATGCAGTTTTTCAGGATTTATAAGAGTCCTTTCAGTATAATTGAAGTTTTTTCAGGATTCAATGCAGTTTTTCAGGATTTATAAGAGTCCTTTCAGTATAATTGAAGTTTTTTCAGGATTCATGGCAGTTTTTCAGGATTTATTTCAGGATTCCACCCCGTGGCTCCTCTCCCCCATCCCTTCCCCTCTTCCCCTCCTGTGCACGTGTTCATTGCATCCCTCCCTGTTGCGGGCGATCTCGATGGCCAAGAACTGGATCCTGGTGGCTGCAGAGGGGGACAGGGGTCAGCGTGGGGGGGATTTGGGGTCCCCCCGGCGCCCCCAGACCCCAAACCCACCCAGGATGGAATTTTCCTCCGAGTATTCCCCGCGCGAGTCCAGGCGCAGCAGAGTCCCGAAGTTGAAATCCTCCACCACGCCCTCGAAGCTGAGGCAGAACGGGCGCCACTTCTGAGGGGGGAAAAACACCCTCAGCACCCCAAAATCCCAATAAAACCCCACTAAAATCCCAATAAAACCCCCTCACAAAACCTCATCTACAGCCTTGGGGGGAAATCCCAATAAAACCCCCCCAAGCCTTGGCCTGGTCTAGTTGGAATCCTCCATCAGGCCCTCAAAGCTGAGGCAGAACGGGCGCCACTTCTGAGGGAGGAAAAACACCCTCAGCACCCCAAAATCTTAATAAACCACACCAAAATCCCAATAAAACCCCCAAAATCCCAATAAAACCCCCCAACCCACACTAAAAACCCCCAAACCCAACCCAAGCCTTGCCCTGGCCTAGCTGAAATCCTCCACCATCACCTCAAATTAGAGGCGCCATTTCTGAGGGGTTAAAAACACCCTCAGCACCCCAAAACCCCACTAAACCCCCCCCAAACTTCACTAAAATCCCCTCACAAAACCCCATCCATGGCCTTGGGGGGAAATCCCACTAAAACCCCCAAGCTTTGGCCCCATAGCAGAAATCCTTCACCATCCCCTCAAAGCAGAGGCGCCATTTCTGAGGGGTCAAAAACACCCTCAGCACCCCAAAATCCTACAAAAATGGGGGGAAACCCCACTAAACACCTCCAAACCCCATTAAAACCCCCCAGACCCCACCCAAGCCTAGGCCTGGCCTAGTTGAAATCCTCCACCACGCCCTCGAAGCTGAGGCAGAACGGGCGCCACTTCTGAGGGGGAAAACACCCTCAGCACCCCAAAATCCCAATAAAACCCCACTAAAACCCCCCAAATCCCAATAAAACCTCCCCAAACTTCACTAAAACCCCCACACAAAACCCCATCCACAGCCCTGGGAGGAAATCCCACTAAAACCCCCCCAAATCTTGGCCCTGTAGCTGAAATCCTTCACCATCCCCTCAAAGGAGAGGCACAACTTTTAGGGGGTTAAGAACACCCTAAGCACCCCAAAATCCTACAAAAAAGGGGGGAAACCCCACTAAAACACCTCAAAACACCCCTGGGTTTTTGGCTTTTTGAGTGTTTTTTGGGGGTTTTGGGTTTCTGAGGTATTTTTTCAGTTTGGGGTTTTTTTGAGGTATTCTTTGGGCTTTGGGGTTTTGTGAGGTATTTTTTGGGTTTTTTGAGGTATTTTGGGGTGTGTTTTGGGGGATTTGAGGTATTTTTTGAGGGTTTTTTGGGGTTTGGGGTTTCTTTTTATTTTTTTGGGGGGGGTTGGGGGTTTTGTGAGGTATTGTTTGGAGTTAGGAGTTTTTTAAGGTATTTTGGGGGGTTTCTTGAGGTATCTTTGGGATTTTGGGATTTTTAGAGGTGTTTTGGGGGGTTTTGGGGGTTTGAGATATTTTGGGGGTTTTTTGTGGTATTTCTGGGGGTTTTGGGGTTTTTTTTAGAGGAAACCTCATTAAAAAGGAGGGAAATCCCACTAAAACCCCCCCAAACCCCACTAAAACCCAAACCTCCCCCACCTCCTTGGCTGCCTCAGATTTCAGCTCCTCGGGGTCCAGCACGTCCACGCGCAGGTTCCGGAAGGTTCTGCGGAATTCCTCATAGATCCGCTCGTCCACCTGGGTGAGCTTCAGGAACTTGGGCTCCACGGAGGAGATCAGCTGCAGGGGGACCATCAGCTGGGACACCCCAAAACCCCACCCCAAAGACCCAAAACCCCACCTCAAAACCCCAAAATGCCAAAACCCCACTCCAAAGCCCCAAAACTCAAAAATGCCAAAACCCCACCCCAAAAGCGCAGTCCAAAATGTCAAAGTTCCACCCCAAAACCCCATCCCAAAGCCCCAAAGCCCCAAAACCCCACCCCAAAACCCCAAAATCCTGCCCCAAAGTGCCCAAACCCCAAAATGCCAAAACCCCACCCCAAAGCCCCAAAACCCTAAAATGCCAAAGCCCCAAAACCGCAAAATCCCAAGAGGCCACCAGAAAACCCCAAAATGCCAAAATCCCACCCCAAAGCCCCAAAACTCAAAAATGCCAAAACCCCACCCCAAAAGCGCAGTCCAAAATGTCAAAGTTCCACCCCAAAACCCCATCCCAAAGCCCCAAAGCCCCAAAACCCCACCCCAAAACCCCAAAATCCTGCCCCAAAGTGCCCAAACCCCAAAATGCCAAAACCCCACCCCAAAGCCCCAAAACCCTAAAATGCCAAAGCCCCAAAACCGCAAAATCCCAAGAGGCCACCAGAAAACCCCAAAATGCCAAAATCCCACCCCAAAGCCCCAAAACCCCAAAATGCTAAAACCCCAAAACCCCAAACCCTTAAAACCCCAAAACCTCACCCCAAAGCCCCAAAACCCCAAACCCCTAAAACCCCAAAACCCCAAACCCCAAAAGCCCCAAAACCCCAAATCCCCAAAATCACAAAATGCCAAAACCCCAAAGCCCCAAAAGCCCACCCGAAAACCCGAAAACCCCACACCAAGACCCTAAAACCCCCACCCCAAAACCCCAAAAGCCCAAAACCCCCACCCCAAAACCCCCAAACCCCAAACCCCACACTCACGTTGAAGTAGACCTCGGCGTGCTGATGCGCCTTCATGGCCCAGGCCAGCTCCACGCGGGGCTGGGTGGCACCAGGGACACCTGGGTCACCTCCTGGGGACAAACGTCCCCTCGGGGGGGGGGTCCCCGTCCCATTTTGGGGACCCCCTCCCCGGTTTTGGGGCGTTCTCCCTGCTTTTGTAGGGTTTTCCCTGCCTTTGGGGTTCCTCTGTTCCCATTCTGGGGGGTTTCTTCTTTTTGGGGTTTTCCTCCTCCCAGGGGACAGGGGTGGGACCCCCGTGCTGGGACTGAGAGCCCCAAAACTGGGACACCCCAAAACTGGGACACCCCAAAACCAGGATCTCCCCCTGGACTGGGGGAACCCCCCCAAACTGAGATCCCCCAAAACTGGGACCCCTCTCCCAAGACTGGGACCCCAAAGTTGGAACCCCAAATCTGGGCCCCCCTCCCAGTAAGGGCCCCCAGTGGCCCCAGTCCTCCCCACTGCCCCCATTCCCAGTCCCACCAGTGTCCCCATTCTCAGTGTCCCCAGTCCCCCCAGTAGCCCGTGTCCCAAGTCCCAGTTCCCCGGCCCCACCACTGTCCCCTGTCCCCCCCAGTGTCCCCCCAGTACCCCCAGTGTCCCCGCAGTGTGCCCATTCCCAGTCCTGTAAGTCCCCCCAGTCCCCCCCCGTGTCCCTCCAGTGTCCCCAGTCCCCCCAGTGTCCCTCCAGTGACCCGACTTCCAGTCCCCCCAGTGTCCCCCCACTGTCCCCATTCCCAGTCTCCCAATACCCCCAGTGTCCCCCCAATCCCCCCAGTGTCACTCACTTTCCCAGTCCCAGTCCCCTCCAGTGTCTCCAGTCCCCTTCAGTGTCCCCATTCCCAGTCCCCACAGTCCCCCTGGTGTGTCCCCAGTGTCCCAGTCCCCCCACTGCCCCAATTCCCAGTCCTCCCAGTGTCCCCCCAGTGCCACCAATCCCAGTTCTCCCAATCCCCCAGTGTCCCCGGTCCCCATTCCCAGTCCCCACAGTGTCACTCACTTTCCCAGTGCCACCAGTGTCCCCAGTTCCCCAGTCCCCCACGGTGTCCCCCCACTCCCCGAAATCCCGGTCCCCCCATTCCCCCCAGTGTCACTCACTTTTCCTTTCCCATTCCCAGTCCCACCAGTGTCCCCAGTTCCCCAGTCCCCCGTGGTGTCCCCCCAGTGCCACCACTCCCAGTTCCTCCTATCTCCCAGCATCTCCAACGTCCCTATTCCCAGTCCCCCCAGTGTCCCCCCAGTGTCACTCACTTTCCCAATCCCCCCAGTCCCCCCAGTGTCCCCAGAGTCCCCCCAGTGTCACTCACCTTCCCAGTCCCACCAGTGTCCCCAGTTCCCCCAGTCCCCATTCTCAGTCCCCTCAGTGTGTCTCCCGTCCCCCCAGTGTCCCCCCAGTGCCACCACTCCCAGTTCTCCCAATCCCCCCAGTGTCCTAGTCGCCCCAGTGTCCCCCAGTGTCCCCGGTCCCCATTCCCAGTCCCCCCAGTGTCACTCACTTTCCCAATCCCCCCAGTCCCCCCAGTGTCCCCAGAGTCCCCCCAGTGTCACTCACTTTCCCAACCCCCCCCCAGTCTCGATTCCCAGTCCCCCCAGTCCCCCCAGTGTCCCCAGTGTCACTCACTTTCCCAGTTCCCCCCAATGTCCCCAGTGTCCCCAGTGTCCCCAGTGTCACTCACTTTCCCAGTCCCCCCAGTGTCCCCAGTGTCCCCAGTGTCACTCACTTTCCCAGTCCCCCCAGTCCCCCCAGTCCCCCCAGTGTCCCCAGTGTCCCCCCAGTCCCACTCACGTCGTTGCCGAAGCTCTCCGCGGGCAGCGACAGCGCCTGAGCGGCCGCCGCGGCCTCGCCGGGACCCTGCGGGGACACGGGAATGCGACACCGCGGGGACACGGGGACAGGGCCCCCAGAGCCACCCAGAGCCACCCGGTGCCCCCCAGTCCCCCCCGGTCTCACCAGCCCCGCCAGCCCCGCCGCCGCCATCGCTGCCGGAAGGGGAGGGGCACCGGGACGGGAGGGGACAGCGGGGACCGGGGAGGGACAGCGGGGACAGGGGAGGGATGGAGGGACAGAGCGGACGGGGGGGGACACAAGGGACCGGGGAGGGACAGGGGGGACAGGGGAGGGGACAGAGGGGGACACGAGGGGGACATGGGGGGATATGGGAGGGACGGGAGGGGACAGGGGGGAGAGAGGGGGACACGGGGGGATATAGGGGGGACAGAGAGGGATAGAGAGGGACAGGGGGACACGGGGAGGGAGAGGGGGGCAGAGGGGACACGGGGGGAAGAGAGGGGACACGGGGGGACAGGGGGAGATGGGGGGGACACGGGGGGACACTGGGGGGATATGGGAGGGACGGGAGGGGACCGAGGAGGGGACAGGGGGGGACAGAGGGAGATGGGGGGGACAGAGAGGGACAGAGTGGGGAGAGAGGGGGACATGGGGGGTCGGGGGAGGGACAAGGGGCACACAGAGGGGAGGGCGGCGGACAGAGGAGACACGGGGGGACACGGGAGGGACACGCAGCACCGAGGGACAAGGAGTGTCGCAGAGTGCCGAGATACGGGGGGACGCTGGGGGGACAGAGGGGACACGTGGAGCGGGGGAGGGACAAGGGGGGGACAGAGAGACCGGGGGGGGACATGGGGGGACAGAGGGGACAACGGGGGGACGCCTGGGGCAGGGGGGCACGGGGAGATCAGGGGAACACGGGAGGGACACGCAGGACCGAGGGACAGGGGGACACGGAGGGACACGGGGTGACACCGAGGGAACACAGGGGGACATCAAGGGACACAGAACAACACGTGGGGACATGGAGGGACACGGGGTGACATCGAGGGAACACAGAACAACACGTGGGGACATGGGAGAGACACAGGGGGACATTGAGGGACAGACAGGACAACACAGGACATGCGGGGACATGGGGTGACATGGTGGGGACACGAGGGGGTCACGCAGGACAGGGGGACACGGAGGGACATCGAAGGACCCAGGACAAGACGGGAGGACACGTTGGGTGGAGGACACACGGGGACATGGAGGGGACACGGGGGGACACAGGACAACCCGGGGGAACACGCGAGGCAAGGGGACACGGGTGGTGTGAGGGGACACAGGAGAACACGAGGGGACATCGGGGAACATGGAGGGGACACGAGTGACATCAAGGGACATGGAGGGCAACACGGGGGGGACATGAAGGGGACACGGGTGACATCGAGGGACACGGCACAACACGGGGGACATGGAGGGGACAGGTGGGGACACGAGGAGCATAGGGACACGAGGTGACATGGAGGGGACAACGCGGGGGACACGCGAGGCACGGGGACACGGGTGATGTGAGGGGACACAGGACAATATCGGGGGACACGGAGGACATCAAGAAACAGAGGGTGACATCGAGGGACACGGGGTGACATGGAGGGGACACGGGTGACATCGAGGGACACCCAGAGCACGGGAACACCCGGTGACACTCAGGATGGGGCCACCACCACCACAGCGATGTCCCCACACGGTGACCCCTGTCACACAGCGCGGGGGGTGCTGGGGCTCCCACGCTCATTAACCCCGCACCTGAGTAGTTCATTAACTAATTACAGCGCGGCTGCTCCTAATTACTCTTTGGGGTGGGCGGACCTGTGACCCCATAAATGCCGCTCTGGGGCGGCCCCGCTGTTTGTGGGGTCTCGAACCGCGGTGCTGCTTTGGGTGAGTATTTGGGGTGGGGGGCGCTGAATTTGGGGGATTTTCCCCAAAATTTGAATTTCCCCACAGCTCTGTGTGTGTGTGTGTCCCCACTCAGGCTGTGCCACCCCCGAGCCGTGTCCCCTCCCCAGCCATGTCCTTCACGGACAGCACCGACAGCGGCTCCGACAGACCCGTGTCCGTCCTTTGGGGTGAGTGTCACCCCCTCCCCACCCCAAACACCCCCAAAATGTCCCCCCCATACCCGGGGGGACCCGGGGGTGGCTCTGTCCCCTCCTGTCCCCACAGGGTGCGAGCTGAGCAGCGCCAGGAGCTCCTGCACCTTCCAAGTGACCGAGGATTGGCACTGCGAGCAGCAGCTGGTGCTGCGCACGGTGAGCGACCCCAAAAATACCCCCAAAAATACCCCTAAGACCCAAAAAAAATGCCCCCCAAAATCCTTGAAATCTCAAAAAAAAAAAATACCCCCCAAAAAACCTAAAACCCCAAAAAAATACCCCAAAACAAACCCTTAAAATCCCTCAAATGATACCCCCCAAAAAACCCCAAGACCCTAAAACCCAAAGAAATCCCACCCAAAAAAATACCCCCAAAAACCCCTTAAGACCCAAAGAAATACCCTCCCCAAAACCCCTCAAAATCTCAAATAATACCCCAAAATACCTCCCTAAGACCTAAAAAAGTACCCCCCAACAAAAACTTAACCGCCCTAAAACTCCTCAAAAAATACCCCAAAAAAACCCGAGACCCCAAAACCCAAACAAAAGCCCCCAAAAATACCTTAAGACCCAAAAAAATACCCCCCAAAAAACCCCAAAACCCCTCCCAAAAAAAAATCTCAAATTCTCAAAAAATATCCCAAAAATAACTCCCAAAATAACCCCCCCAAAAAATCCAAGACCAAAAAAATATCCCCCCCCCAAAAAAAAACCCCAAAAAATACCCTAAAAAAAAAAAAAAAAAAAAAAACAAAAAAAAAAAAAAAAACCGAGGGGGTTGAGGGGAATTTGTTCTTCCCACAGCCTGGAATTAATTGTGTGTTTAATTAATGAATTAATTGGGATGTGGGAGCGATTGTGGCAGCAGGGAGGGGGTGCTGGTGTCCCTCAGCCCCCCAAGTTCCCGGTGCTGTGATGGCTCCTGCAGGGATGTTGGCTGGGCAGGGGCTCCCCTCACCCCCAAACCCCAATTTCGGGGTTCAGGCCGCATTTTGGGGGTGTCCTCAGGGATTTCCCTCCTTTTCCCTGCCCAGGTGTGCCTGGGGGAGGCGGCCCGGGATGAGTTCCACGTGCTCGAGGTGGCGGCCGAGGGCGGCGACAGCCGCGCCCCGCTGCCGCTGGCCACGCTCAAACCCTCCGTGCTGCCCATGGTGAGGCCTGAGGGGCTCCGGGGAGGGACCGGGAGGGGTCTGGGGGGCTCCGGGACTTGGGGCTGTCCTGAGGAGGGGTCTGGGGGCTCCTCCTGTCCTGGGGAGGGTCCAGGGTCTGTCCTGTGGAGAGATTGGGGGACTGGGGGCTCCTTCGGGGGACTGCTCCTGTCCCGGAGAGGGTCCGGGGAGGCCTTGAGGGTCTGGGGATTGTCGCTGTCCCGGGAGGGCTCGGGGAGCTCCAGGGGCTGCCCCTGTCCTGGGGAGGGTCTGGGGGGGCTCCTGTTCCTGCCCTGGAAGGGCTCGGGGAGTGGGGCCTACTCTGGGAGCTGCCGCTGTCCCGGGGAGGGTCCGGGGTCTGTCCTGTGGAGGGCTTGGGGGAATGGGGGTTCCTTCGGGGAACTGCTCCTGTCCCAGAGAGGGTCTGGGGGCTGTCCCGAGGAGGGGTCTGGGGGCTGCCCCGAGGGGCTCCAGGAACTGACTCGGGAGGCTCCGGGGTTGGGGGCTTCTCCAGGGGACTACTCCTGTCTTGGGGAGGATCCGGGGGCTGTCTCAGGGGGCTCCGAGGGTGCTGTCCCGCGGAGGGTTGGGGGGCCTGGGGGCCGCTCCTGTCCCGAGGAGGGGTCCGGGAACTGTCCCGGGGGGGGTCCAGGGTCTGTCCTGTGGAGGGCTTGGGGGAATGGGGGCTCCTTCGGGGAACTGCTCCTGTCCTGGAGAGGGTCTGGGGACTGTCACTGGGAGGGCTTGGGGGGTCTGGGGGCTGCTCCTGTCCCGGGGGCGTCCAGAGTCTGTCCCGTGGGGGGCTTGGGGACTCCTTCAGGGGCTGCTGTTGTCTCGGGGAGGGCTCGGGGCTCTGGGGGTTATCCCCGGGAGGGCTCGGGGGGCTCCGAGGATCCGGGGGCTGTCCCATAGAGGGATTGGGGGCTTCTCCTGTCCTGTGGAGGGCTTGGGGGACTGGGGGCTGCTCCTGTCCTGGGGAGGGTCCAGGGTCTGTCCTGTGGGGGGCTTGAGGGACTGGGGGCTCCTTCGGGGAACTGCTCCTGTCCCTGGGAGGGTCCGCGGGCTGTCCCTGGGAGGGCTGGGGGGTCCGGGGGCTGTCCTGGGGAAGGTTCAGAGGGGCTGGGGGCTGCCCCTGTCCCGGGGGAGCTCCAGGGGCTGCCCCTGTCTCAGGGAGGGTCTGGGGGGGCTCCTGTTCCTGTCCCGGGAAGGGCTCGGGGAATGGGGCCTACTCAGGGAGCTGCCGCTGTCCCAAGGAGGGTTCGGGGGGCTGCCCCTGTCCTCCATCTCCTCTGTCCTCCTATCCTGCGTGTCCCCTCGTGTCCTGCGCTCCCCGTGTCCCCACGTGTTGTCCTTTGTCCCTCAGTCCTTCGTGTCTGTCCCACGCCGTCCCCTTGATCCTCCCGTGTCCCCCTGTCCCAGCCGTCCCCTCGTTGTTGTCCCGCCTTGTAACGGGAGGGCTCGGGTGGGGGAGCTGCTCCTGTCCCCGGGAGGGCTCTGGGGGCTGTTGCTGTCCCGGGGAGGGTTCTAGAGGTCTGGGGGCCGTTCCTGTCCCGGGGGTCGCTGTTGCAGTCCCGGGGGTTTGCCAGCATTTATTCCCACCCCCGTTTCCAGGCCTCGCTGGCCGGAATGGAGCTGAACCCCCCGGTGACCCTGCGCCTGCGAGCCGGCTCGGGGCCCCTCTTTGTCAGCGGCCAGCACGTGTCCCGTGAGTATCGGGGTACCCCCTGAACCCCCCTACATGTCCATCAAGTGTCGGGGTGTCCCTCACCCCCTGAACCCCTCCCACGTGTCCAGTGAATATCGGGGTCCCCTCCACGTGTACATTGAGTATTGGGATCCCTCCTACCCCCCAAACCCTCCCTGCATGTCCAGTGAGTGTTAGGGTCCCCCCCACCCCCTGACCCTCCCCACAACATGTACAGTGACTATGGGGGTCCCCCTGACCTCCCCCCCCCACGTGTCCAGTAACTATTGGGGTGTCCCACACCCCCTGATTTCCCCCATGGTGTCCAATGAGTATTTGAGTTCCCCCCGTGTGTCCAGTGAGTATCAGGGTGTCCCCTCACCCCCTGAACCCCCCGCAACGTGTCCAGTGAATATCGGGGTCCCCCCACCCCCTGAACACCCCCACAAAGTGTCCAATGACTCTCGAGGTGTCCCCCCCCAGCCCCTGATCCCCACGTGTTCAGTGATCATCGGGGTCCCCCCACCCTCTGAACCCCCCCACAACGTGCCCAATAATTATCGGGGTGCTCCCCTCCATGTGTCTAGTGAGCATCGGGTTCCCCATGCCCTGAACCCCCCCACAACATGTACAGTGACTATGGGGGGGTCCCCCACACCCCCTGAACCCCTCCACATGTCCAGTGAGTATCGGGGTCCCCTCCACGTGCCCAGTGAGTATTGGGGTGTGTCCCCCCCCACATCTGTGAGTATGGGGGTTCCCCCCGCCTGTCCAGTGACTATCGGGGTCCCCCCCACCCCCTGAACCCCCCCACAACGTGCCCAATAATTATCGGGGTGCTCCCCTCCATGTGTCTAGTGAGCATCGGGTTCCCCATGCCCTGAACCCCCCCAGAGCATGTACAGTGATTATGGGGGGGGTCCCCCACACCCCCTGAATCCCCCCATGGTGTCTAGTGAGTCTTGGGGTGTCCCCCACCCACTGAACCCCCCAAAACGTGTCCAGTGAGTATCAGGGGGTCCCCACACCCCCTGAACCCCTCCACATGTCCAGTGAGTATCAGGGTCCCCTCCATGTGTCCAGTGAGTATTGGGGTCCCCATCCCCTGAACCCCCCCAGAGCATGTACAGTGACTATGGGGGTCCCCCACACCCCCTGAATCCCCCCATGGTGTCCAGTGAGTATTGGGGTGTCCCCCCTCTATGTGTCCAGTGACTATTGGGGACCCCCACCCCCTGAACCCCCCTACCGCTGCCCAGTGATGAGTATTGGGGTCCCCCTGACCCCCCCAGCGGGGTTTGGGGGCTCAGCCAGCCTCTCCCGCAGTCTTGGACCTGAGCTCGGATGAGGATTCTGATGATGATGAGGAGGAGGAAGAAGAGGAAGCAGCAGTGCAAGCCCCCAAGAAGCCCCCAAAGGGCTCAGGTGCCCAGAAGGGCAGAACAACCAAGGTCAGCACCTGATGAGGAGGTTGGAGGGGTTTTGGGGTTCCTGTGGCATGGGGGGGAACCCCAAATTCCTCTCTGCTATGGAGATGAGCCATGACCTTCATCCCTGTGGGAGGAAGACTCCTCATCCTCCCTCTCTTTCTCTCTCCCGTAGAAAAGGAAGTGGGAGAAGGAGGAGGAGCCGTGAGTATGGAAACCTGGGGGTGAGGGGGGGTCCCCACGGCCGGGACCCCCAGTCTGACCCCCCCTTCTCTCCAGCAGGAACAGCCTCGTCCCTGCACGTGCCCCCCCAGCCAAGGTAGGAGCAGCTCGGGGTCCCCCCAAATCCCTCGGGATATGGGGGGAGGTTCGGGGATCAGGGTGTGACCAGCAGCACCGCTGGACCCCAAAATGGGGGGGAAGCCCAGATTTGGGGGCTCCCCCCACCCCATATTGAGCCCCCTCCTCGTTCTGCAGGGACGCGGGGCCGGCCGGGGCAGGAAAAGAGCAGCAAAAAAATGATGGAATTGGGGAATTCTGGGAATTCCATCCAGGTGAGCATTGGGGGGTGTCCCTGGAATGGCTCTGACCCCACAGTGGGGTCACCCCGCTAAAATCCTGTTCCTCTTCCCCTCCAGGTGTCTGGAAGCAGCAGCAGCTGCTGGTGGTGGTGGTGTCGTTCCCTATTAAATAAAGCACATTTTGCACTCCTGGATCCCCGTGCTGCTGGGGGGGTGGGGGGCTGTGGGAGCACCCCCAACCCTGGATTTGGGGGCTGTGACAAGAGGATAAAAGGGAATTAGAGGGACAGGATGGGGTCCCACAGACCTGGTTAGAATTTGGGGAGCACCTGGTTGTCCCAGAGGGGACCTGAGCCCCACTTGGGGTAGTGTGGGGGGTTAATCAGCTCTGCACCCGCGGGATGGGGTTGGGGACAGGGCCACAGCAGTGACAGCAGCGCTGTCCCCACCCTGCAGGGGCTGTTGGCACCTCCGGGAGGCTCTGGCAGCTCCGGGGCACATCCCGGGGGTGGTGATGGCTCCACACCCATCACTCGTCCCTCTCTGAATCCAGAACAGTGTCCTGCACTCCTTCCATCCCTGTGTGTGTGTCCAGGATTGTCCTGCACCTCCTCCATCCCTCTCTGAATCCACAGCACTCTCCTGCACTCCCTCCATCCCTCAGGGTGTCCACGGGACTGTTCTGCACATTCTCCATCCCTCAGTGAAGCCAAAGTTTGTTCCTACACCTCCTCCATCCCTGTGTGTGTCCAGGGGATTGTTCTGCACCTCCTCCATCCCTCTCTGAATCCACAGGATGCTCCTGCACCTCCTCCATGTCTCACTAAATCCACAGGATTGTCCCACACTCCTTCCATCCCTGTGAATCTCCACAGGATTGTCCTGCACTCCTTCCATCCCTCAGTGAGGCCGAAGGATGCTCCTGCACCTCTTCCATCCCTCTCTGAATCCACAGGATTGTCCCACACTCCTTCCACCTGAGTGTCCACAGGACTCTCCTTCCCTCCCTCATCCCCCAGCGAGGCTGAAGGATGCTCCTGCACCTCCTCCATCACCTGGCAAGGCTGGAGGGCTGTCCTGCGCTCCTTCCACGTCTCGCTAAATCCACAGGATTGTCCTGCACTCCTTCCATCCCTGTGTGTGTCCAGTGGATTGTCCTGCACCTCCTCCATGTCTCAGAGCAGCAAAAGGATGCCCCTGCCCTTCCTCCATCCCTGTGTGTGTCCACAGGATTGTCCTGCACTCCTTCCATCTTTGTGTGTCCAGGGGATTGTCCTGCACATTCTCTATCCCTCAGCGAGGCTGAAGGATGTTCCTGCCCTTCCTCTGTCCCTCACTAAATCCATGGGATTGTCTTGCACTCCTTCCATCTCTCTGAGTGTCCAGAGGACTGTCCTGCCCTCCCTCATCCCTCTGTGTCACCACAGGACTGTCCTGCACCTCCTCCATCCCTGTGTGTGTCCAGGGGATTGTCTTGCACTCCCTCCATCCCTCTGTGTGTTCCCAGGATTGTCCTGGACTCCCTCATCCCTCTCTCAATCCACAGGATCCCTCTGCACCTCCTCCAGCCCTCTCTCAATCCACAGGATTGTCCTGCACCTCCTCCATCTCTCACTGAGGCTGAAGGATGCTCCTGCACATCCCCCATCCCTCACAAAATCCAGAGGATTGTCCTGCGCATTCTCTATCCCTCAGCGAGGCTGAAGGATGTTCCTGCACCTCCTTCAACACCTGGCAAGGCCAGAGGGTTGTCCTGCACTTTTTCCATCCCTCTGTGTGTCCACAGCATTGTCCTGCACCTCTTCCATTCCTCAGTGAGGGTGAAGGATCTTCTTGTATCTCCTCCATCCCTGTGTGTGTCCAGGGGATTGTTCTGCACCTCCTCCATCCCTCTCTAAATCCACAGGACTGTCCTGCACTCCCTCTATCCTTCTGTGTGTCCCCAGGATTGTCCTGCACTCCGTCATCCCTCAGCGAGGCTGAAGGATGCTCCTGCACCTCCTCCATCACCTGGCAAGGCTGGAGGGCTGTCCTGCACCTCCTCCATGTCTCACTAAATCCACAGGATTGTCCCACACTCCTTCCATTTCTCTGAGTGTCCAGAGGACTGTCCTGCAAACTCTCCATCACTCGGTGAGGCCAAAGGATGCTCCTGCCCTTCCTCCATCCCTCTCTGAATCCACAGGACTCTCCTGCACTCCTTCCATATCTCTGTGTGTCCACAGGATTGTCCTGCACCTCCTCCATGTCTCAGTGAAGCCAAAGGATGCTCCTGCACCTCCTTCATCCCTGTGTGTGTCCAGGGGCTTATCCTGCGCATTCTCCATCCCTCAGCGAGGCTGAAGGATGCTCCTGCACCTCCTTCATCACCTGGCAAGGCTAGAGGGTTGTCCTGCTCTCCCTCCATCCTTTTTTGTCCCCCAGGATTCTCCTGCACCTCCTTCATCCCTCTCTGAATCCAGAGGATTGTCCTGTACTCCCTCATCCCTCAGTGAGGCTGAAGGATGCTCCTGCACCTGTTCCATCACCTGGCAAGGCCAGAGGATTGTCCTGCACTCCTTCCATCCCTCAGGGTGTTCCCAAGGGTGTCCTGCACCTCTTCCGTTCCTCAGTGAGGCTGAAGGATGTTCCTGCACCTCCTCCATCCCTGTGTGTGTCCAGGGGATGGTTCTGCACCTCCTCCATCCCTCTCTGAGTCCACAGGATGCTCCTGCACCTCCCTCACCCCTCTCTCAATGCCCAGGACTCTCTTGCACCTCCTCCATCCGTGGCCGAGCCCCGGGGCCTCTCCTGCCCCCGGTGCCGCTCCCGCCTCTCCCGGTTGCCGCTCCCGGTGCCGCTCCCGGTGCGGCGGCGGGCGGGGGGCGGTCGCTGTGGTAACGCGCGTGCGGCGCAGGGGCGGGAGGGCTGCTCGGCGCGGGGATGGCTCCCGGCGGACGGGCAGCGCTGCCTGCGGGCCATGGGCTCCCCTGAAGGTACGGCCTGACCCCCGCACCCCACCCCGCACCCCCCGCGCATCCTCCCGCCTGACCCAGCGCGGTCCGCACTCGCTTTGAGTGCGTGCATGAAACACCGCGCGTTGTGGGTCGGAGCGGGATCGGGGCGCCCCCAAACTCCCCCCCGGCGCGTCGGTGCCGCGGCCGGGTCAGGAGTCGGAGCAGCCCCCGGGCGCAGGTGGCAGCCGCCGAGCAGCCGCTGCGATCGTCTTCATGCTTGAGAAACTGGGTTAGTGGCGGCGGCGAGGCGGCCGCGGCCCCGATGATTCACGGGCACGGCCCCGGGGGGCGGCGGGGGCCGGGGGAGCCCCCCGGGCATGGGGGGACGGCGGAGCCAGCACCGGGGATGCTCCTGGCTCTGAAGGACGAGCGTGTGCATCCCCCTGGGGCTGTATCCCCGCCAGATGTTCACTGCTGGGCCTGCATCCCCCCAGATGTGCAGCCCTGGGTGTGCTTCCTCCCAGCTGCGCACCCCGGACACACCCCAGGCCCTGCGTGTCCATCTTGGGGGGGTCCAGCAGCGCTTTCCTTAGCGGGGTGCGGGGAAACTGAGGCAGCGAGGAGGAGCCCCCGAACGGGCGCTGCTGCCGCTGTCACCAGGCAGCGCTCCCACACAGAGCCGGGAATAGACTCCGGCTCCCGGCGCTGCGGCACCAACGCAGCCCCGCCGCCCCCGGCGCCTCCGGCCGCGGCTCCGCTCCCGAGCCCCATCCCGGGGTGCCGGGACCGCGATCCGAGCGGCCCCGGAGGGATGGAGGCGGCCGCAGACCCCGTGCCCTGCCCTGAGCAGTACCGCGACCCCCAGGGTTTGGGGGAAATTGGGGTTTTGGGGTTCAGCTCTCCCCTCCAGAGCCCGGCGCTCGCTTGTGGCAGATTCCCGGCACTTCCCAACCTGCGCCGGTGCCGCGGATGGAAATTCCCGCTGGATTTCCCCTCCTGGAACAGCCAGGGGTGGGCGCAGCGCCCCCAGACCCATCCTGGGGGTCTCATTGAGGGGGATGTTCCGTCCCCCCCCCCCCCCTCCCCACGCTGCCGCAGCCCCGTGCGGTGCTGGGGGTACCCAAATCCCCCCAAAATCCCAGCGGGGGGAGCGGGGGCGGCCGCGCCCCGTGCCCAGCGGGGGTCGGGGGGTGCCAGGGCTGGGTCATTCCCCTGCCAGGCCGGGTTATCGCTGTTTTCCTCCCTCTTTGTGCCGGGGAAAGCGGGAGGAGCGGCAGCCAATACTGCTTCGTCATGATGCCGGCTAATTCTCCTCTTGTTGGGAAAGGGACTGAGCCAGCAGCGAGCCGGGGAGAGGCGAGCGCGGCACCCACGCGGCCACCGCCACCCCCTCCCCGGGCGGCCGCGCACTCCCGCACCCTCCCACGCCCCACGCGGCCTCCCCCGCACGCCCCGCGCGGTTATCGGCGGCGGGGCCGGGCTGCCGGGGGGTGATAGGCTCGTCCCGCCGTTCTCCCGCCCGTTCTGCCGCTCTCACGGCTCTGGATGCGCCGCAGCCCCCGCGGGAGCCCACGCGTGATCGGGGGCTGGGTGCGAGCATCGGCCCGCAGGGATGCGGTGAGCGCGGCCTCGGGTGAGTGAGCGGCTCGGCGGGGACGGGGACACGCTGGGGACGCTGTGGGGACACGGAGGGTGCCGGGGGGGGCCGGGTGGTGGAGGCCGCTCTCCGTTTTTCCCGTCGCTTTTTTCCCCCCCACGTTTTGTCCCCACCTTGTCCCCATCGCTGGGGGAGGAACGCGGGGACCCCTCCCCGAGCCCCCCCGGGCCACCCCCGTGTCCCCTCCGCGGGGACATCGCCGAGGGACGAGGCCGAGACCGCCCAGCCCTGCCCAGCCCCACCTGAGCAGGGAATTTGGGGATTTGTGGGGTCTCAGCGTTGCTGCTGCTGCTGCTGGGGGGGAACCCCCCAAACCCAAATCCGTGAAGGGTTCGATGCTCCCTGGCCGTGGTGGACGCGGAATTTTGGGGTGCCCCAACCCCCCTGGCAGAGCCCGGAGGGGCCAAATTCCCATTTAGTGGAGCATTAGTGAGGGATTTAGGGGGCAGAATAAATTCCCATTTCCCCACTGCCATGTAGCACTGTGGGGGAATTCAGGGGCAGAATAAATTCCCATTTAGTGGAGCATCGGGGGTGGATTTAGGGGCAGAACAAATTCCCATTTCTGCACCACCATGGAGCATCGGGGGGTGATTGAGAGGCAAAATAAATTCTCATTTCCCCACTGCCACGGAGCATCGTGGGGGGATTTAGGGGCAGAATAAATTCCCATTTAGTGGAGCATGGGGGGTGGATTTAGAGGCAGAATAAATTCCTATTTCCCCACCCCACGCAGCATCGGGAGGGGATTTAGGGGCAGAATTTAGGGTGCAAATTTGGGGCGTCCCCCCTAATCTCTTGGCCGTGGATGGAGCCAAAGGGGGGTTCAGCTCCTGGCTGTGGGTGCCAGGCTGGGATCGTTCCAGGGCCACTTTGGGACCCCCGGGCACCTCCTGGGTGTCCTGTCAGGTGTGACCCCCCCCCCCCCGGGTGACCCCAGACCCCCAATCCCGGGGTACCCAACGCTGGGTGTGCCTCACCCAGGGCTGGCAGATCCTGGGGGGGTTTTTTGGGGTGCGGGGGCTCCCCCAAACCCTCAGGGGGAGGCGCGGAGGGCGCGGCCTCCTCACACATCCCCAGCGGGTCCCTCCGCGTGCGGGATGAGCAGGCTAATCCCACTCTAATCCCGGATTAGGAGCCACGTGAGGCGCGGCCCAGAGCGGGGCTGTGGGGTGGCCATCGGGACAGGGGGGCCGAGCAAAGAGCAAAATTCTCATCGCCGAGAATTTTGGGGTTCAGGCCGCGTCTCCCCCTCTCTAAACCTGCAGGGCAGGGCCGGGGGAAGCTGCGCTGGCCCAGATTCCGCGGATGGGAGGAAGCGAGGAGGTGGAAATTCCTCCTTCATCTCCATCCGCTCCGGGATGGGGTGGGCGGGCTGTTGATACCCCCCCCCCCTTTCCCCTCCCGTTCCCATCCATGCGGGGAAACTGAGGCAGGGATGGAAAAACGCCCGGGGGTGGCAGCTGGTGGCATTTGGTGGCTTTGGAGGCCACCGAGGTGGCGGGCAGTGACACGGCAGCGATGGCCGGGGACAGAAACAGGACAAGGGAGGAACCGGACACCGGCGGGGCGCGGGTCGCTGGGCCGCTGTCGCTGTCGCGCTCAGGTTGCCGCTGGGGCCCCGCGTGTGGTGGCCGTGCCTCAGTTTCCCCGGTGAGCGCGGAGGATGCTCCGGGCCTCGCTGCGCTGTTTGTTTGGAGCTTTGCTGGGAGGAGGAGGAGGAGGATGAGGAGGGCTGGGAAGCGCCGGACGCCGCTCCAGGGCTGGCGGGATCCGTCTGTTCAGGGAACTTGTGACCCCGAATGTCCCCCCCGTGTCGCTGCTGGCTGCGAGCCGTGACAGCCGCGCCGCGATTCGGGCGCTCGGTGATACTCGGGAGGGTGAGGAGGAGGAGGAGGGCGATGGAGGAAGGCCGGGGGTCCCCTGGGGGTTCTCAGGGCCTGGTTCCTGGCGCGGCGCCGGGCGCTGATGGCTTTGGCGGCTGCGAAAAGTCAAATCCGGATTTCCTCGGGGTGGGGAGGAGGGAACCGAGCTCTTCCCGCGGCAGCGCAGCCCCGGCTCCGCTCTCGGGGGGGGCACCGGCGCCCCTCCATCGCTGCGAGCCCCGCCCGCACGCGTCCTGTCCGTCTGTCCATCCATCCATCCATCCATCCTTCCTTCCTTCCTTCCTTCCTCCCTCTCTCCCTTCCCACGCTCCCTGCCCGGCTCCTTTCGGTCCCCTCAGCGCCTCCCTGACAGGGGGGGACACGCTGCTTGTCCCCCCCTCCTGTCCCCGCTCCCCGGAGCCCTCCTGGCCGGGAAAATCCCAAAACAACCGCGCTTATCTCGGGCCAGGCGCGGTTCCATCGGGGCTCGTTGCCATGGGGAGCGCGGGGCGGTGGCTCCTGCCCGCTCCTGATAAGCTGTCCCCGCGCTCTGGGGACACGGGGGGGGGGGGGGGGCACCGTGGTGGCCGAGGTGGCACTGCGGGCCTGGCACCTGTCGCCAGTTTTGTGGCGTCTCTCCGCTCGCCCGAATCGGGTTTGTTTTCCTTTTCGTTCTCCGCCATCGCCTCTATTCGCTCGCTGTCCCCGCGTCCCTCCGGTGTCGCCGCGTCCCTCCCGTGTCCCCGCAGCGCCACCGGGGGCGGGGGGCGAGCCTGGCTGGAAATTGTGAGCTCAGGGCTGTGCCCAAGCGGACAATGCCGCCCTTGTGCCGCTCTGGCACTGCCCATGCCACCGCTCCCGGGGCTGGGCATGGGGTCAGCGCCTCAAATCCCATTCCAGGGTCGGCTCTGGGGGGGTCTTTGTGGCGGGGGGTCCCCAGGGAGGGCTCCGGCAGCTCGGGGATGCTCCCGCTGCATCCCCGCGATCTGCGCTTGGGGACATCGGGCTTGGTGTCCCCAAAGGCGGTGCCACCCCCGTGCCCTGCCCGGGCTGCTGTCGCTGTCACTGTCGCACGAGCTGTTTCCAACTCCGTCCCTCCTGAAAGGAGAATTTGGCGGAGAATGGGGAATTTTCCCCTTTGTGAGCGCCTTTGTGGCCCCGCAGCGCGGCCGGGCCCGTCCCGTGCCCGGGGAGGCTTCTGGAGGCCGCGCAAGGGACAAAAGGGCGACACCGTCAGCACGGGCGGGCAGGGACACGCGGCGGGCACGGGGACAGCGTGGGGACAGCGTGGGGACAGGGGCAGGGCTGGCACCCGCTCAGCGGCACCGCTGCGCTCTCCCTGCAGGGGGAACGGCCGAGCCCCAGCGCCCAGGGGGATGCGGAGCCACGGAGGCAGCGGTGAGTGCGGGTCCCCTCCTGTCACTGTCCCCTCCTGTCACTGTGCCCTGTCTGTCACTGTCCCGTGCCTGTCACTGTGTCCTGCCTCTGCCCTGCCTGTCCCTGCTTGTCCCTGCCTGTCCCTGTCCCCTGCCTGTCCCTCTCCTGTCCCCTCCCTTCACTGTTCCCCTCCTGTCCCTCACCTGTCCCTTACCTGTGCCCTGCCTGTTCCTTGGTGTCCCCTGCCTGTCCCTGTCCCCCTCCCTGTCCCCTTCCTGTCCCCCTCCCTGTCCCCTCCTCTTCCCTCACCTGTCCCCTGCCTGGCACTGTCCCCTCCTGTCACTGTCCCCTGCTTGTCACTGTGCCCTGTCCCATCCCTGTCCCCTGCCTGGCACTGTGCTCTGCCTCTGCCCTGCCTCTCCCTGTCCCTCCCCTGTGCCCTGCTTGTCCCTTCCCTGTCCCCTGCCTGTCCCCCTGCCTGTCCCTGTCTGTCCCCTCCCTATCCCCTGTCTGTCCCCCTGCCTGTCCCTGCTTGTCCCCATCCTGTCCCTCACCTGCCTGTCTCTGTCCCCTTCCTGTCCCTGTCCCCTGTCCCCCTGCCTGTCCCTTACCTGTGTCCTGCTTGTCCCTTGGTGTCCCCTGCTTGTCCCTGTCCTCTCATCTGTTCCCCTTCATGTCCCCCTCACCGTCCCCTGTCTGTGCCCTGCGTGGAGGACAGTGGCACCTCCTGGCAGGCCTGTCCTGCTGCCAGCACTGGGGCAGTGCCACCCTCGTCTGGCACTGGGGCTGTGCCATCCCTGTGCCGTCGGCGTGCCACCCCCGTGCCCGCTGTGGGGATGTGCCACCCCCATTTGGCACTGGGGATATGCCACCCTCATTTGTCACCGGGGCCGTGCCACCCCCATGCCACCCTCGTTTGGCACTGGGGCTGTGTCACCCCTGTGCCCACTGTGGGGCTGTGCCATCCTCATTTGGCACGGGGGCCGTGCCACCCCCGTGTCTGCTGTGGGTCCTGCAGGGCTCAGTCCGTGCCAGGAGAGCGGTGGGATGTGCGACCCCACCCTGGCAGTGCCCAAACCCCCGTGCCCTCTGTGCCCACCCTGGCAGTGCCCAAAGCCCCGGGGGTCTCTGTGCCCACCCTGGCAGTGCCCAAAGTCCCGGGGGTCTCTGTGCCCACCCTGGCAGTGCCCCGTGCCCTCTGTGCCCACCCTGGCAGTGCCCAAACCCCCGTGCCCTCTGTGCCCACCCTGGCAGTGCCCAAAGCCCCGGGGGTCTCTGTGCCCACCCTGGCAGTGCCCCGTGCCCTCTGTGCCCACAGGAGCCTGTGACTGACACAGCCCCAGCCCGCGGCTGAATGGAAAGACTGCAGAAGGTACCGGGGGGGGACGGGGGGGACGGGTTTGGGGGTACAGGGAGGGTAAAGGGGGACTGGGAAGGTCTTGGGGGTCCAGAACAGAGTTCTGGGGGGGTCCCAGGAGGATGTTTGGGGTCCCAGGAGGGTCTTGGGGATCCAAGAAAGGTCTTGGGGTTCCAAGGAGGCTAAAGGGGGTCCTGAAGAGGGTTCTGGGGGTCCAGGGAGGGTCTTGGGGGACTGGGAAGATCTTGGGGGTCCAAGGAGGGTGTTTGGGGACCAGAACAGGGTTTTGGGGTCGATGGAGGGTCTTGGGGGTCCCAGGAGCATGTTTGGGGTCCCAGGAGGGTCTTGGAGGTCCAAGAAAGGTCTTGGGGTTCCTAAGAGAGTAAAGGGAGTCCTGAACGGGGTTCTGGGGGTCCAGGGAGGGTCTTGGGGGTCTGGGAAGGTCTTACTGGTCCAAGAAGGATGTTTGGGGTCCAGGGAGGGTGTTTGGGGTCCGAGGAGGGTCTTGGGGGTACAGAATAGGGTTCTGAGGGTCCGAGGAGAATCTTGGGGGACTGAGGAGGTCTTGGGGATTCCAGGAGGGTCTTGAGGCTCCAGAGAAGGCCTTGGGGGTCCAAGCAGGGTGTTGGGGGTCCAGAACAGTGTTCTGGGGGTCCGACAAGGGCTTTGGGGTAATGGGAAGGTATTGGGGGTCCAAGCAGGGTTCTGGGGGTTCAGAACAGGGTTCTGGGGGTCCAAGAAGGGTTTTGGGGTAACGGGAAGGTATTGGGGGTCCAAGGAGGGTTCTGGGGCTCAAGGAGGGTCTGGGGGTTCAGAACAGGGTTCTGGGGGTCCAGTGAAGGTTCTGGGCTTCAGGAAAGGTGCTGGGGGTCAGGGGAAGGTGCTGGGGTAGAGAACGGGGTGCTGGGGGTCCAGAGAAGGTTCTGGGGCTCCCGGAAAGGTTCTAGGGGTCCATGAAAGGATATTGGGGGTACAGAGAAAGTGTTGGGCATGTGGGGAAAGTTCTGGGGGTGCAGAACGGGGTGCTGGGGCTCCAGAGAAGGTTCTGGGGGTCCAGGCAGGGTGTTGGGGGTCTGGGAAAAGGGCTGGGTCTGGGAAGGTGCTGTGGGTCCTGGCAGGGTGTTGGGGGGTACAGAGAAGCTTTTGGGGGTTCGGGAAAATTGCTGGGGTCCGGGAGGGTGCTGGAGGTGCTGGGGGTCCCGAGAAGGTTCTGGAGGTTCAATAAAGGGCGTTGGGGGGTCCAGGAAAGGTGCTGGGGTAGAGAACGGGGTGCTGGGGGTGCTGGCAGGGCGCTGGGAGCCCAAGAAAGGATATTGGGGGTACAGAGAGTGCTGGGGGTACAGAACAGGGGCGCTAGGGGTTCAGAGAAGGTTCTGGGGGTCCAATAAAGGGTGTTGGGGGTCTGGGAGGGTGCTGGGGGTACAGAGAAAGTTCTGGAGATCCAATAAAGGGTGCGGGGGGTCCTGGCAGGGTGCTGGAGAAGGGGGAGCCCCGCACGCACACGGGGCTGGTGCCAAAGGCATGGGCAGTCCTGTGCTGCTGTGAGCAGGGCCCTGCCTTCCTCCTCCTCCTCCTCCTCCTCTCCAGCCCAGCCTGGCAGCCCCATCTAGCGGCAGCGCGTCCTGGCCCAGCGCTGTCACCTCCCAGCTCTGTCCCTCCCTGCCCGTGCCCACCAGAAATGCCATCCCCAGGAATCTGGGACCCGCGGGTGTGCCCGTGCCCATCTGAGGATGGGGGGAGAGACGAGGATCTGACTCCGTGTTTCAGAAGGCTTGATTTATTATTTTATGATATATATTACATTAAAACGATACTAAAAGAACAGAAGTAAAGGATTTCATCGGAAGGCTGGCTAAGAATAGAATAGGAAGGAATGATAACAAAGGTTTGTGGCTCGGACAGTCCGAGCCAGCTGACTGCGATTGGCCATTGATTAGAAACAACCAACATGAAACCAATCACAGATCCCCCTGTTGCATTCCAGAAGGCTTGATTTATCATTTTATGATATATATTGCATTAAAACGATACTAAAAGAATAGAAGAAAAGGTTTCATCAGAAGGCTGGCTAAGAATAGGATAGAAAAGAATGATAAGAAAGGTTTGTGGCTCGGCTCTCTGTCTAAGCTAGCTGGGCTGTGATTGGCCATTAATTAGAAACAACCACATGAGACCAATCACAGATGCACCTGTTGCATTCCACAGCAGCAGATAACCATTGTTTGCATTTTGTTCCTGAGGCCTCTCAGCTTCTCAGGAGGAAAAATCCTAAGGAAAGGATTTTCCATAAAAGATGTCTGTGGCACACGGGGGCACGGGGGGATCGGGATCTCTGCTTCCCACAGTGACCCCGAGATTTGTTAAAGTCTCTTTTCCCAGCCCAGCAGTCAAAAAAGGAGTCAGAACTGTTCTATCTTCATTCTCAATGTTGCTTAGTGTATTTTATCTATAAAAGTCTTTCTCCTGTCCAGCCAAGTTTCATTCAGCAGGACAGACAGAAGCACTCTGACACCCTCAGTTATCTTTTTATACTAAAAACTACGTGTACGGCATTTACAATAATTTTTCAACACCTATCACCTATGTTAGACAGTGAGCTTCTACTCTAAACCAATCCCAAAGTGCCACCATCACAGCAGGAGATGGAGAAGAAGAAGGAGAAAGGCTGGACACACCCAGATCCCTCCATCTTGCCCCCTGAACCCCCATTCTAAAAACCCAAAAAATCGATTTTTCACCCCATGATAAATTCACTATCATTCTACTTAAACTGTCATAGCTTGCAGGTCTTCATATAAAATTGGTAATTTTTTTCCATGGATTAAAATCAAAATCTCAGGTCTCTTGAGCTCTGTGCCAGGGTCTCTGAGCCCCCACTCTAAAAATCCCCAAAAATCAAATTTTTCACCCTATGACAAACTATTATTCCACTTAGAATTTTGTGGCTTGCAGGTCTTCATATAAAGTTGGTAAATTTTTTTCATGGATTAAAATCAAAATCTCAGGTCTCTTGAGCTCTGTGCCAGGGTCTCTGAGCCCCCATTTTAAAAACCCCCAAAAAATCTATTTTCCACCCCGTGACAAACTAACTATTATTCCACTTAAACTCTTTTGACCTGTAATTCTTTATCATTGTTTTTTTCTTTTGACTCTTTTGACTTGTAATTCTTGGTAATTGTTTTTTCCAAGGGCTAAATCAAAGGCACAGGGGTCTTGGGCTCTGTGCCAGGGTCTCTGAGCCCCCATTTTAAAAACCCCAAAAAATCAATTTTTTCACGCCATGATAAATTCATTATCATTCTACTTAAACTTTCGTGGCTTGCAGATCCTCATATAAGGTTGATAATTTTTTTCCATGGGTTAAAATCAAAACCACGGGGGTCTTGGGCTCTGTGCCAGGGTCTCTGAGCCCCCTGGCAGGGGTTTGAGCAAGGACAGACAGACAGATGTCCCGAATTCTGACACAGGGGTGTCCCCAATCCCCCCTGAGCCCCTTCCTGGGCTGAACCCCCTCCCCATTTTCCATCCAGCAGCCTCTGACCTCCCCTGGGAGCGTCTGCTCTTCCCGCGGATCCAGCGTTCCCGGCTCTCCCTCCAGCATCGTGGTAAGGAGCAGTTCCCACCTTCCCACCTCACCCCTAAATCCCCGCGGTCGGGATGGGACCCCCAAAACCATCCCCATTCCCCCCAGCACGGCCTTGGAGGGTGTGAATCCTAAATTTCCCAAAAAGTTCCCTTCTGAACCCCAAATGAAGGCGTTTTCCCTTCATTCCAGGCCAAAAGGGACAACGAGGCCTTGGAGTACAAGGACCTCATAAAGAACTCCCTAAATTTCCCAAAAATTCCCAAAATGGACAATGGGGTCCTGGGCTACAATCCCATGCTTCCAAATCCCATGGACTCCCATTCCCATTAACGCCCAACCCCATGAGCTCTCAAGGACCTTGTGAAAATTCCCTAAATTTAGGGAAATTTCCCTAAATTTCCCAAAAATTCACTTCTGCACCCCAAATCAAGGTGCTTTCCCTTCTTTCTAGGCCAAAATGGACAACGAGGTCCTGGGGTACAAGGACCTTATAAAAAACTCCCTAAATTTCCCAAAATCTCCTTTCTGCACCCCAAATGAAGGCATTTTCTTTTCATTCCAGGCCAAAATGGACAATGAGGTCCTGGGCTACAATCCCATTATTCACAATCCCATGAGCTCCCAATCCCATGAGCTCCAAGTACCTTACAAAAAATTCCCTAAATTCCCCAAAATCTCCTTTTTGCACCCCAAATTAAGGCATTTTCCCTTCGTTCCAGGCCAAAATGGATGACAAGGTCCTGGGGTACAAGGACCTTGTAAAAAAGTCCAAAAAATTCCCTTCTGCACCCCAAATGAAGGCATTTTCCCTTCATTCCAGGCCAAAATGGACAACGAGGTTCTGTGCTACAAGGACCTTATAAAAAACTCCCTAAATTTCCCAAAAATTCACTTCTGCACCCTGAATCAAGGTGTTTTCCCTTCTTTCCAGGCCAAAATGGACAACGAGGTTCTGGGCTACAATCCCATTATTCACAATCCCATGAGCTCCCAATCCCATGAGCTCCAAGTACCTTACGAAAAATTCCCTAAATTCCCCAAAATCTCCTTTCTGCACCCCAAATTAAGGCGTTTTCTTTTCATTCCAGGCCAAAATGGACAATGAGGTCCTGGGCTACAGTCCCATTATTCACAATCCCATGAGCTCCCAATCTCATGAACTCCAAGTACCTTACGAAAAATTCCCTAAATTCCCCAAAATCTCCTTTCTGCACCCCAAATCAAGGTGCTTTCCCTTCATTCCAGGCCAAAATGGACGACAAGGTTCTGGGCTACAATCCCATTATTCACAATCCCATGAGTATCCATTCCCAATCCCATGAGCTACAAGTACCTTACAAAAAATTCCCTAAATTCCCAAAGTCTCCTTTCTGCACCCCAAATTAAGGCGTTTTCCCTTCATTCCAGGCCAAAATGGACAACGAGGTGCTGGGCTACAAGGACCTGGCTGCCATCCCCAAGGACAAAGCCATCCTGGACATCGAACGCCCTGACCTGATGATCTACGAGCCCCACTTCACCTACTCACTGATGGAGCACGTGGAGCTGCCCCGCAGCCGGGAGGTGAGCGGGAATTCCCGGGGGTTTTTGGGAAAATCGCACCTGGAAAGAAGAATCAACATGATGGATTAGAATTCTAGAATAACAGGAAAAAATTCCAGCAGAAAAATAGCTGACATTGATTAAAATTCATTGTAATTCGTAACAGTTCATGAAGGTTGTTAAAGTTCTTAAGGTTCAGTTAAAACCGTGAAATTCATTAAAAGTAATTAAAAATAAATAAAAATTAAATGGAAATTAATTAAAATAAAATAAATAAAAATAAAATAAAATTTAAAAGAAATTAGAAATAAAGTAATAAGATTTTATAATAAATAAAATAATACTCTATAATTATAATATTTAATATATTTAATACTATATTAATTCATTATATAATTTATGTTGTATTGTATTATATTGTATTGCATTGCATTACATTATATTACATTACATCATATTTTATTACATTATATTGTATTATATTATATTAATTATATTATTCTTATATATTATAATTAAAAATAAATTAAAATAATTAATAAAATTAATTAAAACAATGTATTGTATTACATTATCTTTTATTATATATTATTTTATTATATTATATTACATTATATTACATTTATAATTTATAAAAATAAATTATAATATCATGTATTATATTACATTATATTACATTTAATTACATTGTATTTTATTATATTGATGATACAATATATAAAATGATATAATTAATAAAATTAATTAAAATGTAATGTATTATATTACATTACATTTTATTATATATATTATTATATTATATTATAATACATTATATTACATTATATAATTTATAAAAATAAAGTATAATATAATGTGTTATATTGCACAATAAATTATAATATAAATTATAATATAATGTATTATATTGCATTATATTATATTATATATTATTATATTATATTACATTATATTACATATATAGTTTATAAAAAGAAATGATAATATAATGTATTATATTACATTACATTTAATTATATTGTATTATATTATATTAGTTATATTATTTTTATATTTTATAATTATTTTTAAAGAAATTAAAATAAATTTTAAAATAAATTAATATTACTTCAATCCTTGCTTCTGCAGCGCTCCCTGTCTCCCAAATCCATGTCTCCTCCTCCGTCTCCAGAGGTGAGTGCTGGCCCTGCTGTGTGGGGAGGGGGTGGTGCTGACCTGGGGGGGTCTCTGACCCCGATCCCGTTTCCCGCAGGTGATCCGGGAGTGGCTGGAGAGCCGCCCCCCCAGCAGCACCCCGCTGCCCCCCTCGCGCCAGGGCCCCGCGCCCACCCGCAGCAGCGTCCAGCACTTCCACCGCCCCGGTAACGGAACCGCCCCGGCACCCCAAAGCGGGACCCCGGCACTGCCCGAGGCAGCCAGGCTGCCCTGGAGCCTCTTCCCAATCCCATGAGCTCCCATTCCCAACCCCATGTGTTCCCAGCCCCATAAACTCCCATTCCTAATCGCATGAGTTCCCATTCCCAACCCCACCAACTCCCACTTCCAACCCCATGAGTTCCCATTCCCAGCCTCATGAGTTCTCATTCCCAATCCCACGTGTTCCCAAACCAATAAATTCCCATTCTTAGTCCCATGAGCTCCCAACCCCATGAGTTCCCACTCCTCACCCCATGAGTTCCCACTCCCAATCCCATGAGCTCCCATTCCCCACCTCACAAATTCCTACCCCCAACCCCATGAGTTCCCATTCCCAGCCTCATGAGTTCTCATTCCCAATCCCATGTGTTCCTAAACCCATAAATTCCTGTTCCTAATCGCAGGAGCTCCCAACCCAGTGAGTTGCCACCCCCAATCCCATGAGCTCCCATTCCCCACCTCATAAATTCCTACTCCCAAGCCCATGAGTTCCCATTCCCAATGCCAAGAACTCCCACTCCCAACCCTATCAGCTCCCACTCCCAATTCCATGTGTTCCCAACCCCGTGAGCTCCCAATTCCCTGAGCTCCCATTCCCAACCCCATAAATTCCCATTCCCAATCCCATGAACTCCCATTCCCTACCCCATGAGCTCCCATTCTCAACCCCGTGAGCTCCCAATCTCATGAACTCCCATTCCCAACCCCTTAAATTCCCACTCCCATTCCCAACCCCGTAAATTCCCATTCCAAACTCCATGAGCTCCCAGCCCCAACCCCAGAGTTCCCAATCCCAACCCCATGAACTCCCATTCCCATGAGTTCCCAATCTCATGAACTCCCATTCCCAACCCCACGGGTTCCCAATCCCAACCCCAGAGTTCCCAATAACAATGCCATGAACTCCCATTCCCAACCCCATGAGCTCCCAATCCCAACCCAATAAATTCCCACTCCCAATCCCATGAGTTCCCAATCCCATAAAAGAATTCCCGCTCCCAATCCCATGAATTCCCAATCCCATAAATTCCCACTCCCAATCCCTTGAACTCCCACTCCCAACCCCACAAATTCCCGTTCCCAATCCCATAAATTCCCAACCCCATAAAAGAATTCCCGCTCCCAATCCCATGAATTCCCAATCCCATAAATTCCCACTCCCAATCCCTTGAACTCCCACTCCCAACCCCACAAATTCCAGTTCCCAATCCCATAAATTCCCAACCCCATGAGCTCCCAACCCCATGAGTTCCCATTCCCAACCCCAGAAATTCCCAACCCCACGAGTTCCCACTCCCGACCCCAAATCCCCCTTTCCTCCCAGAGACCGACACCACAGAGCTCAACATTTACAAGAAGCCCCCGATCTACCGGCAGAAAGGTGAGTGTGGGGAGGGCAGGGGGGTCCATCCCACGGGATGGGGCACCCCGGGGATGCCCCCTCACCCCCACTGTGCCCCCAGACCACCATTCCAGCGCCCACCACGGGAAGCATCTCATCGAGGACCTGATCATCGAATCCTCCAAATTCCCGGCGGCGCAGCCCCCAGACCCCAACCAGCCCGCCAAGATCGAGACCGACTACTGGCCCTGCCCGCCCTCGCTGGCCGTTGTGGGTAGGTGGCACCAGGGGGGTCTTCCCTCCCGGAGACCCCAGGTGGGCTGGGAATGGCTGGAATGTCCCTTTGTCCCTTTTCCCGCAGAGACGGAGTGGAGGAGGCGGATGGCGTCCAAGAGAGGCGAGGAGGAGGATGAGGATCTGACCGAGGAGATGAAGAACCTGCGGGAGCTCCAGAGGCAGGAGCTGAGCAAGGTCAGGGCTGGGCGGCACCTCTGAGGGGCTGGGGGTGATGGCACCGATCCCAACAGGGGTCCCTTGGTGGCACCGATCCCAACAGGGGTCCATTGGTGGCATCTTTGGGGGGCTTGGGATGATGGCACCAATCCCAATGGGTGTCCCTTGGTGGCATCTTTGGGAGGCTGAGGGCGCTGGCATTGGATGTCTCAATGGGGTTCCCTTGGTGGCACCTCTGAGGGTGTGATGGAACCAATCCCAACAGGGGTCCCTTGGTGGCACCTCTGGGAGTGATGGCACCAATCCCAATGGGGGTCCCTTGGTGGCACCTCTGAGGGTGTGATGGAACCAATCCCAACGGGGGTCCCTTGGTGGCACCTCTGAGGGTGTGATGGAACCAATCCCAACGGGGGTCCCTTGGTGGCACCTCTGAGGGTGTGATGGAACCAATCCCAACAGGGGTCCCTTGGTGGCACCTCTGAGGGTGTGATGGAACCAATCCCAACAGGGGTCCCTTGGTGGCACCTCTGGGAGTGATGGCACCAATCCCAATGGGGGCCCCTTGGTGGCACCTCTGAGGGTGTGATGGAACCAATCCCAACAGGGGTCCCTTGGTGGCAGCTTTGGGGGGCTGGGGGTGATGGCACCGATCCCAACGGGGGTTCCTCGGTTCCCAGGTCACCTCCAACCTCGGGAAGCTGATCCTGAAGGAGGAGATGGAGAAGTCGCTCCCGATCCGGAGGAAAACTCGCTCGCTGCCGGACCGGACGCCTTTCCACACGTGTGAGTGGGATGGTTCTGAACCCCGGCCCTTTCCCTCCTCATCTCTGGGTGCCTGCACCCCCCTTCTGCACCCCAAATCCTGCCTGCACACCTCAAATCCTGTCTGTTCGTCCCAAATCCTGCCTGTACATCCCAAACCCCACCTGCACCTCCCAAACCCCATCTGCACATCCCTAATCGCACCGTGTACCCCTGCTTATCCCTGCCCATCCCTGATGGTCCCTGCCTGTCCCTAAATGTCCCTAAAGGTTCCTAAAAGTCCCAGCCCTCCCCTGATGGTCTCTGTCCATCCGTGTCCATCCCTGCCTGGCCCCTCAATGTCCCTAAAGCTCCCTGCCTGTCCCTAAATGTCCCTGCCCATCCCTGATCGTCTCTGAAGGTCCCTGACTGTCTCTGTCCATCCCTAAAGGTCCCTAAAGATTCCTGCCTGTCCCTCCCTGTCCCTGCCCATCCCTAATAGTCCCTGCCTGTCCCTGTCTGTCCCTAAATGTCCCTGATGGTCCCTGCCCCTTCCTGCCTGTCCCTGAAGGTCCCTGCCTGTCCCCGAAGGTCCCTGTCTGTCCCTGCCTGTCCCTAAATATCCCTAAAGGTCCCTAATAATCCCTGCCTCTCCCTGTCTGTCCCTATATGTCCCTGATGGTCCCTGCCCCTTCCTGCCTGTCCCTAAATGTCCCTGATGATCCCTGCCCCTTCCTGCTTGTCCCTAAATGTCCCTGCCCATCCCTGGTGGTCCCTGTCTGTCCCTGCCTGTCCCTAAATATCCCTAAAGGTCCCTAATAATCCCTGCCTCTCCCTGTCTGTCCCTAAATGTCTCTGATGATCCCTGCCCCTTCCTGCCTGTCCCTATATGTCCCTGCCCGTCCCTGCCCATCCCTGGTGGTCCCTGCCGGTCCCTGGCTGTCCCCAAATGTCCCTGACTCTCTCTCTGCCTCTCTCCCAGCCCTCCACACGAGCTCCAAGAGCTCCTCCCTCCCCGCCTCCGGCCGGAGCACCCTCACCCGGGTGAGTGTCACCTGTGCCCCCCCCCAACACTGCTGGGGTCACCCGTGTGACCCTGTCCCTGTCCCCCCAACACTGCCGGGGTCACCCCAGGCTGCTCAGGGGTTGGGGTCACCCCTGTGACCCTGTCCCTGTGTCTGTCCCTGTCCCCCACAGCTGCAGTCAGCAGAGTTCGGCTCGGCGGGGAGCGAGAAGGGGAGCCCTGGTGAGGGGCAGGGACTGGGGGTGTCCTGGGGGTGTCCTGAGGATCTGGGGTGTCCTGGGGGTGTTCCTGAGCCTGTGGGGGTGATCCTGGGGACCTGGGAGTGTCCCTGGTGGTGTGGGGGTGATCCTGGGAGTGTGGGGGTGATCCTGGGGTGTCCCTGGAGATGTGGGGGTGTCCCTGGTAATGTGAGTGTGTTCCTGGGAGTGTGGGGGTGTCCTGGGGGTGTGGAGGTATTCGGGGGGTGTCCCTGGGAATGTGGGCATGTCCCTGGGGGTCCGAGGGTGTCCTTGGTGATGTGGGGGTGTCCTTGGTGATGTAGGGGTGTCCCTGGTGATGTGGGGGTGTTTTAGGAAATGTGGAGGTGTCCCTGCGGGTCTGGGGGTGTCCTTGGTGATGTGGGGGTGATCCTGGCACTGTGGGGGTGTCCAAGGTGATGTTCCCAGGAATATGGGGGTGCTCTGGAAGATGTGGGGGTGTCCTGGAGGGATGCTGGAACGTCCTGCAGAGATGTGGGAGTGTTTTGGGGATGTGGGGGTGTCCCTGGGAGTGTGGGGGTGTCCCTGAGGATGTGGGGGTGATCCCGGGTAGTGTGGGGGTGTCCTGGGGATGGGGGGGTGTCCCAGAGAATGTCCCCTGCAATGTGGGGGTGTCCTGGGGATGTCCCTGGTGATGTGGGGATGTTCTTGGGGATGTGGGGGTGTCCCTGGAGATGTGGGGGTGTCCTGGGAATGTCCCCAAGAATGTGGGTGTGCTCTGGGAGATGTGGGGGTGTCCTGAAGGTGTGGGCATGTCCTCGGGGTGTTCCTGGTGATGTGGGGGTGTTCTGGGAGATCTGGGGGTGATTCTGGGAGTCTGGGGATCTGGGAGTGTCCTGGGGTTGTCCCCGGGAATGTGGGGGTGTCCAGGGGATGCCACTGGGGATCTGGGGGTGTCCCTGAAGATGTGGGGGTGGTTTTGGGAGTGGGGAGGTGTCCTGGGAGTGTGGGGGTGTCCCGGGGAATGTCCCCAGGAATGTGGGGGTGTCTTGGAGATGTGGAAGTGTCCCAGAGGATGTTCCCGGAATTTGGGGGTGTCCCTGGGACTGCGGGGGTGTCCTGAGGGATGCTGGAATGTCGTGGAGGGATGTGGAGGCGTCCTGGAGATGTGGGGGTGTCCTGGGAATGTGGGGGTGTCCTGAGGGATGCTGGAATGTCCTGGAGATGTCGGAGCGTTTTGGGGATGTGGGGGCGTCCCTGAGAGTGTGGGGGTGTCCTGAGGGATGCTGGAATGTCCTGGGAGATGTGGGTGTGTCCCTGGAGATGTGGGGGTGTCCCAGGGACTGGCAGGGGTGCCACAAGCCCTGGCTCAGCAGGATGCGGGGGCACAGCAGAATGTTGGGGTCCCCGGGCTGAGCCCCCTCCTCTCTCTGTGCAGCCCTGCAGGTAAGAGCTCACCTGGACACGGACACGGAGACACAGGAACGGTGACAAGGGCGGGGAGGGGACACCGGGGCCACCTCGGGACGGTCCCTGCAGGGGGAGGGAGACCTGGAGCCCCCACCCGGGCTTCAGGAGGGGGGAATTGGGGTGGGGGCCGGGCTGACCCCAGGTTTGCCCCCCCAGAACGGCCAGCGCGGGCGGATGGACAGAGGGAACTCCCTGCCCAGCATGCTGGAGCAGAAGGTGAGCGGGGCTTAAATGGGATTGGGGGGGTGCTGGATGGGGCTGAGTGGGGGCTTGGGTTGGGGTCAGGGGGATTGGATGGGGCTGGGGATGTTTGATGGGGTCAGGGGGTCTTGGAGTGTCTTGGGTGGGGCTGGGGCGGCTTGGGAGGGGCTTGGATGGGGTCAGGGGAGGCTCTCACAGCCCCATGTCCCCCCTGTTAGGAAAATTAACCCACAAACACCAGAGGTTCGTGTCCAAAAAGGAGACAGAGGAGTCCTTTGGCTTTATTCCAATCAAGGCAGAGGCCATGGGGTCCCTCCAAGTTTTGGAGGATGCAGCCTCCCTTTTAATCCCCATTTCCAGCCACATTTCCCTTCTCTCTTTCCCCATTTCTGAGGTACTTGAGAGGTTCAGACCTCCCAATACACCTGATCCCAAAGATTCCCCTCTAATGTATAACCCTCCCTTTTAATTTTTAATTCTTATTGAATTTAGGGACTTTTCCCCATTTGTGAGATACTTGAGAGGTTCAGACTCTCTAGAACACCTGATATTGAAGATTCCCTTCTAATGTATAAAACCCTCCTTTTATATTTTAGTTCTTACTGAATTTAGGGGGTTTTCCCCATTTTTTCCCCACCTGAGAGGTTCAGACTCCCCAGAACACCTGATCCCAAAGATTCCCCTCTAATGTATAACCCTCCCATTTCATTTTTAATTCTTATGGAATTTAGAGGGTTTTCTTCCCCATTGTTTCTTTCATCTTTGAATATCCAATTTCATTTCTCAGCAAACCTAAAATCAGTTTACTTGTAAAAAATCAGTTTATTTATAAAAGCAAATATCTCTTTTTCCATTCATCAATCAGTGGAATCCTTCCCATTGTTTCTTTTCTCTCCCAGTGCTGGTTTTATCAGCCCCACACTTTGTTCATAAACCCAACTCCCCCATTTCTCTCCCCCTTTTTGCAGATCTACCCCTACGAGATGCTGATGGTGACGAACCGAGGCCGAGTGAAGCTCCCGCCCGGCGTGGACAGGACCAGGCTGGAGGTGGGGCTGTGTCATTGTCACCCTCAGGGGGTTCCGGGACTGTCACCGTCCCCTCTCAGTGTCACCACCCCCTGTCTGTGTCACCAACCTCTATTGGTGTCACCATCCCCTGTCTGTGTCACCATCCTCCAGCTGTGTCACCGTTGCCTATCCATGTTACCGTCTCCTGTCCATGTCACCGTCCCCTGTCCATGTCACTGTCCCCTATCTGTGTCACCATCCCCTGTCCGTGTCACTGTCCCCTGTCTGTGTCACCGTCCTCTGTCCGTGTCACCGTCCCCTATCTGTGTCACCAACCTCTGTCCATGTCACCGTCCCCTATCCATGTCACCATGCTCAATCCGTGTCACCCTCCTCTGTCCATGTCACAATCACCTGTCCGTGTCACCGTCCTCCGGGTGTGTCACCACCCTCTATCCGTGTCACTGTCCCCTGTCTGTGCCACCATCCCCTATCCCTGTCACCAACGTCTATCTGTGTCACCATCTCCCGTCCATGTCACTAATCTCTGTCCGTGTCACCATGCTCTATCTGTGTCACCATCCTCTGAGTGCGTCACCGTCCCCCGTCCGTGTCACCGTCCTCTGCCTGTGTCACCATCCTCTATCCGTGTCACCCTCCTCTGTCCGTGTAACCGTCCCCTGTCCATGTCACCAACATCTATCCGTGTCACCGTCCCCTGTTGGTGTCACCGTCCCCTGTCCACGTCACCATCCTCTATCTATGTGACCATCCCCTGTCCGTGTCACCATCTCCTGTCCCTGTCACCATCTCCTGTCCGTGTCACCATCGTCTGTCAGTGTCACCATGCTCTATCCGTATCACCCCCCCGTCCGTGTCACCGTCCCCTGTCCGTGTCACCCTCCTCTATCCGTATCAAGCCCCCCTCTGTATGCGTCACCCTCCTCTATCGGTGTCACCCTCCTCTATCCGTGTCACCATCCTTTATCCATGTCACCATCCCGTGTCCCCTCCCCTGCAGCGCCACCTGTCCCCCGAGGATTTCCTCAAGGTGTTCGAGATGTCGCCGGAGGAGTTCGGCAAGCTGGCGCTGTGGAAGCGCAACGAGCTGAAGAAGAAAGCCTTCCTCTTCTGAGCCCTCCTCCTCCTCCTCGGGCCAGCTCCGTCCGTGTCGCACCGTGGAATCGCTTCAGGGCTCCCCAGCCGGTTTTTATTGGGGTCCCCCCCACAGCTCTCCTCCAGCCCCCCAAATTTGTGCCCCCCCAAATCTGTGCCCCCACAAATTTGCGCCCTCCAAATCTGTGCCACCCGCCTCAGTCCTGGGGGTTTAGGGGGCATCAAACCTGCCTGGCATGGGGGAATGGGGGGGATTGAACCTGCCTGGCACGGGTTGGGGATTGGGGGGCTCCAACCTGCCTGGCACGGGGGAATGGGGGGGATTGAACCTGCCTGGCATGGGGAGATGGGGGCATCGAACCTGCCTGCCATGGATGGGGCTGGGGACATCGAACCTGCCTGGCATGGGGAGCTGGGGGGCACAAACTTGCCTGGCACGGGGAGATGGGGGCATCGAACCTGCCTGCCATGGATGGGGCTGGGGAGGTACCAACTTGCCTGGCACAGGGGGCTGGGGGGCTCCAACCTGCCTGGCATGGGGAGATGGAGATGGGGGCATCGAACCTGCCTGGCACAAGGGATGGGGGGCTCCAACCTGCCTGGCATGGGGAGATGGAGATGGGGGGCTCCAACCTGCCTGGCACAGGGGGAAGGGGCTTGGGGAGATCGAACCTGCAGCCCCTGCCCCATGGTGGGCACGGTTCGGTTGAGGGGGTCTCTGGGCTTTGTGCCCCTCTTTTACCCCCCCGGGAATGTGCCTGGCTCTGCTTTCAGCCCCCTGGCTCTGCTGAGGTGGTGCTGGGGGGTTCTGCTGCCCCCATCTCCCACCCCGAGGTGCCCCCCAAGTGCCCCTGTGCCCACCCCGAGGCTTGGGAAGAGCCCACACTGCCAGACCAACAAAGCCAGGCCCAAATCCCAGCTTAACGCCCCCTCCCACCCTGCAGCCCCCCAGCTCTGTCCCCCCCGGTCCCCCCTGTGCCAGGAACTGCAGAGGGGAAACCAAGGACACACTGCCAACCCCCCCAGCTCCGGGCTGGGCAGAGGGGCAGGGGGGGCACCCCGGGGGTGGCAGAGAGGGGGTGGGGGGGACCCTGGGGCATCTCCAGCCGTGGATGGGGGGGATGCAGGGGGTGATGATTTGGGGGGCACAGGAACAATGATTTGGGGGCACTGGGGTGATGATTTGGGGGGCACAGGAGAGCACTGGAGTGATGATTTGGAGAGCACTAGAGCGATGATTTGGGGTGCACAGGAGGGCGCTGGGGTGATGATTTTGGGGGCACTGAGGTGATGATTTGTAGGGCACTGGGGCAATGATTTGGGGGGCGCTGGGGTGATGATTTGGGGTGCACAGGAGCGATGATTTTGGGGGCACAGGAGAGCACTTGAGTGATGATTTGGGGGGCACTGGGACGATCATTTGGAGGGCACTGGAGTGATGATTTGGGGGGCACAGGAGGGCACTGGGGGAATGATCCGGAGGGCACAGGAGGGCGCTGGAGTGATGATTTGGCCACGGAACCGGCACGGATGGACTGGAGCAGGGCACGGCTCGATGGGCACCGTGCCCGCTCTCCAGGGCTGGCCACTGTCCCTGTCCCCTCCCGGACAAGGCTCGGCACCGGGCAGCACCTTCCCTTCCCTTTCCCCTCTCCAGGCACACGTTTTGGGCAGGACCCCTCTCTCCCCGCACCCCCCGACCCCTCCACGCTCCCCGGTTTTTGTTTCCAGCCACTTTCCAGCCGCTAGACCTTGTTGGGATGTAAAGAATGTAATTTATCGGGAATTCACTGGCCCATACTTGCCTTTCACTGCTACAAACGACATATCTATAAATATATATATAAATATGGGTTGTTTTCGGACTGGACTACAGTGATTCACTTTCTCTGTTTTTGTTAGAGTTTATTTTATTTGCTGGTGTCGGAGAATCCGCGTGAGAGTGATTTTTTGCTTACAATTAAAGGTGAAATGGCTTTATCCAGCCCGGCTCCGCAGATTTGCTTCCCCCCTCGTCCAAAAATCCCCCCGGGCCCGCGGCCGGGTCCCTGCAGATGGCGGTGCTGCTCCGAGGAGGACGCGGAGCCTTCCCCGCCTTCCTCCCGCCCCGGCCGGGCTGCGCTGGGGGCCCGCAGGGCGTGTGCGAGCCGAGCCGGGCCGGGACAGCGCGGGCCCGGTCCCGGTGCCCATCCCGGTACCGATCCCCATCCCCCTCCCGATCCCCATCCTAATCCCGATCCCTGTCCCGATCCTGGTTCCGGTACCGATCTCGGTCCCGGTCTCGATCCCGATCCCTGTCCTAATCCTGATCCCCATCCCAGTCCCGACCCCGATCCCGTTCCCCGTCTGGATCCCGATCCTGATCCCTGTCCCAATCCCCATCCTGGTTTAGGTTCCGGTACCGATCCCGATATCGATCCCGGTCACTGTCCTGAACCTGAACCCAATCCCGATCCCTGTCCTAATCCTGATCCCGGTTCCGGTCCTGGTCCCGATCCCTGTCCTAATCCTGATCCCTGTTTTAATCCCGATCTCGGTCCTGGTCCCAGTCCTGATCCCTGTCCTGATCCAGATCCCTGTCCCGATCCCAATCCCAATCCTTGTCCTGATCCTGATCCCCTATCTCGGTCCAGATCCCGATCCCTGTCCTAATCCCGCTCCGGATCCCGATCCCCATCCCGGTTCCGGATCCCAATCCCGATCCCAGTCCCCATCCCGGTTCGGATCCCGATCCCGATCCCGGTCCCGGTCCCGGCGCGATGTGACCGCTCCCGCACCATGTCCCGGCAGCGAGGTACGGGGAGGGGGCTCCAAAGGGATGCGAGGCCGGGGGGCACCAACACAAACCCGGGGGGAAAAAGGGGGCTCAGCCCTGGGGGAGGCTGTGGGGGTGCCCGTGGGGGCAGGGAAGGGAAAAAGGAGTTCGGGAAAAGAGGAGGGGGTGAAATGAGGGGGTGGGGGGCGCGGGGGGAAAAGGGGTCGGAGCTGGAGGGGAAGGAGGGATCGAGGTGTCCCCCTGACATTGGGGTGTCCTCCCGACATTGGGGTATCCCCCCGACATTTGGGGCACCATGGCAGGGTAGGGGGGCCACAGCGCCCCTTTCCAGCGCCCTCCCAGGGGCAGTTTGGGGGCGCAGCAGCCGCGGGGGGAGCGTCCCCACCCTGCAGCCGTGGCCTGGAGCCTCCGCACATGACGAGTCACGCTGTGGCCGCTGTGGAGCAGCTCCCGCAGCCTCCTCTGAGTCATCCCGCGCTGGGCCCGAGCCACCCCCGGGTCACCCCCGCACGCCCCGATAAAACCCCAAAAAGCTGCCCCGAATCGCGTTGGCATCACCCGGGCACCGCCGTTCCCATGGCATCCCCGGGGCCGCGAGGATAAGGATGATGAGGAAGCCACAGTGCTGTTGGAGCTTTGCTAGGAGACGCTCTGTGTGTGTGTTTGGGGGGCGTTTTCCTCCCGCCCCGCAGATGTTTTCCATCCCGGCCGCTTTCCCTTGGCACGGCGGGGGGCACCGGGCAGCAGGCCAGCGCTCAGGGCAGCCCCTGTACGGGCTGCGGGCACGGCTGGGCACGGCTGGGCACGGATCGCTGCCCCAGCGGGCGGGGGGCAGCGCGGGGGCGGCGCAGCGAGGGCAGAAGGGTGAGAGAGAGGACGGAGATGTCATTGCCGAGGAATTCAGCCTGGGCGGAGGAGAGCACGAAGGGAGGGAGGGAGAGGACGAGCCGGGCGCCCTGGCCAGGGGGGGACAGTCCCCGTGTGCCCCGCAGGTCCCTCCAGCCCGGCCCTGCCCCAGCCCCCGCCGCTTTCCCCGCAGGGAGCGCTTCCCCCCCGTCCCTGCCCCGGTTTCCAGGGAAATCCAGATGTTTCGGCCCCGCTCCGGCGTTGCTCGGCCCGGACTCAGCGCTGCCAGATGTTTCCTCTCCCCCCGGGCTGGGTGTGGGCTCCGCGGCCGGGGATGCGTGGAGGGGACGGGGGACCCCCGTGCCAGCAGCTCCGGGGTGGGGAGGGGGCTTCACCCACCCCGGGACACGCGTGGAAGGGGGGATTCCTTTCCCCTCCTCACCCATGGGGTGCCAGCACTGTTTTGGGGCGCACCACATCCCCGTTAACCCAGAGAAATTCGGGATTCATCCCCCTTTATCTGGATAAATTTGGGATTCATCCCTGGAGAAATTTGAGATTCATCCCCATTAACCTGAAGAAATTTGGAATTCATCCCTGTTAACCCAGAGAAATCTGGGATTCATCCCAGTTAACCCAGAGAAATTTGTGATTCATCCCTGTTAACCCAGAGAAATTTGGGATTCATTCCCGTTAACCCAGAGAAATTTGGGATTCATCCCTGTTAAGCTGAAGAAATTTGGTATTCATCCCTGTGAACCCAGAGAAATTTGGGATTCTTCCCCGGAGAAATTTGGGATTCATCCCTGCTAACCCAGAGAAATTTGGGGTTCATCCATGTTAACCTGTCCCTGCCCTCGGCATTTCAGCCTTCATCAGCTGCTCCAGCCTGCCAGGGCTCCTCTTCCTCCTCCTCATCCTCCTCCTCCTCCTCTGCACGTGCAGCAGCAACCGGGAAAAAACCGGGAGCAAACCGGGAACAAACCGGCTCTGTCAGGGCAACAGAGGAGCCTTCATCCCCGCAGGGCCCCCTCCTCATCCTCCCCTGGTGCCCCCGCGCCCATCAATGGCCGGATTGTGCCCGCCTGGGGCAGGTGCCACAGCAGGGCAGGGCTGGTGGGACCGGGCACGTACTCCCGGTGGCATCAGGGACACCCTATGGCATTGGGGACACCCCATGGCGTTGGGGACCCCTCACGGCATCAGGGACACCCCTTGGCATTGGGGACATCCCACAGTATCGGGGACAGCCCCATGGCATCAGGGGACTCCCTATGGCATCCAGGAGCCCTCATGGCATCGGGGACACCTCCATGGCATCGGGGACACACCCATGGCATCGGAGACACCCCACAGCATCAGGGACCCCCTATGGCATTGGGGACACCCCTAAGGAATTGGAGACCACTCATGGCACAAGGGACACCCCCAAGGCTTTGGGAACACCCCCATGGCATCGGGGACCCTCCATGGCATCAGGGACACCCCCATGACGCGGGGGCACCCCATGATATCAGGGGCCCCTCCATAGCATTGAGGACCCCCCTAGCCGTGCCCAGTGTGGGTGCCAGGGCTGGGCACCCCTGCCTGCATGGCGCTCCGGGTTGCGGTGTCACATCTCTGTCACTGTCACTGTCACTGTCCCCTGCAGACCTGGACAAGCTGCTGTCGGACCTGCGCTCCTTCCTGCTCCTCCTGGACCGCGAGAGCCTCAGCGCTGCTGCTCGGGCCAAGAAGAAATCGGTGTGGGAGCTGCTGGGGCGGCTGCAGGGCCCGGGTGAGTGCGGGGCTGGGGGTGCAAGGATTTGTATCTTGTACTGGATTGGTTAGTGAGAATTAAAATATTCAACACAGAAGAAGATTTATTGCATTGGAACAGGAACCTCGCTCTCTTACCCCTTTTGTTCTCTTACCCTTTTACTCTCTCACCCTCTCATCCTCTCCTCCTCTCTTCTCTCGGGCCTGCTCCGAGCTGTGCCTGGCAGCTCCCAGCAAGGCCCTGCACCCAGGCCCTGTGCAATAAACCCCCAGTTTCAAGCCCAGAAGAAGATTTATTGTATTGTAACAGGAACCTTGCCCTCTGATCCTCTCTTTTACTCTCTCTTTCTCTCTTTACCACCCTCTTGTCTTCTCTCTACCTCTCTCTCCCTCTTTGGGGCTGCTCTGAGCTGTGCCTGGCAGCTCCCAGCAGGGCCCTGCACCCAGGCCCTGTGCAATAAACCCCAAATTCCATGATCAAAAGAAGATTTATTGTATTGTAATGGGAACTTTTCTCTCTCATTGTGTTTACCACTCTCTTTACCTGTCTTTCTCTCTTTCTGGCCTGCTCTGAGCTGTGGCTAACAGCTCCCAGCAGGGCCCTTTGCAATAAACCCCAAATTCCACCACCTGGCTGCAGAGATCTCAAATCTCCATCCATCCCCACCATCCTACCCCTGACACTCCCACAAGGATGGGGTGGAGAGGGTTATTAGGGTTAGGAGTATGAACGTGTTTAGGACTAATGACAGGTCCCTGACTGTCCCTTGGCCTTGCCCCCTTGCAGCAGAGGATGCTGAGTACATGATCATGCGCTGCCTCTCGCCCTCCCCAGGGCCTCAGCAGGGCCAGGCCAGCCCGGGTGAGTCCCACCAATCCAATCTCCTCCTTCACGCGTGTTCTGGGGGGTCCCTGACCCCTCAGCACCCCAGCACGGAGCTGCTTTTCCCCACAGGCTCCGGGAGCGCAGATGCAGCGGGAGGCAGAGCCCGGCTGGGCCCTCACGGAGAGGTGAGAGGGGAAACGAGGGGCTGGGGGGGATCAGGGGGGCTCAGAGGGGTGAGAAAAGGGGCAGAGAGGGGCTGGAGGGCCTCAGGGGTGTGGGAGAGGGGGCACCGAGGGGCTGGAGGGCTCAGTTGGGCACTGAGAGGTTTGGGGGGCTCAGAGGGGTGGGAGAGGGGGCAGTAGGATCTGGGGGGCTCAGAGGGGGCAGAGAGGGGCTAGGGGGTTCAGAAGGTTGGGAGAGGGGGCACTGAGGGAGCTCAGGGGGTGAGAGAGGGGGCAGCAGGGGCTGGGGACCTCAGGGGGGTGGCAGAGGGGGCACCGAGGGCCTTGGGGGCTCAGGTGGGCACTGAGGGGTTTGGGGGGCTCAGGGGGGTGGGAGAGGGGGCACCGAGGGGCTGGGGGGGTTCAGGGGGTTCGAGAGGAGCACTGAGGGGGCTCAATAGGGTGGGAGAGGGGATACTGAGGGGCTGAGGGGCTCAGGGTGGGCAGCAGGAGCTGGAGGGCTCAGGGGCTGGGAGAGGGGGGCCCATCCCATGCCCGGGATGGAACTGCTGGCCAACCTTGCTGGCAGCGAGAGTCCAACCAGACCTGAAGGTTTTTTGGTGCCCACCTGTCCCCGGACCCTGCGAGGTTCCCCGGGTGGGACAGCACCTTTGGAACCGCTTTGTACCCCCAGAACAAGGAGTTGGGTGCCCCCCCAAGACCCCCAAACCCTCCGTCCCTTCCAACCGATGACTCCTACGAGGACACCGAACCCCCCGGGCACGGCAGCACCGGTGAGATCCCCCCGCGCCCCCTCCCCAGCGCCCCCCACCCTCCCAGCCCTGACCCCATCCCCGCTCCCAGGCGGCGGCGACAGCGACAGCAGCCACTACGAGTCGTACGGAGAGGAGGAAGAGGAGGAGGAGGAGGAAGGGGTGAAGGACCGGGCTCATTACCTGCGCTCCAGCAGCGAGGCCGAGCCCCCCGGGCGCCCCGAGCCGCAGCTCTGCGGGTTCCTCTGGAGGAAGCGCTGGCTGGGACAGTGGGCAAAGCAGCTCTTCATCGTCAGGGAGCACGTGCTGCTGGTGAGGAGGGTGGAGGAAGGCGTAGAGGGGGGAGATGGAACAGGAAAGCCTTATCAATATGATTGTCTGGCAAAATATTTTGAGAATATGGAAATTATAAGCGAGATTGAAATGAAAGCAAGCTTTGAGATCCCTCAGTTACTGAACAACTGGAAAACAATGGTGTGGCTGGCTGAAGGTGATCCCCTTTTGATGGAACAACACCCTCTGCTTGCAGACAGCTCCAAGGCTCAGAGCAGACCCTGCCAGCTTGGCAGAAGGAGCCCAAAGAGGAGTTTTTAGGGTTTAAAATGTAACAGAGTGTGGGAATGTAATGATTCTTATAGGCTGTATGGAAATGCTGTAGGATTTGTATCTTGTACTGGATTGGTTAGTGAGAATGAGAATATTCAACACAGAAGAAGATTTATGGTATTGGAACAGGAACTTCTCCCTGGTACCCCTTTTACTCTCTTACCCTTTTTTAGTCTCCTACCCTCTCATCCTCTCTACCCCTTTCTTCTCTCAGGCCTGCTCCAAGCTGTGCCTGGCAGCTCCCAGCAGGGCCCTGCACCCAGGCCCTTTGCAATAACCCCAAGTTCCAAGCCCAGAAGAAGATTTACTGTATTGTAACAGGAACCTTGCTCTCTGATCCTCTCTTTTACTCTCCCATTCTCTCTTTACCACGCTCTTGTCTTCTCTCTCTTTACCTCTCTCTCCCTCTTTGGGGCTGCTCTGAGCTGTGCCTGGCAGCTCCCAGCAGGTCCCTGCACCCAGGCTCTTTGCAATAAACCCCAAGTTCCATGACCAGAAGAAGATTTATTGTATTGTAATGGCAACTTTTCTCTCTCATTGTGTTTACCACTCTCTTTACCTCTCTTTCTCTCTCTTGGGCCCGCTCTGAGCTGTGCCTGGCAGCTCCCAGCTGGGCCCCTTTGCCATAAACCCCAAATTCCACCACCTGCCTTCAGAGATCTCTCATCTCCCTCCATCCCCACCATCCTACCCCCTGACACTCCGACAGCCATGGAGGGGTCTCTGTGCCCCCTCCGTGCCCCCCTGACCCCGCTGTGCCCCTTCAGTGTTTCAGGTGCGCCGCTGACCTGCAGCCCGTGCTGGAGCTGGACCTGCGCGGCTGCCGCGTCACCGCCAAGGAGCATCGAGGCAAGAAGATGCCGCACGCCCTGAAGGTTACAGGGACAGCAGGAGAGGTGCTGGTCATCGGCTTCCAGAGCCGGCAGCAGGCCGAGGACTGGAGGAAGGTTTGGAGGTGTTGCAGCCGGGCAGGAGCGGGGTGGGCAGGGGGATGCCGCTGGCTGGGGGCTTTGTATGTCGCAGACATCTTTTATAGAAAATCCTTTCCTTAAGATTTTTTCCTTCTGAGAAGCTGAGAGGCCTCAGGAACAAAATGTAAGCAATGGTTATCTGCTGCTGTGGAATGCAACAGGTGGATCTTTGATTAGCTCATGTTGGATGTTTGTAATTAATGGCCAATTACAGCCCAGCTAGCTTAGACAGAGAGCCGAGCCACAAACTTTTGTTATCATTCTTTTCTATCCTATTCTTAGCCAGCCTTCTGATGAAACCTTTTCTTCTATTCTTTTAGTATAGTTTTCATGTAATATATATCATAAAATGATAAATCAAGCCTTCTGAAACATGGAGTCAGATCCTCATCTCTTCCCCAGTCAGAAAACCCCGGTCACACTGTGTACACATCACAAACGGGACAGGACTGCTGGGAACGAGCCTTGAGCTGTTTGATTTTCCAGCATCAGCCTCATTCCATGGTTATGACAATGGGAAGATGCCACCAGCTCACATCCCAGGCAGGAGACCCAGAATTTAATGTTACAACTCACTTTATAAGTTTTTTGACTGATCACACAAAGCAAAAGCACATTGACAGCAGTTCTGTCCAACCACGATGAGCACAGGTACCTTTGGTTAAAACAATGCTTGATTATTTCGAATATAATGCTTACTTGTAAGCCTTAAAACACAACACACAGAGCTCCATTATTAAGCTTCCAACTTCCTAATATCTCACTAGATAAACTTTTCTGTAGCTTAGGGAGTTATTCAGACAAGCGTTAATACACAGACCATTGTTCTATTTGTCCTTGCTTTTCTACATTTTACATAATTTTTCTGCTGACCAATCTCATGGCTGCTGCTCAGCTCTTGTCACAGTTCTGCTGCCTCTGAAGCCTTTTGCAGCTTTCCCAAAACCCTCTGATTTTGTGGCTTCCCACAGGGGAAGTGGGGGTGTGGCCCCACTCTGGTGCTTCCAGGGTGTGTCCCCATTCCTTTCTCGGGGTTGTGAGGAGCGTTTTCAGCTGCAGCACTGCCCGTTTCGCCCGGCAGGTGATCGAGGAGGTGAGCAGCGATGCCCCGAGCGGGCTGGCGGCGCTCAGTGTCCCGGCGTCACCTTCCTCGAGGCTCAGCAGGGTGAGTTTGTCCCCAGGGAAACCCAGGAACGGCTCAGGAATGCACCCCGACCCCTCATCCCGTGCTCCTTTTGGGGAGGGGGTCAGGAATGCACCCCAACCCCAAATCCTGTGCTCCTTTTGGGGTGAGGGTCAGGAATGCACCCCAACCCCATATCTGGGCTCCTTTTGGGGGAGGGGGTCAGGAATACACCCCAACCCCTCATCCCATGTTCCTTTTGGGGAGGGGGTCAGGAATACACCCCAACCCCAAATCCCGTGCTCCTTTTGGGATCAGGGTCAGGAATACACCTCAACCCCTCATCCCATGTTCCTTTTGGGGAGGGGGTCAGGAATACACCCCAACCCCAAATCCCGTGCTCCTTTTGGGATCAGGGTCAGCAATGCACCCCAACCCCTCATCTGGGCTCCTTTTGGGGAGGGGGTCAGGAATACACCCCAACCCCGAATCTCGTGCTCCTTTTGGGGTGAGGGTCGGGGTGCAGGGGGCTCAGACCCCACCGAGCTGGGTTCTCATCCTGCCGCACCCCAGCTCGGCAAGGAGGAAGAGGAGGATGAGAATCGCTGCCGGCAGAGCCCTGCACGCAGCCCGCGGCACGGAGAGGACGCCAAAGGAGGTGGGAGCTGCAAAAGGGCCGGGGTTTGGGGGGTTCTGCCCTCGGGGGGGCTGCGAGGGGTTAGTAATTAATCGATTGTCTCTAGGGATGGTAATAGAGAGCTGGGAATGTTATTGAGATGAGGGTTACTGGGATTCCTAGGAAGGATGGGCTTGAAAATTGGTCAAAGAAGCTTCAGTTCATGGCCAGGTTCAGGGGGTAGAGCTTGGAGCGATGGGTGGTTTGCTAGAGGGGGGATTTATTGATACCAATGACAGAAGTTTGGGTCGGATAATTAAAGAGAAAGTGAGCCACGAAGCGAGCATGATAAAAAATCAGGCGCTGGGGTTTAGTTGAGGCAAATCATTAAGGAAAGGGAAAACCCTCTTTATTTAGCTTAAAAGGCTAATGCTGGTTCATAGTTTCTTAATGGTTAGGGTGATATTAGAGAGGATCAGCTTTCAAAATTGGCTAGTGGGGTTCGGGGGGTGCTGTCCCCCAGTGGCGGCTGCAAAAGGGCCGGGGTTTGGGGGGGACTGCGAGGGGCCGGTGGTCGGGGGGTGCCAAAGGAGGTGGGGGCTGCAAAGGGTCGGGATTTGGGGGTGCTGCCCTTGGGGGGCTTGCGAGGGGCCGGGGTTTGGGGGTGCTGCCCCCATGGGGGTTGTAAAGGGCCGGGGTTCGGGGCGTGCCTGTGAGGGGCTGGGGTTCGGGGGGTGCCTCTCCCGGTAGGGGCTGCAGAGAGCCGGGATTTGGAGGCGCCGCTGACCGGGGTTATGAGGGGCCGGGGTTTGGGGGTGCCCGAATGCCCCCCGTGCCCGCTGACCGGGGTGCCCGCAGGGTTCCTGGCCGTGCGGCTGCGGGGCCGCTGGCAGCGCCTGTGGTGCGCGGTCCGGCACGGAGCCCTGCGCATGTTCCCCGAGCCCGGCGGTGCCCAGCGCCCCGTGTGCGCCCTGCGCCTGGACGGCTGCGAGGTGACCCCCGGGGCGGCCGCCGGGTCCCCCCAAAACCTCCGGATCCGAATCGCCCAGCGCGGCCGGGAGCTCGCCCTGCTGCAGGTGAGGGACACCAGGGTACCCCCTGTCACTGCTGGGGGGCACCTGCACCCTGTCTAGGGGGGCACCCCTGAGCCCAGACCCTGCCCCAGGGGCACCCATGAGTCCAGACCCTGCCCTGGGGCACCCATGAACCCAGACCCTATCCAGAGGTGCCCCCTGAGCCCAGACCCTGCCTGGGGGCACCCCTGACCCAGACCCTGCTCTGGGGCACCCCCTAAGCCCCAAACCTGCCCTGGGACACCCCTAAGCCCGGACCCTGCCCCAGGAGCACCCCCTGAGCTCAGACCCTGTCCTGGAGGTGCCCTCTGCACCCAGACCCTGCCCTGGCAGACACCCCCTGAACCCAGACCCTTCCCTTTGGGGTACCCCTCAACCCGGAACCTGCCCCGTGGGCACCCCCTGAGCCCAGTCCCTGCCCCCCCAGGCCCGTTCTGACGAGGAAAGGGAAGCGTGGCTGAAGACCCTGCAGGCCAGGGGAGGAGCGGAGCCAAAGAAGGGCGGTGGGCCCCCCCCGAGACCCCCCAGGCCGAGCACCTGCCCCGCTGCCGGGTAAGGACCTGGGGACCCCCCGGCCCTCCCGCTCCGGGCGGGGTTTGGGGGTAACGCGACCTCTCTGCCCTCAGGGGGCTGCTGCTGCGCCGGGTGCCCACCCCCAACGCCTACATGGACGATCCCTCCGGGCAGGGACCAGCTGAGACCCCCAAACAGCTCCACTCCAACGCAGAGCGGCTGCAGCAGCTGGTAACACCTGCTCGGGGTCTGTGCCCCCCATTCCTGCCCCTCAGCGTGGGGGGATCCACTCCCACCCCCACCACCCCCTTGCCCACAGGCTTCTCCTCTTGGGCAGCAGCAGAGCCTGGACCGGGCAGCGCAGGGGCAGCGCCCGAGAGCCGCGTCTGCTGTGCCCAGCTGTGCCAGCAGCAATGCCCTGGAGGGTGCCCGGCCCGGGCAGGCAGGTGAGAGGGGCGGGGTGTGCCCACCTTCCCCAGGCCACGGACGGGCATGGGAGAGGGGATTTCTCCATGAGGGCTGGGATTTCTGTGTCCTTGTCCTGTTCTTCCTCCCCCCTTCCTCCTGATCACCTTTCTCTTCCTTTTCTCCCCAGTGTTCCTCCTCTGCACTGTCCCCTGAGCATCCTTCCCCTGCCCTTCCTCCCCACCATCCTTCCCCTGCCCTTCCTCCCCACCATCCTTCCCCTGCTCTTCCTCCTCAGCCTCCCTCCTCTTCCCTTCCTCCTGATTATCCTTTCTCTTCTCTTTCTCCAGACCCTCCCTGTTCTTTCCTTCCTCCTCACCCTCCCTCCTCTTCCGTTTGTTCCCACCATCCCATCCCTTCCCTTCCCTTCCCTTCCCTTCCCTTCCCTTCCCTTCCCCTTCCCCTTCCCCTTCCCCTTCCCCTTCCCCTTCCCCTTCCCCTTCCCCTTCCCCTTCCCCCTGATCAGCCTTTCTCTCCCCTTCCTCCTCACCCTCCTTCCTCCTCTCTTCCTTCTGATCATCCTTTCTCTTCCTCTGGACCCTCCCTCCTCTTCCCTTTCTCCTGATCCTCCCTTCTTTTCCATTCCCTCCCCACCATCTCCCTGCCCTTCCTCCTGACCGTGCCTCCTCTTCCCTCCCTCCCCAGCTCTCCGTGCCAGGCCTGCCAGTGCCCAGCTGCCCCAGGACAGCCCCAGCGTGCAGAGCCGGGATCTGTGCCTGTCCCAGCACACCCTGACCCTGCCCCAGAGGAGGGGGACACGGGAAGGGCTCGATGTCCTCGTCGGTAGGAGCACTCAGGGGCTCTGGGGATCTCTTCCTGCCAGCTTTTATGAGCTCTCAGAGAAATAGTTCACATCTAAAGTAGCATAAAATCAGCTGGATGGCTTCTGTACTAGTGTTAGAAACAGAAAAGTTTTAATAGAAGGCAAAATAACAAAGCTCTTTACAGAGAAAACCCGAGCTGAGGGCAAAAAGCTTTTGCTCCTAGTAAAACACCCTACATTACCCATCAGTTCTCTTCCTTTTCTAGTAAATTGCTTAAGCAAGACTTTTTAGCTTCTGTCCAATTGGCTATCCTTCAGTTTGAAGTAAAGTCTCCAAAGCCCTATAAAGTGTCTTTTTCCCAATTAAAGAGAGAAACTTCTGAGCTTTTTTCCTTTTTTAAAAAGACAAAAAATAATTTTGTCACTCCATTGTGGCATTCACATTCTCTGAAAAAATTCCTTCGCCCAGGATTTTTCTCCTGGGAAGCTGAGAAGCCTCAAAGAAAAGGAAAACAATTCTTATCTCATTTGCTTCTCCTGTGTTTTGCTTGTCTGGAATGTGTTTGGAGATTGTTTACCCACAGGTGATTGTTTCATTGGATTTGGTGTGAGTTGTTTTGACTCTTTTGGCCAATCAGGGCCAAGCTGTGTCAGGACCCTAGAAAGAGTCACGAGTTTTCATTATTATCTTTTTAGCATTGTGTAAGTATCCTTTATGTATTCTTTGGCATAGTTTTCTTTATTTTTATATTATATAGAATATGATACTGTATTATATTATTTAATATAACACAGTATTATAAAGTAATGAGAACATGGAGTCAGATGCATCATTCCACCTTTGTTGGGGCATTTCCCAGCAAATACAAAATTCTGTCAACAGATAGCACATTCCCACACTCTGGGACTGGGCACTGCCCACTCCTGGTCAGGCACTGCCCACTCCTGCCTGGGCACTGCCACTCTGTGATCGGGCACGGCCCACTCTGTGATCGGGCACTGCCCACTCTGGGGCCACACTGGGCAGGGCACTGCCCACTCTGTGGCCACTCCTGGCTGGGCACTGCCCACGCTGGGTTGGGCACTGCCCACTCTGTGGCTACTCTGGGTTGGGCACTGCCCACGCTGGGTTGGGCACTGCCCACTCTGCGGCTACTCTGGGCTGGGCACTGCCCACTCTTGGCTGGAGCAGCGGGCAGAGCTGTGGTGCCCAGCCCTGGCAGTGCTCCCGCTGTCCTTGCAGGGCACAGAGCCTTTCCCAAGCTGGAGCAGCAGGTGCAGGGGCAGCTGGAGCGGGGCGTGCAGGGCAGGCTGAGAGCCGGCTCCGAGATGAACCTGCTGAGCCTCGGGAGGTCCCTCAAGGGTCACATCGCTGCCACCGCCAGCTCGGCTGGCTCCGAGGTGGGGAACATGGAGATTTGAATTACAGGATCCCCTGAAGTACAGGCATGGTGAGGTTTGGAGGGCACCTCTCACCCTTTTTCTGCTGTTTTTCCCTCAGGGATCGTTCCTCAGGCCGCTGCTGAAGCGCACCACGTCAGCCAAGAGTGCCCTGAGGCTGCCGCCGTCCCCGGTCGTGGCGGGGAAGGGAAATGTGATGAGGAAGACAAAGGTAAATTCTGGATCAGGTGTCTGGGTTTGGAAAGCCAGGTGTCTGCTGAGGAAGGCAGGAGCCTCCCCTGAAATGGAAAATGTAAAACCCTTCCTGTGACCACGTTCACACGATGAGGGAAGAGATGAGGATCTGACTCCATGTTTCAGAAGGCTTGATTTATTATTTTATGATATATATTATATTAAAACTGTACTAAAAGAATAGAAGAAAGGATTTCATCAGAAGGCTAGCTAAGAATAGAAAAAGAAGGAATGAATAACAAAAGCTTGTATCGTGGACTCTCTGTCCAAGCCAGCTGGGCTGTGATTGGCCATTAATTAGGAACAACCACATGAGACCAATCACAGATGCACCTGTTGCATTCCACAGCAGCAGATAACCATTGTTTGCATTTTGTTCCTGAGGCCTCTCAGCTTCTCAGGATGAAAAATCCTAAGGAAAGGATTTTTCATAAAAGATGCCTGTGACACCCCCCTCCCTCCGAATTGCTATAAATTTTAAATTAAGGGTCTCTCTCAGGCAAAAATATGGGAGCAGGAATAACAGTTCTTTATTAGGGAAGAAAATAAAAGGAAAAAATAAACAATGCAGTGAACTAAACCAACACTGCCAGAGTCAGAACCCAACCTGACACCCTGTGGGTCAGGGTGTTGGCAGCAGTCCCATTGGAATTGTGGCTCAGCCCTCCTGCAGTGTCAGGGCTGGTTCTGCTGGAGCAGGGATCCTGGACAAGGGTGGAGTCTCCTCTGAAGATCCAGGGGCAGAGGCAGCTGCTGCTCCTCTGGGGAATCCAGTGGAGAAAAGCCATGCTGTTATTCCTAGAAACTCGGGATTATATCCAGGCAGGAATGCCTGGCTGGTGTTCCAGAATCCCCAGATTATATCCAGGTAGCAAAGCTTGGCTGGTGTTCCAGAATCCCCAGATTCTATCCAGGCAGGAATGCTTGGCTGGTGTTCCAGAATCTCCAGATTATATCCAGGCAGGAATGCTTGGCTGGTGTTCCAGAATCTCCAGATTATATCCAGGTAGCAAAGCTTGGCTGGTGTTCCAGAATCCCCAGATTATATCCAGGCAGGAATGCTTGGCTCCACCCTCTGGGCTCACATCTCCCAATGGGATGCTGTAGCTCTTATCAGCCATGCAGGGACATTCAGTGGCCTCTTATCAGCAGATAAGGGAGGAATAGGTGTGGAAGAGATAAGGAAAACTGCAAACTGAACAGAAGCCAGCTGCCATACAGATGGCGAACAGAACACAATTTGCTTGGCAATCCAGGACAGAAGGGTTTAGGGGATCCTACAGAACAGGGAAATGAGGGATTGACTCCCCCACATTTAATTTGTCCAGGAATGGGAGATGAAATCTGCGATGTGAGCACCACAGAGTCTCCCAGAGAACATCGGGCCGCGCGTGGATCGTGCAGGACCAGCCTGGGATCAGCCTGGAATTCCAATTTTACCCACCATATCAATGCTACCACTACGCACATCTATTTTTATATCCAGATATATCGATGCACACATATCAGCTCCCCACCTGGGGCTCTCCTGCCTCTCCCTATTGCATCCCAGCACCTCCTTTTTGGGGTGCACAACTTCAGAAGCTGCTGGCTCTGTCCACACCCCGAATTTCCAGGGATGGGTGTGGATAAACCCCGGGGGACACAGATTTATTTGGGAGGGATCCGATTGTCCATCCCTGGAGCCAGCGGGACCCGGGCTGGGCCCTGGGTGCTTTTCCAACAGCTGTGCTTGTCAGGGCTTGGTTTGAATTGGAGAAATGGTATATTTTTGTTTTTTAGAGAATTAAAAAATAAATGTTGTAAAACTTGGGTTTTATGGGAAAGGGTGAGGTGGGAAGGGGGGTGTCCTGGTCCTTATCCTGGTGAGTTCAGGCTGCATCCTGATGGAGTTTGTGGGGTCAATCCTGACCTCAGGGAAGGAGTTTATGGGGGGCATCCTGATCCCAGTGAAGGGATTTGTGGGGTTCATCCAGCGTGGGTTGATGCCTCACCCCGGTGTGAGTGGGGTTTGCTCCCATCCAGGCGTGCGGGGTCCATCCCCATCCCAGTGAAGGAGTTTGTGGGGTCCATCCCATCTCCAGGGAAGGAGTTTGTGGGGGGTATCCAGATCCTGGTGCAAGGAGTTTGTGGGGTCCATCCCCATCCTGGTAAAGGGGTTTGTGGGCTCAGCTCCGACCCCAGTGAAGGAGTTTGTGGGGTCAGTCCCAGTCCCAAGGAAGGAGTTTGTGGGGGTATCCTGATCCTGGTGAAAGGGTTTGTGGAGTCAATCCTGATCCCAGGGAAGGAGCTTGTAGGAGGTATCCTGATCCTGCTCAAAGGGGTTTGTGGGGTCCATCCCCATCCCAGTGAAGTGGGCTTTGGGGGTATCCTGATCCCGGTGAAGGGGTTTGTGGGGTCCATCCAGCGTGGGTTGATCACCCCAGTATGAGTGGGGTTTGTTCCCACCCAGGTTTGTGCGTCCATCCCCATCCTGGTGAAGGAGTTTGTGGGGTCAATCCCAACCCCAGTGAAGGAGTTTGTGGGGTCAGTCCCAGCCCCAAGGAAGGAGTTTGTGGGGGGTATCCTGATCCTGGTGAAAGGGTTTGTGGGATCAATCCCAATCCCAGTGAAGGGGTTTGTGGCGGGTATCCTGATCCTGGTGAAGGGATTTGTGGGGTCTATCCAGCGTGGATTGATGCCCTACCCCAGTGTGAGTGGGGTTTGTTCCCACCCCGTTGCCCCGGGTCCATCCCCACCCAGACCCGCCCGCGGAGCAGTTTCAGGGCAGCGCCACCTTCCCAACCCCTCCGTCCCCCGCCCTTCCCGCCGCCAGCCCGGCCCATCCCGCCGGGAGCGGCAGCGGAGCCGCCGGGGGCGGGACCGGGCGGGCGGGGGCGGGCGGGAGCGGGCGGGGCGGGAGCGGCGGGGCCGGAACGGGGCCGGGGCCGGGGCCGGGCCGGGGGTCCCAGTCATGCTCAGCCGGCTGGGAGCGCTGCTGCAGCAGGCGGTGGAGACGGTGAGCGGGGCCGGGGGGACGCGGCAGGAACGGGACCGGGAACGGGAATGGGGGGTTCCGGGGCCCCCCTGACCCCGATCCCATTGTGAGCAGCGGGAGCCCAGCGTGGACCTGCTGGAAGCCTTCACCGAGCACTGGACGGGTATCACCGGCTACTACCTGGAGGCCACAGGTGAGTGGGGTGCGAGTCCCGGTGCTCCGGGCTTGGGGTGCTTTTGTCCCGGGATGGGCTCCGTGTTTCCCGGGATCAGGTCCTTTTTGCCCGGGATGGGGTCTCAGGGGCCAATAAAGTCCTTGTGGTGTGGGAGCAGAGTTGTCGTGTCCTAGGAGAGGTCTTTGTGTCCTAAAATAGGGTGTCCTAAAAACGGGAATAAGGTCTCTGTGCTCTAATAGGGGACCCCATTCCCTGGGACACGATCCCACATCCTGGGAAGGGACCGCGTGTATTTGGAGAGAGTCCCTGTGTCCTAAACGGGGTCCCCGGCCTAGGAATGATACTGGGGCAGGGGACATGTCCCGGGACAGGACCCCGTGTCCTGGCACAAATCCCTGTCCCCTGCCATGGGATCCCGTGCCCTGGCACAGGACCCGGGTGCGCTGTGGCTGCCCTGGCACGTGGGGACGGGGACGGGACCCCCTTCCCAAATCCCGGCAGGATTTACCCACACGGGGGTCTCTCCCTGCCCAGCCCCCCTGAGCCCCCCGGGCAGCGCGGTGGGGTCGGCATGGAGGGTCTGGGGTGGCCGGGGACACTCCCGGGACAGGGACACTCCGGGACAGGCTGGGACACTCCCGGGACAGGCTGGGACTCGTCCCTCCGGTAACCCCGGGAGCGCTCCGGCCCCATTTCCCGGCGGATCCCGGTGCCCGCTCTGCCCAGGGGGCTCCGGTGCCCACCGGGGGAACGGAACGGGCGGCGGGAGGAGCGGGATGTCCGGCAGCGTCCTAGGCCGGAGCGGAAGCGGCTGCTCCATCCTCACATTGCCATCTAGCGTTGTTCCCGCTCCGGAGGAGCAGGGTTTAGGGATGGCACGGATCGGGAAGAAGCCCTGGCAGAACCCTGCTGGCACGGCTGGCACCTCAGGGGCGCCCCGCTACAGCCCCCCTGTGAACAGGGGAACACACAACCCTTGAGTCCCTGGATCCCTGAATCTCTGAATCCATGAATCTCCAAGTCCCTGCATCCCTGAATCCCTGATCTCTGAATCCCGATATCCCCGCATCCCCAAATTCCTGAATCCCCAAACCCCCGACTCCCTGGATCATTGAATTCCTGAATTCCCAGACCCCTGAATCCCTGATCCCGGAATCCCTGGGTACCTGGATCCCTGATCCCCAAATCCCAAAGCTCTGGTCCCTGAATCCCCAAACCCCTGATCCCTGAACCCCCCAATCCCCAAATCCCTGATCCCCAAACCCCACAGACGAGAGCGTCCCGGCGCGACAGACGGACATCCCGTGGCGCCTGCGGCAGATGTTGGACCCCCAAATCCCCCAATCCCCTAATCCCAGATCCCTGGATCCCTGAACCCCGAACCCTGAACCCCTGATCCCCGAATCCCCAAATCCCTGATCCCCTGATATCCAAATCCTCGACCCCCAAATCCCTGATCCCCAAACCCCGCAGACGAGAGCGTCCCGGCGCAACAGACGGACATCTTGTGGCGCCTGTGGCAGATGTTGGACCCCCAAATCCCCCAATCTCAAATCCCAGATCCCTGACCCCCTGAATTAACAAATCCCCAGATCCCTGAACCCCTGAATTCCCAAATCCCCAATCTCTGATGCCCGATCCCAAATCCCCAATCCCCGCAGACGAGAGCGTCACAGCACGACAGACGGACATCCCGTGGCGTCTGCAGCAGATGTTGGACCCCCAAATCCCCCAATCCCAGATACCTGATCTCTGAATCCCCAAACCCCCGATCCGCAAATCCCAAACCTCTGATCCCAAATCCCCAAACCCCCAATCCCCCGAATCCCCAATCCCAAATCCCCAAACCCCGCAGACGAGAGTGTCCCAGCACGACAGACGGACATCCTGTGGCGCCTGCGGCAGATGTTGGACCCCCAAATCCTCCCAGTCCCAGATACCTGAACCCCTGATCGCCATATCCCTGATCCCCAGATCCCTGAACCCCTGAATTCCCAAATCCCCCATCTCTGATCCCCGATCCCAAATCCCCAATCCCCGCAGACGAGAGCGTCCCAGCGCGACAGACGGACATCCCGTGGTATCCCCCAGTCCCAGATCCCTGAACCCCTGATCTCTGAATCCCCAAATCCCCGAATCACTGAACCCCTGAATCTCTGATCCCCAAATCCCGGAATCCCTGAACCCTCGGATCCCTGGATCCTTGAATCCCTGATCTCTGAATCGTGGTATCCCTGAATCCCCAGTCCCCAAATCCCTGATCCCTCAATCCCTGAATCCATGAATCCCTGGATCCCCGAATCCCTGAATCCCCAAATCCCCAAACCCCTGAACCCCTGAATCCCCCAATCCCAAATCCCCAAACCCCGCAGACGAGAGCATCCCGGCGCGACAGACGGACATCCCGTGGCACCTGGGGCAGATGTTGGACCCCCAAATCCCCCAATCCCTGAACCCCTGATCTGCAAATCCTCGACCCCCAAATCCCCGATCCCTGAACTCCTGAATTCCCAAATCCCCAAATCCCTGACCCCCAAACCCCGCAGACGAGAGCGTCCCAGCGCGACAGACGGACATCCCGTGGCGCCTGCGGCAGATGTTGGACATCCTGGTGCACGAGGAGCGGCAGCGCCCGCCGGGGGACACGGGGCCGTGCCTCGAGTTCCTGCTGCAGCACAAACTGCTGGAAACTCTGGGAACGCTGGGAAAGGCAGAGGTGAGCCCGGGAATCGGGAAAATCCTCGGGAGAGGCCGAACCCGCGGCCTTGCCCAGCTGCTTTACCTGCTGCCCCTCAATAATTTGAATTTTGGAGCATTTTTATAGAGAATTGGAGTTTGTGAAGTGGGAGGTGGTCACAAGGCTTGGGGATTTTTTGGGGGAAAATTGGCTTTTTTGTTAGGGGGATAATTGGCCTTTTTGGGGGAAAAGGCCCAAAAATCGGCCTTTTGGGGGAAAATTGGGTTTTTGTGAGGGAAAATTTGGCTTTTTTTGGGAGGGTCTTGGAGGTCTCAAGTTCCCCACTGGCATCCTTTCTGGGAGCTTGCACCTCAGCACATCCCTGCTTGCACAGGAAGGGTTTTTATCTGGCACACAGATAGTTTAAAAATTAAAATTAAAATTAAAACAGACATTTAAAAAATAAAAACATTTGGGGGATTATTTCCCAGCACCCCAAAACCCCAAATCCTCCTGGGTGCGAAAGGACTGGTGTGTTTCCACCTCTGTTTGAATAAAAATCAATTTCTAGGGGCCTTGTTGCTATTAATAGCAGGAAAAGGACAGCAGAGCAGTTATATTTGTTAAGTATTTGGCCAATATTTCCTTTTTTTCCACGCCTGGCACTTCATCCTGCAAAGCCAAGTAGCAGATGTTTTTAATTTTATTTTTATTTTTAATTTTTTGTTTTTATTTTTATTTGAGTTTATTTTTAGTTTTAGTTTTATTTTAGTTTATTTTTAGTTTATTTTAATTTATTTTAAAAATATCTGCGTGCCTGACTCTTTTTATTGTTTATGCTTATTTTTATTTATTTTTATTTTTAAAATATCTGTGTGCCAGACTCTTTCCAGAGTCCCGAAACAGCTTGGCCTTGATTGGCTAATGAGTCAAAATAACAAAGAAGATAAGCACATAAAACAAACACAAAATAACTCACAGCAGAACCCAATGAAACAATTACCTGTGGGTGAACAATCTCCAAACTCATTCCACATGAGCAAGACAGAGGAGAAGCAAATGAGATCAGAAGTGTTTTCCTTTTTCTCTGAGGCTTCTCAGCTTCCCAGGAGAAAAACCCTGGGTGAAGGGATTTTTCCGGAGAACGTGAATGCCACATTTAAAGGGATCTGGGGGATAGTTTGGGGTGATTTAGGGGGACACCAGGGATGTGGCTGATGGCTGTCCCCTGTCCCTGTCCCAGTACCCCCCCGGCATGAGGCAGCAGGTCCTGCTCTTCTTCAGCCGCCTGCTGGGGCAGCTGCAGCACCCGCTCCTGCACTACCTCAACGTGCACCGGCCCGTGCAGGTGAGCTGCCACCTGTCCCCGAGGGGTGACACCCACGGTGACACCGCCAGCACCCCCTCATCCCCTCCCTGCTCCCCAGAAGCTGCTCCAGCTCAGCGGGGACCGCCTGGGCTCCGGCACTGAGAGGGAGGAGGTGCAGTTCACCGCCGTGCTCTGCTCCAAGATCCAGCAGGACCCCAGCCTGCTGCCCCACATCCTGCAGGTGGGACACTGTGGGGTTTGGGCTCCAGCAGGATCCCAGCCTGCTGCCCCACATCCTGCAGGTGGGACACTGTGGGATTTGGGCTCCAGCAGGATCCCAGCCTGCTGCCCCACATCCTGCAGGTGGGACACTGTGGGGTTTGGGCTCCAGCAGGATCCCAGCCTGCTGCCCCACATCCTGCAGGTGGGACACTGTGGGGTTTGGGCTCCAGGATCCCAGCCTGCTGCCCCACATCCTGCAGGTGGGATGGTGTGGGGTCACCTGCGGGGTTTGGGCTCCAGCAGGATCCCAGCCTGCTGCCCCACATCCTGCAGGTGGGACGGTGTGGGGTCCCCAATGGGGTTTGGGCCCTCAGCCTGCTGCCCCACATCCTGCAGGTGGGACACTGTGGGGTCACCTGTGGGGTTTGGGCTCCCCCAGTTGGGGTTTTGGACCCCCTTTGCAGCCTCCTCCCGGCCATAAAGCTCCTCAGGGTGAGGAAGAGGAGGAGGAAGGTGGTGGCTGCAATGCTTTGCTGCTCCTCTTCCTCTCCAGGGAAAGAGCGTCCTGAACGGGAGGAGAGCCCCGGAGAGCCCCAGGACAGAGGGTTTGGAGCATCCCTCGGGCACCTCTGCCAGCTCCACCCCCAGAAAGGAGGATTTGGAGCATCCCTCGGGCACTGCTGCCATTTCTACCCCCAGGAAAGAGCATTTGGAGCACCCTCTGGGCACCTCTGCCAGCTCCATGCCCAGGGCAGAGAATTTGGAGCATCCCTTGGGCACCACTGCCAGCTCTGAACATTTGGAGCATCCCTCGGGCACCAATGCCAGCTCCATGCCCAGGGCAGTGCATTTGGAGCACCCCCTGGGCACCACTGCCAGCTCCACGCCCAGGGCAGAGCATTTGGATCATCCCTCGGGCACCGATGCCACCTCCCCTCCTGCCCAGCCCTCCCCGGCACGCAGGGACAGCAACCTCGTCACCTGCCTGGTGGCACTGTGCAGGAGCAAGGTACGGCCTCAGGGGTGGCACCTCGGGGGCAGAGGGCACTGCCAGGCCTGTGGCCACCCCCGTGCCCTCCTCCTCTTCCTCGCAGAAGAGCCGGGTGGCGCTGAAGGCTCGGGAGAACGTGCTGCTGCTGGCGGGGCTGTCCCAGGAGGCGGCTGCCACCTGCCTGGTGCGGGGCACTGCCCTCTGCCAGCTGCTCGTGGGGCACCTCTGCGACCTCTACAGCACCGTGCCCGCTGGCACCGACCCTGCTGATGTCCTCGGCATGGACAGGGCCAGCTGGAGGTGAGGGGGTGCCAGGCTGGGGGTGCCAGGTGCCAGCCAGGCGGTGTCACAGCCGCGCGTTGTCTGTGCCATGCAGGTCGCAGGGGGACGGCGCTGGGGACGGGGGGTTCCCGGGCAAGGAGAGCCTGGCAGAGTTCCTGGGCTGGCTGGATTTCCTGGATGAGCTGGTGATGGGTGCCCACCCGGTGAGAAGCACGGGGTTCATTAATCTGGGGGTTAATTGGGGTCTGATCCTTGTCACTGAGTGCCACCTCCAGGGATGGGGATGGTGACACCACCACTTCCCGGGCAGCCCCATTCCCACACCCTTCCTGTGGAGAAATTCTTCCTAATCCAACCTACACCTCCTGGGGTGCAATTTAAGGCTGTGGTTTGTCCTGGGGGGTCCCCACTCTCAGCCCCTTTCTCTTCCCCCCAGCTCGTGGCCGATGCCATCAGCCAGGCCGTGGAGGAGAAGTTCTTGCAGGGCACCCTGCAGCCGCAGCTCCTGCAGATGTGAGTGACCCCAGGACCCCCTCAGAGCCACGAGTGGGGGGTTCCCCTTTCCCTGACCCCAGCTGGGGTGTTCTGCCCCTCAGGACCCCCTCAGGAGTGGGGGGTTCCCCTTTTTTCCCTGGACATCCACCCTGACCCCAGCTCAGGGGTTCTAGGAGCAGGGGGTTCCCCCTTTTCCCTGGACAAACACCCCAACCCAAACTGGGATGTTCTGCTCCTCAGGACCCCCTCAAAACCAGGAAGGGGGGATTCCCTTTTTCCCTGGACAACCACCCCAATCCCAGCTGGGGGATTCTGCTCCTCAGGACCCCCTTGGAGCTGGGAATGGGGAGGTTCCCCCTTTTCCCTGACCAAACACCCCAACCTCAGCTGGGTCAGGACCCCCTCAGAGCCACGAGTGGGGGGTTCCCCTTTCCCTGACCCCATCTGGGTGTTCTGCCCCTCAGGACCCCCTCAGGAGTGGGGGGTTCCCCCTTTTCCCTGGACATCCACCCTGACCCCAGCTGAGGCTTTCTGCTCCTCAGAGTCCCCTCACAGCTAGGAATAAGGGGGTTCCCTCTTTCTCTGTCAACCCCCCCTGCCACCCCACAGGTCGGAGCTGGCCGTGCTGGGCGCCACGGCCGTGCTGACGGGCACGGTGAGGCAGCTCCGCTCTCCCGCCCTGCTCCACCGCCTGGTCCTGTTCCTGCTGGGGCCCCACCGGCACCCCGAGACCCCCGGGGACGCCCCCCATGCCCTGAGGGCGCAGCTCATCGAGCGCTGCGACCACCTGAGCGACGAGGTGAGCCCACCTGGGCTGGGCAGGGGTGTGCAATGCCAGGGGTCTGACCATGCTGGCAATGCCCAGATCAGCCTGCCAGGGGTCTGACCCTGCTGGCCATGCCCAGATCAGCCTGCAGGGGTCTGACCCTGGCACTGCCACCCCAGATCAGCCTGCAGGGGTCTGACCATGCTGGTTGTGCCCAGATCAGCCTGCGTGCGTCTGACCATGCTGGCCGTGCCCAGATCAGCTTGCCAGGGTTCTGACCCTTCTGGCCATGCCCAGATCAGCCTGCCAGGGCTCTGACCATGCTGGCCATGCCCAGGCCAGCCTGCAGGGCTCTGACGCTGGCACTGCCACCCCAGATCAGCCTGGCCAGCCTGAGGCTCTTCGAGGAGCTGCTGAGGAAGCCCCACGAGCACGTGGCTCACAACCTGGTGCTGAGGAACCTGGAGGCCCGGGCGTACCTGCAGCGCGGCGCCGAGGAGCGCGGGCCCCCCGAGACGGACCCCGAGGAGGACGGGCTGTGAGCAAGGGGGGCTGGGCAGGGTCAGGGGGGTGCCCCCCACCCACTGCCCACCCCCCTAATGCTGACCCCACACAGGGAGCTGGAGGAGGATCCCTATTTCACCGATGGATTCCCAGACAGCTTTGGGGTGACAAAAAGTCCTTCACCAGCATCGACCCCGTCGGGGAAGGGGCGAGTGAGTGAGGTGGTGAGCAGGTAAGGGTTTGGAGGGGCTGGGCTGCAATGGGGGGCTGCATCCCCCTCCCCATCTGTAGGAGTGTTGAGGGGGTAGGATGGTGGGGATGGAGGGAGATGAGAGATCTCTGAAGCAAGGTGGTGGAATTTGGGGTTTATTGCAAAGGGCCCAGCTGGGAGCTGCCAGGCACAGCTCAGAGCGGGCCTGAGAGAGAGAAAGAGAGGTAAAGAAAGTGGTAAAGAGGATGAGAGAGCAGGGTTCCTGTTACAGTACAATAAATCTTCTTCTGGACGTGGAATTTGGGGTTTATTGCAAAGGGCCTGGGTGCAGGGGCCTTGTTTGGAGCTGCAGCCACAGCTCAGAGCAGGCCCCAAAGAGGGAGAGAGAGGTAAAGAGAGAGAAGACAAGAGCGTGGTAAAGAGAGAATGAGGGAGTAAAAGAGAGGATCAGAGGCCAAGGTTCCTGTTACAATACAATAAATCTTCTGGATGTGGAATTTGGGGGTTATTGCAAAGGGCCTGGGTGCAGGGACCTTGTTTGAAGCTGCCAGCCACAGCTCGGAGCAGGCCTGAGAGAGAGAAAGAGAGGTAAAGAGAGTGGTAAACACAATGAGAGAGAAAAGTTCCCATTCCAATTCAATAAATCTTCTTCTGGTCATGGAATTTGGGGTTATTGCAAAGGGCCTGGGTGCAGGGCCCTGCTGGGAGCTGCCACAGCTCAGAGCAGGCCTGAGAGAAGAGAGGGGGAGAGAGGATGAGAGGGGAAGAGAGTAAAAGGGTAAGAGAGTGAAGTCCCTGTTCCAATACCATAAATCTTCTTCTGTGTTGAATATTCTAATTCTTACTAACCAATCTAGTACAAGATACAAATCCTACAGCATTTCCATACAGCCTATAAGAATCATTACATTGCCATCCTGTGTTACATTTTAAACCCTAAAAACTCCTCTTTGGGCCCTTCTGCCAAGCTGGCAGGGTCTGCTCTGAGCCTTGGAGCTGTCTGCAAGCAGAGGGTGTTGTTCCATCAAAAGGGGATCACCTTCAGTGGCCACACCATTGTTTTCCAGTTGTTCAGTAACTGAGGGATCTCAAAGCTTGCTTTCATTTCAATCTCACTTATAGTTTCCATATTCTCAAAATACTTTGCCAGACAATCATATTGATAAGTCTTTCCTGTTCCATCTCCCCCAACACCCATCCTCTCTTCCAGCTTCCTGTGCCTGGTCCCTGAGGAGGCCAAGACCTCGTCGTGCATGGAGGAGGGCGGATATGACACCTACGTGCACGATGCCCTGGCCATGGTGGGTGCCATGGTGGGTGCCATGCTGGGTGCCCAGGGTGTCCCCATCCTGCTGCTGGCTGTCCCCACCCTGGCTCTCACCTGCTGTCACCCCTGGGCAGGTGCAGGCGTGCCGTGCCAGCGCTGCCCCGTGGGGGTGGCCCTCGTGCCCCCGGCCCCTGGACTCGTGTCACTGCTGTCACCCCGGTGTGGCGTTTTACGAGGGACATTTCCTCAAGGTGCTGTTTGACAGGATGAGTCGGATCCTGGATCAGGTACTGGGGTACACCTGGGTGCCCCCTGAGCCCCCAGGACCCCCATCATGGGGACAAAGTGGCCAAAAGCATCAGTTTGGTGGGGATGAGGGGATGTTGGGGGCTCACCCAAAGTCCTGAGTGTCCCCCCCCCATCCCAGTCCTACACCCTCCTATGCCCCCCCCAGGGGACAAAATGCCCAAAAGCATCATCTTGGTGGGGGTGAGGGGATGCTGGGGGGTCACCCAAGGTGCTGAGTGTCCCCCCCATCCCAGCCCTGTGTCCCCCAGGACCCCCATAATGGGACAAAGTGCCCAAAAGCATCAGCTTGGTGGGGACGGGCTCAGACCAACGGGATGTTGGGGGGTCACCCAACGTCCTGAGCATCCCCCCCATCCCAGCTCTACACCCCACTGTGCCTCCCAGGATCCCCATCATGGCCAAAGTGCCCAAAAGCATCACCTTGATGGGGACAGGCTCAGAATGAGGGGATGTGGAGACATCACCCAAGGTCCTGAGCATCCCCCCCATCCCAGCCCTGTGCCCCCCACGACCCCCATCATGGGGACAAAGTGGCCAAAAGCATCACCTTGATGGGGATGAGGGGATGCTGGGGGGTCACCCAAGGTCCTGAGTGTCCCCCCCATCCCAGTCCTACACCCCCCTGTGCCCCCCATGGCTCCCATAATGGATAAAATGGCCAAAAGCGTCAGCTTGGTGGGGATGGGCTCAGAATGAGGGGATGTGGGGGGGTCAGCCCTACACCCCCCTGTGCCCCCCAGGACCCCCCCCATCATGGGGACAAAGTGGCCAAAAGCATCAGCTTGGTGGGGATGAGGGGATGTTGGGGGGTCACCCAAAGTCCTGAGTGTCCCCTCCATCCCAGCCCTACATCCCCCTGTGCCCCCCCAGGGGACAAAGTGCCCAAAAGTATCACCTTGGTGGGGGTGAGGGGATGCTGGGAGGTCACCCAAGGTGCTGAGTGTCCCCCCATCCCAGCCCTGTGTCCCCCAGGACCCCCATAATGGGGACAAAGTGCCCAAAAGCATCACTTTGGTGGGGATGGGCTCAGAATGAGGGGATGTGGGGGTCACTCAAGGTCCTGAGTGTCCCCCCCATCCCAGCTCTACACCCCCCTGTGCCCCCCAGGACCCCCATCACGGACAAAGTGCCCAAAAGCATCACCTTGGTGGGGATGAGGGGATGCTGGGGGGTCACCCAAGGTCCTGAGTGTCCCCCCCCATCCCAGCCCTACAGCCTGAACCTGCAGGTGACCTCGGTGCTGTCCCAGCTGGCCGCCTTCCCCCACCCCCACCTGCACGAGTACCTGCTGGACCCCTACCTGAGCCTGGCCCCCGGCTGCCGCTCGCTCTTCTCCGTCCTTGTCAGGGTAATGATGTCACCCTCGGGGGCATGGGGACACGGGGACACTCTCTGGTGTTCGTGATGGTTTGTGGGGGGATCTCAGGGTGCAAAAAACCCACACAGTACAAGGGCGTTTGCTGTAATAATCCAAACAAATGCAGCTTTATTGAGTGACCACAGCAAAATGAGATAGAGGGATTAAGGGGGAGAAAGATGGAGGAAGAGAGAGAGAAAAAAAGAGAGAGAGTGTCACAATCCGTCCTTACAAATGGGGTTTGTGATGGTTCATGGGGCGATCTTAGGGTGCAAAAAGAGCCAACACAGCACAGGGGGGTTTGCGGTGATAATCAAAACAAATGCAATTTTATTAAGTGATCACAGCAAAATGCAATAGAGAGATTAAGAGGGAGAAAAAGGTAGAGAAAGAGAGAGAAAAAAAGAGAGAGAGAGGGTGTCACAATCCGTCCTTACAAACAGGATTTGTGATGGTTCCTGGATTGATCTCAGGGTGCAGAAACCCAACACGGTACAAGGGGGTTTGCGGTGATAATCAAAACAAATGCAGCTTTATTGAGTGGTCACAGCAAAATGTGATAGAGGGATTAAGGGCGAGAGAAAGAGAGAGAAAAGAGAGAGAGAAAGAGGGGGATATAGCTACCAAACGTAGAGATATATTACATTAACACTATACTAAAAAGAATAGAAGGAAAAGTTTCATCTCAGAAGGCTGGCTAAGCTAAGAATAGAAAGGAATGAATAATAAAGGTTTGTGTCTAATACAGAGAGTCCAAGCTAACTGGGCTGGGATTGGCCATTAATTAGAAACATCCAAGATGGGCCAATCCCAGATGCACCTGTTGCATCCCACAGCAGCAGATAACCATTGCTTACATTGTGTTCCTGAGGCCTCCCAGCTTCTCAGGAAGAAAAAACCTTAAGGAAAGATTTTTTAATGAAAAAAAATGTCTGCAGCACTCCCCAATGACGCCGGTGAGGACATGAGGGACATTTCAGGCAGGCTCTCGCAGCGGGTGATGCTCTGCTCCCTCCGCAGGTGATCGGGGAGCTGATGCAGCGGCTGCAGCGCGTGCCCCACGCCAGGGCCAAGCTGCTCCTGGTGCGCCGGCAGCTCCTGGGGCTGGTGCCAGGCGAGCAGTGAGTGCCCCCAAAACACCCTTTTGGGGAGAGGTCTGGCCCCACAGAGCCCCTCAGTCACCGGTGTCCCTGCAGGATGGATCACACCGTGCTGCTCAAGGCCGTGGTGGTGCTGGAGGAGTTCTGCAAGGAGCTGGCGGCCATCGCCCTGGTCAAGGGGCCACCCGAGGGGCCACCCTGAGCCCCTCGCCGAGCTGTCCCTCTTGTGGTGGCCCTGCCCACGTCCCGGTGGCCCTACAGGAGCCAGGAGTGGCCGTGGCTCTGCGGGAAGGACCTGGCAGGAGGATGAGGATGAGGAGGAGGATGAGTCCTTCGCGGTCACCGTGGCCAGCCCCGAGGTGTGGCCACGTCCCCGTGCTGGGCGCGGGGCAGTGGCTGCTGTGGCTCCTCCTGGGTGGTGGTTGCTGCTCCCCACAAGGCTCCAGCAGGGAATTTTTAGGCAATAATGAAGGGGGGGTGTGGGACAGAGCCCCCCCCCCAGCTCAGCTGCAAGGACTCTAGTGTCCCCTGCTCTGGCGCTGTGGCAGGGGGAGTGTGACATGTGTGACATGTCCCCTGCCCTGGCGCTGTGGCAGGGGGAGTGTGACATGTGTGACATGTCTGCGTGTGTGTGTGCGACACGTGTGTGTGCTCTGGTGGGGGACTGTTCCCCCCAGACCCCGCAAAGCCCCTCCCCAGGGTGATGGGACTCTGCTCCAATAAAGCTGTGACTCAGCACCAACGCCTGTGTGCCTTCCCAAACACCCCAAAATTCCATTCTCCATTTCCCCCAAGCCCACTCCCCATTTCCCCCAAACACCCCCAAACCCCACTCTTCATTTCCCCCAAACACCCCAAAATCCCACCCACTATTTTCCCCCAAACATCCCTAAAACCCCACTCCCTATTTTCCCCCAAACACTCCCAAACCCACTCCCGTATTTTCCCTTAAACCCATTCCCCATTTCCCCCAAACACCGCCAAACCCACTCCCCATTTTCTCCCAAACCCCCCAAACCCCATTCTGCATTTTCCCCCAAACCCACTCCCCATTTTCCCAAAAAAACCCCAAACCCTATCCCCATTCCCCCCCAAACCCCGCTCCCCACCACAGCCCGGACACAGAATCAGCAGCAGCAGCAGCCAGGTTTATTTTATTTTATTTCTGCTCCCAGCACCCCCATCCAGCACATCCCTGGGCCCCCCCTTTGCCCCCTCCGAGCCCCCCAACCCCAATTCCCATCTCTCCATCCCTAACTCCGCACGGGCACGGCTGCCCGGATCCTCTGCAGGACGCAGCCCCGCAGCTCCTCCCGCACCGGCCACAGTTGGAACGGGCTGGGGGGGACACTGAGACCCCCGAGGGTCTCAAATACCCCCAAACCCACTCCCCATTTCCCCCCAAACACCCCTAAAACCCCACTCTTCATTTTCCCCAAACACCCGCAAACCCACTCCCGTATTTTCCCTTAAACCCATTCCCCATTTCCCCCAAACACCGCCAAACCCACTCCCCATTTTCTCCCAAACCCCCCAAACCCCATTCTGCATTTTCCCCCAAACCCACTCCCCATTTTCCCAAAAAAACCCCAAACCCTATCCCCATTCCCCCCCAAACCCTGCTCCCCACCACAGCCCGGACACAGAATCAGCAGCAGCAGCAGCCAGGTTTATTTTATTTTATTTCTGCTCCCAGCACCCCCATCCAGCACATCCCCGGGCCCCCCCTTTGCCCCCTCCGAGCCCCCCAACCCCAATTCCCATCTCTCCATCCCTAACTCCGCACGGGCACGGCTGCCCGGATCCTCTGCAGGACGCGGCCCCGCAGCTCCTCCCGCACCGGCCACCAGCGCAGCGCGGGGTCTCGGGGCTCGGGCGGCCGCTCCCGCTGTCCCCCCGTCTCCACGCTCAGCAGCACGTTGAAGCAGATGCCATCGGTGTCCCCAGCGTCGCCGGGGCTGTGCTGCAGCCCCAGCAGCCCCAGAGCCGCGGGCCGCGCCTCCCAGCCCAGGCGCTCCCGCAGCAGCCGCAGCAGCGGCGGCCGCAGCCCCGCTCGCAGCTCGGCCGGCGATGTCCCGCACGCCACCACGGGCAGCTGCGGGGTGGCAGCGGCGGCCAGCAGCAGCCACAGCTCGCCCGAGGCGTTGGAGAAGGGCAGCAGGAGGCGCAGGCAGAGCGGGGAGCAGGGCAGCTCCCGCGGCAGCGTCGGGGGATGCGCGGGGCTGCGGCGGTAGCGGGCGGCGAGCTCCAGCACGGGCAGGATGTCCGCGGAGCGCAGCGGCAGCGAGCGCGGGTCCCCGCGCCACCAGGTGGCTTGGAGGGACTCGGAGTCAGCGTCCTGCAGGGTCTTCAGGGTCCCACCTGAGGGCACGGGGGGGGGGGCACGGAATGGGGGACAGCGGGAAGGGGCTGGGGGGACACCGAGACCCGCGAGGGTATCGAACAGCCCCAAACCCACTCCCTGTTTTCTGCCAAACACCTGCAAACCCACTCCCCATTTCCCCTAAACACCCCTAAACACCTCCAAATGCACTCCCTGTTTTCCCCCAAACACCCCCAAACCCCACTCCCTAATTCCCCTAAACACCCCCAAACCCACTCCGTTTTCTGCCAAACCCACTCCCCATTTCCCCCAAACACCCCCAAACCCACTCCCTATTTTCCCTCAAACACCCCCAAACCCACTCCCTATTTTTCCCCCAAACCCCATTCCCTATTTTCCCCCAAACACCCCCAAAACCCCACTCCCCATTTCCCCTAAACACCCCAACACCCCACTCTGTATTTTGCCCCAAACCCACTCCCCATTTTCCCCCAAACACCCCCAAACCCACTCCCTATTTTCCCCCCAAAACCCCCCACTCCCCATTTCCCCCAAACACCCAAAACTCCATTCTGCATTTCCCCCCAAACTCACTCCCCATTTCCCCCAAACCCACTCCCAATTTTCCCCCAAACACTCCCAAACCTACTCCCTATTTCCCCTATTTTCCCCCAAACACCCCACTCTGCATTTTCCCCCAAGCCCACTCCCTATTTTCCCCCAAACACCCCCAAACCCCACTCCCTATTTCCCCGAAGCACCCCTAAAACCCCATTCTGCATTTTCCCCCAAACATCCCCAAACCCCACTCTCTATTTTCCCCTAAACACTTCCAAACCCCACTCCCCATTTCCCCTAAACACCCCAAAACCCCACTCTGCATTTTCCCCCAAACCTATTCCCAATTTCCCCTATTTTCCCCCAAACACCTCACTCCCCATTTCCCCCAAACACCCCAAAACCCCACTCCCTATTTTCCCCCAAAACACCCCCAAACCCACTCCCCATTTCCATGGCTCAGAGGGGACACTGGTGTGGCTCTGAGACCCCCAAGGTGGCCCCAGAGGGGACACTGGTGGGACATTGAGACCCCCTAGGTGGCCTCAGAGGGGACATTGAGCCCTGTGTGGCGGTTAGGGGGTGGTGGCAAGGGACAGCGGTGGCCTGGCACAAAGGTGGCAGGGGACACTGATCCCTGGGCACAGGAGGGGTGGGGACACTGATACCCACCATGGGGGTGCCAGGGGACACTGATGCCCATCACAGGGGTGCCACTTGCCATCATGGGGCTGGCAGGGGACAGGGACACCCATCATGGGGCTGGCAGGGGACACTGATTGCCACCCTGGGGCTGGCAAGGGACAGGAATTCCCATCATGGGGCTGGCAGAGGACACAGATACCCATCATGGGGGTGCCACTTGCCATCATGACACTGGCAGGGGACAGAGATAAACATCATGGGGATGGCACTTCCTATCACGGGACTAGCAGGGGACACTGATACCCATCACAGGGCTGGCAGGGGACAGGGATACCCACCATGGGGTTGGCAGGGGACAGGAATTCCCATCATGGAGGTGCCACTTTCCATCATGGGGCTGGCAAGGGACACTCATATCCACCAAGGGGCTGGCAGGGGACATGGATACCCATTTAGGGGGTGCCAGGGGACAGGGACACCTATCATGAGACCGGCAGGGGACAGGGATACCCACCATAGGGCTGGCAGAGGACACAGATACCCATCATGGGGGTGCCAGGAGACAGGGATAAACATAATGGGGGTGTCACTTGCCATCATGAGGCTGGCAGGGGACACTGATACCCATCATGGGGTTGGCAGGGGCCAGGGATACCCACCATGAGACTGTCAGGGGACAGGGATACCCATCACAGGGGTGCCACTTGCCATCATGGAGCTGGCAGGGGACAGGGACACCCATCATGGGGGTGCCAGGGAACAGGGACACCCATCATGGGAGTGGCAGGGGACAGGAATACCCATCACAGAGGTGCCACTTGCCATCATGGGGACAGGGACACGCATCATGGGGGCGCCACTTCCCATCACGGGACTGGCAGGGGACACAGATATACACCATGGGGGACACTGATAGCCACCATGGGGTTGGCAGGGGACAGGAATAAACATCACAGGGCTGGCAGGGGACACAGATACCCACCATGGAACTGACAGGGGACAGGAACACCCACCATGGGGATGCCACTTTCCACCCTGGAGCCAGCTGGGGACACTGATACCCACCACGGAGCCAGCTGGTGACGCTCCCCCCGTGCCCCCCGTGCCAGCACACACCTGTGGCCCGTGCCAGGAAGGAGAAGCGGATCCAGGCGGGGCCGCGCTCCTCCAGCGCCAGCAGCGTCTCGGGCTCGCAGAGCAGCCCCGACTCCTCCCGCACCTCCCTGCGCAGCGCGGCCACGATGGGCTCGCCCCGCTCCACCCGGCCCGCGGGCAGGTACCAGAGCCCGCGGCACTCGGGCTTGGCCTCCTGCACCAGCAGCAGCGAGCCCTGGGGAGGGACAGGGGAAAGGGGGATGGAATGGGGTACTGGGGATGGAATTGGGGTACTGAGCCCCTGGGCAGGTACCAGAGCCCGCGGCACTCGGGCTTGGCCTCCTGCACCAGCAGCAGCGAGCCCTGGGGAGGGACAGCGGGATGGAGTGGGGTATGAGGGGAAAGTGGGGCTGGAATGGGTTATGGGAGGCTGCACTGGGGGTACTGGGGGGATTGGGAGGATGGAATGGGGGTACTGGGGGGCTGGAGTGGGGGTACTGGGCCCCTGGGCAGGTACCAGAGCCCGCGGCACTCGGGCTTGGCCTCCTGCACCAGCAGCAGCGAGCCCTGGGGAGGGACAGGGGAAAGGGGGATGGAATCGGGGCTAGAATGGGGGTACTGGGGATGGAATTGGGGTACTGAGCCCCTGGGCAGGTACCAGAGCCCGCGGCACTCGGGCTTGGCCTCCTGCACCAGCAGCAGCGAGCCCTGGGGAGAGGGAGAGGGGAAAGGCGGATGGAATCGGGGCTAGAATGGATTACGAGGGGAAAGGGAGGGGTGGAATGGGGTACTGGGGGGAAAGGGGGCTGGAATGGGGATATGGGGAGATTGGGGGGCTGGAATGGGGGTACTGGGGGCTGGAGTGGGGGTACTGGGAGGGCTGGGGGGCTGGAGTGGGGGTACTGAGCCCCTGGGCAGGTACCAGAGCCCCCGGCACTCGGGCTTGGCCTCCTGCACCAGCAGCAGCGAGCCCTGGGGAGGGACAGCGGGATGGAGTGGGGTGCTGGGGCTGGAATGGGGTACAGGGCATGGAATGGGGGATGGAATAGGGTACAGGGGGCTGGAATATGGTAGGGGGAGCTGGAATGGGGTACTGGAGAAAGGGGGGATTGAATGGGGGTATGGGGGGAATGGGGGTACTGGGGGGTACTGGGGGCTGGAATGGGGTACAGGGGGAAAGGGGGCTGCACCAGGGTACTGGGGGCACAGGATGGCTCTACTGGGGCTACTGGGGGGAAAGGGGAGCTGGAATGGGGGTACAGGGGGCACGGGGGGCTGCACTGTGGCTACTGGGGGGAAAGGAGTGCTGGACTGAGATACTGGGGACAAAGACTGGCTGGACTGGGGCAACTGGGGGGAAAGGGGGTTCTGGACTGGAGGTACTGGGGGATGGCCTGGCCGCACTGGGGGGCACTGGGGAATGGCCTGGCTGAAGTGGGGGTACTGAAGGAATAACCTGGCTGCACTGGGGGATGGCCTGGGGGAACTTGGGAATGTCCTGGTTGCACTGGGGGGATGTTCTGGCTGCACTGGGGGGCACTGGGGGATGGCCTGGGGGCACTGGGGGGCACTGGGAGAATAGACTGTCTGGGAGAATAGACTGGGGGCACTGGGGGAATGGACTGGGGGCACTGAGGAATGGCCAGGCTGGACTGGGGGGCACTGGGAGACATTCTGGCTGCACTGTGGGCACTGGGGGGATGGCCTGGGGGGCACTGGGAGCATTGGGGGGCACTGGGGGAATGTTCTGGCTGCACTGGGAGGATGTCCTGGCTGCACTGGGAGCACTGGGGGAATGGACTGGGGGCACTGGGAGCACTGGGAGGGATGTCCTGGCTGCACTGGGAGCACTGGGGGATGTCCTGGCTGAACTGGGGGCACTGGGAGGATGGCCTGGCTGCACTGGGGGCACTGGGGGAATGGACTGGGAGCACTGGGAGCGGGGCTGCCTCACCTCCTGGTTGAAGAGCACGGCCAGCACCACGTAGCACACGTTCCTGCCCAGGCGGACGGGCGCGGGGGTCCCCCCGAGCGTCTCCCCCACATCCCAGGCGCCTCCATCCAGCACCGCCTCCAGCTCCGGCACCGGCGCGTCCCCCATCGGGGCGGGGGTCCCTGCGGGCGGGGCGGGGCCGCTCAGGGCGGGGCGGGCTCCTGGGGGGGCGAGGGGACCCCCCAGAGGTGCAGGCCCAGGGGGGACACCGAGAGGGGCTCCGGAGATTGGGGGGAGGGGGGGAAGGGTCGGCTGGACTGGGGGATGGGCAGGGGGGCGTAAATGGGGAGGGGGCGGCTGGACTGGGGGTAAGCGGGGAGGGCTTTGGGGGGCAGGCGCGGGGGGCTGCGGTAGGACAGGGGCTGGCCGGACTGGGGGATCCCCGGGGGGGCGCGGCTCGGGAAGGGCTGGCTGGGCTGGGCCGGGGGGCACGGGAAGAGCTGGCAGGATTTGGGGAGCCGCGGGGGGCTGCGGTACGAGAAGGGCTGGCTGGACTGCAGGATGCACGGGAAGAGGAAGGACGTGAAGGGCTGGCTGGACTGGAGGATGCTGGGGGGAAAGGGGTGGCCGGACTGGAGGATACTGGGGGGAAAGGGGTAGCTGGACTGGTGGTTACTGGGAGGGAAAGGCTGGCCGGGCTGGAATATACTGGGAGGGAAAGGCTGGCTGGACTGGAATATACTGGGAGGGAAAGGCTGGCTGGACTGGAGGAAACTGGGAGGGAAAGGCTGGCTGGACTGGAAGATACTGGGAGGGAAAGGCTGGCTGGACTGGAGGAAACTGGGAGGGAAAGGCTGGCTGGACTGGAAGATACTGGGAGGGAAAGGCTGGCTGGACTGGTGGTTACTGGGAGGGAAAGGCTGGCTGGACTGGAATATACTGGGAGGGAAGGGTTGGCTGGATTGGAGGAAACTGGGAGGGAAAGGCTGGCTAGATTGGAATATACTGGGAGGGAAGGGTTGGCTGGACTGGAAGAGGTAGCGGGAAAAGGGGAGCCCAGACTGGGGCGTACTGGGAGGAATGGGATGGCTGGACTGGAGGATACTGGTGGGGAAGGTCTGGCCGGACTGGGCGGCACTGGGAGGGTACGGGCGGCTGGACTGGGCGATGCCCGCGCTGGGGTAGAAGAGCTCGCTGGGCTGGGGGGTGCCGGGGGGGCTGGAGCTGGAGCTGGAGCTGGGGGGGTCCCGGGGGTCCCAGGGGGGGAGGGGCTGCAGGGCGAGCTGGGGGGGGCACGGGGGCGAGCTGGGCTGCAGCGTGCACGGGGGGCTGGGGGCGCACCAGGGCCGGGGGTTTGGGGGGGCTGCAATGAGGATTTGGGGGCTGCAGCAAAGGAAAGAATTGGGGGGCTATGAGGAAATATTTGGGGGGGGTTACAGGGTGCAATTAAGGGAGAGTTTGGTGGGCTACAAGGAAGGGTTTGGGGGGCTGCAATGAGGATTTGGGGGCTGCAGCGAAGGAAGGGTTTGGGGGGCTATGAGGAAATATTTGGGGGGGGCTGCGGGAGAGGATTTGGGGGGATACAGGGTGCAGTTAAGGGAGGGTTTGGGGGGCTACAAGGAAATATTTGGGGGGGCTACAGGGTGCAATTAAGGGAGAGTTTGGGGGGCTGCAGGAGAGGATTTGGGGGAGCTGCAATGAAGGTTTGGGGGCTGCAGTAAAGGAAGGGTTTTGGGGGGTTACAAGAGAGGATTTGGGGGGGCTACAGGGTGCAGTTAAGGGAGGGTTTGGGGGGGGCTACAGGAGAGGATTTGGGGGTGCTATTGGGTGCAATTAAGGGAGGGTTTGGGAGGCTGCAAGGAAGGGTTTGGGGGGGCTGCAATGTGGATTTGGGGGCTGCAGTAAAGGAAGGGTTTGGGGGGGCTACAGGGTGCAATTAAGGAAGGGTTGGGGGGGCCACAAAGAAGGGTTTGGGGGGGCTACAGGGTGCAGGAAGCAAATGGGTAGGGGGGCTGCAATGAGGATTTGGGGGCTGCAGCAAATGAAGCGTTTGGGGGGCTACAGGAGAGGATTTGGGGGGGGCTATTGGATGCAATTAAGGGAGGGTTTGGGGGCCCTCAGTGAGGGTTTGGGGGGCTGCAGGGTGCAGGAAGGGAATGGGTTGGGGGGGTTCAATAAAGGTTTGGGGGGGTGCAGTAAAGGGAAGATTTGGGGGGTGCAGAAAGAGGAGGGCTTGGGGGGCTGCAGAGTGCAGGAAGGGTTTGGGGGGCTGTAGCAAAGGTTTGGGGGGCTGCAGTAAAGGAAGGGTTTGGGGGGCTGCAGGGTGCAGGGAGGGAATGGGTTTGGGGGTTCAATAAAGGTTTGGGGCGCTTTAAGGAGGCTGCAATGAAGATTCGGGGCTCTGCAATGCGGGCACGGTTTGGAGGCGCTTCCAGCAAGGCTCGGGGGGCGCAGCAAGGCTCGGGGGGTTGCCCCAAGGATGGGCGGGATGCAGGAGGAGTCGGGGGGCTGCGGGAAGGGGCGGGCGGGGGGCTGCGAGCGGCATCGGGAGGATGCGGGAAGGACGGGATGGTGCCGGGAGGGTGCGGGAAGGATCGGGGAGCCCCGGTGAGCCCGGGGGGGCCGCGCCGGAGCTCGGGGGGGGCAGCGGCGGCTCCGGGGGTCGCGGGCGGGCTCCGGGACCCCCCGCCCCCCCCCCGCACCGCGCATGCGCCGCGCACTCACCGCGCCGGGGCTCCGCCGCGCCGGCACCGCCCCCCTGCTCGCAGCCTATTGGGCAGCGCGGCGGAGCAGCTCGCCGCTCATTGGTTGGTGCGGCTGCCACTCAGATCGGGCGGGACCTGGACTTAAAGGGGCCGCATGGGAGCGTGGCGCAGAGTTAATTAGGCGGGGTTAATTAGGCGGTGGTGATTCCGTGAGGGTCATCGCTTGGTGCCCGTCGCCTCTTGTTCGTGGCCCAGTGCCCTTTGTCCAGTGCTCATTGCCTGGTGTTAATTAATTGTCCCAGTGCCCAATGCCCGATGTTAATTAATTACCTCGTGCCCATTGCCCGGTGTTAATTAATTGTCCCGTGCCCGTTTCCCGGTGTTAATTAATTGCCCCGTGCTAATTGCCCGGCGGTGTTCAGTCGTTTTCCTCCATCGGACAGGACGGAGCAGCACCCTGGGTCCCTCAGCCTCTGGGGGACCATCCAGCTGTTCCCAGCTGTGTGTGACACTCACGGCAGCGGTGCCCTCTGCCAGCCCCAGCTCTGCCACCTCCCCTATCCCGGGAAACCAGAGCATCCCTGACCCCAATGGGATGGGGGGAGAGCAGCTCTAGTTCCAATGGGATGAAAAGGGAGTGAAGGGAGACCAGCCCTGACCCCAGCGAGATGGAGGGGGATGGAGGGAGAGCAGCCCTGACCCCACTGGGATGGAGGGGATTGAAGGAAGAGCACCCCTGACCCCAATAGGATGAAGGGAGAGCAGCCCTGACCCCAATAGGATGAGGAGGATGAACAGAGAGCATCCCTGACCCCAAAGGGATGGAGGGAGAGCAGCTCTGACCCCAATGAGGTGGAGGGTGTGCGAAGGGAGACCCTGAGCCAGATGCTGGTGGTGCCACTGGAGCACTCCTGACCCCAATGGGATGAAAAGGGAATGAAGGGAGAGCAGCCCTGACCCCAATGGGATGGAGGGAGAGCAGGTCTGACCCCAACGAGATGGAGGAGGATGAACAGAGAGCATCCCTGACCCCAATGGGATGGAGGGGATTGAAGGAAGAGCACCCCTGACCCCAATAGGATGAAGGGAAAGCAGCCCTGACCCCAATGGGATGAGGAGGATGAACAGAGAGCACCCCTGACCCCAATGGGATGTAGGGAGAGCAGCCCTGACCCCGGTGAAACGGTGGATGGGTGAAAGGAGACCCTCAGCCAGATGTTGGTGGTGCCACTGGAGCAGCCCTGATCCCAATGGGATGAAAAGGGAATGAAGGGAGAGCAGCCCTGACCCCAATGGGATGTGGGGAGAGCACCCCTGACCCTGGTGGGATGGAGGGGGGATGGAGGGAGAGCATCCCTGACCCCAATAGGATGAAGGGAGAGCAGCCCTGACCCCAATGGGATGAGGAGGATGAACAGAGAGCAGCCCTGACCCCAGTGGGATGTGGGGAGAGCACCCCTGACCCTGGTGGGAAGGAGGGGGGTGAAGGCAGAGCCCCCTGGACCCGGCAGTGACAAAGGCACACACCCAGGCGGGCGCTGCTGGTGCCACCAGAGGCCCCTGCCCGCGATGGCACCGCAGGAGGGGCACAAAGGGACACACCGAGGTGCTGCTGGTGCTGCCAGCAGCCCTGGCACGCTCCGGACACTTTATTCCTCCTGCCCCGAGATCCCCGGGCAGCTCTGGCAGCAAAGCACCGAGCAGAAAGCTCCCGGTATCCCGGCTGCGATGGTGCCCGGTGTCCAGGCCATGGTTGTGACCGTGCCCGAGGCTCCCGGCCGTGGTTGTGCCCAAGGCTCCCGGTGTCCCGGTTGTTCCCGAGGCTCCCGGTGTCCCGGCCATTCCCAAGGCTCCCGGAGGTGCCCCAGTTGTTCCCGAGGCTCCCGGTGTCCCGGTTGTTCCCGGTGTCCCGGCCACTCCTGAGGCTCCCGGTGTCCCGGTTGTTCCCAATGTTCCCGGTGTCCCAGCCATGCCCGAGGCTCCCGGAGGTGTCCCGGTTGTTCCCGAGGCTCCCGGTGCCCTCCGGTCGCTCCGAGCCCTCACTGGCAGCCCCGCAGCACCCCCAGCGCCTCCCGCACGGCCGCGATGATCATCCCATCCAGCTGCAGGGGCACAAAGAGGGGGCTCAGCCCCGCTCACCCCACACCCCGCACCCCCAAATTCCCCTCCCGAGCCCTCACCTGGGCGCGGAGGCTCCGCGGGGTCCCGGTGCCGAGGTTGCGGAGGCGCACGGCGCTCTCCGGGGACAGGAATCGCTGCTCCACGCTGATGGTGCCGCTCAGGCTCCGCACCTGCCCGTGATTGCCGTGCCTCAGTTTCCCCGGAGGCTCGGGGGAAGGGGAATGGGGGGTGCAAGGAGGGGAATGGGGGGTGCAAGGAGGGGAATGGGGGGCGCTCACCTGGTGGGGGGCCCCGGCGGGGACCAGCACGGCGTCCCCGGGCAGCTGCAGGAGGCTCCAGCCGCAAACCCCGCACTCGTCCCGCAGCCGCCGCCGCAAGGTGGGGTCCAGGTACAGCCCGGGGGGCTCCAGGTGGAACCCGGGGGGCTCCAGGTGGAACCCGGGGGGCTCCACCGCCTCCTGCCCCGGCTCCTGCGCCACCTGTGGGGTGAGCAGGACTTGGGTTCGCTCAATAATAGCTCCACCTAAGTAGCTCGCTTGGGTTTGGGGATGGCCAAACTTAAATTCATTTCGGTTTTTCTTGCTAGACCGAGATGCGAAAGGTACGAGGGTTGATCTGTGCTGTTTCTAGCTGAGTTTGTTCGTTATTATTTCATCTTTTGGTGTCTTTTCTATCGCCTGTATGGGACTGGTAAATGCTTTAGTGGGGTGTGGGGAGTAGCTTTGTTATTCCAGGTGGTGTCGATTGGGCTGGAGTTTGGCACCAAGACCATCTGGTATTGGCAGACACCTTGGCCATGGTGTCCTGGTGCCAGGGTGAGTGGGGCTGGGCGCTGGAGGGTGCTGGTGGTGTTGCAGTGTGTTGCAATTTCCTGTTTTACTTCCCAGCCCCTTCCCAGGTGTGGCAATACCCCTCTGCCTTCCCCCTCGCCCCCTTGCTGAGTGAGTTCTGTCAATCAGGTTCAACATTCCAGCAAGGCCATCGTGTGGTTGGTCAAGTTCAAAGGATGCCCCTCAGGCCTGGGGTCATTGGCCTGTCTATGTGTCCCTTGTCCCCTGGGACCCTCCTCCTCCCACCTGGTTGGTGCTCAGCTGTCCCTTCCCCTCCCCCTGTCCCAGAGCTTGAAAGGTCAATCAGGCCATGCTGTCGGGATTCTGTTGGAGCTGTTACCTAAGATCCAGACCTCTGTGACCATGGCATAAAACTCTGGATATAACCCCTCCGGCAGAATCCGCTCTCTTTTCCTCTCCACCATCGCCTGAAGCCTTCCCACCTGAGGTAAACTGAGTTTCTACAAGCCTGGACTTGTTCAGTGCCCAGCTGCAACACCCAGCCAGCCAAAAGTGTCTCTGAGGTGAAATATCACAGCTGCCGCCTTTGGCCCAGCAGCAGGGGTCGGACTAACCCAGGCACAATCTACCTGGTGATATTGGGATTCTTATTCCAATATGGTGGCACCTGTAGCAGAGTCCATGGAGCTGGCCAGAGCTCCGTGGAGGGCTGAGACTGAACAGTAGGAACTGCTGGGTCAGGATGAGACAGCAAAATGAGCTCCTGTCTGCTGTCTCGACCCATAGCTTATCTCTGTAACCCCACAAGCCACTTTCCCCTAACCCTGACTATTGGACAAGTTTGGATCCCCTTTACCCTATAAAAAGGGGCTGGTTTAGCCCATTCTGCAGAAGAAGAGCTGTCGCTGGAACCCTTCACAGACCCCTCAATAAAACCATCGCTGTGGAACACCAGGATCCTCCTTCTCCTCTCTCTCATCTGCTTCTGCCTCAGCCAAAGGTGCCCTGGCAAGCAAAGAGCTGGAATTCTAAGAGAGCTGAGAATCACCAAAGAGCTGAGATCCTAAAAGAGCTGAGAATCACTAAAGAGCTGAGAATCACCAAAGAGCTGAGAATCTCCAAAGAGCTGAGATCCTAAAAGAGCTGAGAATCACCAAAGAGCTGAGAATCACCAAAGAGCTGAGAATCTCCAAAGAGCTGAGATCCTAAGAGAGATGAGAATCACTAAAAAGCTGAGAATCACCAAAGAGCTGAGAATCTCCAAAGAGCTGAGATCCTAAGAGAGATGAGAATCACTAAAAAGCTGACAATCACCAAAGAGCTGAGAATCTCCAAAGAGCTGAGATCCTAAGAGAGATGAGAATCACTAAAAAGCTGAGAATCACCAAAGAGCTGAGATCCTAAGAGAGATGAGAATCACCAAAGAGCTGAGAAACACTAAAGAGCTGAGAATCACCAAAGAGCTGAGAATCACCAAAGAGCTGAGAATCTCCAAAGAGCTGAGATCCTAAGAGAGCTGAGAATCACCAAAGAGCTGAAATCTTGGGAGAGCTGAGAATCCCTAAAGAGCTGAGATCCTGGGATAGCTGAGAATCCCCAAAGAGCTGAAATCCTGGGAGAGCTGAGAATCACCAAAGAGTTGAGATCCTAAAAGAGCTGAGAATCACCAAAGAGTTGAGAATCACCAAAGAGCTGAGAATCACTAAAGAGCTGAGAATCCCCAAAGAGCTGAGATCCTGGGAGAGCTGAGAATCCCCAAAGAGCTGAGATCCTAAAAGAGCTGAGAATCCCTAAAGAGCTGAAATCACTGAGCTTGCTAAGGGTGGCTACGGCCGTGAGCTCACTGGGTATTCAGCTCTCTGTCTCCAAGAGGGATGAGCTATCCCGGCAGTCCTGCCTCGCTCAAGGATAAGCCCAATCAAGTTTTATCGGGTTTTATCGGGTTTTATCAGGTTTTATTGGGTTTTCTCAGGTTTTATCGGGTTTTATCGGGTTTTATCAGGTTTTATCGGGTTTTATCAGGTTTTATCGGGTTTTATCGGGTTTCATCGGGTTTTATCAAGTTTTATCAAGTTTTATCGGGTTTTATCATGTTTTATCAGGTTTTATCGGGTTTTATCATGTTTTATCGGGTTTTATCGGGTTTTATCGGGTTTTATCATGTTTTATCGGGTTTTATTGGGTTTTATCAGGTTTTATTGGGTTTTCCCAGGCACCCACCTTGCGCAGGAAGTCCCGGATCCGCGGGGCATCCTCGGCGCGGAAGATGTGCCACAGGGCACCGGGCACCGCGCCCGCCCCAAGCCGCTCCCGCAGCGGCGCCTCCAGCTCGGCCAGCTCGGCGGGCAGCAGCGGCTCTGCGGGCACAGGGGGCTCAGGGTGGGCATGGGGGGACCCTCAGGGGGGTGCCAGGGACAGGGTGGGCATGGGGGGACTGCAGGGGGGTGCCAGGGACAGGGTGGGTGTGTGGGGCCTGCAGGGAGCTCAGGGGGGTGTCAGGGGCAGGGTGAGACCTGCAGAGGGTTCAGGGGGTGCCAGGGACAGGGTGGGCATGGGGGGACCTGCAGGGGCCTCAGGGGGGTGCCAGAGGCAGGGTGGGCATGGGAGAATGCGCAGCAGGTTCAAGGGGGTGCCAGAGGGCAGGGTGGGCATGGGAGAACCCACAGGGGGTGCCAGGGCCAGGGTGGGACCCTCAAGGGGCTCAGGGGAGTGCCAGGGGCCAGGGTGGGCATGAGGGGATTCGCATGGGGCTCAGGGGTTGCCAGGGAGAACGGTGGATATGGGGGGACCCACAGGGTGTGCCAGGGGCAGGGTGGGCATGGGGGTCCCGCAGGGGCTCAGGAGGGTTCCAGGGGGCTCAGGGGGTGCCAGGGGTGGGCATGGGGGGTCCCGCACTCCGCCCCTACCCCGCGCTGCGGGCACCGCGTGTGCCAGGACGCTGATGGCATCGGCCGCTTCCACCGTCAGGGGTTTGGTGCCCACGTTCTGCTCCTGAGGGGGCACAGCTGGAAGGGGTTTGGGGTTGGAGCCGGTGGGGAGAGCCCGGCTGCCCCACAGAGACCGGGAACCCCCAAAGCCTGGTGTCCCCAAAAGCCCCAGTGCCCCACAAAGCCCGAGTGCCCTCCAAACCCCAGTGTCCCCCAAAGCCCCGGTTGGCCCCCAGCACCCCAATGCGCCCCAAATCCCGGCTGCCCTCCAAATCCCTGTGTCCCCCAAAACGCTGGTGCCCCACAAAGCCCAGTGCCCCCCAAACCCCAGTGCCCTCCAAAGCCCGGGTACCACCCAAAGCCCTGGAGCCCCCCAAAGCTCCGGTGTCCCCTTAAGCCCCGATGCTCCAAAAAGCCCCAGAGCTCCTCAAAGCCCGCCTGCCCCCAAAGCCCCGGTGCCTCCCAAAGCTCTGGAGCCCCTAAAGCCCAGGAACCCCCAAAACCTGGCTGCCCCCCAAAGCCCCAGTGGCCCTCAAAGGCCGAGTTCCTCCCAAAGCCCCTGGTGCCCCCCAAAGCCCCGGTGTCCCACAAACCCCAGTGTCCCCCAAAGCCCCGGTGTCCCACAAACCCCAGTGTCCCCCAAAGCCATGGTGTCCCCCCAAACCCTGGTGCCCCCCAAAGCCCTGGTTCCCCTCAGCACCTAGATGCCCTCCAAAGCCTGGCTGCACCCCAAAACCCCAGTGCTCTCCAAAGCCCGGCTGCACCCCAAAGTCCCAGTGTCCCCCAAAACCCCAGAGCCCCCCAAAGCCCCGGTGTCCCCAAAGCCCAGATGCCCCAAATAGCCCCAGTGCCTCCCAAATCCCGGTGTCCCCCAGAGCCCCAGTGCCCTGCAAAGCCCGGGTACCCCCCAAAACCCCGGTGCGCCACAAAGCCCCAGTGCCTCCCAAAGCCCTGGTGCCCCACAAAACCCCAGTGCCCCACAAACCCCGGAGCCCCCCAAACCCCGGTGACCCCAAAGCCCCGACGCCCCAAATAGACCCAGTGCCCCCCAAATCCCGGTGTCCCCCAAAGCCCCAGTGCCCTGCAAAGCCCGATGCCCCCCAAACCCCGGAGCCCCCCAAACCGCGGTGCCCCTCTCACCGTAGGCCACGCAGAGTCGCGGCCGCAGCCACCGCCGGCCCCGCGGGCCCCGCAGGAAGGAGCCCAGGTTGAGGCGGCCGCCGGCCCCGCAGTACTCGGGCAGGGGCAGGCTGGCCCGCAGGTTGGTGGCCCTGTGACACAGGGGGGTGACACTCAGGAACCCTCCCAAACCCCAGCTGGCGTGGGGAGGGCACATCGGGTGATGCCACCCTGTGCTGTCACCCACCGGCTCAGCTCCGTGTCCCCAAAGCCACGCTCCAGCTTCAGCAGGTCCCCGCTGCCCCGCTCCCGCTCGGCTGTGGAGGGACCCCGGTGCCACATCAGGGGTGGAGCCCGGCTCCCCTCACACCTCACCCCGAAACCACCCCGGGCACCCCCACAGCCTCCCCGTGCCCTCACCTGCGCTGGCGGCAAATCCATCCCAAAACCTCCGGCGGCTCATCCGGACCCGGCTCCGCGGCGCCCGCAGGTTCACGGCCTTCACCTCCTCCTCCTCCTTCTCCTCCTCCTCCTGCCCCGCGGGCTGGAAGGATTCGGGCGCCCAGAGCCGCGGCTGCAGCCGCTTCTGCAGCCCTGACACCAGCACGGGCTGCGGGGGGAGCCGGGGGTCGGTGGGGAACTGGGGGGCTCTGGGTGTCACCCAAAACACAGGGATGGGGGGCTCTGGGTGTCACCCACAGGCTGGGATGGGGGGCTCTGGGTGTCACCCAAAACACAGGGATGGGGGGCTCTGGGTGTCACCCACAGGCTGGGATGGGGGGCTCTGAGTGTCACCCAGCTTACAGGGACAGGGGGCTCCAGGTGTCCCCCACAGGCTGGGATGGGGGGCTCCAGGTGTCACCCAATTTACAGGGACGGAGGGCTCTGGATGTCACTTCACACTCAAGGATGGGGGCTCCAGGTGTCACCCAACTTAAAGGGATGGGAGCTCCGGGTGTCACCCACAGGAAGGGATGGGGGGCTCTGGGTGTCACCCCACACATAGGGACAGGGGGCTCTGGGTGTCACCTCACACTCAAGGATGGGGGGCTCCCGGGGTGTCACCCCACAGGCAGAGGGGGCTCCAAGTGTCACCCAAATTACAGGGACGGGGGGCTCTGGATGTCACCCCGGACGCAGGAACGGGGGGCTCGGGGTGTCACCCCACCCACAGGGACAAGGGGCTCTGGGTGTCACCAAACTTAAAGGGATGGGGGCTCCAGGTGTCACTTCACAGGCAGGGACTGGGGCCTCCGAGTGTCACCTCACACTCAAGGACGGGGGCTCCGGGGTGTCACCCCACACATAGGGATGGGGACTCTGGGGTGTCTCCCAACTTACAGGGACGGGGGCCTTGGTGTGTCACCCCTCATGCAGGCATGGGGGGCTGCGGGTGTCACCCCACATTCAAGGATGGGGGCCTCTAAGTGTCACCCCACCGGCAGGGATGGGGGCTCCAGGCGTCACCTCACATTCAAGGATGGGGGCTCCGGGTGTCACCCCACCCACAGGGACAGAGGGCTCTGGGTGTCACCCAACCTCAGGGATGGGGGGCTCAGGGTGTCACCCTACAGGCAGGGACGGGGGTCTTGCGGGTGTCACTTCATACTCAAGGACGGGGGGCTCCAGGTGTCACCCCACACTCAAGGATGAAGGGCTCCGGGTGTCGCCCAATTTACAGGGACAGGGGGCTCCCTGGTGTCACCACACAGGAAGGGATGGGGTCTCCGGGTGTCACTTCACACGGGGGGCTCTGGGTGTCACCCCACAGGCAGGAACTGGGGGCTCTGGGTGTCACTTCACACAGGGACGGGGGGCTCTGGGTGTCACCCAACTAACAGGGACGGGGTCTCCGGGTGTCACCCCTCACGGGGGGCTCTGGGGTGTCCCCCGCTGACCTGGCCGTGCCTCCAGTGCTCCTGGAACGCTCCGTAGCCGCCGCCGGGGCCGGGCCGGTGCAGCCAGAGGAGCCCGCCGGGGCCCAGCACGCTGTGGGAGCCGGGGGGCTCCGGGGGGCCGGGGGGGCTCAGCTCGGGCCCCGCCCGCCGCTCCTGGAGCTTCCTCTCCACCACGCGGGCGATGATGCTGTCCAGGATGCTCGTCAGGCGGTTGTCCTGGGAAAAGGGGGACGGGGACAAAATTGGGGACCCCCTCAGGGCACAGGGGTTGGCAGCGGGGCACGGGGTGGGCAGGAGGATACGGGGTGGGCAGAGGGGCAAAGGATGGGCAGGAGGGCACGGGGTGGGCAGTGGGGCACAGGGTGGGTAGAGGGGCACAGAGTGGGCAGCAGGGTGGGGTGGGCAGCGGGGCACAGGGTGGGTAGAGGGGCACGGGTTGGGAGGGGGGCACAGAATGGGTGGAGGAGCACAGGGGTGGGCAGGGGGGCAGGGGTGGGCAGGAGGGCACAGGGTGGAGAACGGGGCACAGGGTGGGCAATAGGGCACGGGGTGGGGAGCATGGAAGGGGTGGGCAGAGGGGCACGGGATGGGCAGAGGGGCACAGGGTGGGCAGCAGAGCGGGGTGGGCAGCGGGGCAGGGGTGGGCAGCAGGGCGCGGGGTGGGCAGAGAGGGGGTGGGCAGCGGGGCACAGGGTGGGCAGGAGGGCGCAGGGTGGGCAGCTGGGCACAGAGTGGGGAGCGAGGCACGGGGTGGGCAAGAAGGCGGGGAGTGGGCAGCAGGATGCGGGGTGGGCATCGGGGCACGGGGGTGCCCGGGGGCCGCGGGACTCACGCTGGGCAGCGCCGGTGCCACGGGAGCGAATGCCATGCGCACGCCGTCGTGCCCCAGGCACAGCTTCACGGCCGTGGATGCCAGCAGGTCGCACAGGGTCGCGCTCTGCACGGGCCCCCCCCGCCCCGCGGGCGGCGCCCCCTCCTCGGCGCTCTCTGCTCGGGGCACAGCGCGGTCAGGGCGTCCCACGCCGCCTTCCGCATCCCCCCCATCCCCGGCACCCCAAAAACGGACGGGGCGCTCATCCCTGACCCCCCCGGAGCGCGGGGGGGTCGCAGCCGGCCCTACCTTCCTTGATATTCCGGGCGGGCTCGGGGCTGCTGCGGGCGGGCACGGCGGGCACCGGCGGCTCCTGGAACACCCGGGGGCCGTGGGCATCCTGTGCGGGGCTGGGGGGCACCCCCCGAACCCCTTGAACCCCATTTCCCATCATCCAGAGCCCCCCCTCCATACCTGCCTGCCCGGGGGCTGCTCCAGGCTCTGTTCCGCCGCCCCCTCCCCGCACGGACAGCGGGACTCGATGCCGAACTTGGCCCGGACCTCGTGGAGGAGCTTCCAGAGCCGGGTCAGGACTGGAAGAGGATGGGGACAGCGGGGTCAAATCCCCAGCAGAGGGGTTTTGGGGTTTTTTGGGGGTTGGGGGGTTTTGGTGGTTTTGGTGGGTTTGGGGTTTTTTGGGGGTTTTGGGGGTTTTGGGGTTTTTGGGGGGGTTTTGGGGGTTGGGGGGTTTTGGTGGTTTTGGTGCGTTTGAGGTTTTTTGGGGCGTTTTGGGGGTTTTGGAGTTTTTGGGGTTTTTTTAGGGTTTTTGGGGTTTTGGGGGTTTTTGGCGTTTTGGCGGTTTTGGGGGTTTTTGAGGGTTTTAGGGGTTTTGGGGGTTTTGGGGGTTTTTGGAGTTTTGGGGGGTTTTGGAGTTTCTGGGGTTTTGGGGTTTTTTTGGGGGGTTTTTGGGGGCCACACTCACCACATGTGGGGAGGAACTGCGTGGGGACCAGCGACGACACGCGGTGGTCCCGCCCGGGGGCGCACTCGGGTGGCAGCGCCGGATCCTCTGTGGCAGAGAGAGGCTTTGTTTGCCCCCACCGAGCCCCCCCGGGCTGTCACCCCCTTTCCCACTCCGCCCCGTCCCCGTACCGGCGCCGCTCTCCTCCCGCCTGCTGCGGTGGCACTCGGGGCACAGCTGGAAGCCACATCTGGCGCAGCTCCAGTGCGAGTTGAAGAAGCCGCGCTGGCAGCGGTCACAGAGCTGGGGGGCTCCTTCCGCCCGCCTCCAGCGCGGCACCCCTGCGGGAAACACGGCCTCAGGGTCCCCGTGTCCCCAGTGCCACCCTCACCCTGCTCCCCGTGTCCCCAGTGCCCTCCTGCTCCCCGTGTCCCCAGTGTCACCCCCATTCTGCTCCCCGTGTCCTCAGTGCCACCCCCAGCCTGCTCCCCGTGTCCCCGTGTCCCCAGTGTCACCCTGCTCCCCGTGTCCCCAGTGCCACCCTCACCCTGCTCCCCGTGTCCCCAGTGCCACCTCCTTCCTGCTCCCCATGTCCCCAGTGTCTACCCCACTCTGCTCCCCATGTCCCCAGTGTCACCCTGCTCCCCGTGTCCCAAGTGCCACCCCCTCCCTGCTCCCCGTGTCCCCAGTGCCACCCTGCTCCCCGTGTCCCCATGTCCCCAGTGTCACCCTGCTCCCCATGTCCCCATGTCCCCAGTGCCACCCTGCTCCTCGTGTCCCCATGTCCCCAGTGCCACCCTCCACGTGTCTCTATGTCCCCAGTGCCACCCCGCTCCCCGTGTCCCGTGTCCCCAGTGCCACCCTCAGCCTGCTCCCTGTGTCCCCAGTGTCACCCTCCCCATACCCCCAGTGCCACCCTCAGCCTGCTCCCCGTGTCCCCAGTGCCACCCTCACCCTGCTCCCCGTGTCCCCAGTGCCACCCTCCCCATGTCCCCAGTGCCACCCTCAGCCTGCTCCCTGTGTCCCTGTGTCCCCAGTGCCCTCCTGCTCCCCGTGTCCCCAGTGCCACCTTCCCCGTGTCTCTATGTCCCCAGTGCCAGCTCGCTCCCCGTGTCCCCGTGTCCCCAGTGCCACCCTCCCCGTGTCCCCATGTCCCCGCTCACCCTCGGGCCCTCCCGGCCACGCGTCCCTGTCCCCGCGGACGGCGGCACAGAACGGGTCCCCCAGGACCCCCAGCAGGTGCTTGGCCAGGCAGACGCTGCTCCCCACGCTCCTGCTCCCCAAATTCCTGCCCCCCACATCCCTGACACCCCAATCGGGGTCGGCCACGTCCCCCTGGGTGTCCCCCAGGCTGCAGAGGCCATCGACGCTCAGCTCGCCGTTGTCCCCAAGGGTGAACCTGCGGGGAGAGGGGACAGAGCTGGGGGGGCTCAGAATGGGGGGAGGAGAACAGAGGGGGAAATTTGGGGTGGTGGGAGAGGGAAAAGGGGGGGACAGGGAGAGGAGGCTGGAAAGTGGGGGAGAGGAGGGGATGCTCTAAAACGGGGTGACAGAGAGAGTGTCCCAAAGAGGGGTGACAGGAAAGGATGTCCCAAAATGGAGTGACAGGAGAGGATGTCCCAAAGTTGGGTGACAGGAGCAAAGAGGGGTGACAGGAGAGGGTTTTGTGAAGCAGGGTGACATAGTGGGTGTCTCAAAGTGAGGTGACAGGAGAGGATGCTCCAAAGAGGGGTGACACAGAGGATGTCCCAAAGAGGGGTGACAGACAGGATGTCCCAAAATGGAGTGACAGGAGAGGATGTCCCAAAGTTGGGTGACAGGAGAGCATGCTCCAAAGTGGGGTGACAGAGAGAGGGTTTTGTGAAGCACGGTGACAGTAGAGGATGTCCCAAAGAGGGGTGACAGACAGGATGCCCCAAAATAGGGTGACAGAGAGACTGTTGTGAAGCAGGGTGACAGACAGGATGTCCCAAACTGGGGTGACAGAGAGCGTGTCCCAAAGAAGGGTGACAGAGGGGATGTCCCGAAGAGGGGTGACAGGAGAAGGTTTTGTGAAGCAGGGTGACATAGAGTGTGTCCCAAAGTGGGGTGACACAGAGGATGTCCCAAAATGGAGTGACAGGAGAGGATGTCCCAAAGAGGGGTGACAGGAAGGGATGTCCCAAAGAGAGGTGATAGGAGCAAAGAGGGGTGACAGGAGGAGGTTTTGTGAAGCAGGGTGACATAGTGGGTGTCCCAAAGTTGGGTGACAGAAGAGGATGCTCCAAAGGGGGGTGACAGAGGGGATGTCCCAAAGAGGGGTGACAGGAGAAGGTTTTGTGAAGCAGGGTGACAGAGAGGATGTCCCCAAAGAGGGGTGACAGGAAAGGATGTCCCAAAGTTGGGTGACAGAGAGTGTGTCCCAAAAAGGGTGACAGTAAGGGATGCCCCTTCAGGAGGGGATGCTCTAACAGTTGGGTGACACTGGAAAGGGTGACAAGGAAACACTCTGAACCGGGGTGACAGAAGGTGACATTCCAAAGCAGGGTGACAAAAGGGACATTCCAAACAAGGAGCTGCTCCACCGCCCCCTGACACGTCCTGCTGGACCCCCCCAACCCTGCGATCCCCCCGGGCTCACCTGCGGAAGTGCAGCAGCCTGCAGCTGCTCTCGGGGGGCTCCTCCTCCTCCTCCTCCTCCTCCTCCTCCTCACCCCGGGGGTCCCTCCGGCCGCGGGGGGCGCAGGCCCAGCAGCGGGGGATGCTGGGGGGCAGCGCCGTGCAGGGCAGGCTCTGCAGGCACCGGCGGTTCCGCGGCTCTGGGGACACCGGCAAGGGCTTGGGGACACCGGGAAGGGCTTGGGGACACCGAGCAGCGCTTGGGGACACCGGGAAGGGCTTGGAGACACCAGGAAGGGCTTGGGGACACCGGACTGCGCTTGGGGACACCGGGAAGGGCTTGGGGACACCGGGCTGCGCTTGGGGACACCGGGAAGAGCTTGGGGACACCAGAAAGGGCTTGGGGACACCATGAAGGGTGTGGGGACACGAGGAAGGGCTTGGGGACACCGAGCAGCGCCTGGGGACACCGGGAAGGGCTTGGGGACACTGAGCAGCGCTTGGGGACACCGGGAAGGGCTTGGGGACACCGGACTGCGCTTGGAGACACCAGGAAGGGCTTGGGGACACCGGACTGCGCTTGGGGACACCAGGAAGGGCTTGGGGACACTGAGCAGCGCTTGGGGACACCATGAAGGGTGTGGGGACACCAGGAAGGGCTTGGGGACACCCGGAAGGGCTTGGGGACACCATGAAGGGTGTGGGGACACCAGGAAGGGCTTGGGGACACTGAGCAGCGCTTGGGGACACCGAGCAGCGCTTGGGGACACCAGGAAGGGCTTGGGGACACCATGAAGGGTGTGGGGACACCAGGAAGGGCTTAGGGACACCGGGAAGGGCTTGGGGACACCGAGCAGCGCTTGGGGACACCGGGAAGAGCTTGGGGACACCGGGAAGGGCTTAGGGACACCGTGGAGCCCCATCCGAGCCAACTGGGAGGGACTGGAAGTGCCCAAGGGCACCTTGGAGCAGCCTGGGAGGGTGCGAGGTGTCCCTGGGGGTGGGCCTGGAGGGGTTTTTAGGACTTTTTTAGGGTTTCTTCCAAGCCAAAGCAATTCTGGATTCCGGGATCCTGTGACAGGCACGCTGTGGCGGGGGCTGGAAACTGGGCCAGAAAGTAGGGCTGGAAAGTAGGGCTGGAGCCGCTCGGAGGTCAGGCCCGGGGTGCCAACACCTCCCCGAGGAGTCCCTGCCCCAACCACAGCGCTGCCAAGCCCCGGGAGTGCCACCCGAGGCTGCCACGCTGCCCCAAAGGGACATTTCCACCCGTGCCAGACCCGGGAAAAGCCCCAACACGAATCCCACCCGAGGCTGCCACGCTGCCCCAAAGGGACATTTCCACCCGTGCCAGACCCGGGAAAAGCCCCAGCGCAGCAGTTCCACGGCCCACACGTGTTCCCAGCTCGCGTTTCGGGTGCCAGGGATGCAAAATTCCCTCGGGATCGGGCGCTGCCCCCGCCCTCTCCCGGCCCCGCTGCGCATCCCGCTCATCCTCACCTTCCTCCCCCAGCTCCATCCTCCTCTCCTCGCTGTCCCCCGTGCTCTTGGAGCCCCTTTTGGCCGCCGCCGCGCCCTCGCTGGCGGCGCGGGGACCCTCGGCGGGGCCGTGGGGGCGTTTGGCCGAGCGCTTCCCCTCGCCGGGGGGCTCGGGACCCCCGTCCCGCCGCGGGGCTTTGGAGCGGGGCAGCGACTGCTCCGAGTGCCGCGTCAGCCACGTCTTCTTCAGCTTGGTGTGGTTGCTGGGTGGGCACGGAAAGCGCCCCGAGGCGGGCTCGAAGGGGTTGGGCACCCCCGGGCGCCCATGGCAGCCCGGGGTGGGGCACAGACAGCCCGGGGGGGGTTCGGGTTTGGCCAGAGCCGCGGGGTAGTGCCCGTCCGCCAGCACCGCCGAGGGATTGGGCTCTTTGGGGGCATCTTTGGGCTCTGAGGGTCGTCCTGGCCCCGTGTCCATGGAAAAATCAGCGCCGTGCGGCCGTGAGCCCACCCAGGGGCCGGGCTGCAGGAGGAGCAGGGGGCGGCTGGAGCCGGGGGGCGGCGTGCGGGGATGGGGATGGGGATGGGGAGGGGGCACCGCCGAGCTGCCCCCCGCCCTGCCATCCCCCCACGGGGCTCCCGGCAGCTCCGGCAGCGCCGGCTCCCCCTCCCCGGCCCGCTCCGGCCCCGCTTGGCCCCTGCCCAGCAGCGGCGGCGCCGCGTGGTTCTTGCTCGAGGCGAGGAACCCGGCGCCTTTCTTGGCGTAAAACTCCTGGAAGGGAACAGAGGGGCGGTGTCACCCTCATCGGGGTCGCCGTCCCGCTTGTGTCACCCACACATCCCTGCGAGGGGGCGACGCGGAGCATTCCGTTCCCGTGCCTCAGTTTCCCCACACCCCTGCCAGGCCTGGGCATCCGCCCGGTGCTCCGCGGTGCCCGGGGCCGGCTGCTGGGGTGCCCGGCGTGGGAAAGGAATGGGGAGCCGCAGCGGCGGCGGCACGGGGCGCGCCCAGGGCTGGCAGCGCTGCCTCCCGCCGCCCCCGTGCCGCCGTGACTCAGCCGGGGGCGGCAGCACCCGCGGGGACAGCGCGGCGTCACCCCGGGAGACCGAGACCCCCCTGCCCACCACCCTCAGGCTGGAGCCGCTGTCACCCCTCCGAGGGTTCCTACCTTGTTCCCTGAGCTGCAGCAGCCGTCGAAGGGGGGCAGAGCCGCCTTGCACCTCGGCGGGACCCCCATGTAGAGGGGCTGGCCCCAGGCGGGCCCGTAGGAGCCCAGACTCCACTCCGGGCCGGCGAAGCGCCCGTTCCCCACCGGGCCCGGCCCCTCGAACGCGGGCTCGGCGCGGGGAGCGCCGGGCAGCAGCGAGGAGAGCAGGAAGGGGCTGTGCTTGGCCTCCACGAGGAAAGGGCAGTGCTGGAAGGAGGCCGAGGGGTCTCCGGCCGCATCGCGGGGTTTGCCGGGCACTGCCAGGGGGTGGTAGCGGTGGTACGAGTGGCTGTAGAGCGCCAGCGGGGCCAGCACGGCCTCGGCCCAGCGCGGCTCCTTGCAGGGCTCCCCCCAGCCGCCCTTGGGCTGCCCGTTCCGAGGGGGCAGCAGCGGGGGCAGCTCCGCTCCGTCCTTGGCGCCCCGCGGGTAGGGGCAGCCCAGGTGGGCACCGGCTCCCAAGCACCCCTCGGAGCTCCTCCAGCCTTTCTCCAGGGTGTAGCTCAGCTCGCCGGGCTCTGGGTAGGCCGCGAGGCCCAGCTCGGCCCCGGCGCTCCGGGACAGCAGCATGGCGCTGCTCTCCATGCCCCGCGAGTCCTGCGCTGCCTCCGCCGCCCTTCTCCAGCGCGCCGGGCTCTCCCCCATCCTCGCGTCGCTGGCCGTGCTGCTGCCGCGCTCATGGGGTGCTCAGCGCCGTCCCTGCGGGCAGCGAGAGCGGCATCATAACCCTAACCCAGCCCAGCCCTGCCTGAGCAGCGCTGCGGGGAAACTGAGGCACGGCGATGCTTCTGGCGGGGGGGTGGTTGGGGCGCCGCTTTCTCCATCCTGCGGTGTTTTTGGGGAGATCAGGCACTGGGCAAGGTGGCAGCACCAGTTTAACCACAAGCTGCAGGGGGAAATCAGAGGGGGGACAACAGCCCACCAGGACCCCTCGCCATCAGCCATTGTGCACCACGACAAGCGCAGGGGAGCGACACCAGCGGGGAGCAGCGCCCACCCCTGCGGGGAAACTGAGGCACGGCGATGCTCGGGGGGGTTGTTGGGGTGCTGCTTTCAACCCCCCGGCTCCATCCTACGGTGTTTGGGGCACGGGAGGATGGAGCACTCTCATTTCATAGGGCTGCCACAGCTCGGATCTACCCCAGATCTGTGCGAAGTGAGGAGAAAATCAGTTTTTCCTGTTTAACAGATGCTAGAAGCAGAGATGCTCCCAAACAATGAGATTGTCTCTTTTTCCTGTAGTTGCTTCATGGCCAGAGGTCCTGCCCAGGGCTCTTGGCTCCGGGCAAGGTGACAATCACAAACTGCGAGGGGAAATCAGAGAGGGAACAACAGCCCAGCAGGACTCCTCGCCATCAGCCATTGTGCACCACGGCAAGTGCAGGGGAACAGCGCCCACCCCTGCGGGGAAACTGAGGCACGGCGATGCTCGGGGGGGTTGTTGGGGCGCTGCTTTCAACCCCCCAGCTCCATCCTGCGGTGTTTGGGGCACGGGAGGATGGAGCACGCTCATTTCATAGGGCTGCCCCAGATCTATGCAGAGTGGGGAGAAAGTCAGTTTTGTTTTCTGTTTAAAGATGCCAGAAGCAGAGATGCTCCCAAACAATGAGATTTTTCTCTTTTTCCTGTAGGTGCTTCATGGCCACAAGTCCTGCCCAGGGCTCTTGGCTCTGCAGACAGGCACTGAGCAAGGTGGCAATCACAAACTGCGAGGGGAAATCAGAGTGGGAGCAACAGCCCAGCAGGACTCCTCGCCATCAGCCATTGTGCACCACGGCAAGCGCAGGGGAGCAGCGCCCACCCCTGCGGGGAAACTGAGGCACGGCGATGCTCGGCGGTGTTGCTGTGGCGCTGCTTTCAACCCCCCAGCTCCATCCTGCGGTGTTTTTGGGGAGACCCCCGGGACCCCCGGCTCCCCTTCCCCGCGGGCCACACGATCCGAGCGGCCCCGTGTCCGGGCCGGGTGTCGCCGTCGCATCCCGTCCCGTCGCGGCGGGGCTGGCGGCTCCCCGCGCCCACCGCCGGTCCCTCCTTGCCCAGGCTGGCGCCGTGCCCGGCCGCTGGCACCCTGGCACCCAGCGTGGGGAGGCCGTGCCCTGCGCAGGCATTCGCCCCCGGGCAGGGCTGGGTGCGCTTCCCAGCAGGGCTCCCAGCCAGGGGGGAGCTCCGCGCTCGCAGGGACCCCTCCTGGGAGAAATGCCGGGGGGGATTTGTAGGATTAGCGCTCCGCCGGGACCCGGGCCACACGCAGGTGAGGCTGTGGAGCCAGACCCGGCATCCTGTCCCCGTGTCCCCCGTGTCCTCCGTGTCCCCCGGTCCGGAGCGGCCCAGGGGACAGAGCCGAGCTCAGCCAGCTCCCGGCCCCGCTGTGGGGTGGGACAGACCGCCCCGAGGGCCGGGATGGGGACAGGAGCAAGGTGGGGAAAGGAGAAGGGTGGGGACAGCACCGTGTGTCCCCAGAGCCGCTTGTCCCTGTCACATCCTTCCCCTAAAGAGGGCAAAGCCCCCATTCCCACGGGGCTCGGGAAGCATCGCGGGACACCGTGGGGACAGCCACCCTGGGGACAGCCACCGTGGGGCACAGGGACACCTTGGGGACACCCACCGTGGGGCAGAGGGACAGCCTGGGGACAGCCACCGTGGGGCACAGGGACACCCTGGGGCACAGGGACACCTTGGGGACAGCCACCATGAGGCACAGGGACACCCTGGGAACAGCCACCGTGGGGCACAGGGACACCCTGGGGACAAGGACACCCTGGGGACAGCCACCATGAGGCACAGGGACAGCCTGGGGCACAGGGACACCTTGGGGACAGCTCCCCTGTCCCACCCAGCCCCACCTCAGGGAGATCCTCCAGCGCTGTCCCCAGGCTGTCCCATCCCCGAGGGTGACACTCCCGCCATGGTGACACTGTCCCTGTCCCTCGGGCCAGCACAGGACGCCGCTCCCGCTGTTCCGCAGCACCCCCAGCGCCCCTGAGCTACCTGCGGGGTCCATCAGGGACCCCAGCGCCGAGGACGAGCGGGGTCTCCGCCGGTGCCACCGGGTCCGGGAGAGGCGAAAGCGGCCGGGCGGGAGCGCCTAAACCCACAGGCTGAAGGGGTCCGGCTCCGGGATCTGCAGGAGGCAGAAAGCCGCCCGGGCGGCCCTGGGGATGTTCCTCTCCTCCTGCAGTTTTTGATCCATTGGCTTGGGAGGCTCCGTGGTGCTACGAGCTGGCGGTGGCGGCGGGCTGCGGTTCGGGGATTGGGGTGCCCGGGGGGGAGCAGCGGCGGCGGCGCGATCGGGACCTTCCCCCGCTTCTAGGCAGCCCTGAGCATCGCGGGGCTGACAACGAGGTGGCAGCGGCTCTGCTCCCCACGAGCGTGCAGCCTCCGCCGGCTCCGGCAGCGCTGGGCGGGCGGCAGGGACGGGATGGGATGGGATAATGGGATGGGATGGGATGGATGCTGGCGCTGCTGACGCCCGGGAAGCGGGAAGCGCCCAGCCCCGAGGGCACCGGCGGCGGTGCCAGGGCGGGCAGGTGTGCTGTGCCCCGTGCGGGTGAAGAAAGCGCCCTTTGTTCGCCAAGGCCGCCCCGGCACCCATGAAAGGCTCCGAGCCGCCCGCTCCGGGACGAACCGGAACGGGACAAACACCGGGATGGGCCACGAGTCCCTGAGCTGGCGCTGGGGACAGGGACAGCACGGGGCAGGGGGCCGTGCCATGGGGTGGGAGTCCCCGGGAGCCCAAATCCCTTCGGCTTTGGCCAAAAGTCACAGATCTGGCCTGGAGTGTGATCCAGAGCTGGGTCCCACCCTGCTGCCCCTGCCTGGGGGGCAGAGAGAGATCCTGGGGGGCAGAGAGAGCTCTTGGGGGACAGCAGAGCTCTTGGGGTGCAGGCAGAGCTCCTGCAGACCCCACAGCAGAGCAGGGAGTGCTCCAAGGGGTGCAGAGGGGCCTTGGGCAGCACAGGGATGCTGTGCCAGCATGCTGGCAGTGCCACCCTCACCAGGGATGGGGAGGGAGCGCCTGGGGCCACTCATCCCTGCCCTGCAGCCCATCAGGGTCACAAAAATCCAAGCCATGCCCACTGGGATCACACCCCTGCCAACTGTGCCCACCAGGATCACACAGATCCCATCCAGCCGTGCCCACCAGGGTCACATCCAACCATCCCAGTCATGCCCACCAGGAACACACAGAACCCACCAATGCCCACCAGGCTCACACTCATGCCAGCTGTGCCCACCAGGATCTCACAGATCCCACAAATACCCCACCAGGGTCACACAGATCCCACCCAGCTGTGCCCGTCAGGGTCTCACAGACCCCACCAATGCCCACCAGGGTCACACAGATCCCAGCTGTGCCCATCAGGGTCACATCCATGCCAGCTGTGCCCATCAGGATCTCACAGACCCCACCAATGCCCACCACGATCTCACAGACCCCACCTGTGCCCACCAAGGTCACATCCATGCCAGCTGTGCCCACAAAGGTCACACAGATCCCACCCAGCCATGCCCACCAGGGTCACACAGATCCCACCCAGCTGTGCCCATCAGGATCACGTCCATGCCAGCTGTGCCCACCAGGATCACACTCATCCCAGCTGTGCCCATCAGGGTGACACAGATCCCACCAATGCCCACCAAGATCATATCCATGCCACCAATTCCCACCAGGATCTCACAGATCCCACCAATGCCCACCAGGCTCACACCCATCCCAGCCATGCCCTGCATGCCACCAGCCAAACCTGGCACCTTGTGGGTGCCCCCCCACTGTCCCCAATCCCCAAGGCCCCCAGCGCGAGGACCCCCGACCCCACCCCACCCACTGTGGAGCACACCCGGGGGGGTGTCCCAGGTGGAACCCCCCATTCCTGGGCTCCCGGGGGGGGCTGGCACCGCTGCCAGGGTTTATGTAACCCGCGTGTGCCCGGGCCGTGCCAGCCTTACATAAACCTGGGCACGGCACGGCTCGGCACGGCTCGGGGGCCACGGGAGAAGGGCTGAGGGCTCTGAGGAGCCCAGCCGTGCCAGGGCAGCTCCAGCTCAGCGCTTTGGTCCCGCTGGGAGCGGGCAGCGCGGGTTAACCCTTGCTGGGCAGGTGCCAGGCTGTGCCATCCCACGGCCGGGCACAGCGGGACCCCCAACCTTGCTCGCCCAGAGGGTTTTGGGGCGCTGCTGGCTGCACCCAGTGGGTGCCAGGGAACAGGGAGGGGACCCAGACAGAGCTCGGGGCGAGGGAGAGCCCGCGCCTGCCTGCGATGAGAAGGTGCTGAAAGACGAACTCTTCCCTCTGCCTCCCTCCCTCGCTCAGGAATGAGGGATCCGGAAGGGCTGGCACGGAGCTGGCAGCGGGACGGAGCCCGGGGAGGGCTCTGCTTACTGGGGGTGCCCTGGGAATGTCCCCAGGAGGGGACAGGAGGGGACAGGGACGGATGCACCAGGCTGGAAACACCAGCAGGGTGGATGGGGCAAGGAGGGGGGAGCAGGGGGAGGATGGAGGGAAAACAGGGGAAGGATGGAGGGACAGCAGGGGGACAATGGAGGGAAAACAGGGGGATGGATGATGGAGGGACAGCCGGGGGACGATGGAGGGACAGCAGGGGGACAATGGAGGGAAAACAGGGGGATGGATGATGGAGGGACAGCCGGGGGATGGACGATGGAGGGACAGCAGGGGGACAATGGAGGGACAGCAGGGGGATGGATGATGGAGGGACAGCAGGGGGATGGACGATGGAGGGACAGCAAGGGGACAATGGAGGGACAGCAGGGGGACAATGGAGGGACAGCAGGGGGACGGATGATGGAGGGACAGCAGGGGGACGATGGAGGGACAGCAGGGAATTTCCCACCATGCACTGGGGCAGCGTCCCTGGGCACTGCCCCCTCCCCACGCCGCGCTGCCCTCGGCGTGCCAGTGAGCGCTGGTGGAGCCTCCCCGGGGCCGGGGCGGTCCCCACGGGGCGGTCACGCTGTGGGAAGCTCTGCTGGAGCTCAGGCACCGCTCCGCATCCCCTGCCTGCTCCCACAGCCCCTGCAGGGTCTCTCCACTCCCTGCTGTCCCAGCACGACCCCCAGAGGGTCCCCAGGGTGAAGCGGGGGGGGTCCAGGCCGGGTTTGAGCTCTGCCAGCTGCGAGTAACTCCCGAGGGGGTTCTGCCTTGGTGGCTTGGCACAGAGCACCAAAATCTTTGGTTTTATCCCAAAACAGAGGGACGGCAACACCCAGGAGTGGAGTGGCGGCCGGAAACTCCCGAGTGAGAGAGCTCGGCATCCCTGCCCCGCTCCGGCATCGGGGGCACGCTGTGGGGACGTGGGGCACAGGGACACTGTCCCCACGGTGTCCCCTGAGATCATGGGGGACGCTGAGGATGTGGAGCAGAGGGACATTGTCCCCATAGTGTCCCCTGGGATCATGGGGCACGGGGACACTGTCCCCACGGTGTCCCTGAGATCATGGGGGATGCTGTGGGGACGCAGAGTAGAGGGACACGGTCCCCATGGCAGCCCCTAGGATAATGGGGGGACGCTGTGGGGATGTGGGGCACAGAGACATTGTCCCCACGGTGTCCCCCATGATCCCAGAGGACACCGTGAGGATGTGGGACTGAGGGACATTGTCCCCACGGTGTCCCCATGGGGGATCTGTGTGGGATAAGGGATCCCCAGAATGATCCAGCACCGGGGAAGGGATGGATGAAGTTCCTGGTCCCCCAAACCCCTCTGCTGATGTCCCAGCAGGGTCCTGCCAGCCCCAGCCCGGTGCCCACAGTGCTCGCCTGGAGCAGGGACCAGGGCACCCCCAGCCCCACAAAACGCCTCTGCCCGGGGAAGGACAAAAATCCACCGGGGGAGAAAAATCCACTGGGGAAGAACCCAAAATTCACAGGGGAAGAACCCAAAATCCACCAGGAGAGAACCCCAAATCCACCGGGGGAGAACCCAAAAATCCACCGGGGAAGAACCCAAAATCCACCAGGAGAGAACCCCAAATCCACCGGGGGAGAACCCAAAAATCCACCGGGGAAGAACCCAAAATCTACCAGGGCAGAACCCAAAATCCACGGGGGAAGAACCCAAAAATCCACGGGGGAAGAACCCCAAACTCCACGGGGGAAGAACCCAAAATCCACGGGGGGAAGAATCCAAAATCCACGGAGGAAGAACCCAAAAATCCACCCGGGAAGAACCCAAACTCCAGCTTTTTCCTCATGCAAAATGGATCCCCGCTCCGGCTTGCCCGGAGTGCGCACACAGAACCTCAGCCCTTCCTCTTCCTCCTCCTCCTTCCTCCTCCTCCTCCTCGCAGCCCGGCACGGAGCCCGGCACGCACCTACCTGCCTGCAGCGCAGGTGAGGAAGCTGAGGGCGCAGGCAGAGGAAGAAGCCCCGATCCCCCTCCCGTGCCCAGCACCGGGCGCGGTGACCGTCAGAGCTTTTGTTAATCTGCACCCGGCGCTTAAATTAAAAAAAAAAATAAAAGAAGAAAAAAAAAAAAAAAGAAAGAAAAAAAAAAAAACCCCACGTCAAACCTTCAGGAGTCTGGAGGCTGCGGCGGAGCGGAGGGCACGGGAGGACACTCACTCCCACACGAGCGGCTTTCTGGGAATTAGGGCCACAGCCCAACTGCTCTGGCAGCCTGCGCTCCCCTCCAGCCCCGGCTGCCGGTTCGCCGGGGCCCGGGCACCTCCCCGGTGCCGGTGCCGGTGCCGGACAGCCCCAGCGGCCCCGCCGCCGCAGGGTCGGACACTTCTGCCGGCCCTAATCTGCCGCTTTTCCCCGGGGAGGTGAGTAAGCAGCGCTAATCCCGCAGCTCGCTGCGCTGCCGGGACGGACGAGCCGCTGTGCCCGGGCTGGGGCCGCTCCCGGCACCCGCAACGCGCCCGGCCCGGCTCGGTTTGGTCCCGGTTCGGCCCCGGTGCCGCAAGCCCTCAAGGCAAAGCTTGAGATGGACGGAGCGAGAAGCAGCGTCAGAGGGCACGGCGGGATGTGGCAGCCAACCCACCTGTGCCAGGGGTGCCCCCCATGCCGCTGTGCCAGCCCGGGGGTGATGGATGATGCTGCCCGGTGCTGCCGTCCCCGCATCCCTCCTTCCCTCCTCTCACGGGCACCGTGCCCGGTCTGTGCCACCCCGTGCCCCCCTCCACGTGCCCGGCACTCCTGTTTACCCAGCGCCAGGAACCCGCTTCAAATACCTTGATGCCATTAAAAGCTCACCCCGCGGCCAAGGGCTTAGCGCGGCAGCCAGGGATACGGGCAGCCCGCTGTGCCACCCCGGCGCGCCTGGCAGCACCTACCTGGCAGTGCCCGGGGGCTCCGGTGTCCCCACGGTGCTCCAGCTCGCGGTGCCACGGGACAGAGCGCTGGGCAGCTTCTCGCTGCCTCAGTTGGAAATGCTGTGCCTCAGTTTCCCCGCTCCGCCTGGGGTGCCCAGCTCGCTCTGGGGATTGCGGTCCCCAAAAACGGCTCAGCCCCGCGGTGTCACGGCGGGGACACGGAGCCGGGACGGCGCTCGGTGCCAGCGCGGGCTGGCTGGGGACAGACGCGTCCCCGGGGGGACAGGCGGCTGCGGGGAGGAGGGGGGGATGCAGCGGCAGCAGCAGCAGCAGCAGCCGCGCTCCTTCAGCCGTGTCCTCCCACACTCCCGTCACCTCGAACGCCCTTTTCCCGACCCCTCCCGCCACCGCCGCGCTTCCCACCCGTCATCCTCGCCATCATCCTCCTCCTCCTCCTCATCCTCACCGGCAGCCTGGGGGGCATGAGCGCGCTGTAGACACGGTGTGGGGGCGCAGTGGGAACCCCCCCAGAATGAGTGGGGAGGTTTTACCTGGGGAGGGATGGATGGATGGATGGATGGATGGATGGATGGATGGATGGATGGATGGATGGATGGAGGGGGGTCTCATCATCCCCCCCGCTTCTCCTCAGCCCGCCCTCGCTGCCCTCTGCGGCGGGAGGCAGCTGAGAGCTCCCGGGGCTGCCAGAAAAGAGGCTGCGTTTAAACAACAGACATAATTATGCTTTTGATACCGTCTGCTAAAAATACAGCCCGGTGCCGCGCGGGGAGCCATGTGTGCGCGGCCTCACATGGCTGCGGCCCCAGCAGCTGACTCAGACCGCGGCCACCGGCAGGGGACAGCGTGGGGGGAGCCCCGTGGGCACCGGGGGGTGCCACCCGCACCTGGGACCCCCAAACTGCCGGGCTGGGGGGATGGCAGGAGCATCGCAGAGAAAAGGGGGGAAATGAGATGGGCATGGGGCAGGGAAGGAGGGGGGTGGCAGGAGCCTGATGTCACTCGGTGTCACCAGGGTGGGTTTGGGGGGGCTCAGGCTGCTCTCAGGGATGGCACCCCAAGCATCCAGCAGCTCCCTGGGTAGGTAAACCCCACTCAGGAGTGATGACCCCAAATTTCCCTGAGCCTCAGAGAGAACAAGGGTGGGTGAGTGACACCACCGCAGTGCCCAGCCCTGGCACCCCCGGCCCTGCAGGAACCACGGCCCGGGGTTGGCACAGCATCAGCCGTGTCCCTGTCAGCTGGCACAGAGCAGCCCTGCGTCACCGGGTCCCCTGCCAGCTGCAGGGATGCAGGCAGGGAGCCATTCCCGGTGTCCTGTCCCTCCCTGCCGTGTCCCCAGCCCCTCAGGACCTGGAAGTGGCTCTGAGGTGCCCCTGGAGCCTTCTCCTCTCCAGGTGAGCACCCCCAGCTCTCCTAACCTGGCTCCAGCTCTGGAGCAGCTCCGTGGCGTCCTCTGGACTGGCTCCAGCAGCTCCACTCTGGTATTGGGGACCCCCGAGCTGCAGGTGGGGTCTCACCTGAGCAGAGCCCCCTCGGTTGTGTCACCTATTACACCCCCCCAGCCCCGCTGTCCCCGACTCCAGCCACCCAAACCCTTCCCAGGGCTTTGGGGTGGCACAGGTTGGCACAGGGGGTCCCCACAGCGGAGCCAGCCGTGCTCAGCCTGGCAGCCCCTCCCCGGAGGGCACGGTGGCAGCGGGCGAGCTCAGGTCAGGCGCTTAAACTGCTGCTGCTGGGGCGGTGCCAGGCGAGCCGCGGGGGATTAGGGCTCTGCTGATGCAGCCTGGCACCGGCCCGTGCGCTGACGCAGCTGCCATCAGCGCTGGCACCGCCGCAGCTGCCGAGCCCCGTGGGGACGGGCTGTGCCACCCTACCCTCCTCCTGTCCCTGTCTCCTCCTTGCGTTTCAGCCCCCGGGGGACACGCGGGGTGAGCAAAGCAGGACACCAAAATTCGCTGTCCCTTCCCAGGACGGCGCTGGTGCCGTGCCTCAGTTTCCCCAAGCTGGGAACCCCCCACCGCGGTCTCGTAGCTGCGCTCGCGGGCGCGCGCCAGGAACGCGTCGATGTCCTGAGAGACAAACGGGGACGTGATGGCAGGGCAGGGGGGTGGCCTGGGCAGGGTCACCTCTGGGGCATGGCTGGGACCCTGGGCATCGTCACCTCCCTGGGCATGGTCACTTCCCAGGGCACTGTCACCTCCCAGGGCAATGCCATGTCCCTGGGCACTGTCACCCCCACATGCACCCCGAGGATGCAACACCGAGGTTCCAACGCTGCCGTGACCCCACTTGGAGCCCCCCAAGATGCAAGAACCCCCCGTTTGACCCCCGGCTGGCCCCAGCAGCCTCCCCGGGCCGTATCCTTGGAGGAACCGCGCTCCCTAAGCGGCTTTAGGGGATTACAGGCAGCCCCTGGCCCTCGCTGTCCCCACCCAGCCTTCCTCCCTCGGCTGCTCTCAGTAATCGTCTCGTTGGACAGGGCTAATCCGGCCACCTCCACCTAAGCTGCTCCAACACCCCTGGCCGGCCCGGGCTGCCCCGCAGAGCCCTGGGAGACCCCCGAAATCGGGCGGCAGCCAAGGGCTAAAAATACAACTAGAGCTGGCCCCGAGGTGAGGGCAGGCGGGATTGGGAGCGAGGGGATTGATGCCAGCGAGCAGGGGCACGGCGGGATAGGCACGGAGTCACCTTGTGCCACCCTCCCGGCTGGGGATGGGACAGGGGACAATCCGGGGGTGGCCGGGACAGTCCCGGTGTCCCGGGTGCTGCTGCCGCGCCGTGGGGGACGCGGCTACTGCAGGAGCGCCGGGAATTGGGGAATGTCAAAGGGACACAGAAGGGACACGGGAGACGCCCGTGAGGAGCGTGGGGTGGGATTGCCAAGGAGGGAGTTGCCTCTAAATGAGAAAATGGTTTCCAGAAGCATCTCTGGAAGAGTTGGGGGACAGAATTCCTTCCAAATGAGAAAATGGTCGCGGGAAGCATTCCCGGAGAACCCCTAAAGGTACAGATTCCCCCAAAAGGAAAAAATCTCAGGAAGTTTCCCCGGAGAAGTCGGGGGATGCTATGGGGGAATGGGGGGATGCTATGGGAGTCAGGGGATTCTGGAACCTGAAATGTGGGGGAAAGGCTCTGGGAGATACCTGGAGGGAGTCTTGGATGGATCCCTGAGAGTACAGCTTCCTCTAAAGCAAAAAAATCTCAGGAAGCTTCCATGGAGGATTCAGGGGATGCTATTTGGGATTCTGGAGCCTGAAATGTGGGGGAAAGGCTTTGGGAGATGTCTGGAGGATCCCTGAGGGTGCAGCTGCCTCCAAAGGAAAAAAAATATCAGGAAACTTTTCTTGGAGGAGTGCTTGAGGGTGCTATAGGGGATTCTGGAACCTGAAATGTGGAGAAAGGCTCTGGGAGATGCCTGGAGGGAGTCTTGGATGGATCCCTGAGGGTGCAGCTTCCTCCAAAGGAAAAATTCATAGGCAGCATCCCTGGAGGACTTAGGGGATGCTATCAGGGATTCAGGAACCTGAAATATGTGGGAAAGGCTCTGGGAGATGCCTGGATGGAGTCTTGGATGGAGCTCTGAGCTTCCTCCAAAGGAAAAAAATCTCAGGAAACTTTCTTGGAGGAATTGGTGAGTGCTATGGGGGATTCTGGAACCTGAAATGTGGGGGAAAGGCTCTGGGAGATGTCTGGAGGGAGTCTTGGATGGATCCCTGAGAGTACAGATTCCTCCAAAGGAAAAAAACCCACAGAAAGCTTCCATGGAGGAGTTGGGGGACGCTGTTTGGGATTCTGGAGCCTGAAATATGGAGGAAAGGCTGTGGGAGATACCTGGAAAATCCCTGAGGGTGCAGTTTTCTCCAAAATAAAAAAGTCTCAGGAAGTTTCCCTGGAGGACTCACAGGAGGCTATCAGGGATTCTGGAACCTGAAATGTGGAGAAAGGCTCTGGGAGATGCCTGGAGGGATCTTGGATGGATCCCTGAGAGTACAGATTCCTCCAAAGGAGAAAAATCTCAGGAAACTTTCTTGAAGGAGTCAGGGGGTGCTATCGGGAGTTCTGGAACTTGAAATAGGGGGGAAAGATCTGGGAGATGCCTGGAGGGATCCTGGATGGATCCCTGAGGGTGCAGCTTCCTCCAAAGGAAAAATTCATAGGCAGCATCCCTGGAGGACTTAGGGGATGCTATCAGGGATTCAGGAACCTGAAATATGTGGGAAAGGCTCTGGGAGATGCCTGGATGGAGCTTGGATGGATCCCTGAGCTTCCTCCAAAGGAAAAAAATCTCAGGAAACTTTCTTGGAGGAATTGGTGAGTGCTATGGGGGATTCTGGAACCTGAAATGTGGGGGAAAGGCTCTGGGAGATGTCTGGAGGGAGTCTTGGATGGATCCCTGAGAGTACAGTCCCTCCACAGGAAAAAAAACCCGCAGAAAGCTTCCATGGAGGAGTTGGAGGATGCTATTGGGAATTCTGGAGCCTGAAATATGTAGAAAGGATCTGGGAGATGTCTGGAGAATCCCTGAGGGTGCAGTTTCCTCCAAAGGAAAAAAATCTCAGGAAGCTTCTCTGGAGGAGTCAGGGGGTGCTATGGGGGATTCTGGAAGCTGAAATGTGGGGGAAAGGCTCTGGGAGATGTCTGGAGCGAGTCTTGGATGGATCCCTGAGAGTACAGTTCCTCCAAAGGAAAAAAAAAAAAAAAACACAGAAAGCTTCCATGGAGGAGTTGGACGATGCTATTGGGGATTCTGGAACCTGAAATGTGGGGAAAAGGCTTGGGGAGATGCCTGGAGAATCCCTGAGGCTACAGCTTCCTCTAAAAGAAAAAAATCTCAGGAAACTTTCCTGGAAGAGTCTGAGCCTGTACCTGGGATCCTGGAACAATGATGGAAACACTCTGGGAGAAGCCCTGGAGGAGTCCAGATGGATTCCAGAGCTTCCTCCAAGAGAAAAACCAATCTCAGGAAGCTTCTGTGGAAGGGGACGGCACTGGGGACAACTCCTGCCTCCCAAAGTCTGAAACAAACATTTACTTCTCCAGGTACAAAACCCTCTTTTTGGGAGAGGGGAATGTTAAAAGCTGTGCGCTGCCCAGTGCTCCGGGCTCAAGTATGGGGGTGTCAGTCTGTGTCTGGTGGGGGGCCCAGGCAGGGCCCGTGGCTTTGGCTTCAGAGGGACAAGGCACACGCACTGCTGGCTCCCAGGGGAAGAGGAATGTTGTGAACAAGGCACCATGGCAGCAGGAGAAGGGGGGGGAGCCTGTAGTGTTCATGGCATGGGGGAAAAGGAGGGGCCAGACCCCACAGGAGAGGCGCCAGCGCCGAGCTGGGGGGGCTGGGGGTGAGCTGCTCCCCCTCCTCCAGGGGCCACGTGGAAGGGATTTACAGGGGGAGGATCCCAGGGGTGCAAGAGCCTCCCCAGGGGTGCAAGGAGCCACCCTGGGGATGCCAGGAGCCACCCCAAGGGTCCAGGACCTCCCCAGGGGTGCAAGGAACCTCCCCAGGGATGCCAGGAGCCACCCTGGGGACACAAGGAGCCTCCCCAGGGATGCCAGGAGCCTCCCCAGGGATGCCAGGAGCCACCCTGGGGACACAAGGAGCCACCCCAGGGGATGCCAAGAGCCACAGGTCCCTCCTGATGCCGCAGCAGCAAATTCCTGTCCAGACTCCTGGCAGAGGTTTCCTGGCATTCTCAGCTCTCCTGCTCTGACAGAGCCGCTCTCCTCCTGGTCCTGCGCTGGGGGCGGCAGGAGCCCTGGGCAGGGAAAAGGGACGGGGACAAGGTCAGGACACCCTGAGGCAGCCCCACAGCCCCAGTGTGTGTCCCCCTCCCATGTCACCTCTTTTCCTGGGTTCTTCCTCAGGTTTCTCAGGCTCTGCCAGCGGGACAGGGGCCTGGCATCCCGGCGTGGGGACGCCGAGGGGGACACCTGCGAGTCCGACCACAGCTCCTCCTCGTCCGACTCGCTCTCGTAGCGGAGCCCTGGGGACAGAGGGGACGTGCCACCTCCAGCACGGCCACCATGGGCTTTGCTGGGTCCCCCCTCTCTGTGACCACCCAGCTGCTCACCCAGGGGCTGCTGGAGGCCCTCCTGCTCCTCCAGGTACAGCGGGTCCTGGAAGTGCACGGGGGCCTGCTCGGTCAGGGAGCGCAGGTCGTGCATGCTGAAGCTGCGGAGCCGCCCGGCCAGCGCGCCCTGGCTCTGCACGGGGACAGGAGAGGACAGTCAGACCCCATCTCAGGGGGTGTCACCCTCCTCTGTCACCCTGCTGGGTACCTTGGTGGCTGCCTGGACAGCAGCAGTGGCCGCCAGGTTGAGGCCCCTCTTGCCGAAGCTCAGCGCGGTCTCGTAGCTGCGCTCGCAGGCGCGCACCAGGAACGCGTCGATGTCCTGAGAGACAAACGGGGACGTGATGGCAGGGCAGGGGGGTGGCCTGGGCAGGGTCACCGCTGGGGCATGGCTGGCTCCCTGGGCATTGTCACCTCCCTGGGCATGGTGACTTCCTAGGGCACTGTCACCTCCCAGGGCAATGCCATGTCCTAGGGCATTCCCTGAGCATTGTCACCCCCCAACAGATCACCATGTCTCTGAGCATTGTCACCTCCCAGGACACTGTCACCTCCCAGGGCAATGCCATGTCCTAGGGCATTCCCTGAGCATTGTCACCCCCCAACAGATCACCATGTCTCTGAGCATTGTCACCTCCCAGGACACTGTCACCTCCCAGGGCAATGCCAAGTCCCTGGGCACTGTCACCCCCACATGCATCCCCATGTCCCAGGGCACTGTCACCTTCCATCACCTGGGGCATTCCCTGAGCATTGTCACCTCCCAGGGCAATGCCATCACCTGGGGCATTCCCTGAGTTCCCTTTACATTGTCACCCCCCAGTGCATGCCCATGTCCCAGGGCACTGTCCCCTCCCAGGGTAATGCCATGTCCCTGGGTATTGTCACCTCCAGGGACATCATAACAACCTGAGGCACCATCACCATCCTGGGGCATTGCAAGTGTCACCTCCCAGGGCAATGCCATGTCCCTGGGCATCGTCACCTTCCACAGCATTGCAATGTCCCAGGGCACTGTCACCTCCCAGGGCAATGCCATGTCCTGAGGCATTCCCTGAGCATTGTCACCTCCCAGGGCACTGTCACTCCCAGGGAAGTGTAACCCCACCAGTGCATGCCCATGTCCCAGGGCATTGTCACCTCCCAAGACCTGGAGCAATGCCACATCCCCGGGTTGTCACCACCCCAACTCAAGGAGGGGCTGACTTCCCCCAGGCTGGGCAGGGGGACCCCCAGAACCCCGGGATTTTGGGGTTTTACCTTCCTGGATTTTGGGGTTTTACCTTCCTGGACTTTGGGGTTTCACCTCCCCGGATTTTGGGGTTTCACCTCCCCGGATTTTGGGGTTTCACCTCCCCGGATTTTACCTTCCTGGATTTTGGGGTTTTACCTTCCCGGATTTTGGGGTTTCACCTCCCCGGATTTTGGGGTTTCACCTCCCCGGATTTTGGGGTTTCACCTTCCCTGACTTTGGGGTTTTACCTTCCCTGACTTTGGGGTTTTACCTCCCCGGATTTTGGGGCTTCACCTCCTCAGATTTTCTGGTTTTACTTTCCCGGATTTTGGGGTTTTACCTTCCCGGATTTTGGGGTTTTACCTCCCCGGATTTTGGGGTTTTACCTCCCCGGACTTTGGGGTTTTACCTTCTCCCTGCGGGCCAGCGCAGGGTGCACGAAGCGGCGGTAGAGCAGGCTGGCCCCCCGCGTGTAAGGGGACAGCAGCCAGATGACAAAAGCCATCTTCACCTCGTAGTAGAAGGGGAGCCTGGGTGAGAAGGCAGGAGATGGGGGGTCCAAAGGCACCTCATGGTCCCCCCACACATCTGGGGGGGTTTGGGACAGCAGAGTCCCTCCCCAGGCTCACCAGAAGATGAGGAGGTCGGTGAAGGTCTCTGCGGTCATGAAGAGAGCGAAGACGATCCAGTACATCATCCATCGGACCTGGGGAGCACAGGGAGCACATCAGGGGGGCTGAACCCCAGAAAGGGGGACTGGAGCCTGGGAAAAGGAGACTGGAGCTCAGGGAAAAGGGGACACTGGAGCCTGGAAAGATGGGGGGAGGACTGGAGCCCCAGAAAGGGTGGCTGAACCCCAGAAAGGGGGACTGGAGCCCTAGAAAGGGGGACTGTGATCTGGGGAAAGTGGGGGACCGGAGACTCAGGAAAAGGGTGGCTGAACTCTGGAAATGGGACACTGGAGTCTGGGGAAAAGGGGGGACTTGGAGCCTGGGAAACGGGGGGGGGGACTGGAGCCTGGGAAAAGGAGGGGCTGAACCCCAGAAAGGGGGACTGGGGACTGGAAAGGGGGACTGGAGTCCCAGGAAAAGGGGGGCCTGGAGCCCCAACTCACTCAAGGGGGTGACTGTGGTCTAGGAAAAGAGGGGACCGCAGCCCCCAGGAAAAGGAGGGGACTGGAACCCCAAGTAAAAGGAGGGGACGGGAGCCCCAAGGAAAAGGAGGGGACTGGAACCCCCAGGAAAAGGAGGGGACTGGAGCCCCAGGAAAAGGGGGAGATTGGAGCCCCAGGAAAAGGGGGAGATTGGAGCCCCAGGAAAAGGGCTCCTCAAGCACTTGACTCACGTATTCACGGATGTTTTTCGTCTTCACCGCCTTGTAGGAGGCGTAGGCCGGGTAGAGCATCCCGAAGAGCAGCCTGTAGCGCAGGGGGGGTATGAGGCAGCTCGGCCAGCCCGCGTAGAGCAGCAGCAGCCCGGCCCAGCAGAGCCACCGGGCCCGGCGCCGCAGCCCGGCCCGGAGCCCCTCCAGAACCGAGCCGAGCCCGGGACAGCGGCCCGGGAGGCTCCGAGGAGGCTCGGCCATGTTCCTCCCACAGCCCCGGGACCGGCCCGACCTGTCCGGGCGGGGCAGGGCCCGGGCTGCTCCCTGCGGGCTCGGTCCCCGGTGCCAGGCTCGGTGCTGGGGCTGAGGGAGGCGCCAGCACCGCAAAAACCCACCTGGTGTCCCTGCTCTGGGCAGGGACCCCGCCAGGGAATGGGGGAATCCACTGGGCAGGGACCCCGAGAGACCCCGCCAGGAAATGGGGGCACCCTGTGGGCAGGGACCTCACCAGGGAATGGGGGCACCCTGTGGGCTGGGACCCTCAGAGCAGAGACCCCGCTAGGAAATGGGGGTATCCTCTGGGCAGGGACCCCCCTGGGAAATGGGAGGATCCGCTGAGCAGAGACCCTGCCAGGAAATGGGGACACCCTGTGGGCAGAGACCCTGCCAGGGAATGGGGGCACCCTCAGAGCAGAGGCCCAGCCAGGAAATGGAGGGACCCTCAGAGGAGACCCTGCCAGGGAATGAGGGCACCCTGTGGGCAGAGACCCTCTGAGCAGGGATCCCACCAGGGAATCGGTCAGGAAACGGGGGCACCCTCTGGGAAGGGACCCTCAGAGCAGAGACCCTACCAGGAAATGGGGGCACCCTGTAGGCAGGGACCCTGCCAGGAAATGGGGGCACCCTCAGAGCAGGGACCCCGAGAGACCCCGCCAGGAAATGGGGGCACCCTGTGGGCAGACACCCTGCCAGGAAGTGGGGGGACCCTCAGAACAGGGAACCTCCCCAGGATATGGGGGGACCCTCAGAGCAGAGAGCCGGTCAGGGAATGGGGGATCCTCTGGGCAAGGATCCCACCAGGGAATGAGGGGGCCCTGTGGGCAGGGACTCCGCCAGGGAATTGGGAAATGGGGGGACCCTCTGGGAAGAGACGCCGCCAGGAAATGGGGGGGACCCTCAGAGCAGAGACCCCACCAGGAAACGGGGGGACTCTGTGGGCAGGGACCCTCTGGGCAGAGACCCCTCCAGGGAATGGGGGATCCTCTGGGCAGGGACCTCGCCAGGAAATGGGGGCACCCTCAGAACAGAGACCCCCCCCCCCCAGGAAATGGGGGGACCCTGTGGGCAGAGATGCCACCAGGAAATGGGGGCACCTTCAGAGCAGAGACTCCCCCCAGGAAATGGGGGCATCCTCATAGCAGGAACCCCCCCGGTTGGGGCAGGGCCTCCTCAGGGGACCCCCACCCTTGGGTGGTGCTGGGGTGCCCACCCTGCCCAGGCCGGGCCGGGAGGCCCAGCAGCAGCTCTGGGACCCATTTTGGGGGGTGGTACGGCTGGGGGGGAGTGTTGGTTACCCCCATAGGAAAATTTGGGGTCGGGCGCCCAAACTCCGCTGGGGGCCTCTCGGAGTGGTCCCCGCTGCGAGCCCAGCACGGGGAGCCCCGTTAACGGAACAGCGGGAGGGGGGACGGGGAATGGGGGACCGGGAATGGGGTATCGGGAATGGGGGGACCGGGAATGGGGGGACCGGGAATGGGGGATCCCCGTGACCACCCTCCCCGCCCCCTCCTCCCGTTACACCGCCCAGACCCCTACTCACTCAATCACCCGGCTGAGGATCCAGGACACCATGGCGCGGCCGGGGCTGAAGGCTCGGGGGGTGCCGGGCGGGAGTGGCGGTGCTGCGCCCCCCGGGAGCTCCCAAATCCCCCCAAATTCCCCCCGAACCCCGAGGGAGCGAATCCCAAAAGTTGAAAGTTGCAGCAACCGAGCCGCGCACGCGCGGTCCGGGCCCCACCGGCCGCTCTTAAAGGGGCAATGGTCTTAAAAGGGCAACGGAGCTTCTTAAAAGGGCAATGCCCTTAAAAGGGCAATAGAGCCTCTTAAAAGGGCAACAGGGCCCCTTAAAAGTGACCCACGGGTGGAGCGGTGAGTCACAGCTTTATAAAATAAAAACATTTTATAAATTGCCTAAATATATTAAATATCAATATATTTATATAACACATATTCTATAAATATGCATTATATAAATATATATCAATATATACATAAATATATTTCTATAATATATAATATATTTCTATAATATATAATATATAATATATAATATATAATATATAATATATAATATATAATATATAATATATAATATATATAATATGTAACATGTAATATGTAATATGTAATATGTAATATATATTAATTGAACAATATTGTAATAAGTTTCATATACTATATAATATATATTATAATTATATCAATAATTAGAATAATCATATTATATATTATAATTTTATCGAATATCAATATATTATATATTGATTTTATATCATATACGGTATATCTATATATATTATATAATATATATAAAATATTTCATATATATTAATCATATATATATTTTAAATTTCAATAAATATCCTAAACATATCTAAAAATGTTGTGTTTGAAATTCTCCATATATATCGAATATCACTACATTAATATATTAAATGCTCCTTAAAACATAAAAATTAATTTCCTCATCCATATATTTCTACATATTAAAACACACAATTTTTAAATCAATAAACTAGGGAAAGGAGGGGAAAGCCACTCTGATTGATATTAAAGGATTTTTTTTGGGTCTGGAGGGGATGTGATGCTTTTTTGGCTCCCTAAAGGATGATAAGTGTAAGAGTGGAGTCCTGAAAGATGCCTCCAAAAAACCAAAATCTGCCTGAGTTCCCTCTCCAGGCCCTGCAGCTCCAAGACTGACCCAGAGTTCCCCAGATTCTCCATCCCAGTCACGGCCACTACTATGGAAGTGCCAGAACCCTCTTGCAGTGCTCCCAAATCTGCTTTTTCCTGCCAGGGAAACTGAGGCAGGGCCACGTGGCAATGCCCTGCCAGAGCCATCCCTCTCCCCAAACCCATCCGTGCCCCGGGGCCGCCTGTTCCCTGCAGAGGATCTTTATTTGTGCTCTTAATTGCTGGTTTTTCACATGCATATTTATCCACCTGGCAGCCAGGGAAAGGCTCCCCTGGCAAACCAGTCCAGCAGGGACTCCCCTGCCTGGGGAAACTCCTCCTGCTTCCCACCAGCGCCCTGGGCCCAGGTTTCTGCTGAAAAAACACCCTAAAAACCATGTGTAGGGCCTGGAGCACCCTAAAATGAGGATTTCCCTCTCCCTGGAGGAACAGAATGTCAGGCACCGAGGTGGGAGGAGGTTTCTGATGGAAAAAAATCCCATGTGCACCCAAAAATGAGGAATTCCCTCTCCCTGGGGGAGCAGAATGTCAGGCACCAAAGTGGGCCAAGGTTTCTGTTGGAAAAAACCCCGTATTTGGGTCAGGAGAACCCAAAAATGAGGATTTCCCTCTCCTTGGGGGAGCAGAATGTTGGATGGAGCAGGCACTGAGGTGGGATGAGGTTTCTGCTGGAAAAAAACACCAAGTGCACCCTAAAAATGAGGAATTCCCTCTCCCTGGCTCTGCAGAAATCAGGCACCAAGGTGGGCCAAGGTTTCTGTTGGAAAAAACCCCATATTTGGGTCAGGAGAACCCAAAAATGAGGAATTCCCTCTCCCTGGGGCAGAAGAATGTTGAATGGAGCAAGCACTGAGGTGGGCCGAGGTTTCTGCTGGAAAAAAACACCAAGTGCACCCTGAAATGAGGAATTCCCTCTGCCTGGGGCTGCAGAATGTTGGATGGAGCAAACACTGAGGTGGGCCAAGATTTCTGCTGGAAAAAAACACCAAGTGCACCCTAAAATGAGGAATTCCCTCTGCCTGGGGCTGCAGAATGTTGGATGGAGCAAACACTGAGGTGGGCCAAGATTTCTGCTGGAAAAAAACACCAAGTGCACCCTAAAATGAGGAATTCCCTCTGCCTGGGACCATGAAATGTCGGTAGGAGGTGGTGGCACCACGCGAAGGACACACGGGCAGGGCTGGGGGGCACAGTGTGTTTATTGGGGGGTTGGTGGGCACGGGCACCCCGCTGGCACGCTGGGTCCTGCCTGGCAGCAGGGCCGTGGGCACGGGGAGCTGCTGGGCATGCACGGAGAGGGACAGGAGCTGCTGGCCTGGAGCACTGCTCTGTCCTGCTTCATCCACCTCGGAGCATCCCGGATCATCCCATCATCATCCTCAGGGCAAACTGGAGCATCCCATCATCATCTTCAGCATCCCATCTGCATCCTCAGAGCATCCTGGAGCTTTCGTCATCATCCTCGGGGCATCCTGGAGCATCCCATCATCATCCTCACGGCATCCTGCTGGCCTTGGAGCATCCCATCCCATCATCCTCAGCATCCCATCTTCATCCTCAGAGCATCCTGGAGCTCCCCATCATCATCTTCAGGGCATCCTGCTGACCTTGGAGCACCCCATCATCATCCTCAGCATCCCATCATCACCCTCAGCATCCCATCATCATCCTCAGCATCCCATCTGGATCTTCAGAGCATCCTGGAGCATCCCATCATCATCCTTAGCATCCCATCATCACCCTCAGCATCCCATCTGCATCCTCAGACCATCCCAGGACACCCCCATCATCATCCTCACCATCCCATCTGCATCCACCTCAGATCCATCCTCCCCAGGCCACGCCACCACATCCACCTTGGCCATCCCACCCCCTTTGGACCATCCCAAAGCCCCTCAGCATCCTGGGAACCCCCCAATCCTCCCACCACATCCCTGCCCGCTGTCCCCCTCCTTTCCTACCCCCATCTCCCACCCCAAAGACCCCCCCCAAACCCTCTCCACCCCCCAGGGGTGACGCTCTGCAGCGCAAGGGGCGTCCCACAGCGTGAACCCGGGAGCGCTGTGGGGAAACTGAGGCACCGTGGGGCTGGGTGAAGGTGGAGGGCCGGCACGTGGGGTGGGACAAGGGGTGGTGGGCTCATGCATGTCCGGTGGCTCTCGGGGTGCCAGCTACAGGCTGAGGTCCACCACCACGTGCCGGTACACCAGCGTGTTGGCCTTGAAGCTGGGCGCCAGCAGCAGCTGCACATCGGCCGCCGGCACGGCCCGGAACGCCCGCGGCGCCTGCACCGACAGCTCCTGGAACTTGGCGAACTTCTGCTTCTCCTCCTCCCACAGGTAGACGTGGGTGAAGGAGAAGTCGCTGCCCAGCGCCAGGTACTGCCGCTGGCCCACGGCGAAGGGCTGCATCACCATGGAGCCGCGCGACGGCAGCGTCTGCACCTCCACGAAGCGCTGCCCTTCCCAGCGCACCACCTTGGAGTCGCCGATGTAGCGGCTGAGGCACAGGAACTGCTCCCGCTTGGCCCTGAAGTGCTTGACCATCTGCACGTCCAGCATCTCGCCCACCTCGCCCTGAGGCACGAACTGCTTCTGGGCCCGGCTCCACTGGTAGATGACGGGCGCCTGGGAGCTGCTGGAGATGATCAGCCGGGGTTTGCCGTCGTTCTCCACGTACTCCACGTCGGTGTCGCGGTGCCAGGCGTGCAGGGCTTGGTGGGAGTAGAAGCCGTTCTGGTTGAGGCGGTAGAGGCTGGTGGAGCCCGCCTTGGAGCTGTCGGCGATGACAAAGTACCAGTCGCCCTCGATCTGGAAGGCCTCGATGTCATTGGGCTTGCGGATCTTCTGGCTGTCGATGTCCTGGATCTTGATGAACTTGTCCACGGCCGTGTCCCAGCGGTAGATGTAGGAGCCGCCAAAGAGCTGCGCCACCACCACGTAGAGCTGCTCCTGCGCCACGATGGGCTTGCAGTGCACCGCCGAGTGAGCTGGTGGCACAACCACGGAGTCACACCAGTGCCCGGGCATCCCAAAGAGGGTCCCAGCCCAGGAGGGGACCCCCAGCCCGGTTCCTCACCGGGGATGCGGTCGAAGTCGCGGAGTTTGCGCTCCACGTAGTCCCACTTGAGGATGGAGCAGCTGCTGGCGCTGGGTTGGGCCAGGGCCACGTACAGGTCACTGGCGTAGGTGAAGGGCTCGGCCGACACCGCCTGGAAGGGCAGGACCTGGTGCATCACGAAATCTGGAGCAGGGAGAGGCGGCAGTGAAGGTCTGAACACCCAGCAGTGAGGTGACAAGTGACAGGTGGTGGTGTGTCACAGACATGTTTTATGAAAAATCCTTTCCTCAGGATTTTTCCTCCTGAGAAGCTGAGAGGCCTCAGGAACAAAATGAAAACATTGATTATCTGCTGCTGTGGAATGCAACAGGGGCATCTGTGATTGGTCTCATGTGGTTGTTTCTAATTAATGGCCAATCACAGTCAGCTGGCTCGGACTCTCTGTCCAAGCCACAAACCTTTGTCATCATTCTTTCTTTTTCTATTCTTCTCCAGCCTTCTGATGAAATCCTTTCTTCTATTCTTTGAGTATATTTTAATACAATATATATCATAAAATAATAAATCAAGCCTTCAGAAACATGGAGTCAGATCCTCGTCTCTCCCCTCACCCTCAGACCCCTGTGAGCACCATCACTGCCATGGTGCCCTACCCGTGGTGATGCACTGGAAGTCACCGAGCGCCAGGTCCCGGATCCGCTGTCCCTCGAACTGCCCGGGGCTGCTGCAGAACACGGCGGGGACCGTGGTGTTGGTGCTCTCCAGCCACTCCACCAGCCACTTGATCTTGCAGTCACAGGCCAGCGAGTTGCCACGGAGGTCCCTGACAGGGATGGCACCGAGTCACCACCCCCAGTACCCACCGGGATGTCACCTCTCCTCAGCCCAGTGTCCCGGGGTTCCTTGCTAGGGATGGCACCGAGTCACCCCCAGAACTCACTAATGTGTCACCCTCTCCTCACTCAGTGTGCTGGGGTTCCCTGCCAAGGATGGCACCAGCACCCACCAGGATGTCACCCTCTCCCCAGCTCAGTGTCCCAGGGGTCCCTGCCAAGGATGGATGGCACCAGCACCCACTGGGATGTCACCTCGCCCCAGATCATTGTGCTGAGGGTCCCTGCCAGAGGTGGCACCGAGTCACACCCAAACACACCCAGGATGTCACCTTGCCCCAGCTCAGTGTCCCCGGGCTCCCTGTCAGTGATGGCACCGAGTCACCCCCACTACCCACCAGGATGTCACCTCTCCCCAGCTCAGTGTCCCAGAGGTCCCTAGCAAGGATGGCACCATCACCCCCAGCCACCCACTGGTGTGTCACCTGTCCCCAGCTCAGTGTCCCAGGGCTTTGTGCCAGGGATGGCACCGAGTCCCCCCCAGGATGTCACCCTCTCCCATCTCAGTGTCCTGGAGATCCCTGCCAGGGATGGCACCGAGTCACCCCCAGCACACCACACCCTGCCCAAGTGCCAGCCCCGGGGATGTCACCCTGTCCCAGCCCGGTGTCCCCTGTGCCGTGGCAGCCTCACAGGTCACTCAGGATGTCCAGCGGCTTGAAGAGGTCCCGTGGCAGCGTCTGCAGGTTGTTGTTGGCCAAGGAGCTGGGGACAAGAAGGGTTGTGGAGGTGACACATGCCTGACAGTGACAAAGGGACAGGGCCACCCCCACAGTGTCCCCCAGGTGCTCACAGGTGTGTCAGGGACTTCAGCCCGCGGAAAGTGGCCTTTGAGAGCGCCTGGATGTCGTTGTTCTCGATGAACCTGGAATGGGAGCAGACATTGACGGGGCCATCCCGAGAGTCCCCCATGTCCCCTCCCTGTCCCCTCCCCGTGTCCCTGTCCCGGTGTCACACACAGGTACTGCAGGTGCGAGAGCCCGGCGAAGGCGTTGTCCCCGATCAGAGTGAACTTGTTGGAGTTGAGGAGGCTGCAAAGAGAAGGGGGAGGCATCAGTGCCAGGCTGGGCATGGCGAGCGCCAGGTGGGCACCAGGGGGGCACCAGGGACAAGGGGGCACCTACAGGAACTGCAGGGAGGGGATGTGGGCAAAGGCCGCCTCCCGGATCTCCGTGAAAGCCGCGTTCACCATGGTCCTGCGGGAGAGATGGAGCTGCAGGAGAGGGGACGGCAGCAGCCTGGCACTGCCACCCTCGTGCCCACCAGCACGGGCTGGGTGTCACCTGCTGCCTGCCAGGGCAGCCCGTGAGGGGCGCTGGCATTGGCACAGGGACCCCAGCAGCCGCCCTGCCCTGTGTGGGGACACGGAGGGCACCAACCCCAGGATGCCCACGCCCTGCGGCAGCCCCTGGCCCGGGGCCACGTGCTTGCACATGTGTGTGAATGCACAGAAATGGGTGTGTAAGCACACACAGACTGGTGTAACACACACAGACAGGTGTGTAAGCACACACAAACAGATGTGCAAGCACACACACACAGGTGTAACATACACACGGGTGTAACACACACCAGCAAGTGTGTAAGCACACACAAATAGGTATGCAAGCACACACAGACTGGTGTAACACACACAAGCAGGTGTGAAAGCACACAGACACTGGTGTAACACACACAGATGTAACACACACAAACAGGTGTGTAAGCACATACAGACAGGTGTAACACACACAAACAGGTGTGCAAGCACACACACTGGTGTAACACACACACAGATGTAACACACACAAACAGCTGTGTAAACACACTTACCCAGCTGTAAACACCCCCACCTGCCACACTTCCCCATGCCAGGCTCCGGGGCACAGCCCTGTCCCCAGGGACCCTCCATCATCATCATCACCCTCCCTCCTCAATCGTGTCCCCCTGGGGCCGTGGTCACCAAGGTCACAGCCGTGTCCCCTCGGGGTTCTGCTCCCCACGGTCACAGCCGTGTCCCCCCGGGGTTCTGCTCCCCACAGTCACAGCCGTGTCCCCCCGGGGTTCTGCTGCCCAAGGTCGCGTTGGGGACAGGCTGCAGCCCTGCTCTGCTTGGCACCGATGGATGGCTGCGTGTGCCAGCACCGCAGGACACAGGGACGTGTCCCGGGCTGTCCCCAGCCTCCTCCTGCTCCCGGACCCCGCCCTGCCACCCCTTTGTCCCCCTGTGCAGCACATCAGGGCTGTCCCTGCCCCTCCAGCCCCTGCCAGCCCTGCGCTCCTGCGATGTGACGCTGTCCCCATCGCTGTCCCCACCGCTGTCCCCACCCCGGTACTCACAGCGAGATGACCTCGGGGGGCAGGTTTTTGGGCACGGCCTTGGAGTCCACGCAGAAAGCCGTGTCCCGGGTGCAGGAGCAGCTCGGGGGGCATGGGGGAGGCCGGGGGGGCCTCCGCCCCTCCGCCGGCAGCCAGAGCCAGGCCACGGCCAGGAGGAAGAGGAGGAGGAGGCGAGCGGGGAGCTGCTCCCTGGGCATCCTCCAACGCCGCAGCTCCATCACTCCCTGGCCTGATCCCGCTTGATCCCGGGAGATGCTCCCAATGCCCGGCAGCTGTGCAAAAAACCCTTTTTTCCCTCTTTTTTAAATTCCCCCGGGGATTTCAGTGTGGAGGAGAAGCGGCGGAGGCTGCGGGCGCCTGACCCGCGGCTCTGCAGCACACCATGCCCGGGAGCTGCTGCGGGAGGGAGGGAGGGAGGGACGGAGGGAGAGGAGGAGGGAGGGAAGGAGGGAGGGATGAAGGATGCGGTGAGTGACAGCTCCAGCATCCCTGGGCACGCGTGTCCGTGCGCGCGTGTCCCAAACCCGGCGTTCCCCGCCTGCCACCGGCTGCTCTTGGGGTGCGCAGAACTTGGGGGGACACACCAGGGGTGACGCCCCCCACAGCAGCTCCCCCATCTCGGCGCTGCAGCGCTGCCCCCCCCAGCCCCTTACCATGCCCACTGTGCCCACAGCGCACCGGGCACCCATCCACGCCGCCCTGGGCACCCATCCACGCCGCTCTGGGCACCCGTCCGTCCCTGGCACCCATCTCTCCCATGCCAGGCGTCCATCTGCGCCGTCCCTGGCACGGTGCCCTCGGGAACAATGAGTGCAGCCAGCTCCTTGCCCGCCCCGGGGGGGTGCTGGCACAGCTGCCCGTGCAGAACCAGGGGTGCAGCCCCCCCCGGGACGTGCTGGGTGTGTGGAGGGTGGGCACTGCCAGCTGTTTGCCTTGGCACCCCCACAGCTGCCGCGGAAGGGCCCTCGGAGGTTTTGTGTCCCCTCCCTGGCTCTTTGCGGGCTCAGCAAACAGCACAAGTGGCACTCGGCACATGGAGTGTCCCCAACCGTCCCCGGCCACACGGGATCCTATAAATGTCCCCAAGCCCTGGCTGGCAAAGGGACAGGAGCACACGGAGAGATGGAGGACAGCTCCAAAGAGGCGCTGATGGAGGAGGCACCTCCGGTAAGGAGCACCCACCACCCATCCTGGGCGAGCCCCCGGTGCCATCCCAGCTCTGGCTCAGCCGGGCGCTCCCCTGTCCCCAACAGAGGTACACGGAGTCCCCGCGCCTGCCCTGCATCCCCCACGAGCTCAAGAGCCTCCTGCTGATGGTGGCGCTGGTGGTGGTGGCCCTCGTGGTGGTCAACATCACCTTCCTGCTGCTGGGGCTGCACCTCAGCGAGTCCCACGCCGAGACGGTGAGGACAGAGCGGTGCCACCAGCTCCGGGATGGCACCGCGGTTTGTGGGGACAGGGTCGGCCCCCGCAGAGCCCCCTGAGCCCTCTCCCCCCGGCAGGTGCTGTGGATGAGCATTCAGGGGTTGGATGGCGAGGGGAGCCCCCAGCAGCTCGCCGTGAGCAGGGGGGACAGGAGCGGCACGTTCGCCGTGAGGGATGGGCACAACGGCTCAGCCGCCGTGGTGTACGACTACAGCAAGGTGCGTGGGGACATGGGGACATGGGGACATGGGGACATGGGTGCGTGGGGACACGGGACATGGGGACATGGGGACATGGGGACATAGGGACATGGGGACATGGGTGCGTGGGGACATGGGTGCGTGGGGACACGGGGACATGGGGATATAGGGACATGGGGACATGGGGACACGGGGGCATGGGGACATAGGGACATGGGGACATGGGTGCGTGGGGACACGGGGACACGGGGACATTGCGACATAGGGACATGGGGACAGGGGGACTTGGGGACATGGGGATACAGGGACACGGGAACACGGGGACATGGGGATGTGGAGACATGGGGACACGGGGACATGGGGACACGGGGACATGGGGACATGGGTACATGGGTACATGGGGACACAGGGACATGGGTACACTGGGACATAGGGACATGGGGATGTGGGGACATGGGGAAACGGGGGCATGGGGACGTGGGGGCATGGGGACATGGGGACACAAGTACACAGGAACACAGGGACTTGGGGACACAGGGACATGGGGACATGGGAACACGGGGACATGGGGACATAGGGACATAGAGACATGGGGACATGGGTACACAGGGACATGGGGACACGGGGACATGGGGACACAGGGACGTGGAGACACAGGGATGTGGAGACATGGGGACATGGGGACATGGGTGTGTGGGGACACGGGGACATGGGCACACAGGGACATAGGGACACAGGGACATGGGAATACGGGGACATGGGGACATAGGGACACAGGGACATGGGAACACGGGGACATGGGGACATAGGGACATGGGGACATTGGGACATAGAGACATGGGGACATGGGTGCGTGGGGTCACGGGGACACGGGGACATGGGGACATGCATGGCACCACAGCACCGTGCGGGCTGAGCAGGCTCTGTCTGCCCACAGCTGCTGGTCGGCTACAGGTCCTGGTGTCACCGCGCCTGCTACATCACCCGCGTGGACAAGGACAACTTCCCGGGGCTGGACGCTGTCACCGAGACCTTCCAGCGCCGGCAGGTGAGCAGTGACAACTGTTTATGGAGATAACTAAACTGTACAACTTTGTGAAAGTTGTAAAGCTGGTATGTTTATTACAGCATGTGGAGATTACTCTCCTTAAAAGACGTGGGAACTTCAGGTCCCTTTTCATCCCCCTCTCAAATACATCTGCGCACAATTTCACACTAGGTTCATACATATCCATTTTTACGAATTTCGCATGATATTTGCCGCTAGTTCTTCTTTATCAGAAAGAATTCCTAGGTCAGGCTGCCCTGCTGTCACAACAGTCTCTGTCTCTCTTTATCACTTTTTGTCTCCTCCCCCTTATCTCTGTCTTTCACTGGAGCAGTTTTTCTGAGCCTAGGTTCTGCAGTCAGGCTACTTAGCTCTGTTGTCTAACCACAGACTCAAAGATGTGCATTTCACCTAAATCAAAATGGATTTCTACTCTGGAGAATTTCTACTCTGGAGAATTTCTCCTCTGTCTCACAATCACAGGGGTGGAGCTGCACCAGGCTGGGCAATGCGGGGCTGGGGGTTTGTTTGTCTTTTTGTGGGTGCTCTGCTCCGCTCTGTGTCCTGCAGGACGAGGACAAGGCTGGGGACAAGGCCGTGCCCCTGGCTGACCGCTCCATCCTGGGCACCACCATCAACATCCTCTGCAGCGCCGTCCCCGTGTTCTGGGCATAGCGGGATGGGACAGCGACATGGGGGTGGCACTGTCCCCCCACTGTCCCCTTCCAGGCTGGAATCTCTCCTCCTCGTCCCCACCCTGGGGACAGCCACCCCGCCCATTGTCGCTTGGCACTGCGTGCTCCCGCCATAAAAAAAGCGGGATTTGCTTCGGGGTTTGCTTCTGTCTACAAAGTAAAGGCTGTGTCACCGCCTCCGAGTGTGCTCTCGCCCTTCCTGGGTGCTGGGGACAGGGACACGGGGTCCCAGGGGTGTCCCCTCGTGGGGTGCAGGGTGGGGAGGGGAATCCCTCATGTTGGGAGGGATCAAACATGGGGGTCAGCAGCAAAAGGGCACACGATGGTCCCATTGTCTCCAGCTGTGCCCTCTCATTGTCCCCAGTTGTGCCCTCCCATTGTCCCCAGCTGTGCCTTCTCATTGTCCCCAGTTGTGTTCCCCCAGTGTCCCCACCTGTGCCCTCCCATTGTCCCCACCTGGGTCCTCTCATTGTCCCCAGTTGTGTTCCCCCAGTGTCCCCACCTGTGCCCTCCCATTGTCCCCACCTGGGTCCTCTCATTGTCCCCAGTTGTGTTCCCCCAGTGTCCCCACCTGTGCCCTCCCATTGTCCCCACCTGTGTCCTCTCATTGCCCCACCTATGCCCCCTCAGGGTCCCCACCTCTGCCCTCCCATTGTCCCCATCTGGGCCCTCCCATTGTCCCCACCTGTGTCCCCCCATTGTCCCCCCAGTGTCCCCACCTGTGCCCTCCCAATGTCCCCACCTGTGTCCCCCCAGTGTCCCCAGCTGTGCCCCCCCAGTTTGGAGCATGGAGGGTGAGAACAAAGGAGCAGCCCCTGCACTTTCAGCCCTTCAGGAAAATCTCCCAACCCTGTCCCCTCCTGGTGCAGCTGGGGACAGAGGGACAGTGCCACATCCCCAGTGGGAACCAAGTGTCACCCACAGACACCACGACACACTTGCTCCAGCTGCAGCTCCTCCTCATCCTCTCCGTTTTCCCAACCATTCCAGCCCCTCTTGCCCCTTCACCAGCTTTGGGGCCACTCCCAAGTGCTGCACTGAAACCCAGAGGAGTAGCGAGGCTGGGAGGGGGAAAAAGAGACCCCTGGAAGTTGATTTGATCTTTCCAGAGCCGCAAACTCACTGTTGTCCCCAAAATCACTGCCATGGGCAGAGAGCAGGGTCACAGCCCTGGGAGGTGACACTTTGCTGGGAACAGGAGGGACACTGCAGATTTCCATGTGCTGACCCAGAGCCAGCAGCTCTGCTTCCCAAAAAACCCTGACCCTGATAAGGAGCTGGGTCAAGGGGGTGCCATGGGCCAGGAAAGCTGATAAGGGCTCCCATGGGGACAGAACAAACAGCCAGGAGCCACTCAAGGGACTCTCGTGGCCCTTGACAACCTGGGAAAAGAGGCAGCATTCAGTATTGGGGGTGTTGGGGGTCTCAGGGGTGCCTGGAGGGGTCCCAGTTCCAGGAGGTGCAAAACCAAAGCCCAGCAGTGTCCCCATGCCACCTGAGGGGGACACACCGGAGCTGGGACCCCCTAACCCCCAAAAAATCCCCACTGTGGGCACCTCTGCCAGCCCCAAATGCCACCAGCAGTGTCTGAGCAGCCTCAGGAGCTGGAGTGAGGGTCAGGGACACTCAAATAAATCCACTCTGGTCAGGGACACTCAAATCTGCACTTTGGGCACTTCTGCCAGCCCCCAAAGCCACCAGCAGTGCCTGAGCAGGCTCAGGAGCAGGAATGAGGGTCAGGGACACTCAAATCCCCCCTGTGGGCACCTCTGCCAGCCCCAAAAGCCACCAGCAGTGCCTGAGCAGCCTCAGGAGCAGGAATGAGGGTCAGGGACACTTCCCACACCACGGTCACCCCGTTCCCACCCCATCCCTGTGGATTACAGGAAATATTTCACGTCCTGTTTGCTCCTTGCCACATCAAGCAGCTGCAGGTGCCCGAGCTGGCACAGGGACGCGAGCCAGCTGCCACCCTGGGCACGGGCACAGCCGGATGCTCCACCCTGGAGGGTTTGTTTTGGCCCTGGCACCTCGCTGCTGGGCAGCAGAGAGGTCCCCGTGCCTGGGGACAAGGGTCCTTGACCCAGTGCCCTCGGAGCCCCTTGAGCTGCAGGTTCCCAGGGGATCCAGCTGGGAGTGGGCGCTCAGCAAACACCACTGGAGTGGGTCACATGCCAGGGCCTGGCTGCACCCCAGGGCCACCAAACCCTTCACAGCGTCCCCACCCCAGTGCCCCAGTATAAAGATCCCGGTCCCTGCAGTCAGACCGGGCTGGGAATGGGAGGAGGAGGAGAAGGAAGAGGAGGAGGAGGAGGCAGCAGCCATGGAGAGCAGCATGAAGCAGGTGGTGCTTGAAGAGGAGGTGAGTCCCTGCAGGGTGGCACTGCCACCCCGGGGTGTCCCTGCAGCCAGCTGGGCACAGGGCTTTGCCCAGTTTATCCCAGCAAGGCACCAGTGCCCAGGACAAGGGGTTGTACCATGGGATGCTGCATTCCCAGTGCCCAGGATGAGGGTTGGATGTGGGATGCTGCATTCCTAGTGCCCAGGATGAGGGGTTGGATGTGGGATGCTGCATTCCCAGTGCCCAGGATGAGGGTTGGATGTGGGATGCTGCATTCCCAGTGCCCAGGATGGGAGTTTGGACCATGGGATGCTGCATTCCCAGTGCCCAGAATGAGGATCTGAACCATGGGATGCTGCATTCCCAGTGCCCAGGATGAGGACCTGAACCATGGGATGCTGCATTCCCAGTGCCCAGGATGAGGGGTTGGATGTGGAATGCTGCATTCCCAGTGCCCAGGATGGGAGTTTGGACCATGGGATGCTGCATTCCCAGTGCCCAGAATGAGGATCTGAACCATGGGGTTCTGCATTCCCAGTGCCCAGGATGAGGGTCTGAACCATGGGGTTCTGCATTCCCAGTGCCCAGGATGGGAGTTTGGACCATGGGATGCTGCATTCCCAGTGCCCAGGATGAGGGTCTGAACCATGGGGTTCTGCATTCCCAGTGCCCAGGATGGGAGTTTGGACCATGGGATGCTGCATTCCCAGTGCCCAGGGGGGCAGCAGGATGCTGGGGGGCAGCAGGATCAGAGCTGCAGTCCCACCCCCAACCTCCTGCATCCTCCAGCTCCCATCTCCACACCCCTGACCCCAAATCCCCCCATTTTCCCTCATCCCCAGGACTCGGGGAACGGCTGCTGCTGCCCGGGCTGCTGCCTGCCCTGCGCCTCGTGCTGCGCCAAATGCTGCACCAAATGCAGCTGGTGCTGCACCAAATGCTGCGCCCGATGCGGCTGGTGCTGCGCCAAGTGCTGCTGCCTGCCCAAGTGCTGCGAGTGCCCCAAGTGCCCCAAGTGCCCCAAGTGTCCCGGCTGCGCCAGCTGCTCCGGCTGCCTCAGGAAGTCGCTGTGCTTCGTGCCCCGGCTGCTGTGCTACCTGCCCCGCAAGCTGCTGAGCTGCGGCCGCCTGCGCTGCCTGCTCATCGCGGCGCTGGTGCTGGTCCTGCTCGTGGTCATCGTGGCCGGCGCGCTGCTGATGTGGCTGAGCGTGGAGCAGCGCCGCAGCGACAGCGTGAGTGCCACCGCCAGTGCCACCCCCGGTGCCACCCCCTGTCACAGGGTTGCAGGGTGAAGAGAGAGACGAGAATGTTGGTTCCATGTTCAGAAGGCTTGATTTATTAGTTTAGGATAGATATATACTACATTATAACTATACTAAAAAGAAATAGAAAAGTTCTCAGAAGCTGGCTAAGAAAAGAATAGAAAAGGAATCAATAACAAAGGTCTGTGTCCCGGCAGAAAGCGAGGGACGTGGGTGCTGCATTCCTGGTGCCCAGGATGAGGGGTTGGACCATGGGATGCTGCATTCCCAGTGCCCAGGATGAGGGGTTGGACCATGGGATGCTGCATTCCCAATGCCCAGGATGAAGGGTTGGATGTGGGATGCTACATTCCCAGTGCCCAGGATGGGAGTTTGGACCATGGGATGCTGCATTCCCAGTGCCCAGTATGAAGGGTTGAATGTGGAATGCTGCATTCCCAGTGCCCAGGATGAGGGGTTGGATGTTGGATGCTGCATTCCCAGTGCCCAGGATGAAGGGTTGAATGTGGGATGCTGCATTCCCAGTGCCCGGGATGAGGGGTTTGGACCATGGGATGCTGCATTCCCAGTGCCCAGGATGAGGGGTTGGACCATGGGATGCTGCATTCCCAGTGCCCAGGATGAGGGTTTGGACCAGTGTGGTCCAGAGTGGTCAGTAAATCCAAACATCTACAGAAGACCAATCACGGATCCACCTGTTGCATTCCACAGCAGCAGATAACCACTGTTTACATCTTGTTGCTGCTCAGAAGGGAGAAAAATCCTAAAGAAAGGATTTTTATGAAAAGATGCCTGTGACAACCCCCCATGCCAGGGGAAGGGGCTGCTGCAGGCGCTGAGCTCCCCTCGGTGCCCTCCAGGTGCTGCGGGCCAGTTTGTGGGGAGACGACGAGAACGCGGCCACTTTCTACCTGGACAGCGGCGACGGCAACGCGGCCACGGTCATCTATGACTACAGGAATGTGAGTGGGGGGCTCTGGGGACACCAGGAGGGGGAGATGGGATGGGGCTGAGACGGGTTTGGCTCCCAACAGCTGCTGGTGAGCTACAGAGCCCGGCTGCACGGCGCCTGCTACGTGACCCGAGTGGACCAGGACAACATCCCGGGGCTGGACAGCGTGGTTGAGACCTTCCAGCGCCGGCAGGTGAGCACCTGGCTGGGTCTGGGGGAGCTGGGGGGCTCAGCGCCTTGTGCAGCCCCTCCCTGAGCGGAGGAGTGATGCAGATGATGATGAAGATGATGATGATGAAGGATGTTCCTTGCTCCCCATGCGCAGGCTGAAGACAAGATCTCTGTGCCTTTGGCTGACCGCTCCATGCTGGGCACCACGGCGGGCATCCTGTGCAGCCTCCTGCCCGTCTACTGGGCTTAGCAGGGTGGGTGGGGGGCTGCGGGACCCCCGCCCACCCTGCAGCGCCCCCACAGCCCCGCTGGGAGCATCGGGGCCGCCCCCGCCGTGCCCACCCCAATTTTGGGGTCCGGGGGTGTCTGCGCTGTGCTGGGGACAGCTGGTTTGTCACTTAAGTCTTCTCAGCTTCGCCAAACCCAAGTGCAAAAATGAGCTTAAAAAAAAACCCCATGACATTTAAAGGAAAACACAATTCTGCGTTCCAGTTCTTCGCTCCCCGCCAGCTCCCGCCCTCCCCGCCCCGCACTAAAAACGCCTTGAGGGGCTCCGGGCTTGGATTTTGGGGGAATTTCTGTCACTGACACAACCTGGGGGCTCAATGGGTGCCTGACCTGAGCTGGCCCGGCGGATAAATGGGTTTGTGCTGTGCCAGGCTGGGATAAAGGAGAGGGACAGGAACCAGAATCAGGTCTGGAGCTATTCCTGGTGCCAGCCTGTGCCCAAAGCAGCGCGGCCACCAGACGCTGCCCGAGGACAGCCATCGTTAGCGCCGGGTGATTTAGGACAGGCTGCTGGGATCGGGAGATATCAGGATCGGGCATTGTAAGAATTGGGAATTATTGGGGTTTTTAGGATGAGGGAGCTGGTGCTGGGATCATTATTCAGCTCAGGTGTAACATTCCTGTTACCAGGAATGCTGGTACTGTTAGGATCAGAAATTATTGGGATCAGGATGTTGGTATTATTAGGATCAGGAGTTATTGGGACTGGGATATTGGTGTTGTTGGGATCAGATATTATTAGGTGGTTCTATAAGGATCAGGAGTTATAATCACCACGATTTTATTAGGATCAGGCTTTATCAGGATGGGACTCCGGCATTATTAGGATCAGGAGTTATTAGGATCAGGCATTATAAGTATTGGGAGTTATTGGGGTTTTTAGGATGAGGGAACTGCTGTTGGGATCAGGCATTATTAAGCTCCTAATAACATTCCTATTATTAGGACAGGAATGTTGGTACTGTTAGGATCAGGAATTATTGGGATCAAGATGTTGATGTTATTAGGGTCAGGCATTGTAAGAATTGGGAATTATTGGGGTTTTTGGGATGAGGGAGCTGGTGTTGGGATCAGGCATTATTAGGCTCAGGTGTTATTAGGACAGGAATGTTGGCACTGTTAGGATCAGGAATTATTAGGATTAGGGGTTGTTGGGGCTGGGATATTGGTGTTATTGGGATCAGACACTATTGAGACTGAGAAGCTGGTTCTATAAGGATCAGGAGTTATAATGACCACGATTTTATTAGCATCAGGCTTTATTAGGATGGGATCAGGCATTATTAGGACCAGGAGTTATTGGGATCAGGATTGGTATTATTAGGATCAGGGATTGTTGGGGCTGGGATATTGGTGTCATTGGGAACAAGTGTTATTGGGATCAGACACTATCAGGACTGAGATGCTGGTTCTATAAGGATCAGGAGTTATAAAGACCACGATTTCATTAGGATAAGGCTTTATTAGGACGGGATTCTGGCATTATTAGGACCAGGAGTTATTGGGATCAGGATTGTCAGGATTGGTGTTACTGGGATCAGGGATTGTTGGGACTGGGATATTGGTGTTATTGGGATCAGACACTATTAGGACTGAGATGCTGGTTCTGTAAGGATCAGGAGTTATAATGACCATGGTTTTATTAGGATCAGGCTTTATTGGGACGGGATTCTGGCATTATTAGGACCAGGAGTTATTGGGATCAGGACACTGAACTGGGGCTGAGAGAAGGAACAGAGCAGCCCATCCAATGCCCAGGAATGGGAGCCCACCAGCCCCCAGTGAGGATCACCAGCCCCCACATTTCCCACCCTGGCTCCAGCCCCATTTCCCCCTCTGGAACCAGGGAAGCTGCTCCTGCAGCCTGCCAGGACCTGGGGCACCCATCCAGGACCTCCTCAGCTCCAGGTGTCCCCTCCCAAACCCTCCCTGACCCCCAGAACCCCCCAAGGCTGGGGCAGAGGGAGGAGGTGACACAAAGTTGGCAGGACCAGCTCCTTGTGCAATAATTCTGATTTCTGGAGGTTTGTGGCACAGCGGGGACCTCAGGGGGGGGGGAAATCAGAGTAAAACCCCCCAGGAGATGCTGGGAGTTGGGGATCCCATCCCTGGGAGGAGGAGCTGCCACCCTGCAGCCCCCAGGGTTGTGTGACAGTGGCCACAGGGGACAATCCAGCGCCAGTCTCACTGCACAGGGACCTCCCTTGGGTCCATGGGGGAAAAGGTGCTGGGAACAGCCCGGGCTGCTCCTTGTGTGCAGGTTCTGGGCATGGAAGAGCTGAGGATGGATCCAGGAATGCTCCTGGCAGCTCCCGGTGCCCCCACCCTCACGGCTGTGCCGGTGCCAGGCCTTGGCATCGCCCAGCTGGCATTCCAGGGTGCCAAGGAAGCCCTGCAGGGTGGGCAGGGTGAGGTAGGAGCGCTGGAATCCGTGTGCCTGTGCCAGGTGACATCTCCCCAGGGCTGCTGGGAGGGGGACATTGGTGCCAGGTGGGGAAATTTGTCCCAGGGCTCCTGGGATGGGGACATTCCCATGCTGATCCTCAGGCCCCTGCAAGGTGGCATTCATCCAGGGCTCCTGGGATGGGGGCATTTGTGCCAGGTGACATCCCCACAAGGTTCCTGGTACTGGGACATTCCCATCCCGATCCTCAGGCCTGACATCCCCCCAGGGCTCCTGGAATGAGGACATTCCCATCCTGATCCTCAGGGCCCCGCGAGGTGACATTCATCCAGGGCTCCTGGGATGGGGACATTTGTTCCAGGTGGCATCCCCCAGCGTTCCTGAGATGGGGACATTCCCATCCTGATGCCAGGTGGCATTTCCCCAGGTTTCCCAGGATGAGGACATTCCCATCCTGATATTTAGACCCTGTCTGGTGACATCTCCCCAGGGATTGGGACATGCCCACCCTGATACCAGGTGACATCTCCCCAGGGATGGGGACATTCCCATCCTGATCCTCAGGCCTGACATCTGCCCAGGGCTCCTGAGATGGGGACATTCCCCATCCTGATGCCAGGTGACATCTCCCCAGGGTTCATGGGATGGGGACATTTGTGCCAGATGACATTCCCCAAGGATCCTGGGATGAGGACATTCCCATCCTGATGCTCAGACCCTGCCAGGTGACATCTCCCCAGGGATGGGGACATGCCCACCCTGATGCCAGGTGACATCTCCCCAGGGATGAGGACATTCCCATGCTGATCCTCAGGCCTCTCAGGGCTCCTGGGATGGGGACATTCCGATCCTGATGCCAGGTGACATCTCCCCAGGGATGGGGACATGCCCACCCTGATGCTCAGGCCCTGCCTGGTGACATCTCCTGGGACTCCTGGGACTGGGACATTCCCACCCTGATGCCAGGTGACATCTCTCCAGGGATGAGGACATTCCCATTCTGATGCCAGGTGACATCTCCCCAGGGATGAGGACATTCCCATTCTGATCCACAGGCCCTGCCTGGTGACATCTCCCCAGGGATGAGGACATTCCCATTCTGATCCACAGGCCCTGCCTGGTGACATCCCCACAAGGTTCCTGGGATGGGGACATTTGTGCCAGGTGACATCTCCCCAGGGATGAGGACATTCCCACCCTGATGCCAGGTGACATCTCCCCAGGGACTGGGACATTTCCACCCTGATGCTCCTGTTCCAGGTAGGGCCCCATCTCGCAGCGCTGGTGGCCATGTCCCCAGGGTCCCGGGGGAGCCCAGCCTGCAGCTGGATTTCGGGGGAATGCTCTGCCGTGGGAACGGCTCCTGGGCCGGGCCGGGCTCCCCGGAGCGCTCCGTGAGAAAGGGGAGATGTGAGCCTGGAGAGCCGCGGCTGGACCCTGACATCATGGACTGACATCATCCAGGGACTCCAAACATCCTCCCCAGCCCCAGCGCGGGATGAAAACAAAAAGGATTCCAAGAGTTTGTTTGTTTTCTTGGGAGACGGGCTCCAGGCCGGAGTGGAATCCAGCGGTTGCTCCCCAAATTCCCGTCCCTGCGATGAGTTTTGTGACCTGAGGGCAGAGCAGGGACACGGCCTCAGCCGCTTTTCCAGGGTTTATTTATCTGCTCCGAGGAGGAAAGAATTGCTGGATGTGGGTTTTGCAATAAGGGAGAAGGAGGAAAACATCCTGGGATGATCCTGATGGGGGAGGAAAGCGACACAGAGATGAGGGGTGAAGGAGACTCCGTCATTCTTCCATCATTCCTGGGGGGAATGAGCCCGGCCCTGGATGCAGGGGATCCCCAAAAGTGAAGGGAAAGGGGATTTGGGGGCTTGGTGAGCAGAGCCTGGATGCTGGAGTCACCCAGTGTGTCCCTGTGGAGGTCATCAGACACAGGAAACACTTAAAATCCTAAAAACAAAGTTAATGCAAGTCTGGAGTGCTGTGAGAGGAGAGGGACGGGTTTGTAGGGGCAGCACGGGGTGAGCCAGATCCTCTCCTCGAGGTGGTCATCCCACTTTTGGGGTGCCTGGCCACCCTTCTAGGGGTGCTTGCCCAGATTTTGGGGTGTTCATCCACTTGCCCAACCTTTCCTGGGGTGCTCATTCTGATCCCAGGGCGCTCACACACCCTCCCTAAGGTGGTCATCCCATTTTTGGGTGCCTGGCCACCCTTCCTGGGGTGCTTGCCCAGCTTTTGGGGTGCTCCTCCATTCGCCCAACCTTTCCTGGGGTGCTCATCCTGCTTTTGGGCTCCTTGACTACCTTTCCCAGGGGACTTTTCCAGCTCCTGGGGTGCTCATCCTGATCCCAGGGTGCTCACCCACCCTCCCCATGGTGGTCATCCCACTTTTGGGGTGCTTGGCCACCCTTCCTGAGGTGCTTGCTCAGCTTTTGGGGTGTTCATCCTGCTCCTGGGGTGCTCATCCTGCTCCTGGGCTCCTTGCCCATCATTCTTGGGGTGTTTTTTCAGCTCTTGGGGTGCTCATCCTCATCTCAGGGTGCTCACACACCATCCTCTAGGTGGTCATCCCATTTTTGGGGTGCCTGGCCACCCTTCCTGGGGTGCTTGCCCAGCTTTTGGGGTGCTCCTACACTCGTCCAACCATTCCTGGGGTGCTCATCCTGCTCTTGGAGTGCTCATCCTGCTCCTGAGCTCCTTGCCCACCACTCCCAAGGGACTTTTCCAGCTCCTGGGGTGCTCATCCTGATCCCAAAGATGTTCACCCACCCTCCCCATGGTGGTCATCCAACTTTTGGGGTGCCTGGCCACCCTTCCTGAGGTGCTTGCCCAATTTTTTGGGGTGTTCATCCTGCTCCTGGGGTGCTCATCCTGCTCCCAGGCTCCTTGCCCACCATTCTTGGGGTGCTTTTCCAGCTCTTGGGGTGCCCATTCAGTCCTTGGGGTGCTGTCCAGGATTTGGGGTGCAGGAGGAGGGGTGAAGAAGCAGGGTTGGGAGTCCAGGACCAGGGGATGTGGGACTGGAAAATGTGGGGAATGCAGGATGGGAATTTGGGGTGCCGGACCCCAACAGCAGGTGTGGGACTGGGTGATTTTGGGGTGCTGGGGGACACGAGGTGGCACCAAAGGGGACAGATGGGTGCTGGCATTGTGGGATTTGTGTCCTGGGAATCTTGGGGGGCCGGGATTGATCCAGAGGGGGCCTGGATCAGTACCGGGGAACCAAGGGGTGGCACGAGAGGGGCTGGGGACACCGGATGGGACCGGAGTGGGGCAGGAGAAATATTGGGGTGCATGGAGAGGTGGGGGAGGGATCAGTGATGGGAAGTGGGTTTGGGACCGGGGGAGACCGGGATCGGTGCCAGGGGAAAATGGTGCAGGACCGGGGAGACCGGGATCGGTACTGGGATATGGGATGGGACTGGGAGAGACCGGGATCGCTACTGGGGAGAACAGAACGGGACTGGGGGAGACCGGGATCGGTACCCGAATATGGGACGGGACCAAAGGAGACCGGGATCGGTACGGGGGAAACGGGACAGGACTGAGGGAGACTGGGATCGGTACCGGGGAGAGCAGAGTGGGACCAGGGGAGAGCGGGATCAGTGTGGGGGGAAACGGAACAGGAATGGGGGAGACCGGGTCGGTACCGGGGAAAACGGAATGGGACCGGGGGAGAGCAGGATCGGTACCGGGGAAAATGAAACAGGACCGGGGATACTGGATCGGTACCGGGGATATGGGACGGGACCAGGGGACAGTGGGATTGGTACCGGGGAAAACATTACGGGACCAAGGGAGACTGGATCGGTACCGGGAACTGGGAGAGACCGAGATCAGTGCCAGGAAAACGGAGCAGGACCGGGAAAGACCGGGATCGGTGCTGGGGAAAATGAAACAGGACCAGGGGAGACCGGGTTGCTACCGGGGAAACCGGAACGGGACCGGGGGAGACCAGGATCGGTACCGGGGAAAATGAAACCGGGGGAGACCAGGACCGGTACTGAGGACATGGGACAGGACCGGGGGAGACCGAGTCGGTACCGGGGAAAACGGAACGGGACTGGAGGAGAGCGGGATCGGTAAGGCGGAAAATGAAACAGGACCGGGGGAGACCAGGATGGGGACCAGGGAAAACGGAACTGGACCGGGGAGGCTCGGCAGGATCGGTACCGGGGATACGGGACGGGACCGGGGGGACCGGGATCGGTACCGGGAAAACGGAACAGGAGTGGGGGAGACCAGGATCGGTACCGGGGAGAGCAGAACGAGACTGGGGAAGACCGAGATCGGTACCGGGGGATACGGAACGGGACCGGATCAGTCCCGGGGAAAACGGAACGGGACCGAAGGAGACCGGGATTGGTACGGGGGAAAATGAAACAGAACTGGGGGAGAGCGGGGTCGGTACCGGGAAAACGGAGCAGGACGGGGGGAAAACCGGGATCGGTACTGGGGAAAACGGAACCGGGGGAGACCGGGATCAGTACTGGGAATATGGGACGGGACCGGGGGAGAGCGGGATCGGTACCGGGGATATGGGGACGGTACCGGAGAGAGCACTGTCGGTACCGGGGGATCCGAAACGGGGCCCGGGGGGTGCGGGACGGGCCGGGCCGGGGCAGCCCCGGCGCGGGGGCTGTGGCGGGGCAGCAGCGGGGGCTGCGGGGGCTGCGGGGGCTGCGGGCCAGGTCCCGGTCCCGGTGGCCGCCGCCCCCCCGGCGCTGGCCCCGCTCCGAGCCCTGCGCCCGGGGCTGCAGCAGGGGCCGAGCTCCGCGCTTGAACCCGCCCCCGCCAGATCTCATTTCCCTAAAAAAAAAAAAAAAAAAAAAAAAGAAACAAAAAAAAAAAAAAAGGAAGGGAGAGAGAGCGAGGGAAAAAAAAAAAAAAAAAGCGAAGAAGGGAAGGAAAGAGGGAAGAGAGGGAAAAAAAAAACGCCGGCCGGAGCCATGGCCGGGCTGCGGAGCTGCGGGCTGCTCCTCTGCCTGCTCCTGGCCCGGGCCCTGCGCTTTCCGGACTATTCCTACGTGCTGGAGGAAGAGGAGGAGGACGAGGAGCCCCTGGACTACAAGGACCCCTGCAAAGCCGGTGGGAGCGGGGGGATGCGCGGCCGGGCGGGCGGACAAAGGGCAGCGCGGGGAGCGGGACCGTGCCCCGCACGCACCTCGGGGCTCCGCAGCGCCGGGCCCGGGCGCTCCCGGCCGGGGGAACGGGGAGAGCGGCGGGTCCCGCTCCGGGATGCTGCTGGTTGTACTCAGGGTGAGGAGCAGGGGGTCCCCGCTTTCCCCGCCCGCTCCCGGCTGCACCGGCAGCTGTCAAAGGCGGCGGGGAGCCCCCAGCCCCCCATGGCAGCCCCCCACTCCATCCCCCATCCCTGAGCCCGCGCTCTGCACCCCTTGGTTCTCCCCCGCTCCCCCAGCCCGCAGCCAAAGCTCGTCCCCCCCCGGGACACCCCGGAGGTGCCACCGTGGGTTGGGGTCCCCCCGTGCTGGGACGGGGGGTTCGGAGCTGCTCCCCAGGTTTTGGGAGGGCTGGTAACAAACTGAGTGCTGCGAGGGGCAAATCCCCGCGTCCCTGTGAGCCCCGAAGGGGATGGGAGGATTTGGGGAGGGGGAAACTGAGGCACGGCAGGGCCGCGCAGGGCTGAGCCCGCTGCGAGGGCCGGGGTCTGGCGGGGGATCACGTTTCTCTGTACTGGCATTGTCTGCGCTGCGAGGCGGCTGTTGATATAACTCTGTCTACACGAGGGCTTTTTTCTGGCCAAAAATCCTTCCCTTCCTGCCCTCCCGGGCTGAAACAGCAGAGCTTGCAAAACCGTCCGGGCAGAGCCGGCTGGAGCCTTCCCCCTGCTCCCGCTTCCTCCAGCTGAGCGCCGGGGAGGAGGCTTCCCCCGGTTCATGAATTTCACCACTGTCCCCTCCTCGCCCCCTTCCCTGCACCCCGAGACCCCCCTTGGCCTCCCGGGGCTGGTTTTTGCCCCTTTCCCATTCCCGTTCTGCCTTTATGAGATCCTGATGGGATTAATTTAATTACGGGGGTGGGGGGCAGGGGGGGGGGGGTCAGGCCCTGCCACGCATGGAGCGAGCCGGGGATTCACCCTCGTTTGGCTCCATAGCGCCGAGATGATGAAATTCAATTTTTCGGTGAGCCAGAACCCCTTGCCATCCTCCTGACTTCCCCCTGATCCCCCCCTGGCATCCCATGTGAGTGTTTGGTTCAATTTTGGGGTGTTGAGACCCCTCTCCGAGCTCCAAAATCGGCCAAACACCAAAATTCTGCCACCGCCGCAGCTGCGGCGAGGGAAAACACCGGGAGAGGGATTTGTGCTCCTCATGCCAGAGGTATCCTGAGGCCACCGGCTGCCCGCGGCTCGCCGGCCACCCCCGGTGATGCCACCGCGGTGATGCCACCCGTCCTTGGCAGTGCCAGCGGAAGGGGAAGCGCCTCCCGTGCCGCCGCGTCGCCCCCAAGGATGCCAAAACGGGAAAGCGCCGGGAGATGCAGCCCTTGGGGCACTCAGGGAGGAAGGAACCGGCCGTGGCCCCGGTTTGCCTTCACCCGGTCAGGTCTGGGTGCCCGGGAGCGGCCGCAGGGTCAGATCCGGGTCGGATCTCCGGTTGGGAACGGCGGCTGGAAGGGCTGGAAGGGCTGGAAGGGCTCCCAGCTGTGCTGGGACAGCGGCCCCGGGGCTCGGGGTGGCTCATCCCGGGCTGGATGAGCATTTGGAGTGGGATCCGAGGCCCTTTGGGTGCCCCCAACACCGAGGGGATGAGATTGAGCCCATCTTGTACCCCATATCCACAATTTGGGGTGCTTGGCTAAACTGGGGGGCTGAATCCCCCCTGCCCAATGTTCCATCACCCACGGGGGTGCAAAACCCTTGGGGGCTCACACAGCCCCCCAAAATGGATGTTTGGGGGGATTTTCTCTCCCAAACCCCCACGGGATCTCCTCTCCCAATCTCAGCATCACCTGCGTGGCACAACCACGGGACAGACGGACAGGGCTGGGGGTCTGAGCCCCCCTTGCCGTCTGCAGGAGCTCCCCAGCCGTGCCTGGAGTTCTGCAGCCGCCGGGATTTCACCTAGATTACACTTTCCAGGCGTAGCCAGCCCAGGCTACTGGTTGCAGTCACACTTGTCAAGCTGCCCGAAAATATTTTCCAGCCGTTATATGTCACTTATTCACGCCGGCTAAAAAATCCACCCGCCGAGCCCGGGGCCGGCGGGAGGCCTGCGGTTCGGGGCTCGGCAAAAAAACCTTGGAAAATCTCAGGCCGATCGCGGGATCTGCTTTATCTTTGTGTAATCACCCGTTCGGCGCGGCCGCATCCTCCGGCGGGGGCCCGGGGTGCCACGGCGGGGCCGGGGGCTCGCTGCTCGCTGCCCTCCCTTCCCCGGCTCCTGGGAAACGCCTCGGCTGCTGATTCACGCCGGCGGGTCGTGCCCAGGGGGGAGACGGAGCTTCCTGAGGCTTTATCCGGGCTGGGAAACACATGGCCGGCAAGGACGGGGCGGCCCCGGGGAGAGCGGGGCAGAACAAAGCGACCGGGAGGGGAGGGAGGATGGGTCGCCCTGGGCTTTCCCCGAAATTTCTACCCTGAAGGGGAGTTTTCCGGGCAATAACGAGTCATCCTGCTTGCCTGTGGTTGTGCTGAGGATTCTTGGAGGTGTCTGGGGAGAAAAAGATTCCTACTGCATCACGAGGAGATGTGGGAAGAGGAGATCCCGCTTATCACCTGGCCAGGGGTTGCAGGAGGTCACTGTGGGCAAAGTTGGCGTGGCTAAGTTAGTGGCAAAGTTGGAGTGACAAACTTGGCATGGCAAAGTTGTAGTGGCAAACTTGGTGTGGCAAACTTGACTGGAAATCTTGGTGTGGCAAACTTGAGTGGCAAACTTGGCATGGCAAACTTGGCGTGGCAAACTTTGTGTGGCAAACTTAAGTGACACACTTGGCATGGCAAGCTTGGCCTGGCAAACTTGGCATAGTAAACTCGGAGTGGCAAAGTTGGAGCGGCAGACTTGGCACGCCAAACTTGAGTGGGAAACTTGAGTGGCAAACTTGGCATGGCAAACTTGGCGAGGCAAACTTGGTGTGGCAAACTTGGCGTGGCAAACTTGAGTGGAAATCTTGGTGTGGCAAACTTGAGTGGCAAACTTGGCATGGCAAATTTGGTGTGGCAAACTTGAGTGGCAAACTTGACATGGGAAACTTGAGTGCAAAGTTGGCGTGGCAAACCTGAGTGGCAAACTGGGAGTAGCAAACTTGGCATGGCAAACTTGAGTGGGAAACTTGAGTGGCAAACTTGGCATGGCAAACTGGGAGTAGCAAACTTGAGTGGCAAAGTTGGAGTGGTAAAGTTGGAGGAGCAAATTTAAATGGCAAACTTGGAGTACCAAACGTGGCATGGCAAACTTGAGTGGGAAACTTGAGTGGCAAACTTGGCATGGCAAACTCGGCGTGGCAAACTGGGAGTAGCAAACTTGAGTGGCAAAGTTGAAGTGGCAAACTTGGAGCAGCAAACTTGGCAGGGCAAATCTGGCATGCCAAACTTGATGTGCCAAACTTGAGTGGCAAACCTGGCATGGCAAAGTTGGAGTGACAAACTGAGCGGCAAACTTGGCGTGGCAAACCGAGCTCTACAAATGTGGGAATGCAGCGGGAACATCCCAAGGGTTTGTCAGGGAGCCGGGAGCAGGGAAGGGAAGGGGTTAACCCCTCGGGAAGGGTTAAGGTGTGCTGGGAGGGGGGATTGCGAGGACAGGAAGCACAACAGGGGGGATGTTTACAGCCTGAGCCCCTGGGAGGATGCCCAGAGGTCTGGGAGCCCTTTGGTTGGGACAGGGACAGGGACAGGGACAGGGACAGGGACAGGGACAGCAGAGCCTCAGGTGTGCGGGTTTGGCTGTCAGGGCCCGTTTCTGTCCATTCTCTGTCCCTGCCGCCACCAGGCTCTTCTCCAAAGCGACAACAACCCCCCCCCCGGCATCCCCTTGGCAGTGCAATTCCCAAATATTTCCCTTTGCAGCCGCTCTCCCTTGCATAGACGCTGCTGCTCTTGGCCCGGGATGTGTTTTCCTCGGTGACCTGGCTGCAGAGGCGACGCGGGGAGACCTCGCTCCCTGCTCACATCTCCTTCCATCCCGCCGTGCCTCAGCCTTGGCATCCTCCACGCCGAGCCCTGGACGCGGCTTTTCCTCCTTTTGCTGTCACGGAAGAGCGGCAGAAGGAAAAGGCTCCCCTGGAGTGCTCCGATCATCCCTCCCACTCCCGGCCTGCCCCCGACGGACGTTTCCTGCCCCTGGAATTCGTTTGCAGCCCGGGATGTTTATTCGCGGTGCTCATTCCATGGCCCGGAGCAGGCAAAGGGCTTGGTTGGAGCCTGAACGCCGCTGCCCCGGGGCTGGGGAGGGAATTTGGCTGCGGGTGCTCAGGGAAGCGTTGGCGGAGGGAGGATGTGCCTTGCAGCGGAGGGAATTCGGGACTGGGATCATCCCTCGCACCGGGGTTGTTGTGCTGGAGCCTCTCTGCCCTGGGCATCCCAAAACCTCCAGTTGGGATCAGGATGGTCCAAGCAGGAGGTGGGGATGGCAGTGAGTGATATCTGAGCTCTTTGGGGGTGCTGAGTGGCCCTATCCCCCCGTGCCTCAGTTTCCCCAAGCCCGCACAGGGGCCGTGATCTGGCCTGGCTCCCAGCGTGGCCTCCCAGCCTTGAATTCCTGCTTTGTGCCTGCCGGGCTGCTCTCGGAAGGTGCTCTGGGAAAGCAAATACTCCTCGGGCCGGCGTTCACAGGCTGGCGGCTCCTTCTGTCCCGCCGACGGCGAGGGGCACCGGGAGAGGGGCTGAGAGGTGCCGGGGGTGGGAGAGGGGCAGGAGAGGGGCTGAGAGGTGCCGGGGCTGGGAGAGGGGCAGGAGAGGGGTTGCTTCCCGTCCATCGGTCCCAGGGGGCAGGAGAGGGGCTGTACCGGTGCTGGGGGGCATTAGAGGCGCTGCTTCCCCTCCGTCTGTGCCGGAGAGGGGCTGCTTCCCGTCCGTCCGTCTGTCCCGGGGGGCAGAAGAGGGGCTGCTTCCCCTCCGTCTGTCCCGGAGAGGGGCTGCTTCCCGTCCGTCTGTCCCCAAGAGGGGCTGCGTCCCCTCCGTCTGTCCCGAGGGGCATTAGAGGCCCTGCTTCCCGTCCATCCTGTCCATCTGTCCCGGGGGTCTCCCTGCAGTGCTGCTCCCCCAGCCCCAAAACCCCGGGATGCTCCTCACCCTTCCACCCCCAGATGCTCCTCATCTTTCCCCCTCCACCCTCTCCCACCGCGGTCAGGGCAGACCCCCAGGGCTGAGGGGACCCCCCAAAGCAGAGGGGTCCCCCCCGGCGGGGCCGCGGCCCCGGAGCGTTTGGCCGCGCAGCTGGGCCGGCTGCGGGGGCGAGGGGCGGTGCGAGGAGCATTCCGCGCATATTTAAGGGCTCCGAGGACGCTGCTCCGGTGGCTCCGTGGCTTTGCAGCCCGGGATGCAGCTATTGGAGGTCTCGCTTCCATCCCGGTCCCGGCTGGGGCACGGAGGTTCAATCCCTGCTCCCTTCCACACCCCAAATGCCGCCTGCACAGCGAGGGATGCTCGGGACTCGCACAGGATTTGGGATGGCTGGGATGGAGCTGCTGAGGGAACGCTGGGCTGGGCTGATGCTGCTCACCCTGCACAGCCCTTTGGGGGCTCCTGGCACCCACACAGGGATGAGGATCCCTCCTGTCCCTCCTGCTCAGGAACTTTCCAGCTGCACAAGGTGGGACCTGCACAAGGGTGAGGGTCCTTCCCACCCGGTGCCCTTTGGTGGGATCTTCACAGGGATGAGTCTTCCTCCTGTCCAGTGTCCTTTGAGGCCTGGTGAGACCCACAGGAGGATCTTTCCACCCTCTGGAGGGATCTTCACAGGGATGAGGGTTCCTCCTCAATGTCCTTCAAGGTGTGGTGAGACCCACAGGAGGATCTTTGGTGGGATCTTGGCAGGGATGAGGGTCCCTCCTTCTCAGTGTCTTTTGAGAGCTGATGAGCCCCACAGGAGGATGAGGATCTTTCCCACCCTTTTATGGGATCTTCACAAGGATGAAGGTCCCTCCTCAGTGTCCTTTGAGGCCTGGTGAGACCCACAGGAGGATCTTTGGTGGGATCTTCACAGAGATGAGGGTCCCTCCTCAGTGTCCTTCAAGGCCTGGTGATTCCCACAGGAGGATGAGGATCTTTCCCACTCTTTTGTGGGATCTTCACAGGGATGAGGGTCCTTCCTGCCCAGCACCTTCAAGGGCTGCTGAGACCTACATGAGGATCTTTGGTGGGATCTTGGCAGGGATCAGCGTCCCCCCTGCTCAGTGTCCTTCAAGGGCTGGTGAGACCCACAGGATAATCAGGATCTTTCCACCCTCTGGTGAGATCTTCACAAGGATGAAGGTCCCTCCTCAGTGTCCTTTGAGGAGTGCTGAGACCCACAGGAGGATCTTTGGTGGGATCTTCACAGGGATGAGGGTCCCTCCTCAGTGTCCTTCAAAGCCTGATGAGACCTACATGAGGATGAGGATTTTTCCCACCCTCTGGCAGGATCTTGGCAGGAATGAGGGTCCCCCTTGCCCAGTGTCCTTTGAGTCCTGATGAGACACACAGGAGGATCTTTGGTGGGATCTTCACAAGGATGAGGGTCCCTCCTCAATGTCCTTCAAGAGCTGGTGAGACCCACAGGAGGATGAGGATCTTTCCACCTTCTGGTGGGATCTTCACAAGGATGAGGGTTCCCCTTGCCCAGTGTCCTTTGAGGCCTGGTGATTCCCACAGGAGGATCTTTGGTGGGATCTTGGCAGGGTTGGGGGTCCCTCCTGCCCAGTGTCCTTCAAGGCCTGGTGAGACCCACAGGAGAATGAGAGGACGAGGATTTTTCCCACCCACTGCTGGGATCTTCACAGGGGTGAGGATTTCCTGCCCAGTGTCCTTTGAGGCCTGGTGAGACCCACAGGAGGATCTTTGGCGGGATCTTGGCAGGGATGGATGAGGGTCCCTCCTCAGTGCCTTCAAGAGCTGGTGAGACCCACAGGAGGATCTTCCCCATCCTTTTGTGGGATCTTCACAGCCCAGTGTCCTTCAGGGCCTGGTGATTCCCACAGGAGGATCTTTGGTGGGATCCTGACAGGGATGGATGCGGGTCCTCTTCACAGGAATGAGGGTCCTTCTTGCTCAGTGTCCTTCAAGGCCTGGTGATTCCCACAGGAGGATTTTTGGTGGGATCCTGGCAGGGATGGATGGGGGTCCCTCCTGCCCTGCACCACGCCTGGAGCCTCCTCTGCCCCAGGCTGCCCTGCCATGTGATCCTGAGCTGTTTATCTGCCAAGGCTTCCCCTCAGCTCCGTTTGCCTTTCCCGGCTCCCAGAACATCTCCTTCACTCCCCAGCCCCTTCCCAGCACCAATTTCATCCCATTTCTCCTGCACCAGAGCTTCCAACCTTGGTGGGGCCCGAGGTCATGCTCATCCCAAACCCCAGTGACACCAGAGGGGTCAGGCCCTGCACTGCTCACCTTGCCCAGGGGATGCTGAGCTCCTGCATCCCGGGCATGGAGCACAGGGACCCAGGAGGATCAGGAGGTGCCTGTGCGGTCAGCATGGGGTGCTGAGGGGGTTTGGCCCTGCTCCGAGTGAAAAACCTTGTTTGTCTAAAGCTTCAGCCCCGGGGTTACGTCAGCGTTCCGAGAACCCGAAAGAAAACACAGCGCAAGAAGTCAAACAACAGAGGAGGGCTGAGCCATCCCCGCCTGCGGGGGGCGGGGGCACAGCGAGCTCCGTGCGAGCTCCCAGAGCTGCTCTGGGGGGCGGCAGGGATGGAGCTGGGACCATCCATCCCCCTCTGCCCGCCTCCACTCCCACGCCTGGCCTTGGAGCTGGCATCGCTGGCATCGCATCCTCCTCCCTGCTGGCATCGCATCCCCCACCCCTGCTGGCACCACCGCGCTCGGACCTTGGCCCCAGGGCCTCTGTGACCGAGCAGAGAGCAGCCCAGGCTGGCAGCAGCTCAGGGACACCAGGACAGCTCCAGGATGGGATCTGTGTCCCCTGGTTTGGGTGAGGGGTGAGGGGATGTGCTTCTGGGGCTGTGACCCCTCGGAGGTGTTTCCTCCTTGCCCCCAGGGCCTCTGTGACCGAGCAGAGAGCAGCCCAGGCTGGCAGCAGCTCAGGGACACCAGGACAGCTCCAGGAGTAGACCTGTGTCCGCTGGTTTGGGGTCTCTTGGGCACTGTGCCCCAGCAGGGTGAGGGATGTCCTGTGTGACCCCTTGGGGGGTGTTTCCTCCTTGCCCCCAGGGTCTCTGTGACAGAGCAGAGCTCCTGTGGCACAGCCCGGTGGTGTCCCACACTGGGAGCAGCTCAGGGACACCAGGACAACTCCAGGGGGGTATCTGTGTCCCCTGGTTTGGGGTCTCTTGGGCATCGTGCCCTGGCACGGTGAGGGGATGTCCTGAAGGCAGTGTGACCCCTTGGGGGGTGTTTCCCCCTGTTCCAACCTGGGCTGGGCCCAGCAGAGGGCTGGGATCACTCCTGTCAAGAGACCCTCGAGTTTGCAGAGGGTCCCCCTCACTTGCAGGGGTCCCCCTCACTTGCAGGGGGTCCCCTTTGCTTGCAGGGTGTCCCCTCCACCTCTCCCACACCAACAAGTGGCAGCAGCGTGGCATTGTCCCCAGGGAAGCCCCTCAGGGCGTTTAACGGTGTCTGGGGGTTTTTGGTGAGCAGAGACCCCCCCCCAAAATACCCCACGTGTCACCTCATTCCACGGGTGCACAGGGAGCGAGTGGGAGGAGGACGTGAGTGGGAGGAGGACGTGACCGGAGCCCAAACCAACCTGGAATTTCTCAATCCACCACTCTGGGCTTGGCCCGGACGTGTCCATGCAGGGATCGCTGCGGGGACACCCCTGGGGCCACCTCCCCATGCCCTGCGGGGTTTTTGGGGGGCCCAGCCGCCTCAAACCCGCGGGAAAAGCAGCCCCCCATCCCCGGGCCGGCCTGCCCGGCTCTCTCACGGCTCCCAAATCCCTCACATATGGTTTCTATATCACTTGGCTCCGCCGGCGCTTGCTGGGCTGTAAGCGAGCTTACTTTCCCTTGTCTTTCCACGCAGCTCTTGGCAAGGGATGCTCGTCCTGCTGCCCGGCCCCGGTCCTCCCCCGCGCTGCCCGTTCGGACACGTCTCTGCCGGCCCCGGGAGGGTGTGGGGAGGCCGGAGCCGGCTCCTGCCTCTGCTCTGCCCTCAAATTGCAGCCTGGCCGTGCCAGCCGCAGGTCGCTGCCAGGGGAGGTGCCGGCCCCGGCTTGTTTGCGCTTCCCTCGGCGCTGCCGCAGGTCGGGTCTCCACCCCGGAGCTTCCCCCGATGGGATTCACCCAGCGGTCAGTGCTGGGGAGAGCCCCAAAACGCCGCTGATTCACCCCAAAACGTGGATAATTCACCCCAAATCGCAGCTGATTCACCCCAAAACGCGGCCGTTTCCCCCAAAACGCGGCTGTTTCACCCCAAAACACAGCTGATTCACTCCAAAACGCCTCTGTTTCACCCCAAAACGCGACTGATTCATCCCAAAACGCAGCTGTTTCACCCCAAAACGCGGCTGGTTCACCCCAAAACACGGCCGTTTCACCCCTAAACGCGGCTGTTTCACCCCAAAACGCAGCTGATTCACTCCAAAACGCCTCTGTTTCACCCCAAAACGCGACTGATTCACCCCAAAACGCAGCTGTTTCACCCCAAAACGCAACTGATTCACCCCAAAACGCGGCTGATTCACCCCAAAACGCAGCTGATTCACTCCAAAACGCGGCTGTTTCTGTCCAAAACGCAGCCGATTCACCGCAAAACGCGGCTGATTCACCCCAAAACGCGGCTGTTTCACCCCAAATCACGGCTGATTCACCCCAATTCGCGGCTGTTTCAGCCCAAAATGCGGCTGTTTCACCCCAAAACACGGCTGGTTCACCCCAAAACGCCGCTGATTCACCCCAAAACGCAGCTGTTTTACCCCAAAACGCGGCCGTTTCACCACAAAACGCGGCTGATTCACCGCAAAACGCGGCTGATTCACCCCAAAACGCGGCCGTTTCACCCCAAAACGCGGCTGTTTCACCCCAAAGCGCTCCACACCCCCGCCGCAGCGAGGTTTGGGCTCGGGGCCGCGCAAAGGGAAGGGATCCAGCCTGCTCCTCTGATCCCCGGCTTTCCGGACCTCTCGGGGTTATCCTAATTGTCCCGCCTCGCCTTCATAATTAGTGGCTCTTTAGGGATCCATTTGCGAACTGCCTGGAGCACGACCTTGGCTCCGCTCGCCCTCATCCCCGGAGCTGCTCTGGCCACCCCATTCCCCAGCGCTGCCCGAGTTCCAGGGGGCTCCAGGCACCCAGGTACCCCCAAAACCGCTGAGGAACCCCCAGCTCTGGAGCCAGCCCCGTTTTCCCGGGGCTCGGGGCCGGTTAAGCTCCGGGAGCCGCGGCCCCGAGCCACGGAGGACGACAGCGAGGAAGAGGAAGGGTTATGAGGAAGGGTTGTGAGCAGGGCTGTGTCCTCCAGCCCCGCGGTGCTGCTGGAGGAGGGGGGTCCCGGCAGACGGCGGCCCCGCTCCTGCGGGCTCCGGGCACAGCGGGAGCTTCCCGGCCCAGATGGCTCCGCTCAGAGCTCCGCATGGCTCAGAGGTCGCTGCTTGGAGCATCCTGGGGCTCTCGGAGCTCGCTCAGGGCTGGGGGGGGCAAGAGTCGGGCAGGGAGGGGGTCCTAAAGGCAGCAAAAGTCGGCGGGAGGGGGGAAAAAGGCGGTTTTGCAACACAAATAATAATAGAAACTCTAAAAAGTGATGGATGGGTTTTATGCGATCCAGATGTGAGAGCGGGGCTGGCTCCAGCTGCTGGGGAGTGGGGGGAGCCCGGCCAGCACCACGCTCAGCTGAAGGAGAGAGGAGGAGGAGGAGGAGGAGGGGGAGGAAGGGTTTGCCAGGTGTGCAGGGGTTGGAAGAGGCACCCGATGGGATTTGGGATCCACAAAGGAGAGTTCACACCTCCCCTTCCCCTCCCAGCCGCCTTCCTGGGTGACATTGCCCTGGACGAGGAGGACCTGCAGCTCTTCCAGGTGGACCGCGTGGTGGACCTGGCACATCACACCATCACCCGCCTGCCCTCCAACTCCTCAGGTACCCCGTGCCCGCCCCCATTGCCCCCTGCCCGCCTCCCCCAGGCCCTGCTGACCTCCCCCATCCCCACAGGCACCAACGGCACCAGCCCCCGGCCGGGGCAGCCTCGGCGCCGCCGGGGCCGGCAGCGCTCCCGGAGCCGCCGCGCCGCCACGTCCCGGCCCGAGCGCGTGTGGCCGGACGGGGTCATCCCTTATGTCATCAGCGGCAACTTCAGCGGTGAGTGACAGCCCGGCGAGGGGCGCCCGGCCCCGCCGTGCCTCAGTTTCCCCTCAGTGACTCCCCCCTGCCGCCCCTCCGCAGGCAGCCAGCGAGCCATCTTCCGGCAGGCCATGCGCCACTGGGAGAAGCACACGTGCGTCACCTTCCTGGAGCGCAACGACGAGGACAGCTACATCGTGTTCACCTACCGGCCCTGTGGGTACGTGCAGGGCTGCTCCGGGACCGGTTTGGGGCTCGGTTTTGGGGTGGGATCCGTCTGTTTGGGGTGCAGGAGGTGCTGGATCCGCCGAGGATGAGGTCGGTGGCGCGGCACCAGCCCGGGCTTGCAGCGGGGATGGAGCCAAAGGAAACAGGGGTTTGGACGAGCTCAGCGTCTTCACACGTCAGGGCACGGCCCTGGCCAAGCTGATGGTGGTTAGGAGGAGGATTTCCCCTGGAATGGGAGCCCCTGCGTGGGTGCAAACGCTGAGCCCGGGTCTGGAGAGCAGGGATGGAGCAGCTGAGCTGCAGGGCAGGGGCAAGGATGGCTCTGGGTGGGCAGCCCTGGCACCAGGACCATGGGATGTGGGGCAGGGCCAAGGATGGCTCCAGGAATGTGGGGCAGGGGCAAGGATGGCTCCAGGGAGCTGTTTCAGGACTCCTGGGTGCAGGACCATGGGATGTGGGGCAGAGGCAAGGATGGTTCTGGCTGGGCACCCCTGGCAGCAGAACCACAGGATCTGGGCCTGGTGCAGCTGTGCCGTCCTGGGCCATGCCATGCCATGCTGGTCCATGCCATGCCATGCTGGTCCATGCCATGCCGTGCTGGTCCATGCCATGCCATGCTGGCCCATGCCATGCCAGCAGCTGAGCGCTCCCAGTTTCCAGGCACAGCTGAGGCTCGGGTTCCTCCCATGGGCAGGATGCCTGAGGTTCTGTATAGGGGATAATTTCCCACATGCCCAGCGTTTTTTGGGACCTGATTCTCCTGGCTGGGGAACACCAGGATGTCTGTGACCGTGCTCACAGGGGTCTGAGGGTGAAGGAAGAGACAAGGATCTGACTCCATGTTTCAGAAGGCTTGATTTATTATTTTATGATATATATTATATTAAAACTATACTAAAAGAATAGAAGAAAGGATTTCATCAGAAGGCCAGCTAAGAATAGAAAAAGAAGGAATGATGGGCTGGGACAGAGAGCCTGAGCCAGCTGACTGTGATTGGCCATTAATTAGAAACAACCACATGAGACCAATCACAGATGCACCTGTTGCATTCCACAGCAGCAGATAACCATTGTTTACATTTTGTTCCTGAGGCCTCCCAGCTTCTCAGGAGGAAAAATCTTAAGGAAAGGATTTTCCATAAAAGATGTCTGTGACAGATGTCCACAGCAGAGAGCCAGGAACCGTCTGGTTGCTCCCCTGCAGGTGCTGCTCCTACGTGGGCCGCCGGGGAGGGGGACCCCAGGCCATCTCCATCGGCAAAAACTGCGACAAATTCGGCATCGTGGTGCACGAGCTGGGCCACGTCATCGGCTTCTGGCACGAGCACACGCGCCCCGACAGGGATGACCACGTCTCCATCATCAGGGAGAACATCCAGCCAGGTGGGGATGAGCTTCCCTCCTCCTCCTCCTTCTCCTTCTCCTCTTCTTCTTCATCCCTGCTGCCAAAATTGGGGTTCCCCTGGCAGTGCCCCCGTCCTGTGCTCCTCAGGGCAGGAATACAACTTCCTCAAGATGGAGCCTGAGGAGGTGGAGTCGCTGGGGGAGACCTATGACTTCGACAGCATCATGCACTACGCCAGGAACACCTTCTCCAGGTACAGCCTGGGCTGTCCCCTGGTGTCACCTCACATCCTGGGGACAATGCCACGGCGTCCCCAACCCCTGGGGGTGGTTAGCAGCTGTGCACAGGGCACAGCTTTCCCTCCAAGAAAGGTTCCCATTGGCATTCTGGGTGGGATGGAACCCCTCAGGTCCCTTCCCAGAGCAGGGAATTGCTGTTGCCGAGATCACCTCCACTGGGGACACGTCCCCGCTGGCTGACTCACCGGCCCGCAGGCTTTAATTAGCCAGGCTGCTTCAATTAGCCAGGCTGTTTTTAGCATCCTTCCCCAGCGGTGAGGCCGCAGGGCCGGCGATTCCCACCCAGCTCATCCCTTTCCTGCCCCAGGGGCATCTTCCTGGACACCATCCTGCCCAAATACGACGTGAACGGCGTCCGGCCCGCCATCGGCCAGAGGACACGGCTCAGCAAAGGGGACATTGCCCAGGTCCGCAAGCTCTACCGCTGCCCAGGTGAGTGCCACCCCCCGAGGGCACTGAGAACCCAAGGGAGCACCCCCAGGTTGGATTTCCCTCGGTTTCACCCCAAATCTTGGCAAAAGCGGCGTCATCCTGGGTGGATTCGCTGTTTCCGGTGGTTTTGGAGTCCTCACTCCCTAAAGAGCACTCAAGGTGCACATCCATCCACTTTGAGGAGAATCTGCCTGTGTGAGGGTGTCCTCAGCTCCCTTCTCTTCCCATTCCTGCAAGAAAAGAGCCCTGGGTGTGCACAGACAATTTGTGGGTCTTCACTGAGGATGGAGACTCCAGGAGATATGGAAATTACACAGAGTGGGGAAAGGTGACGTGATTCAGGCGGTGAGGAAGGGATGTGAAAGCCTTGAAATGTGGATGCTCATCCTGACTTCACCATTGCTCCCATTTGGGATGAGCCACTGTCCCTTTTAATCCCTTTTAATCACAGCACTCCCCCCCAGAGCATTGTCCCAAAAAATCCTCTCCAGAGCCTCTTGTTGGAGCAGCCCTCAAAAAAGATCCTCCAAAAGCATCTCCAAAAATAATCTGCCAAAGGAATCCCCCAAAGAGCATCAGCCAAGAAAATCCCCCAAGAGCATCCTCCAAAGAGCATCCTCCAAAAGCATCCCCAAAAATAATTGGGCCAAAGGAATTCCCCAAAGAGGATCCTCAAAAAGCATCCCTCAAATAAATCCCCTAAAGAGCATCAGCCAAGAAAATCCCCCAAAGAGCATCTCCCAAAGGGCATCTCCCAAAAAGCATCCCCTAAAGAAATCCCATAAAGCGCATCCTCTAAAGACCATCTCCCAAAAAAATCTCCCAAAAAATCCTACAATGAGCATCTCCCTGTAAAATTCCTACTAAAGAATCCATTAAGGGAAGAGCATCCCCCACCAAAGAATCCTTAAATGGAAGAGCAACCCTCCTCCAAGAGCATCTCCCAAAAAACATCCCCCAAAGAAATCCCACAAAAAGCATCCTCTAAAGAGCATCTCCCAAAAAAATCTCCCAAAAAATCCTACAAAGAGCATCTCCCCGTAAAATTCCTACAAAAGAATCCTTCAAGGGAATAGCATCTTCCAAGAGCATCCCCCTCAAAAATCCTCCACAAACCATTCCCCCAAGACCAGAACATCTCCTGAGAGCATCCTCTGACCCCACAAGCACCCTTGGGGACCAAAACCTTCTCAGAGCCTCCTTGGAGCCTCCTCCATCCCACCCCTGCCCCCAGAGGGGTTTGGGGACATCCTGATCCCATCAGAGCCCACAGATTTCCCCGGGGGTTGGAGCAGATCACCAGCAGAACTCTGTTGTCACCTCAGAGGGCTCTGGGAGCAACCTGATCCCATCAGAGCCCATAAATCCCTCCCGAGGTTGGAGCAGATCACCAGCAGAGCTCTGCTGTCACCTCGGAGGGCTCCAGGGCTGTGACCACGAGCGGTGGCATTGTCCCAGGAGCGGGGAGGGGATGTCTGGCACGAGTCCCCCCGACAGCAGGCACGTGCTCCGGGGCTGCGCTGCCAACATCTGCAAGGAGTTTGGCTCCCGCACGCTCCCGCTTAATTCCAGCGACTAATTAGCAGCCTGGAACAGAGGGAAGCCTTTTGTGAGGGGCCCCACGGCCGTGCCGCCTTCAGGGGAGCAGGAAAAGTGATTAGTTTGGAGCGGGGAAAAGCTAAAAAAACAACAAAATAAAAAAATCATAAAAGGAGGAGCCTTTTATAAGGCCTCGAAAAAGGCTCACAAGCGTCCCCTTCTTTTGTTTCCAGCGCAAAGGGAAAAAAGGCAGCGAGCCCAGGTTTCAAGCGGGATTTTTTTTGAGAGTTTCACCTTTCGTCCGAGCGGGCCGGTGGTGGGGAGGGGGGCGCGGAGCTCGGGGCGCAGCCTCATGTGGCTCCCAGATGGCAGCGCTGGGCCGGCTCCAGCCGCGGTCGCTGCCCGGAGCGCGGGCAGCCAGCCCGGCCCCGCGGCGTGGCACGGCCCGGGAGGAGCCTGGAGCGGAGCCACGGGGCCGGGAGCAGCTCCAGCGAGGGATGGGGATGGCGGTGATGCGGTTGATTTGGGGGATTTGGGTGGGAAAAGGGCGCTGGGGTGAGGGTGAAGGCGGTGATGCTCTTGCTGCGGCCGGGGGATGCGTCTAAGCCCTCGCCTTGAGGCAAAGTGAAAATTTTCTAGGGTGAAAATCTGTTTGGATTTAGGTGAAATGTACGTTTTTGAGTTGAGTGTGTGGTTAGAAACTATAGCTGTTCAGCCTGACTGCAGAAATTAAGCTCAGTGAAGTTGCTTCAGTGAAGGACAGAGATAAGGGGGAGAGACAGAAGGTGATAGAGACAGACTGCTGTGAGAGCAAGTCAATCTGACCTAGGAATTATTTTTGATAAAGAAGAACTAGCTGCAAATGTCACATGAAATTCGTAAAAATGAATATATATACGAACTTAATGTAAAATTGTGTGCATATGTATTTGAGAGGGGGATAAAAAGGGACCTGAAGTTCCCACATACCATTTTGAGGGAACAATTCCCACATGTGTCCAGCGCTGTAATAAACATCCCGGCTTTACAACTTTCACAAAGTTGTGGAGTTTTGTTTTTCTCCACAAAACACAGGTACCAGCACCATGGTGCCCATCTTGTCCCTTTCACAACCTAGTGTGAAATTTTATGCATGTGCATCTGAGAAAGAGATAAAAAGGGACCTGAAGTTCCCAGAGGTACAAATGTCATTTTAAGGGAACGATTCCCACATGCATCCAGCGCTGTAATAAACATCCCGGCTTTACAAGTGTCACAAAAGTTGTAGAGTTTTTAGCTATATCTCCACAAAACACCCTTGATAGGAAAAGGTTTTAAAATCATAAAATTCGGGGAATTAGAAAGAAGCTAGACTTTGTGGAGCCCTGGGAAAATGTTAAAAATAGACTCTGAAAATGTTTGGCGTTGTGTTTGCCAGATCATGTGAAATTGCACCTGCGTAAGCAGTATATGATAAATTATATATTTGTTAGATATGATGATTGTTTGGTAATTAAATATAATTATTGTTTAATCATAAGAAGAATCATGAGAAACTCTGTTAGAAGTTTGAGGGGGACCATGAGGAACCCATGTTTGGATGCAATCTATGTATACAACAGAACAATATAAGTTGAATAATTTACATGAAAGTCATATAACGATAGAATATAAAAACATCTTCATCCCAAACCCATGTCGGGGTCAGATTTGGGTTTGTAGCCCTGACACCCAGAGCTCTTCAATAAAAGCACCTGTATATAATCATTGTCATGATTATGTGTTTCTGAACACTGACACCCTTACTACAGGGTGCTGATTTTAGCAGAGGTTGTAGGGTGACGTTGACTCGTAAGTTCAGGGGTCTCTTTTGTCTCTTTGGTGCTTGTTATTTATGATTTATTTAGGGGGGATGTTGGTAGTGTTTGTTTATTCAGTGTCAAAAACGCCAATCACTTGTTTTTAAAACTTTAAAAGTTTAATAGCAATAAAATGGTTATAAAAATAGTAATACAATTAGAGGAATAATAATTCGGACAATTTGAAATAGGACAATATGAGACAACAAATACAAAGAGTTACGGATGTCTGGGTACCTTTTTCTGGGCAGCACAAGCCCAAAAAAGGACCACGTTAACAGAGGATTAACCCTTAAAAGCAACAGCCTGTTGCATATTCATACACCTCATACATGATGCATAAATTCCATTCAAACACAGAATTCTGTCTGGTCAGTGCCAACTTCTTCCTCTGAATCCTAACAGTGCCTTCAAGGTGGGAAGAAGTTCATTTCTTCTGATAAGAGGGCAATAAATTCTTTTTCTCTGAAAGACTCAGGTGTCCTGTGGGTGCTATCTCAGTGCAAGTCCTTTCTTTAAAAAAAGCATCTTACATAGCATCATTTCTATTTTAACAATTTTTGTAACCTAAAACTATATTTACCACAGTACTTACGAGAATTAATACAGCATCACTTTCTAACACAACACATACAATATTCACTTGAATATTTGCAAAAAGCCAATCATAAAACACATGCATTTTTCACATTCAGTGTCACTGGCAGCGGATCCTTATCCAGAGGCTTGGGGTAGCTGGGGCATTGTTGGTTATGGCCTTGGGGTGGGGTTGGTGGTTGTAGGGGGTGTGTTTGGGTTATTAGCAGATGAGGGGACGGTGAATAGTGGGGGTTTGAACCCCGCTTTTCTGAGGGCTCTGAACCCCGCTGTTCTCCCTCTGCAGCCTGTGGGGAGACGCTCCAGGACAGCCAGGGCAACTTCTCCTCCCCGGAGTTCCCCAATGGATACTCAGCCCACATGCACTGCGTCTGGAGGATCTCGGTCACCCCCGGAGAGAAGGTACTGACTGTTGGGGTGACGGCTCCCGCCCTCTCCCAGCCCTCCTCTGCCTCCTCCCAGCCTTGTTTTGGGGTGTCCCGAGCCCCAGCATCCCTCGTGGGGTCTGGGTTCCACCAGGTTCCCCCGGCTCCGGGCAGATGGGGCATGGGGGGAGCTCACCCCAGGCTCCTCCTGCTCCTTCCCACCCTTAGATCATCCTGAATTTCACCACCCTGGACCTGTACCGAAGCCGGCTGTGCTGGTACGACTACGTGGAGGTGAGAGACGGGTTCTGGAGAAAGGCCACGCTGCGAGGTAACAACCCGGGGCCTGCTGCCCGCCCCTCCTGCCCGCCGGTGCCACCCCGGGGCCGGCAGGGGACCAGGGGATTCCCTCACCCCTCTCCCTGCCTGCCTGCTGTCCCAGACTCCTGGGGAGGGGGGAATTGCCCCCCAGAGGGGTTATTGAGGTGAATGGAGCTCGCAGTTTAGCCCAGGCCAGTGGGAGCAGGCTGGGTGATCCAGCTGGCTGGAACATCTGTCCCCAGGGAGTGGCGGTGTCCCATCCCACCCCAAGGAGATGGGTGTTCCCCCGAGGAGCTGGGTGTTCCCCAGGGAGATTCCAGCATGCCATCCCTGTGATGTTCCCCAGGGAGATTCCAGGGAGATTCCAGCGTCCTGGTCCCATGCCCGTGACGTTCCCCAAGGCGATTCCAGCATCCTGGTCCCATCCCTGGGATGTTCCCCAAGAGATTCCAGGGTCCTGGTCCCATCCCTGTGATGTTCCCCAAGAGATGTCAGTGTCCCAGCTCCACCCCAAGGAGCTGGGTGTTCCCCAGGGAGGTTCCAGGGGGATTCCAGGGTCCTGGTCCCATCCCTGGGATGTTCCCCAAGAGATTCCAGCATCCTGGTCCCATCCCTTTGACGTTCTCCAGAGAGATTCCAGATTCTAGCCCCATCCCTGGGATGTTCCTGAAGAGATGCCAGTGTCCTCATTCCATCCCTGTGATCTTCCCCAGGGAGATTCCAGGGTCCTGGTTCCATCCCTGTGGTGTTCTCCAAGAGATGCCAGTGTCCCAGTCCCACCCCAAGGAGCTGGGTGTTCCCCATGGAGATTCCTGTCCCTGTGATGTTCCCCAGGGAGATTCCAGCGTCCTGGTCCCATCCCTGTGATGTTCCTCAGGGAGATTCCAGCGTCCTTGTCCCATCCCTGTGATGTTCCCCAGGGAGATTCCAGTGTCCTTGTCTTTGTCCCATCCCTGTGATGCTCTCCAGGGAGATTCTAGTCCTTGTGATGTTCCCCAGGGAGATTCCAGGGTCCCGGTCCCATCCCTGTGATGTTCCCCAGGGACACTGCAAGATCCCAGCCCCATCCCATGAGCTGGATGTTCCCCAAACCCCAGGATTCCCAAATCCCCTGGAATCAGCAGCTGAAGTGAAACAGCCAGAAAAGCCGGAGGGGACTGGGGAGGAGTGGAGGGAGAAGCAGCCTTTGGCTTTGGGCTGGAAAGGGGCAGCGGGGGGACCAGGAGGAGGTGGAGGTGAGGAAGAGGAAGTGGTGAGGAAGAAGAGGAGGTGGCGGTGATGAAGTGAAGGTCATGAGGAGGAAGAGGAAGTCATGGTGAGGTAGACAAGGTGGCAGAAAGGAAGAGGTGATTATTATGAGAAAGAGAAGGAGAGGGCAAGGAAGAGGAGATGGCAGTGAGGAAGAGGAGATGGTGGTGAGGAAAGGGAGACAGTGGTGAGGAAGAAGAGGTGGTGAGCAGGAAGAGGAGGTGGCAGTGAGGAAGAGGTAGTAGCAGTGAGGAAGAGGAGGTGGCAGTGAGGAAGAGGAGATGGTGGTGAGGAAAGGGAGACAGCGGTGAGGAAGAAGAGGTGGTGAGCAGGAAGAGGAGGTGGCAGTGAGGAAGAGGTGGTAGCAATGAGGAAAAGGAGATGGCAGTGAGGAAGAGCAGGGGGTGGTGAGGAAGAGGAGGTCATGAAGAGGTAGACAAGGTGGCAGAAAGGAAAAGATGATGATGATGAGAAAAAGAAGGAGAGGGTAAGGAAGAGGAGATGGCAGTGAGCAAGAAGAGATGGCAGTGAGGAAGAGGAGGTGGTAGTGAGGAAGAGGAGGTGGTAGTGAGGAAGAGGAGATGGCAGTGAGGAAGAGCAGGTGGCGGTGAGGAAGGGGAGATGGAGGTGAGGAAGAGGAGGTCATGAGGACTAAGAGGAAGTCATGGTGAGTTAGACAAGGTGGCAGAAAGGAAGAGGTGATGATGAGAAAGAGAAGGATGGGGCAGGGAAGAGGAGATGGCAGTGAGGAAGAGGAGGTGGCTGTGAGGAAGAGCAGGTGGCGGTGAGGAGGAAGAGGTGGTGGTGAGGAAGAGGAGATGGCAGTCAGGAAGAGGAGGTGGTAATGACGAAAAGGAGGTGGCAGCCAGGAAAAGGAGATAGCTCTGAGGAAGAGGAGATGGCAGTGAGGAAGAGGAGGGGGCAGTGAGGGAGAGGAGGCGGTGAGCAGGAAGAGGAGCTGGTGATGAAGAAGAGAAGGTGGCAGTGAGGAAAAGATGGCAGTGAGGAAGAGGTGGTAGCAGTGAGGAAGAAGAAATGGCAGTGAGGAAGAGAAGGTGGCGGCAAGGAAGAGGAGACGGCGGTGAGGAAGAGGAGATGGTGAACAGGAAGAGGAGGTGGTGGTGAGGAAGAGAAGGTGGCAGAGAGGAAAAGAAGATGACAGTGAGGAAGAGGTGGTAGCAGTGAGAAAAAGAAGGTGGCGGTGAGGAAGAGGAGGGGGCGATGAGGAAGAGAAAGTCATGGTGAGTTAGACAAGGTTGCAGAAAGGAAGAGATGATGATGAGAAAGAGGAGAGGACAAGGAAGAGGAGATGGCAGTGAGGAAAAGGAGCTGGTGAACAGGAAGAGGAGGTTGCGATGAGGTAGAGGAGGGGGCAGTGAGGAAGAGGAGATGGCAGTGAGGAAGAAGAGAAGGTAATGAGGAAAAGGAGATGGCGGTGAGGAAGAGGAGATGGTGAACAGGAAGAAGAGGTGGCGGTGAGGAAGAGCAGGTGGCAGTGAGGAAGAGGAGGTGGTGGTGAGGAAAAAGAGGTGGTGGTGAGGAAGAGCAGGTGGCAGTGAGGAAGAGGAGGTGGTGGTGAGGAAAAAGAGGTGGCAGTGAGGAAGAGGAGGTGGCGGTGAGGAAAAGGAGAAGGTAATGAGGAAAAGGACATGGCAGTGAGGAAGGGGAGATGGTAATGGGGAAAAGGAGGTTACAGTGAGGAAGAGGAGATGGTAATGAGGAAGAGCAGGTGGCGGTGAGGAAGAGGAGGGTCCCAGCACGGCAGCCTAGCACGCCTTCCTCCCCAGGCAGGTTCTGCGGGAACAAGCTGCCCGAGCCCATCATCTCCACCGACAGCCGCCTGTGGGTGGAGTTCCGCAGCAGCAGCAACTGGGTGGGCAAAGGTTTCTTCGCCGTCTACGAAGGTAGGGGGGAGCAGCGGGGCCCAGGGGGCGGCCGGGGGCCCGGGGGGGCTCAGGCTGCTGCTCCTCCCTTCCAGCCATCTGCGGGGGGGACGTCAAGAAGGACAACGGCCACATCCAGTCCCCCAATTATCCCGATGACTACCGGCCCAGCAAGGTGTGCGTCTGGAAAATCACCGTGTCCGAGGGCTACCACGTGGGACTGACCTTCCAGTCCTTCGAGGTGGGTCAGCATCCCCCCACAAATGAAATCGGGGTGTCCTGGTTCGGGGCAAATTTGGGAGAGAACCCCCAAAGGAGCTCCTCTAGGAGAGCAGATTCAAATTACTGTGACATCTTACTGTGCCATCTTTCTTACTGTGCCACCTTACTGTGCCACCTTACTGTGACACATTACTGTGACATATTACTGTGACATCTTCCTGTGACATCTTTCTTACTGTGACATCTTCCTGTGATATCTGTCTTACTCTCATATCTTCCTGTGACATGTTCCTGTGACATCTTTCTTACTGTGACGCCTTACTGGCCATCTTACTGTGACATCCATCTTATTGTGCTATCATTTTTACTGTGACATCTTACTGTGACATCTTACTGTGACATCCATCTTATTGTGCCATCATTTTTACTGTGACATCTTACTGTGACATCTTACTGTGACATCCATCTTATTGCGCCATCTTTTTTACTGTGACATCTTCATGTGACCTCTTACTGTGACATTTTATTGTAACATCTTACTGTGCCGTCTTTCTTACTGTGCCATCTTACTGGCCACCTTATTGTGACGCCTTACTGTGACATCCATGTTATTGTGCCATCTTTCTTACTGTGCCATCTTATTGTGACATCTTACTGTGACACCTTTCTCACTGTGACATCTTCCTGTGATATCTGTCTTACTGTCATATCTTCCTGTGACATGTTCCTGTGACATCTTTCTTACTGTGACACCTTACTGTGCATCTTACTGTGCCATCTTACTGTGCCACCTTACTGTGACATCTTTCTTACTGTGACACCTTACTGGCCATCTTATTGTGACATCCATCTTATTGTGCCATCTTTTTTACTGTGGCATCTTCATGTGACATCTTACTGTGCCATTTTATTGTAACATCTTACTGTGACATTGTTCTTACCATGCTGTCTTACTGGCCACCTTATTGTGACGCCTTACTGTGACATCCATGTTATTGTGCCATCTTTCTTACCACTATAAGAAAGTCACTGTCACATCTTATTGTGACATCTTACTGTGACGTCTTTCTCACTGTGACACCTTACTGTGACACGTTTCTCACTGTGACATCTTACTGGCCACCTTACAGTGACGTTTTTCTTACTGTGGCACCTTCCTGTGACACCTTTCTGTGCCCCCCTGACTGCGCCACCATCCCCTTGCCCCCAGATCGAGCGCCACGACAGCTGTGCCTACGATTACCTGGAGATCCGCGACGGCAGCAGCGACTCCAGCAGCCTCATCGGCCGCTACTGCGGCTACGACAAACCCGACGACATCAAGAGCACCTCCAACAAGCTCTGGATGAAATTCGTGTCCGACGGCTCCATCAACAAGGCCGGCTTCGCCGTCAACTTCTTCAAAGGTTTGGGGGGAGCTCTGGGGGGCGCAGGGGGTGCTGCAGCCCCCCGGCCGCTCACCCCCTGTGCCCTGCCCAGAGATGGACGAGTGTTCTCGCCCCAACAACGGCGGCTGCGAGCAGCGCTGCGTCAACACCCTGGGCAGCTACAAGTGTGCCTGCGACCCTGGCTACGAGCTGGCATCTGATAAACGCCGCTGCGAGGGTGAGTGCCCCCCTGAGACCCCCCCAAAACCCGCCCTGTGCCCCTTGTGGCGCCCCCAGCCCCGTGGAGGTGACGGGCGCTGGTGGTGCCGCCCTGCAGCCGCCTGCGGAGGGTTCCTCACCAAGCTCAACGGCTCCATCACCAGCCCGGGGTGGCCCAAGGAGTATCCCCCCAACAAGAACTGCATCTGGCAGCTGGTGGCGCCCACCCAGTACCGCATCTCCCTGCAGTTCGACTTCTTCGAGACCGAGGGCAACGATGTGAGTGGGGGGGAGCAGCCCCTGTCTGCCCCCCGTGCCACCCCTTACCCATGCCAGGGGTGCAGGCCCAAAACCCTCCAGCCACGGGCAGCCTTGCTGGCAGCACATTTGGGAGGTTTCCTCCTCTTTTGGGGAACAATTGGCTCCTACCTCAGAGCCCCCAGTCCCAAAACCCTCTAGGCACAGGCAGCCTGGCTGGCAGCACATTTTGAGGGGTTTTCTCCTCTTTTAGGGGACAATTGGCTCTTATTTCAGACCCCCCAGTCCCAAAACCCTCCAGCCACGGGCAGCCTTGCTGCCAGCACATTCTGGGAGGTTTTCTCCTCTTTTGGGGGACAATTGGCTCCTACTTCAGAACTGGGGGTGCAGCCCCAAAACCCTCCAGCCATGGACAGCCTGGCTGGTAGCACATTTTGGGACATTTTCTCCTCTTTTGGGGAACAATTGGCTCCTAATTCAGACCTGGGGGTGATCTCAGGGGCTGCTGGTGGCCCCCAGGGTGGCACCACGGTGTCCCCAGCCCCGTGTCACCCCCAGGTGTGCAAATATGACTTTGTGGAGGTGCGCAGCGGGCTCACAGCCGACTCCAAGCTGCACGGGAAGTTCTGCGGCGCCGAGAAGCCCGAGGTCATCACCTCCCAGTACAACAACATGAGGATCGAGTTCAAGTCCGACAACACCGTCTCCAAAAAGGGCTTCAAAGCCCATTTCTTCTCAGGTAGAGCTGCCTGGCCCCGGCACAGGCACCCCCTGCCCTCCCTCACCCAGCCAGGCCCCCCAAAACGCCGCTAACGCTTCCCTTGGCCACGCCGGGGGTGCAGCCCCAAAACCCTCCAGCCACGGGCAGCCTGGCTGGCAGCACATTTGGGAGGGTTTTCTCCTCTTTTGGGAAACAATTGGCTCCTATTTCATAACTGGGGGTGCAGCTCCTGGTCTCAAAACCCTTCAGCCACGAAGGGTTACTGGCAGCACATTTTGGGAAGTTTCCCCTCTTTTTGGGGACAATTGGCTCTTATTTCAGAAATAGGGGTGCAGCCCCTGGTCTCAAAACCTTCCAGCCACAGGCAGCCTTGCTAGCAGCACATTTTGGGGGCTTTTCTCCTCTTTTGGGGGACAATTGGCTCCTACGTCAGAGCTGGGCGTGCAGGCCCTGGTCTCAAACCCTCCAGCCATGGGCAGCCTTGCTGGCAGCACATTTTTGGGGCTTTTCTCATCTTTTGGGAGATAATTGGCTCTTAATTCAGCGCCCCCAATCCCAAAACCTTCCAGCCACAGGCAGCCTGGCTGGCAGCACATTTTGGGAGGTTTTTCTCATCTTTTGGGGAACAATTGGCTCCTATCTCAGAGCCCCCCGCCCCAAAACCCTCCAGGCACAGCAGCCTTGCTAGCAGCACATTTTTGGGGGTTTTCTCCTCTTTTTGGGGAATAATTGGCTCCTACTTCAGAGCTAGGGGTGCTCTCCGGGGCTCCCCAAGCACCCAGGGGATGCTGGGCTCCATCTGGGGACAGGGATGTGCTCAGTCTCGGATGCTGCACCCCTGGGGTGGCATTCCCGGGGTGGGGGGACGGTGACACCCCGCTCTGTGCTGCTGCTCCTGCTGCTGCTCCCGCTCTGCTGCACGGCCCCGGCTCCCTCCGCTCCCCGCGCAGGGCGCTCCGCATCCCGGCCTCAGCATCCAGAGCCATCGCTCCTCCCAAACACCATCCCCGGCCTCTCTCCCTGTCCGCTCTCCTCTCCCGGGCCACCCCTCCACGAGGCGGTGTCGCCTTCGGACGGGTTTGTGCGCAGGGATGGCGACACCACCAAACGCTGGACGCGCTGGGGGCTGCCACGGGACCCTCGTGCGCCGGGCGGTGCCCCGGGTGTGGCACGGTGCCCTGGAGGCCATCGCAGCTCTGAGGGACCCCTGAGCCGTTTTTGAGGGGCTCCGGCTGCGGGAGTGGCGTTCCCGGAGCGGCAGAGCCCCGCGGGCCGGGCACGGAGTGTCTTTGCTTTATGTGTTCAATGAAAACCAAGGCGAGGAGGGCGGCGCAGGGGGCCCAGCCGTCGGGAGCCGGCGCCCTCCACAAAGCGATTCCTCGGGGGATTCCTCGGGGAAGCCGAGCGGGACCACGGGGCAGCCGGGTGAGTCTCCGCTCGGAGCGCTTCGGGCTCCATCCTCATCATCCTCATCCCCTTTTTCCTCACCCCACGGGATATGCGGTGATAATAGATCATCAATCCATCTCCTCCGCCTTCCCCCGCTCAGGTCTCGGGCTTTCCCGGCAGCAGGACCAGCCTGGAGGACTCGGCCACTTCTGGTCCCTCCGGGGTTGCTCCCTGGGCAAAACCTCTCCTGTGCGGCCCCTTTTTGGCCGCGGAGGGTCCCCTCGGTGCCGCGGGGCAGCCTGGCCGTCCGGGCGCCCACTTTTCCCCGCTGAAGACGTGACCCCTTCCTCCTCCTCCTCCTCCTCCTCTTCCTCCTCCTCCTCCTCCCGGGATGCGCGTTCCTCCCGGGAATCCGCCACGGTGTCGGCATCCAGGTAGGTCCCCCCGGCTCTCTGCCGAGCCCCGGCGGCGCTGGGGGGTCCGCAGCGGGGGGAGAGGCGCTGCCGGGGGCTGCGGGGCGGTCGGAGCAGCCCGGAGCCGTCGGATGCCCGCGGGGGAGAACGGTGAGCGATGCCGGGTGGCGGCGAGCGAGCTGCTGGGAATAAAGGATCGCTAAGCGAAGACACCGAGACGCTGCGCTTCTTCCCGCTGCCGACTCTCTGCTGCTCTCGTCTCGCCCGCCCAGGCTCCCAGCTCCCCCTCCAGCCGTGCTGGAGCTGCTCTGAGCACAGGAGCCCCTTCCCAACCCCAATCGGGCCTTTCTGCCTCGCCTCCTCCTCCCTCGCACCGAGGAGACGCCAAGTTACAGCTTGAGAGGCGGCCGGGGGGTCGGGGCAGGACCCCCACTCACCGATGGCTCCGGGAGGGATCCCGGCTCCTCCCGGCCCCGCTGTGAGCTCGGAGAGGGGCGCTGGGGCCTCCGGTGCCCGCTTGCTGCTGCCTTCCCTCCCCACAACACCGCCCCGAGGGCAGGGGGAGCGATGGCACCCGGAGGGGTCTTTGGGAGGTGAATCTGCCCAGCTCGGGGTGACCCCAAACCCCTCCACTGCCATTCCTAGTCCTAGGAACAAACCCAAAGCCCAACCTCATCCTCATCCTCCTCCTCCTCTTCCTCCCCGGCCGCAGAGGGGCTCCCGGGGGTCCCCTCGCTGCTGCTTGCCCCCGGCTGCCGCTCCGCATGGCCCCCCCAGCCCCTCCCCGCCGCCCCCCGCGCCCCCATCGCTCCCCCCCTTCTCTCCCTCTCTCTCCGCAGAGAAGAAGCAGCAGCTGCAGCCGCCCAAGTCTCGCCCGCCCGGCCTCAAGTTCCGCATGCAGAAGCGGCCGCGGGGCCCCTCCTGAGCCGCTCCGTCCTCTCCGTCTTTCTCAGGAACGCCGCGGCCCCGGAGCCGTGCGGGAGCACGGTGGGACCGAGCCGAGCCGAGCCGAGCCACGCTGCCGGCCCCGGCAGCCTTTTGCTTGACAGAACTGGTTGTTGACCTTATTTTTATTTTTTTTTTTAACTTTTTTAAACTTTTTTTTTTTTTTTTTTTTTTTGGTTCTAAGCACCCCACCCCCTTTGGTTTTGTCATTGACCAGCTGACCTTGTTTGTTTTATTTTTTTTTCCCCCTCTCCCCCCCAATTTTTACCGTGTCTGTGACATTTCCTATCGATGAGTAAAGAGGGACTCCAGCGTCCTGGTCTTTCTTGTGCATCTTTGGTTGTCACTGTGTGTTTTTCTGCCTCTCCCCCCGTCCATCCTGGCAGCAGGTAATGGTGGCACCCATGGGTGAGCCCACGGGAGAGGAGGAGCCGTCGGTGCCCGCAGGGGCTGGGATGCTGGAGCTGCTTCGCTGCTGCCCGGGGGCGCTTGCTTGGCTGGAGGGCAGCGGGGCTGGGGGGCCTGGGGGGATGGAATTGCACCGTTCCAGGCTTTCCCAGCCCGCTCAGGGATCACTCTGCTCTCTCCCAGACAAGGATGAGTGCTCCAAGAACAACGGGGGCTGCCAGCATGAGTGCCTCAACTCCTTCGGCAGCTACGAGTGCCAGTGCCGCAGCGGCTTCGTGCTGCACGACAACAAGCACGACTGCAAGGAAGGTGGGTCCAGCCGGCCCCCCATTCCCTTGGGAACCCCCCAACCACCCCTCTGTGACCCTCCTGGCTGTCCCCACAGCTGGCTGTGACCACAAGGTGACGTCTGTCTCGGGGACCATCACCAGCCCCAACTGGCCCGATAAATACCCCAGTAAGAAGGAGTGCACCTGGGCCATCAGCACCACGCCGGGGCACCGCATCAAGCTGGTAGGGCTTGCGGGGTGGGGGGCACTGGGGTCACCTCTGCCGAGCCCTGACCTCACCCAGACCCTCCACAGAGCTTCTCAGAGCTGGATGTGGAGGCACAGCAGGAATGCACCTACGACCACCTGGAGATCTTCGATGGGAAGGACGCCAAGGCGCCGGCGCTCGGGCGCTTCTGCGGGGCCAAGGAGCCCGAGCCCATCGTCTCCTCGGGCAACAAGATGTTCCTCAAGTTTGTGTCTGATAACTCCATCCAGAAGAAGGGATTCGAGGCCACGCACAGCACAGGTACCTCCATGGGGGATGGGAAATGGGGTTATGGGGTGGGGGCACAGAGCCCCCAAACCCTAAACCCCATCTCCTCCTGCAGTGTGCGGGGGCCAGGTGCGCGCCGAGGTGAAGACCAAGGATTTGTATTCCCACGCTCAATTTGGGGACAACAACTACCCGGGGGGCTCGGACTGCGAGTGGGTGATCATGGCCGAGGAGGGCTTCGGCGTGGAGCTCATCTTCCAGACATTTGAGATCGAGGAGGAGGCCGACTGTGGGTACGACTACATGGAGCTCTTCGACGGCTACGACGGGACGGCCCCGCGCCTCGGCCGCTTCTGCGGCTCCGGGGTGAGCCTGGGATATGGGCTGGGGGGTGAGGAGTGAGGGTTCAAGGTGTGGGATGAGGCAGAGCCAGAGCAGTGTGGAGAAATCCCCACAAGAATTTGGTGTGGTGTGATAAATCTCACCCTCCATCGTGCAAATATTCCCACTCGCCATGGGTGCTCACCCCAAGAGTTCTTGTGGATCAGTAGTATGGAGAAATCCCACCATCCATAGTGCAAATATTCCCACCTGCTATGGGTGCTCACCCTGGGGGTGCTCGTGGATCAGGAGTGTGGAGAAATGCCCACAGGAATTTGGTGTGGTGTGATGATTCCCACTCTCCCCAGTGCAAATATTCCCAGCCTCAATGGGTGCTCGTGGATCAGCAGTGTGGAGAAATCCCCATGGGAATTTGTGTGATGATTCCCACTCTCCACAGTGCAAATTCCCACTCTGCACAGTGGAAATCCTGACGGGAATTTGGTGTGGTGTGATAAATCCCACTCTCCATCGTGCAAATATTTCACCCACCATGGATGCTCACCCCAAGAGTGCTCATGGATCAGCAGTGTGGAGGAATCCCCATGGGAATTTGGTGTATTGTGATGATTCCCACTCTCCACAGTGCAAATATTCCCAGCCACAATGGGTGCACACCCTGGGGGTGCCCGTGGATCAGCAGTGTGGAGAAATCGCCACGGAAATTTGTGTGATGATTCCCACTCTCCCCAGTGCAAATATTCCCACTCACCATGGGCGCTCACCCCAAGAGTTCTCATGGATCAGTCGTATGGAGAAATCCCCATGGGAATTTGTGTGATGATTCCCAATCTCCCCAGTGCAAATATTCCCACCTGCCATGGCTGCTCACCCCACAAGTGCTCATGGATCAGCAGTGCGGAGAAATCCCCACGGGAATGTGATGTATTGTGATGATTCCCACTCTCCCCAGTGCAAATATTCCCACCTGCCATGGGTGCTCACCCCAGCAGTGCTGGTGGATCTGAGCACCCCCTCCCTCCCCTCCGCAGCCCCCCGAGGAGGTTTACTCGGCCGGAGACTCGGTGATGATCCGCTTCCACTCGGACGACACCATCAACAAGAAGGGTTTCCACCTTCGCTACACCAGCACCAAGTTCCAGGACACGCTGCACACGAGGAAATGAGGGCCGGGGGTCCCGGCCCCGCCGCGGGCAGGGGAGGAGGAGGAGGAGGAGGAGGGCAGGGAGGACGGCGGGGAGCGCTGCCCCGCACAGACTGCACGGAGGAGGAGCACACAGCCAACCTCAGCACTCAAGACACGCTCGCACGGGGCCCCGGGGCTCGGGCGCCCACGGCACAGGGGGCACAGGGGGGGTCCCCGCCGGCAGCCGCCCACCCCGGGGCTGGGGAGGGGCCGAGCAGGACCCGCTGCCCTCCCCTGCCCCGGCCAAAGCTCTGAATGTACAAACCAGTAACCGGGAAGAGCCCAACACACACAAGGTGCTGTCTCTCTCTTGTACCCATGAAATAAATACCCTTGTACTTGGAGCGGGGGCAGCCGCGGCCTCTTTGCTTCCAGCCCGGCAGAACAGCACCCAAAATGGGGCTGGAATGGGGGGGAAGCAGCCAGGACCCTGCACGAACCCCAATCCTAAAAGGGGAGCCCCATCCTTGGGGTTCTGATGGAGCAGAGCCAGGAATTCCAACCAAGGTCCTGAGCAGGGCGGTGGGCTCGGAGCCCCCCAGGACTCTGCAGGTGGGTTCTGTCCCCCCACACCTTTATTTCGAGGTGTCTCTGAGGCAGCAGCCGCTGTGGGGTGGTTGGCAGGGTGGGTGGGTGGGTGCCACGTGCTGTGCCCACCGCGTGCTCCAGCGCGTGCCCATGGTGGCGGGCGGCAGATGGAGGGTGGGCTGTGCCACGGCCCCCGCGCCCACCGCGTGCCTCGACCCCTCCTGCAGCCCCTGCTCGCTGCTGCTGCTGCCACGGGGAGGCTGCTGCTCCCTCCGTGTGCCAGCCCTGGCACGCTCCATGGGCACAACCGGGATGGGCACGGGGGGTTTCATCCTGAGGGGGTTTCAGTCTCCGTGGGGCGAAGAGCTCGGGGGATTTTAAAGCGGCAGGATGAGGAGCAAGGGCCATAAACACAAACATGAGTTCCACCTCAGCGTGAGGAAGAGCTGCTTTCCACGGAGGGTGGCAGAGCACTGGGACAGCCCCAGGCGAGGGTGGAGTTTTCCTCTCTGGCCGCATTCCAAACGTGCTCCTGTGTCACCTGAGCCAGGTGACCCTGCCCGGGCAGGTGCGATGGACCTGGTGATCTCCAGGAAGTCCCTTCCAACCTGAGCTTTTCTCAGAGCTGCCGAGGGCCACCTTGTCCCCTCCCAGTCCCAGATCCCCGGATCGGTGTGGGGATTGTGGGGGGGTCTGAGCCACTCCTTGGGGTCCCGTGGGGGACAGAGGCGCGTCACACGGCCGGTGGCGACCGCACAGAGTTTATTGAAACACCTCCAGCACAGCACAGGGATGCTCGGGGAGGGGGAGCCGTTGTTGTAGAGCGTGCAGGGGGGACACAGAGAACGGGGGGCGGGCACCCCGGGGGGGCCGCACGCAAGCGCCATGCTGTCGACGGCTCACGCGGGGGGCGGCGGGTTTGGGGGGGCACGGGGAGGGAGGGGGGGCTGCAGATCCGTTCTCCCCTTCCCCGGCTCCTCCGGCTGCCTCCGGGGCCGCGGGGCCGGGGACGCGCAGAGCAGAGAGGGACGGGACGCGGGGGCGCGCCCGGGGGTCCCCCACGGCGTCCGAGCACCCCCCGTCCCCGGGAGCAGTTCAAAACCGGGGGGTGCTTCCAATATCTCCCTGAACCCCCTGGAATAGCCGGGGAGCCCCAGTCCCGGCTGGCAGGGCCGGGGCTCCCTGGGAGCTGCGCGAACCTGGGTGGGGGGATGCGGGGGACGCCGGAGGGAGGGGAAGGGGGTCCCGGAGCGGGGCAGAGCGCGGGGCTCACGCCAGCGAGGACGCTGCTGCTCGGCCAGTCCAGGAGATGAAGGCTTCCTCCCTCGGGGCGCGCAGCGGCGCGGGCTCTGCCTCCTCGCCGAAGCAGCGTCCCGGCTCCCCCGAGCCCACCCGTGTCCTCCACCCACCGGCGTCCGTGGGAGAAGCCCCCGCGGGCAGCGCCCGTCGCCCTGCCCGGCCCTGCCCGCCTGGGCCGCCTAACGGCCCACGCTGATGTTGCACGTCTTGCAGCTGGGGTCCTTTTTGGCGTTGGCGGTGGAGAGGCTCATGAGCTGGTGGCCGCTGATCTCCCCGAGCACGCCGAGGCTCAGGTCCACCGGCTCCGTGTAAATGACCTCCAGGATGCTGTCCTGGGCGTGGCGGTACACCAGCTCGCCCTCCTCCACGCAGCACGTCAGGAACTTGTTGGAGGAAATGTCCAGCTGGGGAAGGCGCTCCCGGCAGAAGAGATCCCCCGAGGAGCCCTTGGGCGCCAGGACCAGCACGACGTAGTGGTAGGCGGTGTACATGCAGTAGAAGTCCGCGAAGTAGAGGTTGGTGTTGGGGTTGAAGAGGCGCTGCGCCGGGATTTGGAAGCGGTACCGGCCGTAGGGCGAGTCCTGCGGGGGCTGCCCGGTGTTGAACTCGGTGTTGCAGCTGAAGAAGATGCCGTGCAGCATCCCGCTGGTGGGCGAGCCGTGGCTCCCGCTGTTGTCCTTCAGCGACGGCTTCATCACGTTCCCGCAGTGCATCCTGCCACGAGGACGAGGAGGAGGAGGAGGAGGAGGAGGAGAGACACACAGACAGGCACAGGCAGGGTCAGGGAATGCGCTCTGCGGGCGGGGAGCGTGGGCACTGGGGCTGGGGGTACCTGACGTGCTGGAAATACTCCTTGTGCTGGTTGCGGTAGAAGACGGAGAAGCGCAGCATGCGGCCGGCGATCAGCTCCGCTTTCTCCTGCAGCTGGGCTAGGTGCTCCTTGGCGTAGTCTGGGGACAGGCGCGGGGACATCAGGGCGTCTCCATCCCCCTGCAGCAGCCCATCCCTGCCCGCAGCTCCCCGCACCTCCTGCCTCCCACTCATCAGCTGCCGCTCCAACCGGCCCGGCTTGTGCCAGCTCCCGGTATCGCCCCCGTCCTCCTCCGGGCTCCCAGCTCCCAGCGTTTCCCCCATCCTCTCTCCCGGCTCGTGGCTACCGACATCACCCTCCATCTCCCCCGTGGCTCCCAGCACTGACCTCTCTTTGCTCCCAGCTCCTGAAATCGCCTCTGTTCTCCTTCCCAACTCCTGGGATCGCCCCTGTCCTCCCTCCCAGCTCCTGCCATCGCCCCTGTTCTCCCTCCTTGCTCCCAGCACTGACCCCCTTTCCCTCCCCAGCTCTTGGGTTCTCCCCTGTTCTCCCTCCCTGCTCCTGGAATCTCCCCTGCTTTCCCTCCCTGCTCCCTGTTCCAGGCATCGTCCCCGTCTTCCCTCTCAGCTCCAGGCATTGCCCTCTTCCCCCTTTTCTCTCCCAGTTCCTGGGGTCGCCCCTATTCTCCCTCCATGCTCCTGGGATCGCTCCCGTTCTCCCTCCCTGCTCCCGGCACTGACCCCTGTTCCCCCTCCCTGCTCTTGGGATCGCCCCTGTTTTCCCTCCCTGCTCCCAGCTCCAGGCACCATCTCCATCCTCCCCCTCGGCTCCAGGCATTGCCCTCTTCCCCCTTCCATCAACCCCATCATCCCTCCTGGCTCCCAGTCCTGGATTTTGCCCCTGTCCTCCTCATCCTCGCGGCTCCCAGCACCGCCTCCATCCTCCTCCCAGCTCCAGGCATCAACTCCATCCTCCTTCCCCACCGTCCCCATTCCCGGCCCAGCTCCCGCTTCCAGGAGCATCAATCCCGTCCTCCCTCCTGGCTCCCAGCACTGACCCCTGTTTTCCCTCCCTGCTCCCAGCTCCAGGCACCATCTCCATCTTCCCTCTCAGCTCCAGGCATTGCCCTCTTCCCCCTTTCCATCTCCCAGCTCCAGGCATCAACCCCATCCTCCCTCCTGGCTCCCAGTCCTGGATTTTGCCCCTTCCTCCTCATCCTCCCGGCTCCCAGCACCGCTTCCATCCTCCTCCCAGCTCCAGGCACCGTCCCCAACCCCGGCCCAGCTCCCGATCCCAGGAGCATCAATCCCGTCCTCCCTCCTGGCTCCCAGCATCGCCCCCGTCCTCCCCCCAGCTCCGGGCTGCTGGCATCGCCCCCGTCCTCCCTGCGGCCTCCCGGGGACGCCCCCACGGTCCCCGCTCACCCCCGGTGCAGAACTCCACGGTCTCGCTCCAGCCGGACACCAGGTACTCGCCGTCGCTCTGCTTGACCGCCGTCTGCACGGCCACGCTGTACTCGGTGCGGGGGCTCAGGAACCAGTGGCCCCGCACCGTCATGGGCAGCGGCACCGCCTTGGCCACCAGCTTGGTGGGGACATCCTGCGCCGAGCGGCGAGGGTCAGGCGGGACAGCATCCCCCCCGCAGCCCCCGGGTACCGCGCACCCCGAAATATCCACGGAGACCCCCCCCAAAATATCCACGGGCCGCTCCCCCTGCTCTGTGCCCACAGCGCTGCCCCAAACGTGTCCCCAAACGCTGCCGTGGGGACGCAGAGTCCCCGAGGTGGTTTCGGGGTCCCCCCGCTGCCGGTGGCATCTCGCGGTGTCAAGAGGCCACGGAGCAGCTCCGCACTGCAGAGCCGTTTCTGTGGCAACGGCGGATGCTGAAGTAGGGAGATGGAGGGGGAAAAAAAAAATCCCACCCCCCCCCTCCACCCCTTATTATTGGGGAGGAGAGAGAGGAAAAAAAAATAATGTTAAACATTAAATAGCATCACCGTGGCAACGGCGCTGCTAAAAACGGCCCGAATTAGTGACTCGCAGCGCGGGGAGGGGGAGCAGGAGCAGCTCAGCTCCCCCGCGGGGGCTCAGCGGGGTCCGCCACCCCCCGATCCCCGTCCCGGTCCCCTGCGCCAGCGTGTCCCGTGACGGGAATGACCCAAATTCAGCGCTAGAGAGGGCTAAGAGCCCGTTCCTCCCTGCCGAGCCCGTCTTCTCTCCCCGGGCAGGGGGTCCCGCGTCCTCCCCCGGCTCACCCGGTGCTTGAACTTGTTGGAATTCTTGTTCTCCTTCTTGTTGAGGTCGATGAAGTAGTGGGTGACCCTCTCCAGGTCCCCCTTCTCCATGGCCCAGGAGATGCGGAAGGAATCGCAGGTGATGTTGTTGATCTCGATGTTTTTGGGGGTGGACAGCAGCTCCATGGCCGGAGGGGCTGAGCTCCTGCGGAGAGGGGGGGGCACAGCGCGGGGTTCTGGGGGTGCCGAGCCCCCTCTGGCTGCCCACGCCGGCGCTGCCAAGGCTGCCCGCGGCGGAGCAGATGGCAGCGGGGTGGAAGGGCGGCCGGGAGCCAGGAATAGGCAGCGCAGGCAGCAGCAGGCAGCGGGACGCCGCCAACAAGCCCGGTCGGGTGCGGGGGCCCCGGCCGCTCCCCCGGGTGCCGCGGGGCCCCGGCGCGACGCCAGCGGGCGTTTCGGGGTTTGCTCAACACCGGGTGGGGAAAGAAAAACAAGGGGAGAGCCGAGGGAGTTGCTGGGAGAGGGGAGGGTTGGACGCAGGCACTGGAAAAGCTGGATCCGCCTTTGCCCCGGCCCGTGCCTCAGTTTCCCCGCGCCCCCCTAGGAAGGCGATTTGGGGGTGGGCGATGCCCGAGGAGGGGGGACAAGGAGTCACAGCCGTGCCACAGGAACGGGGGGCTCCAGGCGAGGGTGCCCCCCAAACCTTGGGTGCCAAGGTGCCACCGCCCCCTCCGTGTGCCCACGGCCACCCACGCCGCGCGCGTCCCCGTCACTCGGCACCCACGGCCACCCACGGCCACGTGTCCCCCCCAGCTGCTCCCCAAATCCGCTGTCACCCCCCGGCAGAGCCCTTGCGAAGGTCACCGCTCCGGGGACACGGTGCCACCTCGCTGCCCCGTCCGTCGCCGTGCCCGGCGGTGGCGCAGGAATTCCGCACCGGGGTTGTGCCGGCTGCGTCGTGTCACCGTGTCCCCTGAGAGACGCCGTGCCCGCCGTGTCCCCCTGCCCTCCGAGCATCCCCCGGCCGTGCCGTGGGCACGGAGCCCCAACGCCGCCGGGGCTCGGTGGGCGCTCCGGTGTGGCCGTGCCGGTGAGGCCCTTACCTGGCCGTGCCGGGGGGCTGCCGGGAGCCGCGGGGGTGCCGGTGCAGCGGCAGGGCAGGACACGGAGCCCCGGTGGGGCTGATCCAAGCGGGAAGGACGGAGGATGCCGGAGGGAGCGAGGTGGTACCCGGCGATGCCGCGTCGCTGCCTGCGGCTGATGCGAATGGGATCCTCCCAGCCAGCTCGGAAATAGCAAACACCCTCCAGAGGAGGGAGAGGAGAGAGAGGAAAAAAAAAAAAAAAAAAAAAAAAAAAGGGGGAAAAATAGATATCCAAGGAGCTGGGAGAGAAGGGGGAGGAAGGAAAAACCTCCCGGTTCTGCCAATGGCATGGAGGGATGCGTGCGGCGTCAGGTGATGGAGGCAGAGTGGGATGTGGGTGCAGATTGGGGGTGGATGGTGGGCAGGTTCTCACTGTTCCCCCCATTTTTGGGGCCGGGAGGGGGTGTCCCCATTGTCCTGCAAACGGCACAACCGGGACAATTCCCCCCCGGCCCCAAAAACGGGATGGAGGATGGAGGAGGTGCGTGGGAATGCTGGTACCCACACAGGACCCCCGCGGAATGGGGGTGCAGAGCCCAAGGGGGGCAGATGGACAGACGGACTTTTTGTTTTGCACGTGATAAACACTCTTCTTGGAGGGACAAAGCTTTTCTCGGGTGGGCGGGTGGGAGAGCACCCCAAAAATCTCATTGCTCCCCAAATTTCTGCGAGGGGGTGCCCACGCATGAACCCCCTCTGTGTGGGTGCCGGCTGGCTGTGGGGCTGCAGAGGACCCTGAGGGGGGTGGTCGCACTGCAGGAATCCCGTGAGGGTGTTAAATACAGAAAGAGTGACCCCCCCAAAAATGTCCCCCCCAGCGCTGCCCCCGGTGCCCGGTCCGGAGAGCCGGGCACTGCCCGTCACAAAGATGGCGCCACCGCCCTCACATCGGGTTGGGCAATGCCAACCACAAAGATGGCGGCTCATTGCCAAGCCCGCCGTGCCCTCAGCAAAGATGGCGGCGGCAGCGTCTCGCCAGGAAGGGCGCGCCGCGGATGACGCATGCGCAGTGAGGGCGGCGAGCCCGTGGCTGCCCGGGCAGGGTGAGGGGCGGCGTGGCGGGGGAGGGGGGCGGAATTTGGGGGGGTCCGGGGCGTCCTGAGGGGTGCGAGGAGAGGGGTGAGACCCATGGGGAGCGGGGGGAGAGCGGACCCTGTTTGGGGGTGTATGAGGGGTGGGAATGCTGGGGAGAGGGGTGAGAAGGGGAGGAGGGGGGTGAGATCCCTGGGGAGGGGGCGCCGGGGGGTCCTGAGGGGGTGAGGCCCGTGAGGAGGGGGCTGAGATCCCTGGGGAGGGGGAACAAAGGGGTCCTGTTTGGGGTGTGGGGGGGGCTGGGAAAGGGGGCACAAGGGGATCCTGCTTGGGGTGTATGGGGGGCTGGGAAAGCTGGGGAAGGGGGGACAAGTTGGGGGTGGAGGGGAGCTGGGAAACCTGGGGAGGGGGGAACGAGGGGGTTCTGGGGGGTGCAGGGGGAACAGAACCCCCCTGGGTCACGGGGATCTTGTTTGGGGGTGCAAGGGGGGTCATTACTGGGGTGGGTGTAGGACTGAATCCTGTTTTGGGGTTCATTTTTGGGGTGGGCGCAGTTCTGAGCCCTTTTTGGGGGTGCATGGGGTTCATTACTGAGATGGGTGTAGTTCTGAGCCCAGTTTGGGTGTTCATTATTAGGGTGGGTGTATTTCCAGGCGCAGTTTGGGGGTTCAGGCGTTCATTATTGGGGTGGGTGTATTTCTGAGCTCTGTTTGGGGGTCCAAGGTGTTCATTACTGGGGTGTGTGTATTTCCAGGCGCAGTTTGGGGGTGCAGGGGTTCATTATTGGCATGGGTGTATTTCCAGGCGCAGTTTGGGGGTTCAGGGTTCATTATTAGGGTGTGTGTATTTCTGAGCTGTTTGGGGGTTCATCACTTGGGTGTGTGTATTTCCAGGCGCAGTTTGGGGGTCCAGGGTGTTCATTACTGGGGTGGGTGTATTTCCAGGCGCAGTTTGGGGGTGCAGGGTTCATTATTTAGGTGTGTGTATTTCCAGGCACAGTTTGGGTGTTCATCATTGGGGTGTGTGTATTTCCAGGCGCAGTTTGGGGGTTCATCATTGGGGCGGGTGTATTTCTGAGCTGTTTGGGGGTTCAGGGGGTTCGTTATTGGATGGGTGTATTTCCAGGCGCAGTTTGGGGGTTCAGGGGTTCATTATTGGGGTGTGTGTATTTCCAGGCGCAGTTGGGGGTTCATTATTGAGGTGTGTGTATTTCCAGGTGCAGTTTGGGGGTTCAGGGGTTCCTCACTGGGGTGTGTGTATTTCCAGGCGCAGTGTGGGGGTCCACCTCCCCCTGAGCGTGCCCCCTGCCCGCAGCATGGCCGAGGGGGGCTCTGGCAGCTCGGGCTCCCCGGGCAGCCTCCGGCCGGGGGGGCCCCGGGGGGTGCTGGGCAGGCGCCCCCCCCGCGCCCCCCCTCAGCCCGGGCCGCCTGCCCTCCATCCGCTCCCGGGACCTCACCCTGGGCGGCGTCAAAAAGGTGAGAGAGACCCCCTCCCCAAATTGGGGGCACCCAGGGTCCAATCGGGTGACCCCCGGGGCAGGAGAGATGAGGAGGAGAACATAATTGATATTCGAAGGCTAAAAAATTTAATTATATTAATTTAATTATATTAATTTTATTATTTAATTAATAAGTTAATTAATTTTGTTATTTCATTATTTAATTAATTTTATTGTTTAATTATATGAATAGTATTAATAGAATATATGATATGATATATGATATAATTAATATAGTATAATATAGTATAATGTAATATAAATATAATGTCATATAAATATAATGTTATATTATATTATATTATATTATATTACATTATATTATATTACATTACATTATATTACATTACATTACATTATATTACATTATATTATATTACATTATATCATGCTATATTTATTATTACTATAATACATTATATTTGATTTTACATTATACTATATCATAGTATATCATACTATATTTATTATTTGTATTCTATTATTGTATTATATTAAATTATATTATAGTATATTATTATATTATGTTGTATTATGCTTTATATTATGTTATGTTATATTAATTATATTATAGTATATTATTTTATAGTGTATTATATTATTTATACTCTAATATTATATATTATGTAATATATAACTATATTATATGCATAAATAATATATACTATAATATTCCATGACACAATATACTATACTGTACCATAATATTCTATATTATATGCTATTATATAATATAGTATTATATAGTATTATATAGTATTATATACTATTATATTATATTATATTCTACTATATACTATTATATACTATACTATACTATTATATACTATTATATACTATACTATACTATACAATGCTATACTATACCATACTATTATATTACATTATATTATATTATATTATATTATATTATATTATATTATATTCTGGATTTGCTAAGTATTGAACTCTGCACACACTGCACAGAATCTCGTGACTTTTAGCTCACAGTCCCACCTCACATCACACACCTGGCCCTGATAGGCCAAGGAAATAAAACCCCATCACTTTGAGTAAACACTTTTTATATTGCATTTTATTTTTGCACAGCAAATGAGATAAGAATTGTTTTTCCTTTCCCTGAGGTTCAGGGAATGTGAAACCCAGAAATATTCCTGGAAAGAACTGTGCCTTGCTTTTCTGTGTGAGGAGAAATGTGGTGACACATTTCACATCTCACACCCCGTGTCCCCACAGTGGCTCTGGGGTGGCTGTGACAGCCTGGGGGGGTTGGGGATGATTTTTTCTCTCTGTTTTTCCCCCACAGAAAACTTTCACCCCCAACATCATCAGCAGGAAGATCAAGGAGGAGTGAGTGGTGGATCTGGGTGACATGGGGGGCACAGGGCTGGTTTGGGGTCTGGAGCATCTCTGAGGTGGGGCTGGTCGGTCTGGAGAAGGGAGGAGTGAGAGGGGATCCCATTGATCCATGGAAATATCCAAAATATCCATGGGAATTCTCAGATATCCAAACATTCATATAAATGTCTCAGGTACCATGGAAATATCCATATAAATATCCCGAATATTCACGTAAATATCCCAGATACCCATGGAAATATCCCAGTTATTCATGGAAATATCCCAAATATTCACATAAATATCCCAAAATCCCATGGAAATATCAATATAAATATCCCAAATATTCACATAAATATCCCAGATACCCATGGAAATATCAATATAAATATCCCAAATATTCACATAAATATCCCAGATACCCATGGAAATATCCCAGTTATCCATAGAAATATCCATATAAATATCCCAAATATTCACATAAATATCCCAGATACCCATGGAAATATCCCAGTTATCCATGGAAATATCCCAAATATTCACATAAATATCTCAGATACCATGGAAATATCCATATAAATATCCCAAATATTCACATAAATATCCCAGATACCCATGGAAATATCCCAGTTATCCATGGAAATATCCCAAATATTCACATAAATATCCCAGATTCCCATGGAAATATCCATATAAATATCCCAAATATTCACATAAATATCCCAGATTCCCATGGAAATATCCCAGTTATCCATGGAAATATCCCAGTTATCCATGGAAATATCCCAAATATTCATATAAATATCTCAGATACTATGGAAATATCCATATAAATATCCCAAATATTCACGTAAATATCCCAGATTCCATGGAAATATCAATATAAATATGCCAAATATTCACATAAATATCCCAGATTCCCATGGAAATATCCCAGTTATCCATGGAAATGTCTGAGATATCCATGGAGACATCCCAAATATCCATATAAATATCCCAAAAGCCCATGGAAATACCACAAATGTCCATATAACTATACTAAATATCCATATAAATATCTCAGATATCCATGGACATATCCCAGGTTACCCATGGAAATGTCTGAAATATCAATGGAAATATCCCACATATCCATGGGAATTCCCAGATATCCTTATAAATATCCAAATATTCACATAAATATCCCAGATACCCATGAAATATCCCAGTTATCCATGGAAATATCCCAAATATCCATATAAATATCCCAGATATCCATGGAAATATCCCAAATATCCATGGAAATAGCCTGAATACCCATGGAAGTTCTCAGATAGCTCTATAAATATCCCAACTATCCATGGAGATATCTCAGCAATCCATATGAATTTGCCAATATCCATGGAAATATCCGAAATGTCCATGTAAATATCCCAAATATCCATATAAATATCCCAGAATTCATACAAGTATCCTAAATATCCATGGAAATGTCTGAGATATGCATGTAAATATCCCAAATATCCATATAAATATCTCAAATATCCATGGAAATATCCCAGTTATCCATGGAAATGTCTGAGATATCCATGGAAATATCCCAAATATTCACATAAATATCCCAGATACCCATGGAAATATCTCAGTTATCCATGGAAATATCCCAGTTATCCATGGAAATAGCCTGAATACCCATGGAAGTTCTCAGGTATCTATATAAATATCCCAACTATCCATGGAGATATCTCAGCATCCGTATGAATTTGCCAAATATCCATGGAAATGTCTGAATATCCATATAATATCCCAAATATCCATATAAATATCTCAAATATCATGGAAATTCTCAGATATCCATATAAATATGCACACCAATATCCCAAATACCCACACCAATATCTCTGGGTGATGTACAGAGATCTCTTCCCCAGGCCCTGTGTCCTGGCAGGGGCAGGACTGGGGGTGATGTGGGGGTGATTTGGGGGTGCTGTGGGGCTGATGTGGTGCTGATATGGGGGTGCTGTGGGCTGATTTGGGGCTGATGTGGTGCTGATATGGGGGTGCTGTGGGGCTGATTTGGGGCTGATGTGGGGCTGATTTGGGGGTGCTGTGGGGCTGATGTGGGGCTGATATGGGGCTGATGTGGGGGTGCTGTGGGGCTGATATGAGGGTGATGTGGGGGCTGATATGGGGGTGCTGTGGGGCTGATTTGGGGATGATGTGGGGCTGATTTGGGGGTGCTGTGGGGCTGATGTGGGGCTGATGTGGGGGTGCTGCGGGGCTGATGTGGGGGTGCTGTGGGGCTGATTTGGGGGTGCTGCGGGGCTGATTTGGGGGTGCTGTGCCCCCTCTGCCCCAGGCCCCGTGAGGATGTGGCGGTGAAGAAGGAGAAGAAGGAGCGGGAGCGGCAGCGGGACGGGCACGGCCGGGGCCGCCACCGGCCCGAGGTCATCCAGTCCCACTCCATCTTCGAGCAGGGCCCCGCTGAGATGATGAAGAAGAAAGGTAAGGGGAGCTCCCCTCTGGGGGTTTTTGGGGGGGTTCCCACCTTTGGGATGACCCTGGGCTGCTCCTGTGTCCCCAGCAGGCTCCTGGGACCGGAGCGTGGACGTGTCCGACTTTGGTCCTTCCCACATCATCAACATCAAGAAGGAGAAGAGGGAGACGGACGAGGAGACCAAACAGATCCTGAGGATGCTGCAGAAGGACGATGTCAGTGGGCATGGAAGGGGTGGCTTTGTTGCCATCGGGGGTGCTGAGTGTCCCTTGTGTCCCTGCAGTGGTGCTGAGTGTCCCTTGTGTCCCTGCAGTGGTGCTGAGTGTCCTCTGTGCCACTGGGGTGATGCTGAGTGTCCCTTGTGTCCCTGCAGTGGTCCTGAGTGTCCCTTGTGCCACACAGGCAGGGGTTGAGTGTCCCCTGTGCCACTGGGGTGATCCTGAGTGTCCCCCGTGCCACTGGGGGGTGCTGAGTGTCCCCTGTGCTACCAGGGCAGTGCTGAGTGTGCCCCGTGCCACCAGGGCAGTGCTGAGTGTCCTCTCTGCCACTGGGGTGATGCTGAGTGTCCCCTGTGTCACCCAGGCAGTGCTGAGTGTCCCCTGTGCTACCAGGGCAGTGCTGAGTGTCCTCTGTGCCACTGGGGCAATGCTGAGTGTCCTTTGTATCACCAGGGTGATCCTGAGTGTCCCCTGTGCCCCAGGGGTGCTGAGTGTCCCCTGTGCCCCAGGGGGTGCTGAGTGTCCCTTGTGTCACCGGTGGGTGCTGAGTATCCCCTGTGCCACCCGGGGGTGTTGAGTGTCCCTTGTGTCACCGGAGCAGTGCTGAGTGTCCTCTCTGCCACTGGAGTGATCCTGAGTGTCCCCTGTGCCCCTGGGCAGTGCTGAGTGTCCCCTGTGCCCCCGGGCAGTGCTGATGTCCCCTGGCTGTCCCCACAGTTCCTGGATGACCCGGGGCTGAAGAACGACATCCGGAACAAGCCGGTGCAGCTGCCCCTGGCACACTCGGGGTGGCTCTTCAAGGAGGAGGTGGCAGAGCAGGAGGACACTCAGCCATGGCTGCCTGCAGCCAAGGAGGAGAAGATGGAGCTGGACCCACCAGCAGTGAAAGGTGGGGCAGGGCTGGGCTGGGCTGGGCTGGGCCAGGTTGGGTGGGTTGGGTTGGGTTGGGTTGGGTTGGGTTGGGTTGGGTTGGGTTGAGCTGGGTTGGGAGAGGTAAAACCAGCAAGAACTGCTAATTCTTGTATCTGAGTATAAAACCTCAGTCTCCTCACTTTCAAAGTGTAGAAGGAGACTTTCAAAGGATAATAGTAACCCAGTGCTCTTAGGAGCCACTCATCCTGGTGCAAATCCAAGTGATGGACCTCTCAGTAGTCCTAAACACATTCATACCCTTAACCCCAGTAACCCTCTCCACCCCCATCCTATTTCCTCTTCTATCCAACAACCTCAAGAACACCCCCAGCACAATCACAAACACAATCAAAACCTCCTTCTTAATCAGCCTAATCCCAATAAAAATCCGCATCCACTCTGGAGCAGACAGCCTCACCTCCTTCTGAGAGTGAAAATTCATTACAAACTTCAAAATCCCCATCAGCCTAAAAACAGACTTCTACTCCCTCACCTCCTTCCCCATTGCACTGTTCCTATAGTGATCTATCCTACAATTTGCAACGTGATACATGGCCTCAGACCCCTACATTACATATTTTTCACCTACCTACTATTCTTCTTAATTGCCTCATCATCACCAACAACCTGGGCTGGGCTGGGCTGGGCTGGGCTGGGCTGGGTTGGGTTGGGTTGGGTTTGGCTGGGCAGGACACACAGCAGGGACAATCTGGGGGTGTCCCCTGTTCCCCGTGCCCCCTCTGCAGTGAAGGAAGAGCCCTGTGAGGAGGATCCCAAGCCAGCCCAGCCCAAGGGCCCCCCCGGGTTCCCACGGGATGTGTCAGCAGCAGAGCTGCTGCAGAGGCTGAGCCTGGCCCAGGAGGAGGAGCTGCTGTTCCTGCAGCTCCCTGACACCCTGCCAGGGCAGCCCCCCAGCCACGACTCCAAACCCAGCAAGGCTGAGCTGCACAGCGAGGACGGGCAGGTGCTGCTGGTGAAGCAGGAGAAGAGCCAGGTAGGGCACGGTGGGGGTGTCCCCTCCTCCTCATCCTCTCCCCTTCTGTGGTGTCTCCTCCAAGCCCATGAGGATGTGCCCCCATCCCATTGTGTCCTTCCCAGCCCATCCTGTGATGTCCCTCCATTCCATGGTGTCACTGTCCTCCCATCCCGTGGTGGCCTTTCTACTGTATCCCATGATGTCTCCCCCTCATCCCATGGTGTCATCTTCCCCAGTCCCCCGGTGACCTCCCTGCTATCCCATGATGTCCCCCCCATCCTGTGGTGTCCTTTCTCCTCCAATCCTCTGCTGTCCCCTTATCCCATGGTGCTGTCCCCCCCAATCCCGTGGGGTGATCCCAATTTCACAAGATGATCCCAGTCCCATGCTGTGATCCCATTCCCAAGGGCTGATCCCATTCTCAAGGGCTGATCCCAGTCCTGAGGGCTGATCCCAATCCCAGGGACTGATCCCAGTCCCAGTGGGGTTATCCCATTCCCAAGGGCTGATTCCAGTCCCAGGGCCTGATCCCAGTCCTGAGGGCTGATCCCATTCCCAAGGGCTGATCCCAGTCCCAGTGGGGTTATCCCATTCCCAGTGGGCTGATCCCAGTCCCAGGGGCTGATCCCAGTCCTGAGGGCTGATCCCATTCCCAAGGGCTGATCCCAGTCCCTGTGAAGTTATCCCAGTCCCAGGGGCTGATCCCATTCCCAAGGGCTGATCCCAGTCCCAGGGGGGCTGATCCCAGTCCTGAGGGCTGATCCCAGTCCCAGTGGGGTTATCCTATTCCCAAGGGCTGATCCCATTCCCAAGGGCTGATCCCAGTCCCAGTGGGATAATCCCATTCCCAGGGTCTGATTCCAATCCCAGGGGCTGATCCCAGTCCTGAGGGCTGATCCCAATTGGATGATCCCAGTCCCGTGGGCTCACCCCAGTCCCGCTGTGCCCTTGCAGGAGGCCAAGCAGGCAGAGAACATCTGCACCCTGGCCGACCTCCCCGAGGGCCAGGTGGGGAAGCTGCTCATCCGAAAGTCGGGCAAAGTGCAGCTGGTGCTGGGCAAGGTCACCCTGGACGTGACCATGGGCACCCCCTGCTCCTTCCTACAGGTATGGAAGGGACACTGGCACCCAATCTGGGGGGTTTCACCCCAAAATAACCCCAACTGGGGGGTCGTGCTGGCTCTTGGCCCTGCTGACAGTGGGGAGGGGTCCTGCTGGTCCCCTCTGGGGGTCTCCCAGCGGTTGCTGTCCCTCAGGGCTGTTTGTGCCCCCTGGAACAGGAGCTGGTGTCCGTGGGCATCGGGGACAACCGCACGGGTGAGATGATGGTGCTGGGCCACGTCAGGCACAAGCTCGTCTGCTCCCCGGACTTTGAGGCTCTCCTGGAGCACAGGCACCGATAGCCCAGGGGGTCCCAGGCCCCCCAGACCCCAGGATGGACCCTCAGCCCCTCCAGATGTGCCTTGGGACGTGGGCAGGGGGCTGGGATCCCAATCCCGTGCTGTGATCCTGAGGGATCCAGAGCCAGCTCCCAGCTGGTGTCCGGCCGTGTCCCCCACACCAGCGGCTCCCCCCAGTGCCAAACGGGGATCTTGGGGTGTGTGGGGGGCTCTGGGGTGTCCCCCAGCTCTGTGGACACGTTGGTGGGAGCAGGACACACCTCCTGGGGGAAAAACCTGGAATAAAAGCTCTGTTCCCCCTGTGTCAGTCTGGTTCTGTCACCTCTGCTGGGCCCTGCAGGGCCTTGGGGTGGGGCTGCAGAGGGTGGGGGGCACTGGGTGACCCCACCCTGTCCTGGAGGGTGACAGAGCTGTCATCGTGCAGCCAAAGGTCCCTGGGTGCCACCAGCCCCTGGGCAGGGAAAGGGATGGGGGCACTCTCCCACCCCATCCCATCTTAAACCCCCTCCCCATCTGACCCTACCCACCCAATTCCATATTATCCCAATTCCATATTATCCCAATTCCATATTATCCCCCACTCCTGCCCCATCACACCCCATCCTTCCCATCCCGTATTACCCGTGCTTCCCATCCCATCCCATCCCATCCCATTCCATTTTACCCTCTGAATTCCATCTTAACCCTCTCCTGCCCATCCCATATTACCCCCATTCCCACCCCACCCTGTTTTACCCCCAAATTCCATCTTAACCCTCTCCTGCCCATCCCACACTACCCCTGTTCCCACCCCATCCATTTTACCCCCTGAATTCCATCTTAACCCTTTCCTGCCCTTCCCATTTTACCCCCAAATTCCATTTTAACCCTTTCATGCCCATCCCATCCCATTTTACCCCCAAATTCCATCTTAACTCTCTCCTGCCCATCCCATGCTATTTTACCCCCCCCGATTCCACCGTACCCCTTTCCTGCCCATCCCATTCTACCCCACCAATTCCACCTTAACCCTCTCCTGCCCGTCCCATTTTACTCCCCAATCCCATATTATCCCCCCATCGCACTTTCCGTTCCTCCCGTCATGTCCGCGCCCTAGTTTGCATAACCCCGCCCAGTTTCCATTAACCACGCCCCCTTTCCCACCCCCGCCCTTTCCTCGCGCGCTTCCCTCCGCCCGGGCGCGCGGCGTTGTGGGCGTGTCCTCGGCGCCGCCCAATCAGCGCCGCGTCCGCTCGTGGGCGGGGCCGCGCGTGCGCTCGGGGCGGCGGCGGCGGCGTGGCCGCGGCTCCGGGCGCGCCTCGACGGGGCGGCCATGGACCCGCCGCGGCCCTTCCGCCCGCCGCGGCCCTTCCGCCCGCCCCGGCCCGGGCCCGGGCCCGCCGTGCCCATGGCCAGGGGGCTCCGCGGCCTCGCCGCTTTCTCCCCTCGCCTGCCTTCGCCCGGCCCCGCTCAGCCCCGAGCCGCGGCCTCGCCGTTCCCCGCGCTGTTCCGCGGGCTGGGCCTGGAGGACCGGCCTCTGGAGCGGCCCCTCGGTAGGTGCCGGTGGTGCGGGGGGCGCGGTGGGCCCCGCTGCGCCGCTCACGGTGGCCCTGCTCCCGCAGGCCGGGGCGGCGCTGGCGATGCGAAGGCTGCGGCTCCGCCCGGCCCGGTGCAGCGGCAGAAGGAGGAGGAGAAGGACAAGGGGGCAGAGCTGGCGGCGCTCCCCACGCGTGGGCAGTGAGTCCGCCACAGCCCTGGACCCCCAAACCCTCAGTGCCCGCCCTCCTCTGGGCCGTTCTGTCGCTCTCCATCTTTTTTGTCCCCCTGTATCTTTTCTGTCCTTCCTGCCCTCATTCCTTCTCCCCTTCCTTCCCCTCTGTCTCCCCCTGCCCCATAACTCCGCCCTATTCCCTTATTCCCTCTGTTTTCCCCATCCCCCCCGTCCCTCCCATCCCTTTATCCCCGAACTCGGCTGTTTGAGCCCCCAGGCTGCAGTGGGGCAGGAGGAATGGGGGCATTTCGGGGGGTCGCGGTCGTCGCTGGGGGTTTGCAGCCAGGCCACCCCCAGTGTGTCCCCAGCGTGTGCCAGGGCTCACCGCAGCCCCCCCTGGGGACGCAGGATCCTGTGGAAAGGCAGAGGGGACGCGCTGCCCACCCCGCCTGGACGAGCCGTGCCCGCCCCGTGCCCACCCAGCCCCCAGCCCTGCCCGACGCCCGTGCCCACCCCGGAGACCCCCCCAACTGCTGCCAGGCCGTGAGTGGCGTCCCCAGCCCCGCGTTTTGGGGTGCAGGTGCTGCTGGGTCGCCGCTGAGCCCCTGTCCCTCGCAGGGCCCAGGGGACCAAGGCGGTGGCCAAGGGAGCCGCCATCCCCGTGGGGCTGAACTTTGTGAAGATCCACTGCCAGAACGAAGCTGTCTACCAGTACCACGTGACCTTCAGGTGATAATGGGGGGCCGGGGTCCCCCACAGCCCCTCGAGGTTGGGGTGTCCCCATGCAGAGCCCTCTGCGTCCCTCACGCTGTTCACGCTGCCGTGAGGTGGAGCGGCCCCAGCACAACGAAGAGCTCTGGGTTTTGGCCTTCAGGGGGGATTTTTGGGGGGCTGAGCAAGGTCTGGGGGGGCAGAGGAGGGAGAAAAGGCCCCTGTGTGCCCCCAGCCCCGAGGTGGAGTGCAAGGCTGCCCGCTTTGCCATACTGAAGGAGCAGCACGCCGTGACCGGCGACGTGATGGCCTTCGATGGCTCCATCCTCTTCCTGCCCATCCAGATCCCCAAGGTAAGGGGTAAGGGGGTCTCCCCCGGTTTGGGGGTACGGGGGTGCCCCTGTTTTGGGTGGGAGAACCCCCTCTGGCCCTGCCAAAGGTCAGCCTGAAGGCTCAGAAGAGCGGCAACGGGGAGGAGATCTTCATCAACATCCAGATGACCAAAATCCTGGAGCCCAGCTCGGATCTCTGCACCCCCTTTTACAACGTGGTGTTCCGCAGGTGGGAGACCAGAGAGAGCTCAGGGAGGAGAGCCCTTTCCTCCTCCTCTTCCTTCCTGCCAGTCCTCATCCAGCCCTGCTTTTCCTGCTTTTCCTTCCTTAGGGTGATGAAAATCCTAAACATGAGCCTGGTTGGGAGACATTTCTTTGAGCCTGCCCAGGCCACCACCCTACAGAAATACAGGTGGGTGTTGGCGCAGAGTCATCCCTGTTTCCCTGGAAACTGGGACGTGTTCCCAGGTCAGCCTGACTTTGGCTGTTCTGACAAGTTGGGAGCTGGGAAATGAATCCCTGAGTTTGGGGGGTTCCTTGGCTGCTCTGGGCTAAGCCAGGCCTCTTTCCCTTTGGGCACAGCCTCCACATCTGGCCGGGGTACGCCGTCAGCATCCGGAGGAAGGACGGGGGGCTCTTCCTCATGGTGGACGCCATCCACAAGATCATCCGCAGCGAGTCCGTGCTGAGCGTGATGTGAGGGAGCAACAAAACCCCCAAAGCTCTGGGCACAGAGCTGCTGTTTGAATTTTGGGATTCCACAGAGGGGGAGCATTCCGTGCCTCTCCTGTTTTCCCCAGGCAAACCATCCACTCGCAGAGCCAGAGGACGTTCCAGGACGAGTGCACCAAGCAGCTGGTGGGGAGCGTGGTCATGACGCGCTACAACAACCGCACCTACCGCGTGGACGACATCGACTGGGACAAGACCCCCAAGGACACCTTCACCCTGGCCAGCGGGCAGGAGATCACCTTTGTTGAGTACTACAGGTGAGAGAGCTGCTGGATCACCCCCTGGGAACGGGCAGGGCTGGTCTGAGGTGGGGCAGTGGGAGCTGGGAGGTTTTGCTGCCCACGGCGAGGGTTTGGGTTTCCGTTGCAAAGTGAAATTCCAGGCTTGTGTGACCATGCTGTTTTTCCAGCAAGACGCACGGGATCACCATCAGGGAACTGGACCAGCCCCTGCTCGTCCACAAGCCCAAGGAGAAGCAGACACCAGAGGGGAGGGTGAGCCAGGCACAGCGATCCACAGGCTGCTCTGGGATCCTGCAGCCCAGAGAAATCCACGGGCTCCTCCAGCCCAGAGAGATCCATGGGTTCCTCCAGCCCAGAGAGATCCACAGGCTGCTCTGGGATCCTGCAGCCCAGAGAGATCCACAGCTTCCTCCAGCCCAGAGAGATCCATGGGCTGCTCTGAGCTCCTCCAGCCCAGAGGGATCCACGGGCTGCTCTGGGCTCCTCCATGGGCTGCTCTGGGCTCCTTCAGCCCAGAGAGATCCATGGGTGGCTCTGAGCTCTTCCAGCCCAGAGAGATCCATGGGCTGCTCTGAGCTCCTCCAGCCCAGAGGGATCCACGGGCTGCTCTGGGCTCCTCCATGGGCTGCTCTGGGCTCCTTCAGCCCAGAGAGATCCATGGGTGGCTCTGAGCTCTTCCAGCCCAGAGAGATCCATGGGCTCCTCCAGCCCACAGCGATCCACGGGCTCCTCCAGCCCAGAGAACTCCATGGGCTGCTCTGAGCTCCTCCATGGGCTGCTCTGGGCTCCTCCAGCCCCTGGGGAGAGCAGGGATTCTGCCCCTGGAATGCTGACAGTGCCTGTCCCTCCCTGCAGTGCCAGCTGAAGATGGTGCTGCTCGTGCCAGAGCTCACCTTCCTCACCGGCCTCTCCGACCTGCGCAAGAACAGTCGCATGCTGAAGGTCAGAGCCTTTCTCGTGCCCTGCTCCCAGCTTTGCCCAGGGTTTGGGGGGACCCCTGCCCTGCTCCCAGCTTTGCCCAGGGTTTGGGGGGACCCCTGCCCCGCTCCCAGCTTTGCCCAGGGTCTGTGGGGAGCCCTCCCTGACCTGTGGGTGTTGCTGGTGCAGGAGGTGATGTGGGAGATGGTGCAGAGTCCCCAGCAGCACTACCAGCGCCTCACCGGCCTCCTGCGCCGCATCCGCGACACGCCGGAAGCCGCCCGGGAGCTGCAGCGCTGGGGGGCTGGTGCTGGACACCGACATCTACAGGGTAAGGGCTCCGGGGCTTCTGGCCTTCCCCTGGCCCCCAGGCAGAGGAGGCAGCTCCGCAGATTCCCGCTCTGCCCAGACCCAGGGTCACGTCCTGCCCGCGGAGCGCGTCAACCTGCGGCACCGCTCCTTCCTTCCCGCCGAGGAGCTGGGCTGGCACCCGCGAGGTGACGAAGGAGGTGCCCATCGCCGTGGTGAGCAGAGCCCGCCCTGCCGGGCGCAGCTGGGCTGGGTTTTCCCGAGCGCTGAGCCCCTTTCCAGCACGAGCCCTTCCCTTGTTTGTGTTGGATTGGCGCTCCAGCCTGTTTTTCCCGAGGAGGTGGAGGTATGTGGCTGTGGTGTCTGCGTTCCCGCCTCGTCCCAGGGTGGAGGGAGCTTTTCACATGCAGGAATTGGCTGCAATTCAGTCCAAATTTCTCTTGGGCCACTTTCCCTTTTCTAAATTCCCCTCTGTGCTCTAGGTTCTTCTTGGGCCACTTTCCCTCTCCCAAATTCCCCTCTGTGCTCCAGATTTCTCTTAGGCTACTTTCCCTATCCCAAATTCCCCTTTGTGCTGCAGGTTCCTCTTGCCCCAAATTCCATCTCACAAATTCCCCTTTGTGCTGCAGATTTTTCTTGGGTCACTTCCCTCTCCCAAATTCCCCTCTGTGCTCCAGATTTCTCCTGGGCCACTTTCCCTTTTCCAGATTACCCTCTGTGCTCCAGATTTCTCTCTTAGGCTACTTTCCCTCTCCCAAATTCCCCTTTGTGCTGCAGATTTCTCATGGGCCACTTTCCCTCTCCCAAATTCCCCTTTGTGCTCTAGGTTCCTCTTGGCCCAAATTCCCTTTTCCAGATTCCCCTCTGTGCTGCGGGCTCCTCTTGGGTCACTTTTCATCTCCCAAATTCCCCTTTGTGCTGCAGATTTCTCCTGGGCCACTTTCCCTTTTCCACATTTCCCTCAGTGCTGCAGGTTCCTCTAGGCCAAATTCCCTCTCCCAAATTTCCCTCTCCCAAACTCCCTGCTGTGCTCCAGGTTCTTCTAAGCCCACTTTTCCTCTCCCAGATTCCCCTCTGTGCTGTAGGTTCCTTTTGGCCCAAATTCCCTCTCCCAAATTTCCCTCTCCCAAACTCCCCTCTGTGCTCCAGGTTCCTCTGGGCCCACTTTCCCTCTCCCAAATTCCCCTCTGTGCTTGGTAGGTTCCTCCTCTCCCAAACAAGAGCTGCATGGGTTGGGTTGCAGAAACACCCCCAAACCACGGCCTGTGCTGCCTTTTCTCCCAGATCTCCATCAATTCCTGGCTCCTGATCTATCCCAAGAGGCTGCAGCACCTGGCCAAGGACCTGCTGGCGTCCATGAGGAGCAGCTGTGGGGCCATGGGGATACAGGTGGGGCAGCCCTTGGTGCAGGAGCTGCGCGATGATCGCATCGAGACCTACGTGAGGGCCATCCAGAGCTCCCTGGGCAGCCAGGTGAGGAGCAGGAGATCTTTGGGAGGGTGGGATGGGAGTCTAGAGCATCCAGAGCTTCTTCAGGAGTCAAGTGAGGAGCAGGGAGATCCCTAGGGGATCACTGAGAGGGTGGGCTGGGAGCCTAGAGCATCCAGAGCTCCTTGGGAAGCCACAAGGAGCAGCCACAGGATCCCCTGGGGGATTTTTGGGAAGGTGGGATGGGAGCCTAGAGCATCCAGAGGTTCTTGGGAAGCCAGCTGAGGAGCAGGGAGATCTTTGGGAGGGTGGGATGGGAGCCCAGACCATCCAGAGCTCTTTAGGAAGCCAGATGAGGAGAAAGGAGATCTTTGGGAAGGTGGGAAGAGAGCGTAGAGAATCCAGAGCTCCCTGGGAAGCCAGGTGAGCAGCAGGGACAGCCTTGGAGATCTTTGGGAGGGTGGGATGGGAGCTTAGACCATCCAGAGGTCCTTGGGAAGCCACAAGGAGCAGGGAGATCTTTGGGAGGATGGGATGGGAGGCCACATCAGGGCAATCCAGAGCTCTTTGGGAAGCCACAAGGACCAGGAACATCCCTGGGGATCTTTGGGAGGGTGGGATGGGAGCTTTGACCATCCCGAGCTCCTTGGGAAGCCAGGTGAGGAGTAGAGATCATTGAGAAGGTGGCATGGGAGTCCATGTCAGGGCCATCCAGAGCTCCTTGGGGAACCAGGTGAGGAGCAGGGACAGCCCTGGAGATCACTGAGAGGGTGGGATGGGAGCCCAGACCATCGAGAGCTCCTTGGAAAACCACAAGGAGCAGCCACAGGATCCCCTGGGGGATTTTTGGGAAGGTGGGATGGGAGCCCAGACCATCCAGAGGTTCTTGAGGAGACAGGTGAGGAGCAGGAACATCCTTGGGGGATCACTGGGAGGATGGGATGGGAGCTTTGACCATCCAGAGTTCTTTGGGAAGCCAAGTGAGGAGCAGGGAGATCTTTGGGGATCTTTGGGAAGGTGGGATGGGAGCCCAGACCATCCAGAGCTCCTTGGGAAGCCAGGTGAGGAGTGGGGATCATTGAGACGGTGGCATGGGAGCCCATGTCAGGGCCATCCAGAGCTCCTTCAGAAGCCAGGAGAGGAGCAGGGACAGCCCTGGGGGATCTTGGGAAGCACTGGAGGAGCTCATCCTGCAGAAGAAGGTGGCATGGGAACTTTATTTTTCCCTAAAAATCCATGACAGGGGCGTGAAGTCAGGTGGGGTTGGGAGCAAAGGACAGGACGAGAGGGAACAGGCCCAAGGGGAGCTGCTCAGGTTGGACACCAGGAGGAATTTTTTCATGGAAAGGGGGTTTAAATATAGGTTAAATGTCCCTTCATGGAAAGGGGGATAAATACCGGAAAAGTGGTTAAATTTTCTATCACGGAAAGGGGGTAAATACAGGAAAAGTGGTTAAATTTCCCTTCTTGGAAAGGGGGGTAAATACAGGAAAAGTGGTTAAATTTCTCTTCATGGAAAGGGGGATAAATACAGGAAAAGTGGTTAAATTTCCCTTCATGGAAAGGGGGTAAATACAGGAAAAAGGGTTAAATTTCCTTTCATGTAAAGGGGGTTAAATACAGGAAAAAGGGTTAAATTTCCCTTCATGGAAAGGGGGGTAAATACAGGAGAAGTGGTTAAATTTCCTTTAAAGGAAATGGGGTAAATACAGGAAAAGTGGTTAAATTTCCCTTCATGGAAAGGGGGGTAAATACAGGAAAAGTGGTTAAATTTCCTTTAAAGGAAAGGAGGTAAATACAGGAAAAGTGGTTAAATTTTCTATCACGGAAAGGGGCATAAATACAGGAGAAGTGGTTAAATTTCCTTTAAAGGAAAGGGGGTAAATACAGGAAAAGTGGTTAAATTTCCTTTCATGGAATGGGGGTAAATACAGGAGAAGTGGTTAAATTTCCCTTCATGGAAAGGGGGATAAATACAGGAAAAAGGGTTAAATTTCCCTTCATGGAAAGGGGGGTAAATACAGGAAAAAGGGTTAAATTTCCTTTCATGTAAAGGGGGTTAAATACAGGAAAAGTGGTTAAATTTCCTTTAAAGGAAAGGAGGTAAATACAGGAAAAGTGGTGAAATTTCCCTTCATGGAAAGGGGGATAAATACAGGAAAAGTGGTTAAATTTCCCTTCATGGAAAGGGGGTAAATACAGGAAAAGTGGTTAAATTTCCTTTCATGGACAGAGGGATTAAATCCAGGGATGGGTTTAACCCAGGGAGGCAGTGCAGTCCCCATCCCTGGAGCTGTGCATGTGGCCCTTGGGGACGTGGGTTGTTGGTGACCTCGGGTTTGGCTCAGTGCTCCAGGAGAGCTTTTCCACCCTGCACAATTCCACCATTCCCCTCAGGACAAGGTGCAGCTGCTCCTGTGCATCATCCCTGGCGGCCGGGACGACGTCTACGGCGCCATCAAGAAGCTTTGCTGTGTGCAGAGCCCTGTGCCCTCCCAGGTGGGCTGGCACCCCCGTCCCTGGCAACCCCTGGGCTCTCTCCAGCCTCCCTTTTCCCTGAGCTTTCCCTCTCCACAGGTCATCAATGCCCAGTCCCTCCTGGGCCACCCTGGCAAGATCAGGAGCGTGGTGCAGAAAGTTCTGCTGCAGATCAACTGCAAGCTGGGCGGGCAGCTCTGGGGGGTTGATATCCCACTGGTAAGGCAGGAACACCCTGGCAGGAGGCCTGGAAGCTCTGGAGGGGTTGGATTGTTGTGGAGGAGTTGGATTGTTTGGATTATTGTTGGATTCTTTGGATTATTGTTGGATTATTTGGATTATTGGTGGATTATTTGGATTATTGTTGGATTATTGTGGGCATGGGCTGGATGAGCTGGCTGGAGAATCAGGGTTGGCTTCTCTTGGGTGCTCATGAGTCCCTTGGAGCTGGAGGGATCCAAGCTTGGAGGTGCCTGATTTATCCCTAAATCCCACCTGGCTGATTTTCCCCCTTCCAGAAGCAGCTGAGGGTTGTGGACATGGGCATTATCCCTAAATCCCAGCTGCCTTTGGTTGGCATGGACATTGTCTCTAAATCCCAGCTGCCTTTCCCTGTTCCATTATCCCTAAATCCCACCTGTGTTCCCCTCTCCAGATCCAGCTGATGGTCATGGGCATGGCCATTAACCCTAAATCCCATCTCTCCTCCTCTCTCTAGAAGCAGTTCACAGTTGTGGGCATGGCCATTATCCCTAAATCCCATCTTCTTCCTGATGGCCATTATCCCTAAATCCCATCTTCTTCCTGATGGCCATTATCCCTAAATCCCACCTATCCTCCCCTTTCCAGAAGCAGCTGATGGTCATGGGCATGAACATTGCCCCTAAATCCCAGCTGCCTTTCCCTGCTGCATTGTCCCTAAATCCCACCTCTGTTCCCCTCTCCAGAGGCAGCTGATGGTTGTGGGCATGAACATTGTCCCTAAATCCCACCTGCTTTTCCCTGTTCTATTATCCCTAAATCCCATCTGCCTTTCCCTCTCCAGAAGCAGCTGATGGTCATGGCCATGGCCATTGTCCCTAAATCCCACCTCCCTTTCCCTGCTCCATTATCCCTAAATCCCATCTTCTTCCTGATGGCCATTATCCCTAAATCCCACCTATCCTCCCCTTTCCAGAAGCAACTGATGGTCATGGGCATGAACATTGCCCCTAAATCCCATCTCTGATCCCCCCTCCAGAACCAGCTGATTGTCATGGCCATGGCCATTATCCCTAAGTCCCATCTTCTTCTCCTCTCCAGAAGGAGCTGATGGTTATGGGCATGAACATTGTCCCTAAATCCCACCTGCCTTTCCCTGCTCCATTATCCCTAAATCCCACCTCTGTTCCCCCATCCAGAAGCAGTTCACAGTTGTGGCCATGGCCATTGTCCCTAAATCCCACTTCTGTTCCCCTCTCCAGAAGCAGCTGATGGTCACGGGCATGAACATTGTCCCTAAATCCCACCTCCCTTTCCCTGCTCCATTATCCCTAAATCCCATCTTCTTCCCTTCTCCAGAAGGAGTTCACAGTTGTGGCCATGGCCATTGTCCCTAAATCCCATCTCTCCTCCCCTCTCCAGAAGCAGCTGATGGTCATGGCCATGGCCATTGTCCCTAAATCTCATCTCTCCTCCCCTCTCCAGAAGCAGCTGATGGTGGTGGGCATGGACATCCACCACAGCAGGAGCCACGGCATGCGCTCTGTCATCGGCTTCGTGGCCAGCATGAACCAGTACGTGGCTCCCTGAGACAGAGGGGAGGTTTTCCTTCCCTGCCCTGGCAATTTTGGGGTGTCCCACCCCCAAATCCCCTTTCCTTGGCTGGGAAGGGCCTGAGGGTGCTGCTCTCCCCAGGAGCAGTTCCTCACCCCTGTGCTCAGCCAGGTCTGCCCCAGCGCTGGGCTGGGAATGCTGAGCCAGGGCTGGTTTGGGGTTGCTCAGAGCTCAGTGGACTTTGCCTGGTGCTGGGGGGGCCCCTCCAGGCTGCTCACTGCCCTTCCATCCCTCCCCAGCATCCTCACCAAGTGGTACTCCAGGGTGGTTTTCCAGATGCCCCACCAGGAAATCGCCGACAGCCTCCGGCTCTGCCTCTCCCAAGCCCTCAAACGCTTCTACGAGGTGAGGCCGCCCAAACCCACCCTGCTGTGGCTCCACATTCCCCCAAAACCAAGGGAAAACCTCCCAAAATTCCAGCCTGGGGACGTGCAGGGGAGCAAGCCTCCCTGCAGCCTTTGGACTGGCTGTGAACTGGGACAGCTCATCCTTATCTGGGGATAAGGGGGAAGTGCCACGTTCCAGCTCCAGGGGCTGTCCCTTGTCCCCAGCGTGAGAAAAGCAGCCTGGGACAGGGCAAGGGCCAGGGAAAATCCCTGCTCTTGGCATTTTCCCAGAGAAACCTCATCCCTGCAAGTGTCCAAGCAACCTGGGATGGTGGAAGGTTCCCTGGGATGGCACAGGTGGCACTGGATGGGCTTTAAGCTCCCTTCCAGCCCAAACCACTCCAGGATTGTTTGATTTGATTTCCCCGTTTTTATGTGGGTGCTGCAGGAACAGCCCTGGACACTGGGAATGTGCTGGGCAGGAGGGATGGGAGATGGGGAAGGAATTCCTGGCTGGGATGGAATTCCCAGAGCAGCTGTGGCTGCCCCATCCCTGGAAGTGCCCAAGGCCTCCTTGGAGCAACCTGGGATGATGGAAAGTGCCCCTGCCATGGCAGGGATGGGATGGGATGGGATGGGATGAGCTTTAAGGTCCCTTCCAACTCAAACCATTCCAGGATTCTTTGATTTTATTTCCCCATTTTTATGTGGGTGCTGCAGGAACAGCCCTGGACACTGGGAATGTGCTGGGCAGGAGGGCCTGGAGGGACAGGGAATGGCTTCCAGAGGGCAGGGATGGATGGGATATTGGGAATTCCTGGCTCAATGGAATTCCCAGAGCAGCTGTGGCTGCCCCTGGATCACTGGAAGTGCCCAAGGCCAGCCTGGAGCAACCTGGGGTAGTGGAAGGTGTTCTGCCCATGGCAGGGTGGGATGGGATGGGATTTAAGGTCCCTTCCAGCCCAAACCATTCCAGGATTCTTTGGTTTTATTTCCCCATCCCTCTGTGGATGCTGCAGGAACAGCCCTGGACACTGGGAATGGGCTGGGCAGGAGGGCCTGGAGGGACAGGACCCAGGGAATGGCCTCCACAGCCAGAGGGCAGGGTTAGGGGGATATTGGGAAGGAATTCCTGGCTGGGATGAATTCCCAGAGCAGCTGTGGCTGCCCCATCCCTGGAAGTGTCCAAAGCCAGCCTGGATTACCCTGGGATACTGGGAGGTGTCCAGCCCATGGCAAGGGGTAGAATGAGCTGATTTTAAGGCTCCTTCCCACCCAAATAATTCTGGAATTCTGTGATAATTCAAACACATCCCCAAACCCACCCCCAGCTGCATTTCTGTGGGGACTCATTCAATTCCCAGCTCCATCCCAACACCCAGACTTCTCCTGACCAGGGAATATTTCCCCACCTCCCTCAGCTAACCCTGTGCATGGCAGTGAGGTAAAAATGAGCTGATTTTGCCCATTTTTCCCCCCAGCTGAACCACTCCCTGCCCATGAAGATCGTGGTGTACCGGGATGGGGTGTCTGACCCCCAGCTGGACACTGTGCTCAAGTACGAGGTGCCCCAGCTCCAGAAGAGCTTCCACACCTTCCAAAATTACCAGCCCAGCCTCGTGGTCGTGGTGGTGCAGAAGCAGCTGAGCACAAACTTCTACTGCCTGACAGGAGAGGAGTTTGTGTCCCCTCCCCTGGGCACCGTCATCGACCACGGCGTCACCAGCTCGGGCAGGTGAGAGGCACAGCTGGGGCTGGGGGTAAAAACATCCAGGGGAGGGGTAAAAAACACCCTGGGGAGGGGTAAAAACACCCCCAGGGGGAAAAATTACCCTGGCTGTAAGAAAAACAGAGATAAAAATGCCCCAGGGTGGGAAAAAATCCACCCTCGGTGTGAAAAAATGGCTTTAAAAGCACCCCCAAGGTGCAAAAAAAAATTGGTTGTAAAAATAGCCCAGGGTGCAAAAAAAACCCCTCAGAGTGCCAAAAAAATCACAGGGTGACAAATTGTAAAAATAGTTCAAGGTGTTGGGAAAAATCCAGCCCAAGGTGTAAATGGTGTGTAAAAGCCCCCCCCCAGTTTGCAAGAAAATGGTTGGGAAAAATACCAGAAGGTGTTTTGTCATTTATTGTTTTTACAAAATGAAGCACTCTGGGGTATAAAAACATCTTGAGTGCACAAAAAAAAATTGGTTATAAATGGTTAAAAATTTTTATTTTTCATGAAAAAGTGACCAGAGTGGAAGAAAAATGGTGGCAAAAACAATCAAGGGTGCAAAAAAATTCCTGCGGAGTGCAAAAAATAAACCCTTGTGGTTCAAAACCTTGTGGTAAAAACAGCTCAGTCTGGGCTTCAGAGCACCCTGAGGTGCCAAAATCCTCATTTTGGGGTGGAACAAAAAGAGATTTGGGGTTTGTTTTGCTCCTTGCAGGGAGGATTTCTTCCTGCTGGCCCATCACTCCCGGCAGGGCTGCAGCGTCCCCACGCGCTACATCTGCATGTGGAACACGGCCAACCTCAGCTCCGAGCACCTCCAGAGGTAAGGGGGGGTCCTGGCACCCCAAAATCCTGCCTGGACCATGGGGGAGACCCTTACATCATCCAGGGGAAGGAGCAGGAGTCATGGGGTTCCTGTGATCCTGCAGGACCCCAAAATATTGCAGAGGGAAGGGGAGGGACCCTCAAAATCATCCAGGGGAAATGGAGGAGTCCTGGAGTTCCTGAGATGCTGCAGCACCCCAAAATCCTCAAGAGGGAGTGGGAGAGACCCCCCAGAATCCTCCCTGGGGAGTGGAGGAGACCCTCAAAATCATCCAGGGGAAGGAGCAGGAGTCATGGGGTTCCTGTGATCCTGCAGCACCCCAAAATATTGCAGGGGGAAGGGGAGGGACCCTGAAAACCATCCAGGGGAAATGTAAAAATCCCAGAGTTCCTGAGATGCTGCAGCACCCCAAAATCTTCAAGAGGGAGTGGGAGACACCCTCAAAATCTTCCAGGGAAAAGGAGTTCATAGCCCCCCAAAATCCTCCAAAGGGAAGGGGAGAGACCCTCAAAATCATCCAGGGGAAATGCAGAAATCCCAGAGTTCCTGAGATGCTGCAGCACCCCAAAATCCTCTCTGGGGAATGGGGGAGACCCCCAGAATCCTCCCTGGGCAATGGGGGAGACCTTTAAAATCATCCAGGGGAAATGCAGGAGTTCCTGAGATCCTGCAGCACCCCAAAATATTGCAGGGGGAGGGGGAGAGACCCTGAAAACCATCCAGGGGAAATGCAGAAATCCCAGAGTTCCTGAGATGCTGCAGCACCCCAAAATCCTCAAGAAAGAGTGGGAGAGACCCCCCAGAATCCTCCCTGGGGAGTGGAGGAGACCCTTAAAATTATCCAGGGGAAATGGAGGAGTCCCAGAGTTCCTGCAGCACCCCAAAATATTGCAGAGGGAAGAGGGGGGACCCTCAAAATCATCCAGGGGAAATGGAGGAGTCCTGGAGTTCCTGAGATCCTGCAGCACCCCAAAATTCTCTCTGGGGAATGGGGGAGACCCCCAGAATCCTCCCTGGGCAATGGGGGAGACCTTTAAAATCATCCAGGGGAAAGGGCAGGAGTCATGAGGTTCCTGAGGTCCTGCAGCATCCCAAATTACTCCAGAGGGAAGGAGAGAGACCCTCAAAATCATCCAGGGGAAATGTAAGAGTCAGAGGGTTTCTGAGGTCCTGCAGCACCCCAAAATCCTCCAGAGGGAAGGGCAGGGATTTCTGCAGCTGCCCAAGACTCCAGAGTCCCCCAGTTCCCTGGGCAGGATTCTTACAGCCCCCCAAAATCCTCCCTTGGGAGTGGGAGACACCCTCCAAATCCCATTTCTCCCCATCCCAAGGACAGGGAGAGCTGGGAGCTGGTTCCAGGAGGGATCTGAACCTGGATCCATCTCCTTTTCCAGGAATCCCAAATCCCATTTCTCCCTATTCAGGAGGGATCTGCAACTGGCTCCATCACCTTTCCTGGAAATCTCAAATGTCATTTCTGGGATAGCTGGGATAGCTGAGAGCAGTTTCTGGGAGGGATCTGAACCTGAATCCATCCCCTTTCCTGGAAATCTCAAATCCCATTTCTGGGACAGCTGGGAGCAGGTTCTGGGAGGGATCTGGACCTGAATCCATCTGCATTCCCAGGAATCCCAGTCCCATTTCTCCCCAGAACAGGGACAGCTGGAAGCAGTTTCTAGGAGGGACTTGAACCTGGATCCATCCCCTTTTCCTCGAATCCCAAATCCCATTTCTGGGATAGTTGGGAGCAGTTTCTGGGAGGGATCTGAACCTGAATCCATCCCCTTTTACCCAAATCCCAAATCCCATTTCTCCCTGTTCAGGAGGGATCTGCACCTGCCTCCATCCCCTTTCCTGGAAATCTCAAATCCCATTTCTGGGATAGCTGGGAGCAGTTTCTAGGAGGGACTTGAACCTGGATCCATCCCCTTTCCTGGAAATCCCAAATCCCATTTCTCCCTGTTCCAGGAGGGATCTGGACCTGCCTCCATGCCTTTTCCAGGAGTTCCAAATCCCATTTCTGGGGTAGCTGGGAGCAGTTTCTGGGAGGGATCTGCACCTGCCTCCATCCCTTTTCCAGGAATCCCAAATCTCATTTCTGGGATAGCTGGGACAGCTGAGAGCAGTTTCTGGGAGGGATCTGGACCTGGCTCCATCCCCTTTTCCAGAAATCCCAAATCCCATTTCTCCCAAGGACAGGGACAGCTGGGAGCAGGTTCCAGGAGGGATCTGGACCTGCCTCCATCCCTTTTCCAGGAATTCCAAATCCCATTTCTGGGGTAGCTGGGAGCAGTTTCTGGGAGGGATCTGCACCTGCCTCCATCCCTTTTCCAGGAATCCCAAACCCCAATTCCCTCCCTGTCCCCAGGTTGACCTTCAAGCTGTGTCACCTCTACTGGAACTGGCCGGGCACCGTGCGTGTCCCTGCCCCCTGCAAATACGCCCACAAGTTGGCATTCCTGGTGGGCCAGGTCCTGCACCACGAGCCCAGCGCCCACCTCTGCGAGCAGCTCTTCTTCCTTTAACCTGCCAGGACCCAGGAACCCGGGATTGGCACCGGGAAATCCGGGATTGCACCAGGAAAAATGGGATTGCGCCTGGAATTCCTGCTGCTGTTTGTACCCCCCTGCCAAGGGGGAGCTTCCTCAATTCCCTGTTCTGGTGTTAATTTATTCTTTGTTTGTTTGCAGCAGCATCCCAGCGCTGTGGGGTTTTATTTTTGGGAATTATCCCCACGGGGATGACCCCCAAAGGAATATCCTGCTGGTTTCCAGCCCTCCCAGTAAATTGGGTTGAGTTAATGAGCCCCAAAAGTGCTGCTGCTCCCACAGCTCCTCCCTATGCAGGTGCTGGATGTAAATCCCAAAAATTTCAGGGTTTTCCCCCCTCCCAGTTTCTTGCATTTCCATGCAGGTTTAAAGTTTGGTTTTTTTTTTTTTTCCTGGGCTTTTCCAAGCTGCTGTTGAACAAACCAAAGCTCCAGTTTGGCCGGTTCTCCCGTCCTTGAGGAGTCACTGGTTTTCCAAGGAGAATTCTTTGTGCATTCAGGTGGTTACCCCAGGGAAAGGTTGGAGTTTTCACCTATTTTAGGTGCTTTTTTTCAAGTTGCAATCCCCTCCTTTTCCTCTTCCCTCTAACCAGTTTTTTTGGTTCTTTCCAATAAAATCGTTGCTGGCAGCTGCTCCCTGGTGGATTTTTTGGGGGGGTGCTGGTGGCCACATCCTGCCCCTCATTTTTGGGGGATCCCAGGATGGAGCAGGGACACTCAGGAGGGGTCACAGCAGCGGTGCCACCAGGGCTGTCACCTTGTGCCCTAAGTTAATCATTCATCCCTGTTTATTTGCCAATCCCCGCGGACTTTGGCAGCGTGGCCCAGCCTGGGGTGGGATTTAGGAACAAATCTTGGCCCTTTGGGGTGCTGGGCTGGGATTTTGGGGGTTCCCCCCAGCTCTGACCCCATCCAGCAGCATTTTCTATCCCAGCTCTGCCTTTTCCTTGCACAGGGAGAGGAGCCAGGGTGGCTCTGCCTGCTTGGATTTGTCCCCCCTGGATTTTTTTGGGGGTCCCCAGCCCCACCCCAGGGGATTTTTGGTGCTGTGACCCCTCGGGAAGGGGTTGAGGGGGGTCCCAAGGGGTGTTTGGAGGGTCCTTGGGGTGCCCTGTACCCCTAAAGGGTGTTTGAGGCCCCCCTAGGGGGGTGGTGGGGGATCTGTGGGGTCCCTTGGGGTCTTGGTGCCCTCAGGGTGGGGGTCCATGGGGTCCCAGTACCCCCAGATGGGTTTTTGGGGGGTCCCAGAGCTCCTGGGGTGTGTTTGGGGGTCCCAGTGCCCCAGAGAGGGGGGTTGGAGCAGCTTGGGGAGCTTGGGTGGGATTTTTGGGGTTCCCAGATGGGGTTTTGGAGTTCCCGGGTAGGAGTTTTTTTAGGGTGTTGTGGGTGGGATTTTTGGGGATCTTGGGTGAGATTTTTGGGAGTTCCTGGATGAGATTTTTGAGATCCTGGGTGAGATTTTTGGGGGGTCCCGGGTGGGATTTTTTAAGGAGTCTCGGATGGGGTTTTGGGGTTCCTGAGTGGGATTATTTTTAGAGGGTCCTGGGTGGGATTTTTTAGGGGTTCTGGGTGAGATTTTTGGGGGTTCCTGGGTGGGATTTTTTAGCGGTCCTGGGTGAGATTTTTGGGGATTCCCGAGTGGGATTTTTTAGGGGGTTCTGGGAGAAAATTTTGGGGATCCTGGGTGAGGTTTTTGGGAGTTCCCGTGTGGCATTTTTGGGGTCCCAGGTGAGGTTCCTGGGGGTTCCCGGGTGGGATTTTTTAGCGGTCCTGTGTGAGATTTGTGGAGGTTCCTGGGTGGGATTTTTTAGGGGGTTCTGGGTGAAAACTTTGGGGATCCTGCGCAGTCCTACCCAGAATCCCCCAAGATTTTTGGGGGTTCTGGGTAGGACTTTTTAGGGGGTCCTGAGTGAGATTTTTGTGAGTTCCCGGGTAGGATTTTTGGTGTCCCGGATGAGATTTTTGGGGTTCTGGGTGAGATTTTTGGAAGGTCCCGGGTCAGATTTTTGGGGTCTCGTGTGGGGTTTTTGGGGGTCCCGAGTGAGGTTTTTGGGTTCCCGGGTGGGATTTTTGAGGGGTTCCGGGCGGGATTTTTGGGGTCCTGGGTTAGATTTTTGGAGGGTCTCGGGTGAGATTTTTGGTGTCCTGGGTGAGGTTTTTGGGGTCCCGTGTGGGATTTTTGGGTTCCCCAGTGAGATTTTGGGTTGTCCTGGGTGAGATTTTTGGGTTCCCGGGCGGGATTTTTTGGGGCCCTGGGTGAGGTTTTTGGGAATTTTTGGGGGTTCCCAGGTGAGATTTTTGGGTTCTGAGTGAGGTTTTTGGGAGGTCCTGGGTTAGGTTTTTGGGGTCCCATGTGGGATTTTTGGGGGTCCCATGTGGGATTTTGGGTTCCCGGGTGAGATTTTTGGGTTCCCCGGTGGAATTTTTGGGGGTCTCGTGTGGGATTTTTGGGGTTCTGGGTGAGATTTTTGGGGTCCTGTGTGGGATTTTTGGGGGTCCCGGCGCTGCGCCGCTGAGGGAGCGGGGCCTCAGGCGGAGGGGGCGTGGCCAGGGGCGGTGGCAGCCAATGGGAGCGCTCCCCGTGCCGGCGGCCGCGCATGCGTGCTGCGCGGCCCCGAGCGGCGGCGGCGGGAGCGGGAGCGGAGGTAGGACCGGGATGGACCGGGACAGGCACGGGACAGGCACGGCAGCCCTGCCGTGCGACGGGGAACCGGCTGCGGGGACGGGCCCCGCGGGGAGGGAGGCAGCGGAGCGGGGGGAGCGGGCTGGGGCCGGCCCCGAGCCCCGGATGGGGATGGGGGATGCAGGGAGGGATGAAGGATGCAGGGAGCGGCTGTTTAGGGTTTGGGGCCGGTCCTTGGGGCAGCCATGGGAGCTCGTTTTGGGGCAGCCCGTGCGGTCTGGAGCAGGGGAAGGTGCAGGTGGAGGTGGGGTCAGAGGCGCAGGACCCTGTTATGGGGTGCAGGACTCAATTTTGGGGTGCAGGGCCCAGTTATGGGGTCTGGCACCACCAGTGGAAGCTCTGGGACCAGACAGCGGCGGTGGGATGGGGAGAGCGGTGGGATGGGGCAGGGAGCGGGCGGCAGCAGCAGCTCCGGCCCGGGGGGCACTGGGCAGGACCGGGGGGTCCCTGTGGGGTGCGATGCCCGGGGGTGTCCCTGTCCCGCTGCCCCTCTGCCCGCCCGGCGCTGCGGTCACGGGCAAGGAAAGGACAGGGCTGCGTGCGGAGGCTCCAGAGTGTCGGTGACCCAGGAACGGGTCCGCTGCCAGCCCCGGGACAGCCGCAGGGCACGGAAAACCTCCGGAGCCCTCCGTGCCGCAGGACACGTGGAGCGCGGCTGCCCCGGAAGGCCCCGCGGGCTCCGAGCGCCGGCAGCACCGGGACGGCTCCGGGGCTGGAACTCGGGGTCCCGCTGGCCCTGTCCCCGCATGGTTTGCGGCAATCCCTGCGCAGATTTCGGGGCTGACGTCGGCGGGGTCATGCTCGGCCGTGCCAGCGGTTCCCGTTGCCGGCGTCACCCTGGGGGATGCGCGGATTGCGGCCGGCACCGCTGAGCTCCGGGCAGATGGGATGGGATGGGATGGGATGGGATGGGATGGGATGGGATGGGATGGGATGGGATGGGAAGGGAAGGGTTTGCCCGGCCTCGGGAGCTGCGTGCTGCTGTCGTGGCATCGCTCCCGGGCACATCCCTCCCGGGCAGCCGTCCCTCGGCGTGGCAGCGCTCTGCCCGTGCCCCAGCCCGATAAATAAAATAGGTCAGGCGCTGGCTCCGTGCTCCGGGAGCGCATCCCGGTGCGAGAACGCCCTTGAAGGTAGCGGGCGGGAGGCCGGGGGGCTCCGCGGGGGTCGCAGCAGGCGGTGGGGATGACGAGGCTCGCTGTTCTTTGAGTTTGTCCCGGGATGCTGGGCTGGGTGTGCTGCTTTGCCCCGGGATTGCAGCAGGTCGGAGCCCCTCGGGATGTGCCTCTTTGGGCGCTTCTCTTCCTCAGGGGCGGCTCCTCCACCTCGTTTTGCCCTAAAACGGAGCGAGCCTGTGCAGCCTGTGGCCGGCTCTGCCCTTCCTGCCTTTCCTTTGGCAGCGAGGGGAAAGTTGAGGTCCGGTTTTCCAGCCTGGATGTATCCGGCTGAGCCCGGCTTCGGGAGAAACCCCCGGGAGGGGTTTTGGCAGCGGGGAGAGCTGCGTGCCTTGGCACTCGGTGTGCTCCATGGGTGTGCAGGGAGCGGGAGGGCTCCCGGTGGCACCGGGGATTTGGGGAGCACCCGGCTGGAAAGGGCAGCCAGCGGGACAAACCTTTGGCACGTTGGGCTGTGTGCCAGCACCTGTGGGTGTCACCGGCAGCCTGGATGTCCCACGGAGCCCACCTGGAAAGGTGGATTGGGATAGGGAGGAAGAGGAAGGGTCTGGGCTCGCTGGGTCCCTCAGGTCTCCCCACCCAGCAGGGTGTTCCCAGCACGGCTCTGGATGGGCTCCCTCCCTCGCTTTGGGAGGAGAGGGGTTAAGTCAAAGCATCCGAGCTAAGCCCTGGCAGGAGAAGGCTAAAAGCTCACAAAGTGGTGGTAAGCTGGTAAAACCTGTGGGAATGTGGGAGCCTTCAGGGGCACTGGGGTCCTGCATGGGGAGCGGGGTCCTGCGAGATCCGTGCAGCCCCTCGGCGTGGCAATCCTGGCCTCACGTTATTTTTGGAACAATTGCTTGGCCGGGCCTCAAAAATGTCCTGGTTTTTGGAAGAGCCTGGAGCCTGCGAGCTGTCAGCACTGTGGGGTGTCCAGGGCTGGGTTGGGAGCCCCTCCAGGGGCATCAGGAGGTGCACCTGGAGCCCCACCTTGGGACTGGGATGGCTGCTGCATTTTTATTTTCTCCTAAATTTGCTATCCACCTTTCAGGGGAGCTTTCCCATGAAGGCAGCCTGAGCTCCAGGCCCCTGGGAGCCTCCCAAGGTGGACGTGCAGGTCGTGCCTGCGTCCCCTCCTCTCCCTGCGCCCCTTCCTTTGCACCCCAGGGCTGTGCCACCCCTCTTTTATCAATTCCCGGCACAAATGAAAGGGACAGAGAGGGCAAGGATTGATTCTGGGCAAACACTATAAAGGCGCCTACAGTTAGAGCGGGGAAGCTCACTCGGTTCATGGTAATTATCCTGGTTAAATTATAACCTCATCAACAGGCCACCTCTGTCCCCGGGGCTGCCGTGTCCCTCCGAGCGCTGGCATTGCGGCGTTGGTGACACCGAGGGGACCCACGCGTGGCCAGGCCTGGAGGGTGACTCCTCACCCCCCTCCAGAGCTGGCACAGCTGGGTGTTGGCACAGCCCTGCCCGCTTCCCAACCATCCTGCTCTTCCCAGGGTGCCCGAGGCGCTGCGGAGCTGGAGAGCCCCCAGGAGCCGTGTGCTGGCAGCCCCCCAGGGTGAGTGAGGGGCTTGGGGTGGCTCGGGGTGGAGGAGGAGGAGGAGGGGGTGGATTTGCATGGAAAGATTGTGGAAAAATGCTGAATCCTCCGTAGGATCCGGGTGTTTGCAGTGCCATTCCCCCTTTCCTTGAGGATAAATCCATCGGTGGGGTGGAGCGGCCGCGGTTGGAGCGCTGGGAATGCCAAAGCCAACAGCAGCGTGGTTTCTCTCCCAGCATCCCAGAGGCACCATGATCCCCAGCGTGGGCCCCCGGAGCTGCTGCCTGCTCCTGCTGCTCTGCCTCCTCCCCTGCCCGCAGGTCCGGGCGGGCAGGGACGGCCCCGGCGTCTCGGCCGCCTCCTTCCTGCAGGATCTGCTCCAGCGCTACGGGGAGAGCCAGACCTTGAGCCTGAAGCAGCTCAAGGCCCTGCTGAACCGCCTGGATGTGGGAGTGGGACACGCCAATGTCTCCCAAACACCTCAGCAGCGCCTCAACCTCTCCCGTGTAAGGAGGGGACCCCCAAAACCTCCCCCAAAACTTCCCTGTGGAGCTGTGGGGATCTCAAGGCTCATTTCTGTGCCTTCCCTCCCCCAGTGCTTCAGCTCTGTGGAGCTCTTTGCCATCCACAACCTGAGCGAGGGCTCCCCTGTGGGGCACAGCGAGTTCAAGGAGTTCTGCCCCACCATCCTGCAGCAGCTGGAGTCGGGGGCATGCGCCTCCGAAAACCTGGAAAATGAGGAGAATGAGCAGACAGAGGAGAGCAGGCCCAGCTCAGCTGAAGGTAATTGGGGTGCTGGGGGCGGGGGCTACAGGCACTGCCTGGTTCTGGAGTTTGGGGACATGAGGAACAGCCAGCTCCCACTCCTGGGAGTTCCTCCTGCAGCAGCTGGCAGTCCTGACCGAGTTCTCCTCGCTGTGGATGGTGCTGTGGTGTGGTTTCTGGGATAACCTCTGTGCCTCCAGGATAGCTGGATGAGGAGGGGACTCTGCTGTGGGTTCCCTGAGTGGGAGGGGGTGACCTGGAGGGACCTGCTGGCCTCCAGCTGCCGGTGGATGCTCAGCCAGCTCCCACCCACCCCTGTGCCAACGCTGCCCAAGGTCTCGGATCAGCGTCCCTGAGCACAGCTCAGCTTCTCCCACGCTGGGGCTGGCTGGGCAAAACCTCTTCTGAGGAACCCCTGGCTTCATTCCCACCTTCCCTGCACCAACCACGATGGTTTTGTCGCAGCTGGAGCACCCGGAGCAGCCCCGGAGCCTTTCCCACCCACCCGGGTCCGGGCTCTCCGAGAGCCTCGGTAATGTCTGGCCCTCGTTTCTTCTCGTTCCGCAGTGTGGGGCTTTGGTTTTCTCAGTGTGTCCATGATTAACGTGGCCTCCCTGCTCGGAGTCCTCATCGTGCCGTGCTCCCAGAAGGCCTTTTTCAGCCGGGTGCTGCTGTTTTTCATCGCGCTCTCCATCGGCACGCTGCTCTCTAACGCGCTCTTCCAGCTCATCCCAGAGGTGCGGTAGAACGTCCCTGCCTCTCTCCCGTCTCCGGGGGCGGCTCCTCTCTGCCTCCACCCCGCCGAATCGATCCGACCCCTCGTCACCCGAGGCTCAGGGCTTGGCTCAAGGGGCTGCACAGGGCTTTTCTCACCCCTCTGAGCACCAGGAAACCCTCAGTGTCCTCCATGCCACGGCTGAGGAGCGGGAATGTGCTGGGAGAAGCTGTTTGCTCCTGCTTTGGGCGTCCACGAGTTCATCTGTGCTCAGCCACATTTCTGGCATGAGCCAGAGGGAAAAAAATGTCCATGAAAATATGATCAAATATCCATATAAAAGCACAGAGAACAGCCTGGCTTCCTCTGGAATCAGCCAACTTTTACAAATCCTTTAATTGCCTTTTTTTTTTCCCCCTTACCTGATTTCCCAGCCTGATGTTCCCACAAGGGTTCTGCCTTCCATGAGGTATCCTGGTGCTCTGATGGGACCGACAGAAATATCGCAGATTAATTGTGTTGTAATTGCGCAGTTCTGGAGCTGAATAAATCCACCCGGATTGGAAACCTTTGAACGTGCTCCAGGTGCCTCCTCAGAGCATGAGCTGGATTTGGCACATCCAACCTTAAAATCCTTAAAATTCCAGCGGGTTTTTCCCCCTGGCGTTGCCCGTTTGCTGCTGGGCAGTGAATACTTCATCTGTACAGGCAGTGGGATGTTTTTCCAAGCTTTTCAGCTCCAGAACTGCAACTTTTATTTGCTGGACATAAAAACCAAGCGCCTCTAATTCCTGATCTGCCAGGAATTGAAATGCCAGAGGTACCCTCCAGCTCTGCCAGCACCCGGAGCGCCGTGGCTGCAGGACGGGGCTGGAGTGTACACGGTGCTGGGGGGACCTGACACTCTGTGGCTTGGGAATGGCTCATGGAGCACAGCTGGGGGCTGGCTGGGACATGGCCTGGCTGGAAAACTCAGCTGAGATTCCCAAAGCCGCCGAGCGCCGGGTTCGCCCTGTGGAGGTGGCGCCAGATGAACAACAATCACTAATGAATGTCCTCTTCTCTCCCTCCCTCCTCTCTCTGTGCTGTCGCTGTGGATTCCTCCCCTGCCCATAACCCCACGTTGATCTCATCCCTTCCCATCTCCCATCTCCTGGGGTGGGTTTGGCTCTGCCAGTGTGGGGTTACGGTTTCCTCTGCGTCTCCGTCATCTCCCTGTGCTCGCTGGTGGGAGCCAGCGTGGTGCCCTTCATGAAGAAGACATTTTACAAGCGGCTGCTCCTCTACTTCATAGCTCTGGCGATTGGAACTCTCTACTCCAACGCCCTCTTCCAGCTCATTCCCGAGGTAGGGAGAGGACTGGCGGGTCTGTGCTTTTCTCTCTCTCTCTCTGGGGCTGTTTCTGTCTCTCTCTGGCTGGACAAGGGGAAGGCGGCGTCGGAGGGGAGCCCAGAGCGAGGTATGGAGGGCTGGAAGCCCCTCGGAGCTGGAGTTTGGAAGGGAATGGCTCCAGGGAGATCCCTGGTTTGTTTTGTTGCCTTTTCTGGCTTTTTCTAGCCCTGGAGGTAGGTCCCCAAGTGGTTTTGGCAGGTGCTGGATCCAATGCCTCAGGGAGGGAGTGAGGGAGATGAAAGGTGTTTCCTGAGCTTGTCCCCAAAGCAGCTGCTCCTCAGAGGGAGCTCAGAGCTGTGTCACCCCTCCAGAGTCACCCCAGGGGCAAAGGCAGATGAAGGGCACTGCCAGGGCCTGCTCCTCATCCTCTCCTGGGTCCCCTCCTGCCTGCAGGCGTTTGGATTCAACCCTCAGGAAGATTATTACGTCTCCAAATCCGCTGTGGTGTTCGGCGGATTCTACCTCTTCTTCTTCACTGAGAAGATCCTGAAGATGCTCCTGAAGCAGAAGGACCAGGTGAGGTGGAGCAGGGGATGGTGGGGTGGGAAACAGCGGGAATTTTGGGATGGAGGGGTGGGAACAGCAGGAATTTTGGGATGGAGGGGTGGGAACAGCAGGAATTTTGGGATGGTGGGATGGGAACAGCAGGGAAATTGGGATGGTGGGGTGGGAAACCACAGGGATAACAGGATGGCTGGGCTGGAAAGAGCAGGGGATGGTGGGGTGAGAAACAGCAGGAATTTTGGGATGGAAGGGTGGGAAACCAAGGGGTAATGGGATGGCTGGGTTGGAAAGAGCAGGGATAATGGGATGGACGGGTGGGAAACAGCAGGAATTTTGGGATGGTGGCATGGGAACAGCAGGGAAATTGGGATGGTGGTGTTGGGATGGTGGGGTGGGAAACAACAAGGATATTGGGATGGAAGGGTGTGAAACAGCAAGAATTTTGTGATGAAAGGGTGTGAAACAGCAGGAATTTCAGGATGGTGGGGTGGGAAACAGCAGAGATATTGGGATAGTGGGGTGGGAAACATCAGGGATAACGGGATGGCTGAGTTGGAAAAAGCAGGGATAATGGGATGGTGGGGTGGAAACAGCAGGAATTTTGGGATACTGAGGTGGGAAACATCAGGGATAATGGGATGGCTGGGTTGGAAACAGCAGGAATTTTCGGATGGAGGGGTGGGAAACAGCAGGAATTTTGGGATGGTGGGGTGGAAAATAGCAGGAATTTTGAGATGGTGGGGTGGGAAACAACAGGAATATTGAGATGGCAGGGTGGGAAAGAGCAGGAATTTCAGGGCAGTGGGGCAGGAAAGAGCAGGAATATCAGCATGGCAGGGTGGGAAAGAGCAGGGATATCAGGATGAGTGACAGCCCTGATCCCACAGCACCACCACGGGCACAGCCACTACGGCCCCGAGGCTCTGCCCTCCAAGAAGGACCGGGAGGAGGGGGTCACAGAAAAGCTGCAGAATGGGGACCTGGACCACATGATCCCCCACATCACCAGTGACCTGGAGTGCAAGCCCCCCTCGGGGGATGAGAAGGCTGTGGTGGGCTCCCTCTCTGTCCAGGTGAGCCCCTCATGCCGTGGCATTGTGAACAAATCAGTTAAAACCAGCTCTGCAGCCCAAATTCTCTGTGTGTGGTGGGACCTGTGACGGTGCTCACAGGAGTCTGAGGATGAGGGAAGAGATGAGGATCTGACTCCATGTTTCAGAAGGCTTGATTTATTATTTTATTATATATATTACATTGAAACTATACTAAAAGAATAGAAGAAAGGATTTCATCAGAAGGCTGGCTAAGAATAGAATAGGAAGGAATGATAACAAAGATTTGTGGCTCGGACAGAAAGTCAGAGGCAGCTGGGCTGTGATTGGGCATTAATTAGAAACAAGCACATGAGACCAATCACAGATGCACCTGTTGCATCCCACAGCAGCAGATAACCATTGTTTACATTTTGTTCCCGAGGCCTCTCAGCTTCTCAGGAGGAAAAATCCTAAGGAAAGGATTTTTCATAAAAGATGTCTACGACAGGACCAAACAGCTCCGCTGTGCCGGTTTAATGATTAATGGGGTGGTTTTCCCATCTGGAGGAGGGATCAGTGACCCCATTTGGGTGCTGATCCCCATTTTGGGGTGCTGGGGCAGGACCTGCAGGCCTCCCAGAGCGCGTGCTACTGGCTGAAGGAGGTCAGGTACTCGGACATTGGCACTCTGGCCTGGATGATCACGCTCAGTGACGGCCTCCACAACTTCATCGACGGCCTGGCCATCGGCGCCTCCTTCACCGTGTCTGTTTTCCAAGGGATCAGCACCTCCGTGGCCATCCTGTGTGAGGAGTTCCCACACGAGCTGGGTATGTGACTCCTCGGGGCTGCCCCTGCTCCTGCTCCCTCTGGAGTCTGTCCTTTGTCCATCCAGAAAGGCAGATTTGGGGTGGAATAAACAGTGATGCTGCTGAGAGGGGGGAGAGGGAGGGCTGGAAACCGCTCTGAGTAATCGCCGCTCTAAAAATAACGAGGTAATATGATGTCTGAGATTTAAATTTAGATGGAGGCATCTGAAGACAAAAAAAAAAAAAAAAAAACCTCAACACCTCGTTGGTTTGGGAGGGGGGAGGCGGGTTTGGGTGGGAATGTCTGAATTTGGAGAGGTCAGAGGGGGATTTGGGTGGGAGTGTCTGAATTTGGAGTGGTCAGTGGAGGGAAGGAAGGTTTGGGTGAGAATGTCTGAATTTGGAGTGATCAGGAGGGGGGTTTGGGTGGGAATGTCTGAATTTGGAGAGGTCAGTGGGGGATTTGGGTGGGAGTGTCTGAATTTGGAGAGGTCATTGCAGGGTAGACGGGTTTGGGTGGGAATGTCTGAATTTGGAGAGGTCAGTGCAGAGGAAGGGGGTTTGGGTGGGAATGTCTGAATTTGGAGTGGTCAGAGGGGGATTTGGGTGGGAATGTCTGAATTTGGAGTGGTCAGTGCAGGGGAGGCAGGTTTGGATGTGAGTGTGTGGGTTTAGAGACAGAGCTGTGGTCAGTGAGTGGGAGGCAAGTTTGGGCGTGAATGTCCAAATTTAGGGGCAGATGAGGAGGAAGGGTTTGGCTGTGAATGTCTGAATTCAGGAGTAGTGGAATGGTCAGTGAAGGAGAGGCAGGTTTGGGTGTGAATGTCTGAATTTAGAAATAGTGGAATGGTCAGAGAGGCAGGTTTGGGTGTGAATGTCTGAATTTAGGAGCAGTGGAATGGTCAGTGAAGGAGAGGCAGGTTTGGGTGTGAATGTCCGAATTCAGGGGCAGATGAGGAGGAAGGGTTTGGCTGTGAATGTCTGAATTCAGGAGTAGTGGAATGGTCAGTGAAGGAGAGGCAGGTTTGGATGTGAATGTCTGAATTTAGAAATAGTGGAATGGTCAGAGAGGCAGGTTTGGGTGTGAATGTCTGAATTCAGGAGTAGTGGAGAGATCAGTGAATAAGAAGCAGGTTTGGGTGTGAATGTCCAAATTTAGGGGCAGTGTGATGGTCAGTGCCCACTGCCAGCAGCCAAGGGGAGCCCACACTTGAGCTGGCACATGCTGTGATGTTTGGGGTGTTCTGTGCACTCCAGGGGTTGGACTCTGATCCTTTGTGTCCCTTCCAACTCGGGATATTCCGGGTTTCCGTGAGTTCAAGTCAGTGCTGTCCCAGTGCTGCTGACGGCCCTTCCCTCCTCATCCTCCCACCTTCTTCTCCCTCAGGGGACTTTGTGATCCTGCTCAATGCTGGGATGACCATTCGCCAGGCACTTTTCTTCAACTTCATCTCTGCCTGCTGCTGCTACGTGGGCCTGGCCTTCGGCATCGTGGCCGGCAGCCACTTCTCTGCCAACTGGATCTTCGCTCTGGCTGGAGGGATGTTCCTGTACATAGCACTGGCTGACATGGTAAATCCTGAGCCCCCAATCCTGAGCCTGGAACCCTGGGCCCTGGGATTTTTTCCTAGGAAAAGCTCTGCTTGCTCTCAGCCTGCAGGCACGGCGGGGTTTGCTCTGTCCCCTTGGCACGTGCAGATATCTCTGCTCTGGCTGAAATCCCCGGGATGGGAGGCTGGTGGGTGCTTGCTGAGGAAGGACGGGGCTGTCACTGAGCCCTCCACCCCGATGTTTCCCCCTGCAGTTCCCTGAGATGAACGAGGTGAGCCGGGAGGATGAGCAGAACGGCAGCGCCCTGATCACCTTCGCCATCCAGAACGCGGGGCTGCTCACGGGCTTCACCATCATGGTGCTGCTCACCATGTACTCGGGGCAGATCCAGATAGGGTAGGACCAGCCCGAGCTGCAGCCCTGATCCAGTTTTTCCATGGGTTTTTTTTTGGGGGAGGGGAATGGTTTTTTCTTTTTTTTTTTTTGTTATTTTTCTTTCCTTTTCCTGCTGCAAACATACGACGGTACCTGTGCGGGCACTGACGTCACACTACAGGAGAGACGTTGCTTTGAAAGCTATTCCATGGATTTTCTTCTGGTTTAAGGCTGAGGGGAGTGGAATTCCCCTTCCCATAGGACTGACCTGACTTTGTCCAGTGTCACATCCCTTCTCTCCTCGCCTCTCCCAGGAAAGATGGAATGGGGAGACAGGAGCTGCTCCAGCCGTGGTGCTTGGAGCGTTCCCATGGCACATGAGGCTGTCCTGACCCCTCTGGGGGTGTGTGATGGGGACAGACAGGGACAGACCCTTCTCAGAGCGTTCCCCACAGCTGTGCTCTCTGAGGATGAGGAGGATGTCACCATCATCCAACTGCTTTCGCTCCGTTTCAGCCCGGACAACGCCCTGGCAAGAGTGGGGTGAAGAGGGCAGGGGTTTCAAAGCACATTTTGGGTGTCAGTGCTCAGAGCAGAGCACACCAAACTGGCTTGGAGTGACACTTGGGCTGCTGGGAGAAGCCTGCCAGGGTGCCCTGACCCTCCCTTCAGTCCATGCAGCTGGAATGAGGTGCAAAGCCCAGCTCCTCCTCCAGAAGGGGATGAGAGCAGAGCCCTGCCCGGCTGCAGGCTCCAGCCCAGGGATTTCTCCTCAGGCTGTGTCCAAGCTCATGGTGACACCCAGGAACAGCCACCAGTTTTTAAACAGTGCTAAGGTTCAGGGTGGGGTGGGGGGTGTTTTTAAAAGCAAACTCAGACTGTGAACCTCTTCAGGTTGTGTGTTCCCAGCCTTAGGGAGTAGCCAGAGAAGGGTGTTCCAGGCACCTCCCAGCTCTGCCTCTGGGCTGGCGTTCCAGATTCACTAGGTGAATTACTTATTATCATATTGATAAGGTTGTCCACCCCACCTGTGTTGCTTGAGGTTCCCTCACACCCCTTTTTCCCCCTCGTCCTGTACCTGGTGTAAGCTTGTGGCCGTGTGGATTCAGGGGAATCCCTCGTGGTTTGGTGCTGGATTGGGATGGAGGAGAGGTGCAGGTGGTTGTGAAGTGTCTTCCTTCTCTGCCCACCTGTGCAGGTGTGTGGGGTGTGACAGGTTGGTGGCACCGTGCTGGAGCTGAGGCTCCCACACCTCCCCTTTGCCCCGTGAGGAAAGCAAACCTGAGGCTGTGCCAGGTGTTATTCCTGCCCATCTCAGACAGAGGGCCCTGGCACAGGCTCAGCACCCCTGGCAGCGTTGTGCCCTGGCTGGATCTCTGTAATCCCTGAATTCCAGTAGTTCCCAGCTGGGTGATGTTGTTCCTAAGCTCCCAACAGCTGTCACCGAGCCCGTGCACTGTGGCACTGCCAGGATCCTCATGGATCATCACCTGCACTCGGTGGCTTTTCTAGTCTGGGCATTTATCCCCTCAGCACCCCTGGATTTTGGCTTTGTCCTGCACCCCAAAACCTAAATATCAATTCTGGAGGAGCAGGGAGCCTTTTTGGGATCACCTGAAGGTGTCACACAGTCCTCGGGTGATTCCCTCAAGGAGAGACAGGCTCTGCTTTGTCCCCTGTGGTGTCCCTTGTGGATTGTCCCCAAAAGTCACTTTTCCCACTGGAGCAGAGCAGCGTGGCCTGTGCTGCCTGGGGCAGCCATTCATCACCTGGCAGGCATTCCCTGTGCTGCAGGTTCCAGCACCTAAGGGCCATTGGAAACACTTTTTCCTTGCTTGAGAGAGCAGCAGCCCCAGCTGATTGAGTCGATGTGGAAAATCTGAGTCCTTTCCCTGGCACAGGTGCCCTCTGCTCTCTCTCAAGGAAGCACTTGGAAAACACCATAAACACCATGTGGCTGGCAGAGCTGCTGGAAAAGCCTCAGTGGGGGAGGACAAGGGGCAATGGGGGGTTTGTCCCCTCTGGACAGTGCCTGGGAGGTCCCCAAGAGCTGGGAGGTGGCACAGAGCAGGGCTTGGTGTCCTCAGAGCCGGCAGGATTCACTGTGGGGATCACACCTCTGCCATCTCCTCGGTTCCAGTTTATCCCTGTTTCCTGAGGAATCTGCAACCCGCAGATTTGGGATTGGGGTGAGAATTGGGGCTGCCCTGCCACTGAGGAGAAAGAACTCCTGTTCCCCCTGGGCAGGCAACCCAGGATTTGGGATTGGGGTGAGAATTAAGGCTGACCTGCCACCAAGGAGAGAGCTCCTGTTCCCCCTGGAAAGGCAACCCAAAGATTTGGGATTTGGGGGAGAATCAAGGCTGCCCTGCCACCAAGGAGAGAGCTGCTGTTCCCCCTGGGCAGGAAAACCAAAGATTTGGTATTGGGGTGAGAATCCCAGGATTTGGGATATGGGGGAGAATCAAGGCGGCCCTGCCACCAAGGAAGGAGAGCTCCTGTTCTCCCTGGGCAGGCACCCCAGAAATTTGGGATTATGGGGTGAGAATCAAGGCTGCCACCAAGGACAGAGCTGCTGTTCCCCCTGGGCAGGCAACCCAAAGATTTGGGATTTGGGGAAGAACCAAGGCTGCCCTGCCACCAAGGAAGGAGAGCTCCTGTTCTCCCAGGGCAGGCACCCCAGAAATTTGGGATTATGGGGTGAGAATTGAGGCTGCCACCAAGGAGAGAGAGCTCCTGTTCCCCCAGGGCAGGCTGGCACCTGCCAGTGGGAAAGGGATGGGAACCCACCCAAATTTAGCCCCTCGTGGATTTTCATCCGTGTCTCCTTCCTCTTGAGTTCCATCTCAGTATTTCAAATTATAACTCAGGTGTTGTAGGAGAGAAACAAAGAGCGTTAACTTAAATGTCACGTGAATTGTACAGATATTTGTAAAATTCCATAAATAAAATATATTCTGTAATGACGGAGGGTCCCAGGCGTGCTGGGCAGTGAAATCCTCTCGCTGCTGGGGTTGGAGGGGTGAAAAATGCCAGTCACTTGTTTTTAAAATTTTTAAAAGTTTAATAGTAATAAAATAGTTATAAAAATAGTAACACAATTAGAGTCATAACAATTTGGACGAATTGAATTAAGACAATATGAGACAATAAAAACAAAGAGTTATGGACGTCCGGGTACCTTTTCTGGGCAGCACAAGCCCGAAAAAGGACCCCTGCTAACAAAGGATTAACCCTTAAGAACAATAGCCCGTTGCATATTCATACACTTCATACATGATGCATAAATTCCATTCAAACACAGGATTCTGTCTGGTCTGGGAAGAAGTTTGTTTCTTCCGATAAGAAGGCCATAAATTCTTTTTCTCTGAAAGATCTAGGTGTCCTATGGCTGCTATCTCGCTGCAAGTCCTTTCTTTGAAGCAAAGCATCTTACATAGCACAGTTTCTATTTTAACAATTTTTATAACCTAAAACTATATTTACCACTGTACTTAAGAAAATTAATGCAGCATTGCTTTCTAAGACAACACATACTATATTCACTTTAATATTTGCGAAAAGCCAATCATAAAATACATGCATTTTTCACAGAGGGGTGGCAGCGCTGCTGGCTCAGGATTTTTCCAAGGGGAAGGTTTGGAGCAGGGCTGGGTGATGCAATCTCGCGTTTTCCAGCTGGATTTCCCTGGCTGTGCAGTGCGGCACGGCTGACAGAAGGTGGCACTGACAACCCCCAGCCTGCCCGCATGGCACGGCCTTTGCGGCTCCAAAAACCCTTCGTTATTTATATATATTCTTATTTTATTTTTTATTTTATTTTTCTGAAATATATTTCCAAACCATGGTTTAGCTGGGAGGTGTGGGATGCCCAGCTCACACTAGCCAGGCTCCTGGCAGTGTTTGTATCCTTGTTTTCCTACCCTCCATTAGCAAAAAAAAAAAACCAAACCAAACTTTGCCTTTCTACTTCTCCTTTTTTGCCTTTTTCTACACCATTTTCCCTCCATCTGCCAGCTCTGAGCAGCAAACTCAATTTTTAGAAAGCTTGTTGCAGCTAAAAAAACCAAATCTTGATATTCTGAGGCGTTTTATTAAAAAAAATTAATGTTTTATTAAGCAAGGAAGGTCACGATAAGCGTTGGACTTGCTCCTGCTCATCAGCACTTCCAGGGGGTCTTTGGGTGGGCTCTTTTCTGCTAAAAAATCCTTTTTTTTTTTTTTTTTTTTTTTTTTGCTGAATGCCTGGAAGCTGAATTACCTCAGAAAACGCTGCTGGATGGGGTCATGGAATTCCTGGAATGGTTTGGGTTGGTTAAAGCCCATCCAGTGCCACCCCTGCCATGACAGGAACAACTTTTACCATCCAAAGTTGTTCCAACCTGGGTTGGACGCTTCCAGGGATCCAGGGGCAGCCACAGCTTCTCTGGGAATTCCATCCCAGCCAGGAACTCCTTCCCAATATCCCATCTAAACCTGTCCTCCTTCATCTTCAGGTGGTAGACACAGACCATCGTGTCTATTTTGCCTTTCTCTCAGAAATTTTCTGTCTGGAGCCAGGCTGGGAGAGCTGGGGGTGTTCAGCTGGGGAAGGGAATGCTCCAGGAGAGCTCAGAGCCCCTTGCAGGGCCTGAAGGGGCTCCAGGAGAGCTGGAGAGGGACTGGGGACAAAGGATGGAGGGACAGGACACGGGGAACGGCTTCAAACTGGGAAAAGTGAGATTGGGGTGGGATTTTGGGAAGGAATGAGCGTGGGGAGGGGCTGGGATGGAATTCCAGAGGAGCTGTGGCTGCTCCATCCCTGGAAGTGCCCAAGGGAGAAGAGAAAGTTCCAGAGAGAGCTCAGAGCCCATTCCAGAACCTGAAGGGGCTCCAGGACAGCTGGAGAGGGGCTGGGGACAGGGATGGAGGGACAGGACACAGGGAATGGCTCCCACTGCCAGAGGGCAGGGATGGATGGGATTTTGGGAAGGAAAGTCCTTTCTTAAAGACTTTCAGGCACCTTTCTCCATGTCCAGTTTGTTTTTTTTCCCAAATGGAAGACATTGAAAAAGCGCATGGGAATTTTACACCCCTGAAATGTCAGTGTCCGCTTTGTGTGGGAACCTCCTGGATGTGTTTCAGTAGGAAACTTGGGACTCCCACTGCTAGAGGGCAGGGATGGATGGGATACTGGGGAGGAATTCTTGGCTGTGAGGATGGGATAAAATCTCCAGAGAAGCTGGGGCTGCCCCTGGATCCCTGGAAGTGTCCAAGACCACCCTGGGATAGTGTAAGCTGTCCCTGCCCACAGCAGGGGCGGCACTGGCTGATCCTCACAGTCCCTCCCAGCGAAGGGAGCCTGGTTTAGGGGATATTCCCCAGCAAAGCTGTGCCCGAGGGCAGTGCCAAGCACCCTCAGCGCCGCCGCCATGTTGCCCCCCCGTTGCTTAGCAACGCCCCCTTCCCCTCCAAGATGGCGGGCGGGGCGGGGCGGGCGTGGCGCAGGCGCGGGCGTGGGGGGGGGGGGCCAGAGGGCGGAGGGCGGTGTGGTGGCGGCGGCGGGGGCGGGACGGGGGGAGCGCAGCGCCGCGGAGCCGCCGCTGCCGGGGCAGCCCAGCGGGTCCGCCGGGAGCACCCGCGCGGCCCCCGCTCCGGGTGACGGGAGCGGAGCGGGGCACGGCGGGCAGCGGTGCCGCCGCCGCCACCGCCACCATGTCCGGGCGCGGCCACAACAAGCTGCCGACCACCGAGCGCATCGTCAAGGGTGAGGGGGCGGCGAGGGCGCCCCCTGCCTGCGCGGGGGGCGCGGGGGGGGGCTCGGCGGAGGGGGGCCGCGAGAAACGGGGGGCGAGCGAGGTTTGGGGGGGTCCCCAAGCTGGGGGAGCCCCTAGAAAGGGGAGGGGAATCTGCCTGCTTTATGGGGGGGCTCATGGTTTGGAGAAGGCCGGAAAAAAGGGGGGGTTGAAGAGTGATTTTAGGGGAGGGAGCGTGGTTAAAGGGGGGCTTCTCCAAAGTGGGGGAGCCCGGAGAAAGGAGGGCGGTTCATTTTGGGGGTCCCCAGGTTGGAGGAGCCCGGAGAAAGGAGAGGGAGGGAGCGTGATATGGGAGGAGGGGGAGCCTGGTTTAGGGGGATATTCCCCAGAAATATGGGGGTATGCCTGGTTTGGGGGGGTCCCCAGCTTAGCGGAGCCCTCCCCGGCTGGGGAAACCCGGAGAAAGGGAGGGGGATGCCTGGTTTGGCTGAGGGGAACCTTTGATGGAGGGGGAGCTGGTTTGGGTGAGGGGAACCTTTAATGGAGGGAGAGCCTGGTTTGGGTGAGGGGAGCCTTTAATGGAGGGAGAGCCTGGTTTGAGGGGGGGTCCCCAGGGTGGGGGAGAACCGAGGAAGGGCGAGGGCAGGGTGATTTTGGGGGGTATTGTGGAAGGGCACCCCCGTTAAAGGAGGGCTTTGGGGGCTGGGGATGCCTGGAGCAGTGAGGAGGGGGTGTTCTGATGGGTGACCCCCCCATTGGGGATGACTCTGGTTTGGGGGGGATCATCCTCTGAGTGGGGGGAGGCTGGAAAATCAGGGGGAGAGCGTGGTTTGGGGGGTCGTCCCCAAGAGAGAGGGGAGGGGAAGGCCTGGAGCAGCCCCCATAAAGGGGAGCCCTGATGGGGGTTCGGGCTGGGGGGACACCCCCTGTTCAGGCAGAAACCTCTGCAGAGGAGCTGGGGGGCATCTCTGGTTTGTGGGGGGCACCTGCACTGAGGGGTGAGGGGGGGCATTTTCAGCCCTCCGTTGACCAAGAGGATGCAGCCCCCTCCCTCCATTCTGTGGCAAGGGGGCACAGCAGTGCCAAGGAGGGGGGGTGACAGCAGGGGACATCCCTTTTGTGGCATGGGGGGAATCCCCATCCTGGCCTGGGCCTCATCACCACCCCCCCCCCAAGATTGGGGTGCTGTGGGTGGAACTGGGGTTCCCCTGAGGATTTGGGGGAGCAGAGCCCTCCCTGCCCTGATCCAGGCCAGCCCCCCGTGCCTTTCCTCCCCCAAATCGCTGCTCCGCGTCTGGATGCCCTGCGGCCGGTGCCAGCTGGCCCCCTCCGCGGCCCCGTTATAGTAGGTACTATTTTGGAAAGAGCAGAAGACACCGAAGCAGTTAATGAGGAGAGAAATACGTTAGCGGAGAAACTCCTGGATCGGGAGGAGGAGGAGGAGGCTGGGGGGGGGATGCACATTTCGCTGCCCTAATTGATCCGGTGCCATCCTCGTCCCCATGCACCAGGAACATCCACTGGGTGCCTCAACTTTGGCCGGGAGGCTCCAAGTTACACAATCACCCCGTTATTAAACCTCCTCCTGCCATGGCTTCCATCATTCCGGGCCGCTGGAAAGCAGCAGATTTCCCAGCAATGCTTGTAATCCCCGGCCATGGAGCTGTACCCACCACGCTGCCATCCCTCCCTTCCCCTCTGCATGTGTGTCCAAGCCGTTTTTTATTTATTTCTTCATTTATATATTTATTTTTTTTTTTCCTTTTTAGCCTTTAGCCTGTCATGTGGCCGATCACATGTTTGATGTTAATAACCTCAAACCCAGGGGAAAGGGGATCCGGAGCGTGGAGGCCCCTCAGGCTCGGGGAAGCTCCAGGGTGGGAGGGGTTTTGTTTTTAAATGGGAATAATCCCAAAGCGCTCCCAGATTTGGGGGGGATCCGGGGTGTTCCCTGCGCCCTGCATGTGCTGTGGTGATTTGTAGGTCTCCAGGCAGCCTGAGTGGCCGGTGCTGTCTGTAAATCTCCTGCTAAATCCCAGGCAGCTGCCTGTGTTTAGGTTGGCCTTGTTCGGGAAAGGTAATGGCAATGCAGCCATTATGATTCAGCTGAGTCGGCCGGATCCAGGCGTTCTCCCTTTTCCTGGAGCTTCCAGATCCTGGGAATCCCTCTCAGAGATCCTGCTGGTCCCTCTCAGTGCTTTGGCAACCCCACAAAAATCCTGCTCATTGCTGCCATTAATCCCTATCCAGGTAGGGTGGAGGCTCAGGGCCTGCTCGCCCCAAAATCACCCCAAAATCGCCCCAAAATCCTCCCAAAATTGCTTCTTGTTGCCTCAGTGCCTGTGGAAATTTGGGGAGAAATACCTCCTTCTCAAGCCAGGGTTATTGTTGAAAGGTGGTGACATTGTTCGTGGTTATTAATAATTAAAAAGTGAAGGTAAAAGCTCATTTTGTTCCGTGGAAAATGCCTGCAATTAAGTAGGATGTGGAATTTTAACTATGTTTAACCTATATATTTACATCTCCTGGGCCCTGCAGAACAGCTGAACTGTAATTACCTTTAGTCAGAGGAAATAGAGTTTTGGGCTAAAATTTGTGCTAGGGGAGCTTCATTATTAAAATCACAAATTTTGGGGTGTGTCAAGAATGGATTTTTATAAAAATCTTGAATTTTGGGGTAGGCCATCAATTGCTTTTTATAAAATCTCCCATTTTTGTGTGCTTCAGGAAACTTTTTTTTATTAAAATCTTGGCTTTTGGGGTAGGTCAGGAACAGCTTTTTAAACCTCTCATTTTGGGGTTTGTCAGGAGTTCCTTTTTATTAATATCTCAAATTTTGAGGCAAGAATTGCTCTTTGTAGCACAGTTTTAGCAGGAAGCTGATGGTGATGGAGAATAATGTCCAAATTTTGATCTCTAAATATCACTTGGGAAGATTCTGCTGGAAATCTGAAGGATTAGGAAGTCTGGTTGTCTGAATTATCCCAAAATTGGGCTTGAATTACCTGGTGGATCCATGGGATTGATGAATCCACATCCTACAAAATTCACATTATTCAGACAGATGGGAATGGTTCTGCTGCAATCCTGGAGCTCAGGGTGATTAAAAGAAACCTGCAGAGCTTTTTTGGTCATATTTGGTTGAATTTTGTGGTCATATTTGGTTGAATTTTGTGGTCATATTTTGAATTTTGTGTTCATATTTGGTTGAATTTTGTGATCATATTTGGTTGAATTTTGTGGTCATTTTTTGGTTGAATTTAATGCACCTGCTCCATTCTTCCTGCCAGAAAGTGTAAAATCCTCTGGGAAGCAGAGCTGTGTCCAGTTGCATCCATGCCAAATCCTTTCAAAACCTCAGATATTGCTATTTACACACCAGAGCAAATAATCCACTGGGGTTTTCCTCTATCTATGTGTTATTATTATTATTTTGTGTATCATGGACAAAATGTTGGGCTGGGAGCAGCTGGGATCCAGTGTTCTCTGTTCAGAGACATCCCTAATTCCTGGCTGGGATTCCTGAAGTGCTTTCCTGCTTTTCTGAGGCATTTTAATTGAGGAAAATCTGAAATTTAAAGGAAATCCCAGGAATTGTTGGGTAAAGCTGGGGCTGGTGCTGTTTCCAAAGATATCCTGGAATTGGGTGGATTTTCCCAATTTGTGCTTTGCTGTTATTTCTTAAGGACTTTCAGGCACCTTTCTCCATGTCCAATGTGTTTTATTCCCAAATGGAAGACACTGAAAGTGTGTGTGGGAATTTTAAACTGAAATTTCAGTGTCCACTTGGTGTGGGATGTGTTTCAGCAGGGAGAGGGATTTGGGACAAGGAGTGGATGATAAATGGGATATTGGGAATGGAATTCCTGGCTGGGATTCCTGAAGCGTTTTCTGCTTTTCTGAGGGCGTAAATCCCAGGAATTGTGGTGTAAAGCTGGGGCTGTAACCAAAGGTATCCTGGAATTGGGTGGATTTTCCCAATTTGTGCTTTGCTCTTCTTTCTTAAAGATTTTCAGGCACCTTTCTCCATGTCCAATCTGTTTTTTTCCCAAATGGAAGACACTAAAAGTGTGTGTGGGAATTTTAAAGCCCTGAAATTTCAGTGTCCACTTGGTGTGGGATGTGTTTCAGCAGGGAGAGGAATTTGGGACAAGGAGTGGATGATAAATGGGATATTGGGAATGGAATTCCTGGCTGGGATTCCTGAAGTGTTTTCTGCTTTTTTGAGGGGGTAAATCCCAGGAATTGTGGTGTAAAGCTGGGGCTGGTGCTGTTTCCAAAGATATCCTGGAATTGGGTGGATTTTCCCAATTTGTGCTTTGTTGTCCTTTCTTAATAACTTTCAGGCACCTTTCTCCATGTCCAATGTGGTTTTTTTCCCAAATTGAAGACACTGAAAGTGTGTGTGGGAATTTTAAACCCCTGAAATTTCAGTGTCCACTTGGTGTGGGATGTGTTTCAGCAGGGAGTGGATGATAAATGGGATATTGGGAATGGAATTCCTGGCTGGGATGGAATTCCCAGAGGAGCTGTGGCTGCCCCTGGATCCCTGAAGCACCCTGGGACCATGAGAGGTGTGGGATGAGGTGGGATAAGGGCTGGAATGAGGTGGGATAAGGGCTGGAATGAGGTGGGATAAGGGCTGGAATGAGGTGATTTCAAGTCCCCTTATCCCCCAGCCCATTCCATAATCCACAATTCCCTGCTGTCACTGACCCGTTTCACACCCAGCCAAGGTTTTTTGGGAATATCCCAGAGCCTCAGTGACACCTCCACCCTGAGCCCAGCTGGAATCACATCCAAGGAGCCTCTCCCTCCTCTCTGCAGCTGCAGGCACAGAGAAAATCCCACAGGAATTGTTCCACACAGCCTCTGTTCCACCACCCAGCCTCAGCTCCATCCCTGCCTCCTCAGAGAGTTCAGAGGCTCTTCCAGTTCATCTCACAATGAAAGTGTGTGTGGGAATTTTAAACTTCTGAAATTTCAGTGTCCACTTGGTGTGGGATGTGTTTCAGCAGGGAGAGGGATTTGGGACAAGGAGTGGATAATAAATGGGATATTGGGAATGGAATTCCTGCCTGGGATGGAATTCCCAGAGGAGCTGTGGCTGCCCCTGGATTCCTGAAGTGTCCAGACCAGGCTGGAGCACCCTGGGACCATGAGAGGGGTGGAATGAGGTGATTTGAGCCTCAGTGACACCTCCACCCTGAGCCCAGCTGGAATCACACCCAAGGAGCCTCTCCCTCCTCTCTGCAGCTGCAGGCACAGAGAAAATCCCACAGGAATTGTTCCACACAGCCTCTGTTCCACCACCCAGCCTCAGCTCCATCCCTGCCTCCTCAGGGAGTTCAGAGGCTCTTCCAGTTCATCTCACTGCCTGAAGATGCTTTTTGGGGGATGAAAAAAAAATGTGCAGCTTTCTTCCCACCTTGTTTTTAATATCATCTACAACTCTGGGAGCTCGAGTGTTGGATATTCTCCAGGTTGGGAATTTTCATCGCGGAGCAAGCGCCGATAGGAAAGTCAAAGTGGTTTTTTAATGGAGGAAAATCTTAAATTAAAGGAGATTGTGGGGTTTTAAACTCAGTGGTTTGTTTAGTGTTGATGTCTTGGAGGAATTAAGGGGGAAAAGGAGCTCTGGAAATGGCTAAAAATGGACTAAAGGCCAAGGTCCATGTGCTCAGACCTTGGGATGCCAAGGGAAAAGTGTGAATGCCACCAGGGTCAAGACGTGGAGGGGGATCCCTAAACAGCAAGTTGTGTCATAATGCAGCAACTTGGCTGGCCAGAGCTCAAGGAGGTGTGGGGTGAGCCAGTCCTTAAAGCAGGAACCCCATGGGATCCCATGGAATTCAGTTACTTGGGAACCTGATGGTTTGGGGGGGTTTCCAGAAAAAAAACCCCAAAACTCGTCAGAGTAATTCCAATATTCTTATTATTGTTATGTATAAACAGGAAAGTTGTTTCATTATCCATAAATGGCATGTGCTGGGGAAAGGGGCTGGTTTGGGGCTGATTTTGTGGCATTTCATCCCAAAAGCAAATCCAGAGGTGAATATTTTGGGATGACACAAACTGTGTCCCAAACAGAGGCAGAGCTGCCTCATTTTGGGCTCAGACTTCCAGATCTGAGGATGCTGGGATCCAGGGATGCTCTGCTTGCTAATGAATGTTCTAATTAACAGAAATGCTGGTGGCAAACCCCAAACCCAGCCTTGGGCTCAAAACATGGATCCCATGGAATTCAGTTACTTGGGAACCTGATATTTTGGGGGGGTTTCCAGAAAAAAAACCACCAAATTTGTCCAAGTAATTCCAATATTCTTATTATTGTTATGTATAAACAGGAAAGTTGTTTCATTATCCATAAATGGGATGTGCTGGGGAAAGGGGCTGGTTTGGGGCTGATTTTGTGGCATTTCATCCCAAAAATTAATCCAGAGGTGAATATTTTGGGATGACACAAACTGTGTCCCTGGGATGCCCCAAACAGAGGCAGAGCTGCCAGATGCTGAGATCCAGGGATGCTCTGCTTGCTAATAAACATCCTGATTAATGTTCTAATTAACAAAAATGCTGGTGGCAAACCCCAAACCCAGCCTTGGGCTCAAAACACCATCGGGGATCAGTGATAAAGCATCAGGGCACGTGGTTTGGGATTTTTCCCTTCCCTCTGGTGGGTGTGTAGTGGGGAAGGCAAAACAGACACAATGGTCTGTGTCTGCCACTTGGAGATGAAGGAGGGCAAGGTTTAGATGGGATATTGGGAAGGAATTCCCAGAGAAGCTGTGGTTGCCCTGGAAGTGCCCAAGGCCAGCTTGGAACAAGTTTGGATGGTAAAAGTTGTTCCTGCCATGGCAAGGGTGGCACTGGATGGGCAGCAGCCTCAGCTGGGTGTGCAGTGGGGAAGGCAAAACAGACACAATGGTCTGTGTCTGCCCCTTGGAGATGAAGGAGGGCAAGGTTTAGGTGGGATATTGGGAAAGGATTTCCAAAGAAGCTGTGGCTGCCCCTGGAAGTGCCCAAGGCCAGGCTGGAACAAGTTTGGATGGTAAAAGTGGCACTGGATGGGCAGCAGCCTCAGGTGGGTGTGCAGGGCAGTGGGGAAGGCAAAATAGACACAATGGTCTGTGTCTGCCACTTGGAGATGAAGGAGGGCAAGGTTTGGATGGGATATTGGGAAGGGATTCCCAGAGAAGTGCCCCTATAAGTGCCCAAGGCCTTCTTTATTCTGCCTTCCCCACTGCACACCCACCTGAGGCTGCTGCCCATCCAGTGCCCATCCAGAGTTGTTCCAAGCTGGCCTTGGGCACTTCCATCCCAGCCAGGAATCCCTTCCCAATATCCCATCTAAACCTTGCCCTCCTTCATCTTGGGATTGATGGATCCACATCCTACAAAATCCACGTTATTCCGGTTGTTCCTGCCATGGCAGGGGTGGCACTGGATGGGCAGCAGCCTCAGCTGGGTGTGCAGTGGGGAAGGTAAAATAGACACAATGGTCTGTGTCTGCCACTTGGAGATGAAGGAGGGCAAGGTTTAGGTGGGATATTGGGAAAGGATTTCCAAAGAAGCTGTGGCTGCCCCTGGAAGTGCCCAAGGCCAGGCTGGAACAAGTTGGGATGGTAAAAGTGGCCCTGGATGGGCAGCAGCCTCAGGTGGGTGTGCAGGTTGTGCCCCTCAGGATTCCCCTGTTTAATTTTATTTTCCTGCCTATCAACCCTGTGAAAGTCAATCCCATTTACCCTGCTCCAGGCCATGAAGGGCCTTGTGGCAATAAATGAGCCCAGATTAATTAGCTCCCGTGCCAAAAGTGTATTTTTTTATTTCATGAAAGGTGTCAGAGTGGAGAGAGCAGTGGTTTAGGGCTGCTCTGGCTGCACAGAGAAGGGAAGGCTGTTCCTTAGGAAGTAGGGCAGGGTGCTGGCTTAAAATAGCTCTGAGCACTGGGCTGTGCTGAAGGAGCTATTTAGGTAAATCCTGGGGTCTCAGTGGGGGCAGAGCTGCCTGCTAATCTAAAGATACTCCTTGGGGATCTATATTTGTCTGGGATCCTTCCCAGCTTGGCTGCTTTGCCAGGTATTCCCTGCCCGTGTTTAGGGCTGGGGATGGCTCAGGTCCTAATGGAATGTGACATCATTAAAGAGCAGGAATGAGGGAACGGGCAGAGTGATCCCATAATGCAGGGCTGGGCTCTCAGGGGGCTCCTGGAGGTCAGGATTGCTGTGCCAAGGGGCAGGTGTGGAATCCTGGAAGGGTTTGGGTTGGAAAAGGATCCTAAAGCTCACCTCATTGCACCTTGCACTATTCCATATTGCTCTGAGCTTCATCCAGCCTGGCCTTGGGCACTTCCAGGAATCTGCAAATATCCTGGGAAAGCCCCTCAGGATGTGTGGGGCAGAATAAGGTGGGAGATGGAGGGTGGATGCTGTAAAGAAAAGGAAATTTCAGTGCAGATTTTAAGGATTTTTCTGGAATGAGGAGCAATGTTGGACATCAGAGTGATCCCATAATTCAGGGCTGGGCTCTCAGGGGCTCCTGGGGGTCAGGATTGCTGTGCCAAGGGGCAGGTGTGGAATCCTGGAAGGGTTTGGGTTGGAAAAGGATCCTAAAGCTCACCTCATTGCACCTTGCACTATCCCACATTGCTGTAATCCCCATCCAGCCTGGCCTTGGGCACTTCCAGGAATCTGCAAATATCCTGGGAAAGCCCCTCAGGATGCATGGGGCAGAGTGAGGTTGGATGCTGTAAAGAAAAGGAGATCTCAGTGCAGATTTTAAGGATTTTCCTGGCTGCAGGAGGAATTTTGGGCTGTCCAGGCTGTTCTCTTGATTTTCCAGCCTCTGAAGGAAGCAAAGCCTCACTGCTGCCTGGTGGGAGCATCAGCTGAGTGATGATTTTCTGGGACAAGGTGATCCTTAATGTCCAAATGATCCTTAATGTCCTTAATGATCCTTCCAACCCAAATCTTTTTGGGGTTCTGGGACCTCAGATCCCATTCTCAGATCCCACTGCCCCTCCTGTTTCCATTGAGGGGCACTGGGATCTCCTCTGATTGGGAGCCTGAGGAGCTCAGGTTTTTTTTTTTCTCCAAAATTCTCCACCAATTTTCCACCTGGAGGTTCCTTTTGGCGTGGTGGGCCTGTAAAATAAGAGTTTTCAAATAAGAGTTTAAATGAAATAATTTCTCCAAGGAGAATTTCCCAGCATCAATTTCCCAAGTGGTTCAGGGTGAATTTCAGGAGAACACGAGGAAGTGCTGTCAGCCTAGATTGCTCCAGAAAATATTCCCTTTTATCAGCTGCTGAGCATGGCAAGATGTGGCAAAATGGCTTCTCAAGCAGAATATTATCCCAAAGGTGATGTCCTGGAAAAATCCCACGAGGTTTTCCCGGAGGAAGAGTGACCAGGGCACTGGAATTGCTGATTCAGCAGGAACTGGAGGCTCCTCTCATCCTGCTCATCCCTGCCATGTGCAGATCTGGGAATCTGCTCTGGGACTGATTTATCTCAATTTTTGGGGCCTGTTTTGTCCAACCAGGAAGATTTGAATTCTTTGCAGCTCCCTTTGGACCACCTTGGTTACAAATATTCCCAAACCTGGGAGTAAACACCTCAAAAGGAATATTTTATCCAGAGCAGTTGGATCCAATGAGGATCCAACTCAGGGTGAGGGTTTGAGGCCTGAGATGGGAAGAGAAGAGAAGAGAAAAGGGAAGGGAAGAGGAGAGGAGGGAAGAGAGAAAAGAGAAGAGAGAAAAGAGAAGAGAAAGAGGAGAGAAGAGAAGAGAGAAACCAAGGCCCAGATTGTGTCCAAATTCATCATTTTGTGCTCCCATCTCTCCATTTTGTGCTCACATTTCCCATTTCTTTTTGCTGCTCCAGCAGGAATTTTTCTGGGGGTTGCTCTGTCCAGGATTCCCACGTGGATCAGCCTGTTCCCTGCAGCACAGATCTTGGAAGGACACGAAGTTGTGTTTGCTTAGAGCAGGTTTGAAATGGGCTCCAGAAGCCCTTGGGAGCCGTGGCAGGGTCGGGTTCACGTTCCTGGGATTTGCCTTTTCCACCAAGCCCCCACTGGGCCTCCATTAATGAGCTGTGAGTGGCCAGGCTGGAACCTTGGCAAACAGGTGCTGAATTTCCCTGCCTGCTGCCATCCAGGAATCCCTCCCTGCTCCTTGGGGGAGATCGCTTTTTTATAAAGTAGCTGCAGCTGTTTGCTCTGAACTTCCTCCTTTTTCCTCCTCCTTTTCCTTTTCTCCTCCTGTTTTTTAATCCTCCTCCTTTTTCCTCCACCTCCTTTCCTCCTCTTCCTCCTTTTTTCCTCCCTAATTTTTCCTCCCTAATTTTTCCTCCTTAATTTTTTCCTCCTCCTTTCCTCCTCCTCCTTTTTTCCTCCTCCTCCTTTTTTTCTCCTCCTCCTTTTTTTCTCCTCCTCCTTTTTTCCTCCTCCTTTTTTCCTCCTCCTTTTTTCCTCCTTAATGTTTTCCTCCTCCTTTTTCCTCCTCCTTTTCCTCCTCTTCCTCCTTCTCCTCCTCCTCCTCCTTTCCTCCTCCTGCTTTCTTCCTCCTCCTTTTCCCCTCCTCTTTTTCCTCCTCTTTTTTTCCTCCTTTTTTGCTCCTCTTTTTCTTCCTCCTCCTTTTCCTCCTCCCTTTCCTCTCCTCCTCCCTTTCTTTTCCTCCTCCTCCTCCTCCTTTTTTTCTCCTCCTTTTTCCCTCCTCCTTTCTCCTCCTCCTTTTCCTTTCTTCCTCCTTTTCCTTTTCCCCCTCCATTTTTCCTCCTTAATGTTTTCCTCTTCCTTTTCCCTCTTCCTTTTTCCTCTTCCTTTTTCCTCCTGCTTTTCTTTTTCTCCTCCTTTTTTTCCTCCTCCTTTTGCCTCCTCTTTGTTCCCTCCTCCTTTTTCCTCCTCCTTTTTCCCTCCTCCTTTTTTCCTCCTCCCTTTCCTCTCCTCCTCCCTTTCTTTTCCTCCTCCTTTTCCTCCTCCTCCTTTTTCCCTCCTCCTTTTTTCCTCCTCCTTTTCCTTTCCCCCTCCCTTTCTTTTCCTCCTCCTTTTTTTTTCATCCTCTTCCTTTTTTCCTCCTCCTCCTTTTCCCCCTCTCCTTTTTCCTCCTCCTTTTTTCCCCCCTCCCTTTCCTCTTCCTTTTCCTCCTCCTTTTTTCCTCCTCCCTTTCCTCTCCTCCTCCTTTTCCTTTCCTCCTCATTTTTCTCCTCCTTTTTTCCTCCTCCTTTTTCATCCTCCTGCTTTTTTCCTCCTCATTCCTCCTCCTTTTCCTTCCCTCCTCCTTTTCCTCCTTTTCCTCCTCCTCCTTTTTCCCCTCAGGCTTTGCAGTGACTCCCTGCAATCCCCCCAATGAGAGGCAGACACTGCCGCTGTTGAGTGATGATTTTCTGGGAATACATTGATTTTTAACCTCTGGCAAGTTTGTAGAGCTGCAGGCTGTCAAAGAAAGAGTTTTTCCAAGCTGGAATTGCAGAGTTTTGGGCTGTGCTTGCTGAGCTGGCACTCAGTGATGTCCCTGCTCTGGACTCATTGGCTCAATGACAATCCCAGGAAAATCCGCATCAGTGCCGCTCATTAGGAGCCAAATCTGAGCTGGAAACTCGATGGGCCTTGCAAGCAAATGTGGATTTTATCACTTCAGGGAGGCTGAGGGTGCCCACTGAGAGTATTTTGGTGTCTCTGATCCTTGGGGAGCTTTGGCAGGAGCAGGAACCAAAGCAGCACCACAGATCCTGCTCTGGGTTCAGCTTCATTCAGGATGAGGGGTGTGAGGAGCCCTGGCTGCCATGCCAGGAGGGTTTGGGAGCTGCTGCCTGCTGAGGCTTAAGTCACCTCTGCTCTAATTAAACCCTCCTGGCTTTAATCCTGCCTGGAGCAGAGTTCCAGCTCCACCTGGTGGGATTGGCACCGGCAGCCCTGGCAAAACCTCAGCCCTGAGCTCTGCTGGGGAATCCTCCTCAGCAAAGGCACCTTGCTTGCTCCTGGCCTCACTTTTACTGGCCAAATTCCCAGCAAAACCAGGATAATCACTGCTATCCCAAAGATTTCAGGGAGCTGTGAGCACAGAGGAGCAGGATAATCATTGCTAGTCCAAAGATTTCAAGGAGCTGTGAGCACATTTCAGGGAGCTGTGAGGTTTCAGAGGATGGTGAAACCACTGGGATGATTTTCCTCTGCCTGCCCCATGCCTGGAAATGGCCAAGTCCAGCTTGGAGCAACCTGACCTGGCCTGGGGAATCCTCCTCACCAAAGGCACCTTGCTTGCTCCTGGCCTCATTTGCTGGCCAAATTCCCAGCAAAACCAGGATAATCACTGCTATCCCAAAGATTTTAGGGAGCTGTGAGCCCAGTTCAGGGAGCTGTAAGGTTCAGAGGATGGAGAGGCACTGGGATGGTTTTCCCAGAAAATCTCTGCTTGTCCCATCCCTGGAAGTGGCCAAGTCCAGCTTGGAGCAACCTGACCTGGCCTGGGGAATCCTCCTCACCAAAGGCACCTTGCTTGCTCCTGGCCTCACTTTTACTGTCCAAATTCCCAGCAAAACCAGGATAATCACTGCTATCCCAAAGATTTCAGGGAGCTGTGGGCACAGAGGACCAGGATGATCACTGCTAGTCCAAAGATTTTTGGGAGCTGTGAGCACAGTTCAGGGAGCTGTGAGGTTTCAGAGGATGGTGAAACCACTGGGATGATTTTCCTCTGCTTGCCCCATGCCTGGAAGTGTCCAAGTCCAGCTTGGAGCAACCTCACCTAGTGGAAGGTGTGCTGGAATGAGATCATCTTGTATATCCCTTCCCACCCAAAGCATTCTGGAATTCTGTGGTATTTCCTTGGGAATTTCTGGCTGGTCTGGGTGGATTTGGAGCCTCTTGGACAGCCCAGGTTTCCGTGGGAGCCCTGAACACAACCTGTGCTCTGTTTGTGTTTGTGTTTGCATTTCCATACCCAGAGCTGTCACCTGCTTTTTTTTTAGCCTTAAACGCACCTGGCTCCTGCTCAGCCTTGGGGCCTGCTGATTCTCCGCTCTACAAACTTGCCAGAGGTTAAAAATCAATGTATTCCCAGAAAATCATCACTCAGCAAAGGCAGTGTCTGCCTCTCATTGGGGGGATTGCAGGGAGTCACTGCAAAGCCTGAGGGGAAAAAGGAGGAGGGAAAAAGGAGGAGGGAAAAAGGAGGAGGAGGAAAAAAGGAAGAGGATGAGGAAAAAAGGAGGAAAAGAAAGGGAGGGGGAAAGGAAAAGGAGGAGGAAAAAAGGAGGAGGAAAGGGAGGGGGAAAAAAGGAGGAGGGAAAAGGAAGAGGGGAAAAGGAGGGGAAAAGGAAAAGGAGGAGGGAAAAAGGAGGGGGGAAAAGGAGGAGGAGGAAAAAAGGAAGAGGATGAGGAAAAAAGGAGGAAAAGAAAGGGAGGGGGAAAGGAAAAGGAGGAGGAAAGGGAGGAGGAAAAAAGGAGGAGGAAAAAGGAGAGGGGAAAAAGGAGGAGGGAAAAGGAAGAGGGAAAAAGGAGGGGAAAAGGAAAACGAGGAGGGGAAAAGGAAAAGGAGGAGGAAAGGGAGGGGGAAAAAAGGAGGAAAAAGGAGGGGAAAAGGAAAAGGAGGAGGGAAAAAGGAAGAGGAAAAATTCTCCCAACGTGGCCTCAAATTTTGGGTGTTCCTGCTGGGAGCTGCTGAGGCCGGGACAGATTTGCTGCTTCTCCATTGCTCCATCCCAGCCCTGTCCCCTTCCAAGAAAATCCTTCATCCAGCTCCTACCGTGCAGGTATTTTTAGGGTTTTTGTGAGGGGATAATTCTGGTTGTCCCACAAAAAGGAATCTGTGGCTGCAGGTGAGGATCAGAGGCAGCTCTGCAAACCAGAAGCACAATTGGAGTTCTGGCTAAAACTGGGACATTATAAACTGGAATTTATTTCCCCTTTATTTCTGGAGCTTCTGAAATCTGGATATTCATTACCCAGAGCAAAATAGAAGGATTGGAACATGCAAAAATTTGGGGGAAAACAGATGGAAATGGCAATAATAATAATAATAATAGCAGGAACGTGCAAAAATTCGGGGGAAAACACTGAAATGGCAATAATAAGAGTTCTGCTTCTCAGCCCTGGAAGTTTTTATTTCCCCTTTATTTCTGGAGCTTCTGAAATTTGGAGGTTCCTTATCCAGAGCAAAAAAGGAGGATTGGAACATGCAAAAATTTGGGGGAAACAGATGGAAATGGCAATATAATAATGATGATGATGATGATAATAATAATAATAATAATAATAGTAGTAAGGAAATGGCAATAATAAGAGTTCTGCTTCTCAGCCCTGGAAATTTTTATTTCCCTTCTATTCTGGAGTCTCTGGAGCTTCTGAAATCTGGAGGTTCCTTCCCCAGAGCAAAAAAAAAGGATTGAAACATGCAAAAATTTGGGGGAAACAGATGGAAATGGCAATATAATAATATTAATATTAATGATAATAATAATAATGATAATTTTAATGATAATAATAATAACATGGAAATGGCAATAATAAGAGTTCTGCTCCTCAGCCCTGGAAGTTTTTATTTCCCCTTTATTTCTGGAGCTTCTGCAATCTGGAGGTTCCTTACCCAGAGCAGAAAAGAAAGATTGGAACATGCAAAAATTTGGGGGAAAACAGATGAAAATGGCAAAATAATTGTAATATAAATGTAATATATATGTAATATAAATGTAATATAATGTAATGTAATATAATGTTATATAGTACAATATAATATAATATAATATAATAATAATTATTATTATTCCTGGCTCTTCCTGCTTTTATACAAGAAGTTATTCACTTCATTTGGAGATTTTTCTTTGACATTAATGTTTATTTTAATAAGGGAGAAGTTCATTATTTCCTCAGGTGGGAGGTGATGAAGCTCCATTTTAATTTTTATTTTTTTTTCCACAGAGTTCTGTGCCATGACAGGGTCAGGCTGCCTGTGCCAGCCCTGGAAAATTATTTTCCAGATTATTTATCAGGGCTTGATCCAATAAAAATAAAAAATCAGGATATCAAGCACACACACACCTGGTTCTGCAGGTATAATAATAATAATAATAATAATAATAATAATAATAATAATAATAATTTCCCCTTTATTTCTGGAACTTCTGAAATCTGGAGGTTCCTTCCCCAGAGCAAAATAAAAGGATTGAAACATGCAAAAATTTGGGGGAAACCAGATGGAAATGGCAATAAGAATAATATAATAATATTATTATTATTATAATTATTATCATTATTATTGCCTGGGCCTCCACTCAGTGCTCTGAGCTGGGAATTGCTCACAGAATTTGGAATTTATGGCCTTGGGGGCTTTTCCTCCAAGGGTTTGTTCCCTATTAATAACTCTGAAAGCTGAAAATCCACCTTTTTCCCAGCAAAAAAAAATGCAATTTCTGTGGCCTTTTCTGTGCTGGATTTCTCCACATTATTCCCTCTGAGCCCTGGACTCAGCTGTGAATAGATGAATGTAGGTTAGGTGTGAATGGGAATAAAATCTGGCATAAAAATAACTTTGGGCTCTTTGGAAATTGGGAAAAGATTTTAAAACCTCACCCTGCAGTGCCCAGCTCAGCCCTGGAGCTGCTTCTCCATTTCACAGTGGTTTGGGTCGACTTTTATTGAGATATTTCTACATTTGCCAGCCCATTCAGCTTCCTCAGTGTCCAAATCCTCAGTTTTACCCCAAAATGTGAATTTTTTGCTCCAAATTTCATCTCTCCCCATCTGCTCTGTGCTGAGGAGCGAGCAGGGAAGGGGCTTTGTTTGGATTCTCTTTTCCCAGAGAGGGAATCCTCTCTCTGGTTTGTTTTGGTGAATTTTGCACCCTTTGGGGTTATTTTTGGGGGATTGAGGGAATCCCTTTTCCAGTTTGATTTTGTAAATTTTGGGAATTGAGAAAGAGGAAAATAAAAACCCCGTCCCTGCTGCTTGTGCGGTGCCCAGCTCAGCCCTAGAAATTCTCCCTTTCACAGGGGTTTGTGAGGACTTTTCCTGGGATATTTCTACCTTTGCCAGCCCATTCAGCTTCCTCAGTGTCCAAATCCTCAGTTTTACCCCAAAATGTGAATTTTTTGCTCCAAATTTCACCTCTCTCCATGTGCTCTGTGCTGAGGAGCGAGCAGGGAAGGGGCTTTGTTTGGATTCTCTCTTCCCAGAGAGGGAATCCTCTCTCTGGTTTGTTTTGGTGAATTTTGCACCCTTTGGGGTTATTTTTGGGGGGATTGAGGGGGGATCCCTTTTCCAGTTTGATTTTGTGAATTTTGGGAATTGGGAAAGAGGAAAATAAGAACCCTCCCTGCTGCTTGTGCTGTGCCCAGCTCAGTTCTGGAAATTCTCCCTTTCACAGGGGTTTGGGTTGACTTTTATTGAGATATGTCTATATTTGCCAGCCCATTCAACCTCCTCAATGTCCAAATCCTCAGTTTTGCCCCAAAATGTGAATTTTTTCTCCAAATTTCATCTCTCCCCATGTGCTCTGTGCTGAGGGGCGAGCAGGGAAGGGGCTTTGTTGGGATTCTCTCCCAGCTGTGCCCCAGGAGCTGCAGGGAATCCTCTCTCTGGTTTGTTTTGGTGAATTTTGAGCCCTTTGGGGTTATTTTGGGGGGATTGAGGGGATCCTTTTTCCAGTTTGTTTTTGTGAATTTTGGGAATTGGGAAAGAGGAAAATAAAAACCCTCCCTGCTGCTCGTGCTGTGCCCAGCTCAGCCCTGGAGCTCCTTCCTTCCTCAGGGGTTTGTGAGGACTTTTCCTGGAATATTTCTACATTTGCCAGCCCATTCAACCTCCTCAATGTCCAAATCCTCAGTTTTGCCCCAAAATGTGAATTTTTTGTTCCAAATTTCATCTCTCCCCATGTGCTCTGTGCTGAGGGGCGAGCAGGGAAGGGGCTTTGTTGGGATTCTCTCCCAGCTGTGCCCCAGGAGCTGCAGGGAATCCTCTCTCTGGTTTGTTTTGGTGAATTTTGCACCCTTTGGGGTTATTTTGGGGGGGATTGAGGGGATCCCTTTTCCCTGCAGTGTTTGGCCAGCGCTGCCTCTCCAGGCACGGAGCTGCTGCTCCTTTTTCAGTAATGAATCTGCCTCAGGGACTCTGGGATGTATAAACAATCATTTGTGGCTCACTCTGTGCTCTCCTCTGGAGGTGGGGATGGGGCAGCCCTGATGAAGCTGAATTTTAAGTGCATTTTAAGTAGGGAGGAATGGGATTTTTTTTTTTCCTGTGGGATTTTTATGTGGCACTGAGGGAAGAGCACTGGTGGTGGTGGAAAAGCAGTTTTTTTCCCAAATTCTCCCACATTTCACTATTAATGTCCTGTCAAAGTGTTGCAAATACCCTTTTGCTCATAAAATAAATAAAATCCATGTAAATTTAGCAGGAAATGGAATCTTGCCAAAGAGATCCCTTTTAATTTCCTTTTCATTTTCCCTTGAGCACACCTGACCTTTTAATCCATTTCACACCTCAAACTTCTCCTGCTTTTGTGTCCTTTTGTTGTGGATGGGCCCTCAGCAGTGTCCTAGTGGTGGAGCAGGAATTCTCTTTTCCTGGTGGGGCAGGAATTGCATTTTCTGGTGGAGCACGATTTGCATTTTCTGGTGAAACAGGAATTCTCTTTTCCTGGTGGAGCAGGAATTGCATTTTCCTGGTGGAACAGGAATTCTCTTTCCTGTTAAAGCAGGAATTCTCTTTTCCTGGTGAAACAGGAATTCTCTTTTCCCAATGGAGCAGGAATTCTCTTTTCTTGTTAAAGCAGGAATTCTCTTTTCCTGTTAAAGCAGGAATTCTCTTTTCCTGGTGAAACAGGAATTCTCTTTCCTGGTGGAGCAGGAATTCTCTTTTCTTTTTAAAGCAGGAATTCTCTTTTCCTGGTGAAACAGGAATTCTCCTTTCCTGGTGAAACAGGAATTCTCTTTTCCCAATGGAGCAGGAATTCTCTTTTCCTGGTGGAACAGGAATTCTCTTTCCTGGTGGAACAGGAATTGCCTTTTCTGGTGAAACAGGAATTGCCTTTTCCTGGTGGAGCAGGAATTCTCTTTTCCTGTTAAAGCAGGAATTATCTTTTCTGGTAGAGCAGGAATTCTCTTTTCCTGGTGAAACAGGAATTCTCTTTTCTGGTGAAACAGGAATTCTCTTTCCTGGTGAAACAGGAATTCTCTTTTCCTATTAAAGCAGGAATTCTCTTTTCCTGACCGTGGATTTGGGTGCCCTTGGTGCATTTACAAACCCCACACCTGCACATTTCACCGTTCAAACAAGCCTGGGTGCAACACCTGGCTTTGTGTGCAGAGGGAAGGTGGCACAGAGGTCACAGGGTTGAATTCTTGGAATGTTGGGAGTGGTTTATCCATAATTTTCATGAATTATTTGGGAGCTGGCTGTGAGGATGAGCTTAACCCATTGCCTGGGCACTCCAGAGCCAACCCTGGAGTTGCAGTGAGAGGAGCAATGGATTTGAGCTGAAAAAGGAGAAATTTAGGGTGGATGTAGAGAAGGAATTTTTCCCTGGGAGGGGCTGGGATGGAATTCCCAGAGGAGTTTTGGCTGCTCTGGATCCCTGGAAATTTCCCTGGAAGGGCTTGGAGCAACCTGGGGTGGTGGAATCTCCTTCCATCCCAAGCCATTCCACAACTCTGATTTCTTTTGGTGGGATAAGGACTTATCTCCTCGTTTTCCAGATAGAAGCAGGATCTGGGTGAGTCTCTCCACCCTTCTCAATGCCCTGGAGGTACAAAATTCCAGGTCAGGTTGCTCTCAGGGCTGTTCCTGCTCTTGGAGAGGGAACATCTCTTCCTCCTGGCCAAGAGAAAGGAGCGTGGATAAAGATAAAATCGAGATGGATAAAATTGAGATAGTTCATTAAAATGAGGTGGCTGAAACCCTGGCAGAGCCAGGGAGGAGTTGGTTCCTGGTCGTGCCCAGCTCCTTGTGGGAGTGGAGCTGTGCAGAGCCAAGGAGGGAACTTACATAAAAGTTCTTGGCTGAAGCCTCAGATCTGATCTTGCATAACTTTGCTCGAAGGAAAAGGCAAAGCCAGGAGCTCTGGGGGTTCTCACTGCCTTGCTGTGGCTCCAGAGGGGTTGGCCATGCTTGAGGCTGTGCTGTGGCAGGAAATGAGGGGAGATGTGGGGCTGGCACCAACAGGATCAGCTGGGATGAGGGAGGGCAAAAGGAAGGAAAAAAGGTGGAAATGCCAGCCCAGGATTTGGAATGAGGGAAAGGCAGGGGGCTGGGGCTGCCTGTGCATCTCTGGGTGGGCAGAGCTGTCTTGGGGTCACATCCCAGCTTTGCTGAGCTCTCCATCCCCACTTTTGGGGTTCTCACTGCCTTGCTCTGGCTCCAGAGGGGTTGGCCATGCTTGAGGCTGTGCTGTGGCAGGAAATGAGGGGAGATGTGGGGCTGACACCAACAGGATCAGCTGGGATGAGGGAGGGAAAAAAGGAAAGAAAAAAGGTGGAAATGCCAGCCCAGGATTTGGAATGAGGGAAAGACTGGGGTTACCAGGAAAAGGCAAAGCCAGGAGCTGCCTGTGCATCTCTGGGTGGGCAGAGCTGTCTTGGGGTCACATCCCAGCTTTGCTGGGCTCTCCATCCCCACTTTTGGGGTTCTCAGTCCCTTGTTGTGGCTCCAGAGGGGTTGGAGGCTGTGGGTACCAGGGCTGTGCTGTGGGAGGAAATGATGGAAGACGTGGGGCTGGCACCAACAGGATCAGCTGGGATGAGGGAGGGCAAAAGGAAGGAAAAAAGGTGGAAATGCCAGCCCACGACTTGGAATGAGGGAAAGGCAGGGGGCTGGGGCTGCCTGTGCATCTCTGGGTGGGCAGAGCTGTCTTGGGGTCACATCCCAGCTTTGCTGAGCTCTCCAACCCCACTTTTGGGGTTCTCACTGCCTTGCTCTGGCTCCAGAGGTGTTGGAGGCTGTGGCTGCCAGGGCTGTGCTGTGGGAGGAAATGGGGAAGATGTGGGGCTGGCACCAACCGAATTAGGGATGGGATAGAGAGGGCAAAAGGAAGGAAAAAAGGAAGGAAAAAAGGTGGAAATGCCAGCCCAGGACTTGGAATGAGGGAAGGGCAGGGGGCTGGGGCTGCCTGTGCATCTCTGGGTGGGCTCTGCTGTCTTGGGGTCACATCCCAGCTTTGCTGGGCTCTCCATCCCCACTTTTGGGGTTCTCAGTCCCTTGCTGTGGCTCCAGACGTGCTGGCCATGCTGGAGTGCTGGGGAATATGGAGGTGAACGGTTTCTATTTCTCTCTTGTAAATCATTAACCAAGCTGAGGGGTGAATCCAGCAGCTCTGGCAGCTCAGCTCTTTTCTCACTGTTTGAGAGCATCATTTCAGTGGGAATTCCATTTCTGGGTGAGAGGAGTACTAGATTTGTGTTTCCAAACAAGCTGTGGGGCTGCTGGTAGATAAAACCAGCACTGGGAAATAAAAGAAACTATAGGAAGGATTCCACTGATTAATGAATGGGAAAAAAATATTATTTTACAAATAAACTTTAGATTTGCTGATAAATGAGATTAGACATTGAAAGATGAAAGAAGCAATGGGAGAAAACCCCTAAATTCCATAAGAATTTTAAAAGAATTATACATTAGAGGGAAATCTTTGGTATTAGGTGTTCCAGGAAGTCTGAACCTCTCAAGTAGCTCAGAAATGGGGAAAACCCCTAAATTATGTAAGAATTAAAAATGAAAAGGGAGGGTTATGCATTAGAGGGAAATCTTTGGTGTCAGGTGTATTGGGGAGTCTGAACCTCTCAAGTACCTCAGAAATGGAGGAAAACCCCTAAATTATGTAAGAATTAAAAATGAAAAGGGAGGGTTATGCATTAGAGGGAAATCTTTGGTATTAGGTCTTCCAAGAAGTCTGAACCTCTCAAGTACCTCAGAAATGGGGAAAACTCCTAAATTCCATAAGAATTAAAAACTTAAAAGAGAGGGTTAGAAGGTTGTGCATTAGAGGGGAATCTTTGGGATCAGGTGTATTGGGGAGTCTGAACCTCTCAAGTACCTCAGAAATGGGGAAAGAGAGAAGGGAAATGTGGCTGGAAAATGGGATAAAAAGGGAGGCTGCAAACTCCAAAAATTTGAGATGTTTGAAGGAGTTTAGCCTGGAGAAGAGGAGGTTTAGAGGTGACCTCTCTACAACTTCCAAAGGACACAGTCTCAGATTTTGTCAGGGAAGGTATAGGTTGGATATTAGGAAAAAAAATTCACCAAAAGAATAATAAAGCACTGGGATGCTCTTCCCAAGGAGGTGGTGGAATCACCATCTCTGATGTGTTTAAAAAGCCTGGACATGGCAATGCTGGAACAATGGCAGGAGATGAAGGGGTGGACTCGTAGCAGGGGTTAATCCAAGGAGTTAATCAGGAGCTCTGGGGAGCCCCCACAACCTCAAGGCCAAGGTTACATTTAAAGGGAGGTGGAAATTTAATAGATAACATTTTATTGACCAAGATGTGAATTTAAGGGATGGATACTGGGGAATGGACGTTTAGGACTGGCTGATCACTCAATGTCCTGGACTGACAGTTCTGGGTGGAGGGGATGGGATGTGACTGACAGAGAGCCAGGGTGGGGATTTGGGGGTATCTCAGCAAAGGAGAGGGATTGCACAGGTAAAGGGAGGGGACACAAAATGGGATAGAAGAGCAAAACTATTACAAATTATTACAAAGTATAAAAACACCACAACACTGGGGTGCTGGGAATGGTCTGAGCTCACCCTGCAGAGCCCATCCTGGGGTGACAAACCAATAAATGAATTTAAGGGATGGATATTGGAATGGACATTTAGGACAGTGCATGGGGTAATATTTGGGGGGTTGACCCCTGGCTGATCACTCAAGGTCCTGGACTGAAAATTCTCAATGGAGGGGATGGGATGTGAGTGACTGACAGAGAGCCAGGGTGGGGATTTGGGGGTATCTCAGCAAAGGAGAGGGATTGCACAGGTAAAGGGAGGGGACACAAAATGGGATAGAAGAACAAAACTATTAGAAATTATTGCAAAGTATAAAAACACACTACAACGCTGGGGTGCTGGCATGGCCTCAGCTCCACCTGCAGAGCTCATGCTGGGGTGACAAACCAATAAATGAATTTAAGGGATGGATACTGGGGAATGGACATTTAGGACTGGCTGATCACTCAATGTCCTGGACTGAAGGTTCTGGATGGAGGGGATGGGATGTGAGTGACTGACAGAGAGCCAGGGTGGGATTTGGGGATGATCTCAGCAATGGAGAGGGATTGCACAGGTAAAGGGGAGGGGGTACAATCTGGGGTAAACCATTTGAGAAAAATACAAAACAAAACTATTACAAATTATTACAAAGTATAAAAACACACCACAACACTGGGGTGCTGGGAATGGTCTGAGCTCACTCTGCAGAGCCCATCCTAGGGTGACAAACCAATAAGTGAATTTAAGGGATGGATACTGGGGAATGGACATTTATGGAGAAACACTTGGGGGGTTGACCCCTGGCTGATCACTCCTGGACTGAAGGTTCTGGATGGAGGGGATGGGATGTGAGTGAGTGACAGAGAGCCAGGGTGGGATTTGGGGATGATCTCAGCAATGGAGAGGGATTGCACAGGTAGAGGGAGGGGACACAATCTGGGAGAGAAAACCAAAACTATTACAGATTATTACAAAATATAAAAACCCACTACAACACTGGGGTGCTGGGCACAGCCTCAGCTCGCCCTGCAGAGCCCATGCCGGGGTGACAAACCAATAAATGAATTTAAGGGATGGATACAGGGGAATGGACATTTAGGGCAGTGCATGGGGTAATATTTGGGGAATTTACCCCGTGTGATCACTCAACATCCTGATCTCAGCAAAGTAGAGGGATTATTTGGGGAAAACAAGGGGATACAAACACAAAACCATTACAAACCATAAAACCACACCACAACAACAAACCTCTGCTGTTTGTGGGTTAAATTTCCTAAAAGAAGCAGAGCCTGTCCCTCCCTCTCCACGAGAAGCTGACCCCTTGCCTTGCCTTGCCTTTGCAGCTGTGCCATTCCCTCCCACGCAGCGGCTCACCCTCAAGGAGGTGTTTGAGGATGGCAAACCCAGGCTCGACGTCCTCAAGAGCCACCTGGTGAAGGAGGGGAGGCTGGAGGAGGACGCGGCGCTGAAAATCATCAACGACGGCGCCGCCATCCTGAGGCACGAGAAAACCATGATCGAGGTGGAGGCTCCAATCACAGGTCAGAGCTGCTGGGTGTGAAAAAAGTGCAGATTATGTGGTGTTGGAGATTTTTGCTCAGACATGGCTTGAAGGAAAAAAGGCCATGAAAAAATACAGCTGATGGAGAAGTAAAAGGCTGCTGTAAGCAGCTAATTCTCACAGCCTGTTTCTGTAAACAACAAGATTCTCAGGCATGTTTATGTAAACAGCAGAAGTTCTCAGGTTGTTTTTAATAACAAGTAAATATCTTGTCCTTGGATAAGCTATGGGAAGGCAAAAGTGACAAACATGGAGGCCTTGAGAACCTTTCATACCAGGCGGTTTTCTCATAACAGGTGAACATTCTATCTTTGGCATGTTTTGGGAAAGTAAAAGTAAGTTTTGAGAACACAAATCTTGGTATTGTAAACAAAAGGAGGGGTTAGAGTTTTCTCTGTAGCCTGTGGTGAGCTCGAACTTTGCAATATGCATGAAGTTAATTAACACTGTTATAAAAGGTGGCTGATTTGATCAGTAAATTGGAGTCGATGCTGGTCAACAAAGATGGGTTGGCTCCCTTCGCTTTCAACAATGTGGCTCTACACAGATATTTGCTATTTGTATGTTATGTTGTGTGTTAACATTTTAATAGGATGGGAAATGTAGTTTTGTCGTTAAAATGGAGTTTTTGTAGTTAGAATAGAAACTATGGATGTGGGATGTTTTTTTAAAGAAAGGGGTGAGGTACTCACAGCAAAATAGCAGCCACAGGACACCTCAATCTTTCAGAGAAAGAGAATTTATTGCTCCATTATCAGAAGAAATGAACTTCTTCCCACCTTGAACTTCTTCCCACCTCGAACTTCTTCCCACCTTGCTCATATCAGGATCCAGAGGAAGAAGCTGACACTGCCCAGACAGAATCCTGTGTTTGAATGGAATTTTTGCATCATGTATGAGGTGTATGAATATGCAACAGGCTGTTGCTTTTAAGGGTTAATCCTCTGTTAACCTGGGTCCTTCTTGGGCTTATTTTACCCAGAAAAAGGTACCCAGACTTCTTAACTCTTTGTTCTTATTGTCTCATATTGTCCTAATTCAAATTGTTCAAATTTTTATTACTCGAATTATATTCCTATTTTTATAACCATTTTATTACTATTCAACTTTTAAATTTTTAAAAACAAGTAACTGGTGTTTTTCACATAGGAATGTGCTCCCTGTTGAGGCAGTGACAAAACTATCTTTTGTCCTCTTAAAAAGGGAATAAACTTAAAATTTTCTCTCCTTAGTTAGGTGAAAAGATGCCTCATAGGACCTGGGGGATTTCACCTCAAACTTAAGGTGGACAGAAGCCAAAAAATTCCCCCTGTGCAATTTTCTAGAAAAAGAAGAGAACAAAGAAACTAATTGCTTTTGTGAGGTGTTTTACCAGGGGCAAGGACCTCAGTTTTTCTCTGTAAATGCAGAGTTTTGTTATTTTGCCTTTTATTAAAACCTTTTTGTTTCCAACGCTGCCACAGAAGCCATCCTGCTGATTTTTTGCCTTCTGAGGCAGCTGAGCTATCCTGGATGTGAAATAAATCTCCAAAAGCTTATGAGACCTGGAGAGGAGACCCATATTCCCCTAGAGCTCATGGCTCAATTCCTCAATAACAACCTGGATAACCCCAGCAGGTTTTTTTTTTGCCCTGTTCCTTCCACCTGAAGGTTTTTTTCACTCTGCACAGCTCTCACAAGAGAAAATTTTGCTGCTGTCGTGACCTTGCTTTTCTTAGCGTGGTAATTCTGTCCCTCTTTTGTGCTGTTCTTGCTCCCCCAGTGTGTGGTGACATCCATGGGCAGTTCTTTGACCTGATGAAGCTCTTTGAAGTGGGAGGATCACCCAATAACACCCGCTACCTCTTCCTGGGGGACTACGTGGACAGAGGCTACTTCAGTATAGAGGTGACCATTGGGGGGTGCTGGGGCTGGAGGAGGCCAAAGTGGTGAATCTTGGTTAAAACCAGCTCAAATTCGGCTCAGAATCAGTAAAATGCAGCTCAGAATCACTAAAATGGAGCTCAGAATCGATTAAATGCAGCTCAGTAAAATGCAGTTAAAATCAGTTAAAACCAGTTCAAATGCAGCTCAGAATCACTAAAATGCAGTTCAGTAAAATGCAGTTAAAATCAGCTAAAACCAGTTCAGAATCAGTTCAAACCAGTTCAGAATCAGTTAAAATCAGGGCACTCGATAAAATGCAGTTTATCAGTTATCAGCTCGATAAAATGCAGTTAAAATCAGTTAAAACCAGGTAAAACCAGTTCAAATTCAGCTCAGAATCACTAAAATGCAGTTCAGTAAAATGCAGTTAAAATCAGCTAAAACCAGTTCAGAATCAGTTCAAACCAGTTCAGAATCAGTTAAAATCAGGGCACTACGTGGACAGAGGCTACTTCAGTATAGAGGTGACCACTGGGGGGTGCTGGGGCTGGAGGAGGCCAAAGTGGTGAATCTTGGTTGAAATCAGCTCAAATTCGGCTCAGAATCAGTAAAATGCAGCTCAGAATCACTAAAATGGAGCTCAGAATCGATTAAATGCAGCTCAGTAAAATGCAGTTAAAATCAGTTAAAACCAGTTCAAATGCAGCTCAGAATCACTAAAATACAGCTCAGAATCACTAAAATGGAGCTCAGAATCGATTAAATGCAGCTCTGTAAAATGCAGTTAAAATCAGTTAAAACCAGTTCAGAACCAGTTAAAACCAGTTCAAATTCAGTTCAGAACGACTAAAATGCAGCTCAGAATCACTAAAATGCAGCTCAGTAAAATACAGCTAAAATCAGTTCAAACCAGTTCAGAATCAGTTCAAACCAGTTAAAACCAGTTCAAATTCAGCTCAGAATCAGTAAAATACAGCTCAGAATCAGTTCAAGTGCAGCTCAGAATCAGTAAAATGCAGTTCAGTAAAATGCAGTTAAAATCAGCTAAAACCAGTTCAGAATCAGTTCAAACCAGTTCAGAATCAGTTAAAATCAGGGCACTACGTGGACAGAGGCTACTTCAGTATAGAGGTGACCATTGCGGGGTGCTGGGGCTGGAGGAGGCCAAAGTGGTGAATCTTGGTTAAAACAGTGCCCAGTCGGTTTAAACCAGCTCAAAATCAGCTCAAATTCAGCTCAGAATCACCAAAATGCAGCTCAGAATCAATTAAATGCAGCTCAGTAAAATGCAGTTAAAATCAGTTAAAACCAGTTCAGAATCAGTTCAAACCAGTTCAAACTCAGCTCTGAATCAGTAAAATGCAGCTCAGAATCAGGAAAATACAGCTCCAAATCAGTAAAATCCAACTCAGAATAAGTTCAAATGCAGCTCAGTAAAATTCAGCTCATAGTCAGTAAAATGCAGCTCAGAATCAGTTAAAACCAGCTCAAAATCAGATCAAATTCAGCTCAGAATCAATAAAATTCAACTCAGAATCAATTAAGTGCAATTCAGAATCACTTAAATTCAGCTCCAAATCAGTAAAATTCAAAGCAGAGTCAATTCAAATGCAGCTCAGTAAAATTCAGCTAAAATCAGTTAAAACCAGCTCGAAATCAGTAAAATTCAGCTCAGAATCAATTAAATGCTGCTCAGAATCAGTGAAATGCAGCTCCAAATCAGTAAAATTCAATTCAGAATAAGTTCAAATGTAGCTCAATAAAATACAGCTCAGAATCCATTAAATGTAACTCAGAATCAGTGAAATACAGCTCAGAATCAGTAAAATATGGCTCAAAATCAGTAAAATTCAGCTTAGAATCAATTAAATGCAGCTTGGAATCAGTTCAAATGCAGCACAATAAATACAGCTCAGAATCAGTTAAATGCAGCTCCAAATCAGTAAAATTCAGCACAATAAAACACAGCTCAGAATCAAATAAATACAGCTCCAAATCACTAAAATACAGCTGCAAATCAGTAAAATTCAATTCAGAATAAGTTCAAATGTGGCTCAATAAAATACAGCTCAGAATCCATTAAATACAGCTCAGAATCAATTAAATACAGTTCCAAATCAGTAAAATTCAATTCAGAATAAGTTCAAATGTAGCTCAATAAAATGCAGCTCATAATCAGTAAAATATGGCTCAAAATCAGTAAAATTCAGCTTAGAGTCAATTAAATGCAGCTTGGAATCAATTCAAATGCAGCACAATAAAATACAGCTCAGAATCAATTCAATACAGCTCCAAAATCAGTAAAATTCAATTCAGAATAAGTTCAAATGTAGCACAATAAAATACAGCTCAGAATCCATTAAATACAGCTCAGAATCAGTAAAATACAGCTCCAAATCAGTAAAATTCAGCACAATAAAACACAGCTCAGAATCAAATAAATACAGCTCCAAATCACTAAAATACAGCTGCAAATCAGTAAAATTCAAATCAGAATAAGTTCAAATGTAGCTCAATAAAATACAGCTCAGAATCAATGAAATGCAGCTCCAAATCAGTAAAATTCAGCCCAGAATGAGTTCAAATCCAGCTCAGGATCAGCCCAAACACCAACCCCAGATCTCTCACGCTGCATTTCCCTTCCAGTGGAGTTCTGCATGGGGTGAAGGCAATGCTGATAATTCCCAGTGTGATTTGGGCTGGGAAATGATGTCCCCACCTTTGGATCCTCACCAGTGGCAGGGAAGTGGCAGTGATGGGGTTAAAGCCTGACCTCTGCCTTCTGGGGTGGATTTAATGTCACTTGGGGCTGTCACTCAGGGACAGCAGAGGGACATTTGATGGTGCTGCTGCAGATCCTGTGGGTTCTGGAGCTTGGGATTGAAGGAATTTGAGTTTGTAGTTCATGTTTGCTCTTAAATGTTTATTATTTTTTATCACTGAAATAATCTTACAACTCTGACTTTTGTAGCTTTTTATTAGTAAGGCACAAAATGGCTAACTATTCTTTCAAGAATAACTATCTAATTAAAAATGACACTTAAAATATTTCCCCTTTTAACTTAATAACTGATTTTTTGAAGCTTGTAATGTGGATTTTTCTAATTACAAAATACCACCCAAACCCAGGGAGAAGAGGGAAGAAGGTAAAGAAGAACAAGCTGTCTCTGCCTTAAAACTTCTGCCTTGCTTTTTATTTATATTTCTGTATTGTAAAACTCTAAGTTTTCTACTCTGTGATATCACGCACTTCTAACTAATTACACATCCATAATCTCAGTTTTATGAATTAATTTTGGAAGTTTCTTAGGTCAAATGTTCTCTTGTGAGTCCTGTCAGCACAGAAAGTTGAAAATTCTCAGCATCCAGGATCCCAGCAGGATCCCAGCAGGCAGCGGGAAGGAAATGTTGGAAAAGCTGCAGAATTCAGGATGGAGCAGGAGGAGAAAGAGCCCTGAGCCTGAGTCACTGCTTCCTTCTAAAACCTTGGGATCAGGAGAGAGGAGCAGGAGTCACCTGGGCTGTGACAGGGATTCCATGGCCAAGAAATTGGGAGTACAAAGGATTGTGGCTGCTGCAGGCTCAGTGCAGAGCTGGGATGGGACAGGAAGGGACAGCCCTTAGCAAAATGCCACCAATCCCAAGGGATTGCAGCCAGCTGGATTCACAGAGGCAGGGCCGAGTGCAAGTGCAGCACTTCTCCCAGTTGGAAGCAATGCAAGGAAAAGCTTTTGGAGGAGCAGGAGCCTGAAATGTGGCAGAAATCAGCTGGAATAACAGAGGGAGTGATTTCTCTTGGAAAAAAGAGGCTGCAGGAACAGCTGAGCCCGTGGCTCTGCAGAGGAAGGAGCTGTCAGGGATGAGTGCAGGGGGCTCTTTGAAGGATTCTGCCGAGGATTTAGGGAGAGCAGGGCTGACAGCTTGAGCTCCAGCAGCCCCTGGCTCCTTTCCAGGCTCTGGAATGCTGACAGGGAGCCAAGGTGTGACGAGGAGCAGGGACACAGAGGCAGAGCTGGGGCTGCTGGCATCTGGGATTTGGGGGGTTTGGGGTGGTGCTGGCAGGAGGATCCCCCCAGGGAGGAAGGGGAAGGACACATCCCCCTGTGTGTGCAGTGTTCACCTGGAAAAGGGATTAAATTCCAGAGCAGCAGCTCCTTCTGAGAGAAAAGGTGGATTTTTAAAATTTTTTTTGAGCCTTCAAATGAGAGGTGTTGGGCCCTGTGTTTGTGTATGGATTGTGTAGATCCAGGGTGGAAAAGCCCTGCTCCCACTCTCTGCTCTTCACCCAGAAGTGCTGGGGATCAGACTCTGATCTCTCCATCACAGAATCATGGAATGGTTTGGGTTGGAAAGAACCTTAAATCCCATCCTGTTCCACCCCTGGGAGAGACACCTGCCACTGTCCCAGGTTGCTCCAACCCTGTCCCACCTGGCCTTGGATGAGGAACTCTTTCCCAGCTCCTCTGGGCAGCCTGTGCCAAGCCCTCCCCATGCTCACAGGGAAGGAATTCTTCCCAATATCCCATCTAAATCCCCTTCTAGTTCAAATCCCCCTTGTGCTCTCTGCCTGTGATAATATGGAATAATTCCAAGACGATGCATGGCCTTGGAGAATGGAGGTGGTGGGACAAAAAAGATGTTTTAGCTTTTATTTCCTCCTTCCCTTTCCCCCCATGTTGCAGCAGGAATTCCACAAATTCCCCCTGGAGAATCCCTGTGGTCCCACAGCTCAGGGTGAGCTTTGATGGGCGCAGCAAACACTCCAAACATCAGGATAAGGCAGAATCCAGAAGTTTTCATTCCCTTCCACCTACAGTTGTATTTGCTGGGAAATGCCCCAGTGAGGGCAGGAATGATGACTCTGACTCCATGTTCTCAGAAGGCTGATTTATTATTATATTATATTATATTACATTACATTACATTACATTACATTATATTATATTATATTATATTATATTATATTATATTACATTACATTATATTACATTACACTACATTATATTATATTATATTATATTATATTATATTATATTACATTACATTATATTACATTACACTACATTATATTATATTATTTATATTATATTATATTATATTACATTACATTATACTATACTATATTATATTATACTATATTATACTAAAGAATACAGAAAGGATACTTAGTAAATGTTAAAAAGATAATAATGAAAACTTGTGACCCTTTGCAGAGTCTTGACACAGCTTGGCCCTGATTGGCCAAAAAGTTAAAATAACTCACAGTGGAATCCAATGAAACAATCCCCTGTGGTTAAACAATCTCCAAACATATTCCAAAGCAGCAAAACACAGGAGAAGCAAATGAGATAAGAATTGTTTTCCTTTTCTCTGAAGCTTCCCAGCTTCCCAGGAGAAAAATCCTGGGCAAAGAATTCAGATTCACATTTTAGAGAATGTGAATGCTGCACACCCGCTGTGCTGGGAGAGATTCCCACCTCAATGCACAAAATCTGCTTTCTGTAGTGGAACAACAGCAGGTTTGGGGTATCCCAGATGGGAAAACATCCAGGTTTTCCCTGTGGTGTGACCTCTGGGAAGGTTTGGAGCAGCAGCAGCACCTCGTGAGTCACCACACCAAGTTGGGATGATCTGAGCAGCTGGGGCAGAACCAGGCCTTGGAATCCCTGTGGATTCCTTCCAGCTCAGGATATTCCTTAACAGTGACCTTTTACCAGAATGAAGCGGGAGGGGAGGGTTTAATTACAGGAAATGATGCCAGACTGGGGGCCAAGGAGGTGTAAGGGCCAAATTTCCCTTCCAGGTGCTCCCTGTGGCTCCAGGTGTTTGCTTGTCCAGGTACAAGGAGGAATTTGTGGCTCAGGCAAAACCTTCCAAACCCCCAGCCCCTCCCCAAGGCTCTCAGTTCATCAGCTCTGCTGGAAATCAGCAACAAATCATTCAACAAATTCTTGCTGGGCCTCTGGCTTAGGGAAATTCTCATTTAAAAACATGAATTCCCAGCATAATGAGGCCACAGAGAGTGGATTGGTGGATGGTTTGGTGTTTTGTTTTTCTTTTAAAGAAAAGAATTGTGAGGGAAAAGGGGAGGGAATGCTGTGAAAGCTGGAATGCTGCTGGAAGGGTTTGCTGGCCACAGATCCCAGCTGCTGAGTGCAGGGCTCACAGGCAGCATGGAAATCAGGATGAACTCCCTGATTTCCCATGGAAATCCCCCCTTTTTGGGAGATGCTGATGAGGCAGGGCCCTGCTGAAGGATTCTCAGTGGGAAAAATGCTCCTTTCATTCAGCTTTTAGTGCCAAAACCCAGAGTGGCACAAGAGAGGTCTGTGATCGTGGTAGGGAAGGATCATCACATCCACAAAGCTGGAATACAATGAAGAGAATGATTTTGTTAAATTAGAAAGTGAATTGATATGGCCAGGAACAGAATCCAAGGAAAGAGGAGATTTATCAGGAAAAGTGGTGTGATAATGTCAAACACCTTTCCCAGGCCAGTTTTCCCAATCCAGTTATGATGGGATACACGATTGCTATCTAATTATGGAATTATATGTTAATCTAGATTTAAAATGCACTTTTTATCCAGAATAATATTAAAGAGATCCAGAGTAATATAAAAGAGATCCAGTCAGCCCTGTAAAGTGGGATTGATGGGGGATTTGTGGGGTGGGTTTGGGAGTTTTGCCTCTGTTCCCACTCTGGCAAGCTCTGTGTGTAAAACTTCTTTACAGATGGTTTTGGGAATGGTGACAGAAGTCAAAGCTGGAATATAATGAATAGAATGATTTTGTTAAATTAGAAAGTGAATTGTTATGGCCAGGAACAGAATCCATGGAAAGAGGAAATTTATCAGGAAAAGTGATCATGGCAAGCACCTTTCCCAGTTTTTCCAATCCAATTATGATGGGATACACGATTGCTATCTAATTATGGAGTTATATGTTAATCTAGATTTAATGCACTTTTTATCCAGAATAATATGAAAGAGATCCAGAGTACTATAAAAGAGATCCAGTCAGGCCTGTAAAGTGGGAGTGAAGGTGGATTTGTGGACTGGATTTGGGAGGTTTTTTCCCTCTCTTCCCACCCTGGCAAGCTCTGTGTGTAAAATTTCCTTACAGATGGTTTTGGGAATGGTGACAGAAGTCAAAGCTGGAATATAATGAATAGAATGATTTTGTTAAATTAGAAAGTGAATTGATATGGCCAGGAACAGAATCCAAGGAAAGAGGAGATTTATCAGGAAAAGTGGTGTGATAATGTCAAACACCTTTCCCAGGCCAGTTTTCCCAATCCAGTTATGATGGGATACACGATTGCTGTCTAATTATGGAATTATATGTTAATCTAGATTTAAAATGCACTTTTTATCCAGAATAATATTGAAGAGATCCAGAGTAATGTAAAAGAGATCCGGTCTGCCCTGTCAAGTGGGAGTGAAGGTGGATTTTTGGGTTGGATTTGGGAGTTTTGCCTCTGTTCCCACTCTGGCAAGCTCTGTGTGTAAAACTTCCTTACAGATGGTTTTGGGAATGGTGACAGAGATCAAAGCTGGAATACAATGAATAGAATGATTTTGTTAAATTAGAAAGTGAATTGTTATGGCCAGGAACAGAATCCATGGAAAGAGGAAATTTATCAGGAAAAGGGGTGTGATCATGGCAAGCACCTTTCCCAGGCCAGTTTTCCCAATCCAATTATGATGGGATACATGATTGCTGTCTAATTATAGAATTATATATTAATCTTGATTTAATGCACTTTTTATCCAGAATAATATGAAAGAGATCCAGAGTAATATAAAAGAGATCCAGTCAGGCCTGTAAAGGGGAGTGAAGATGGAATTTTGGGCTGGATTTGGGAGGTTTTTTCCCTCTGTTCTCACTCTGGCAAGCTCGGTGTGTAAAATTTCCTTACAAATGCCAGGTTTTGGGAATGGTGACAGAAGTCCTGGTGGGGGCAGGTTTGGCACCAGCCCCTCTTGCATTTTTGGGGTTGAAAGTCCCAATTCTTCCAGGAGTTCCCTCCCTGTGTCCTGCTGAGCTTTCACTTCCCAAGTGGATCAAACCCTTGGCTTTGGGTTTCACACTGAGAGACAGAATAAAGGGAGGAGATTATTTAAAATTATTTAAACCCAAAAAGCTCTGACTACCTGGATTTGCTCCTTGGCTACTGCAAACAGGCAGGAATAATTCCTGGGAAAGGGATCTGTGCAAAACACCAGGAAGCATCCGAGGCATGCAAGTGTAGAAATTCCCTCATTCCTCATTCCAGCCCCTCTGGAGCCCTCGAGGGCTCTCCAGTGTCCTTTACTCCCTGTCCTCCTGGTACCTGGCAGTCCCCACATCCTTGGGAAGTGACTCCACCACAGGGAATTGTCTCTCTCCATGTCCCTGCCCTGTCCAGGAAAAACTGTGGTGCCAAATTCAACCCCATTTCCCTTTAAACCCCTTCAAATGTATTTTAAAAATCTCTGCTTTTTAAAAATGCATCCCAAACCCTCCCCTATTGATGCTGCATCTCTGCCTTGCTTTGATGCCAGGGCTGCTTCTTCCTCCAAGTCATTTGGTTCATTTATAGCAGCCTCAGAGCTCTCCTGGCAGCCCAGAAAAGTGACATTTCTTTGCAAGCACAGGGAGGTTAAAGCTTTAAATCCCAGAATAATTATAAATGGTTTTGTTGGGAGCATTCCTCCTGGTAACAGATGCAGTAAAACATGATTTTGCTACTGGCCTTGGCCCCGTTCTCGTTTGGAATTCCCAATTAATCAAGTTGTTAATGTGGGCTTGAATTCCAAGTGAGACACAGGCAGTGCTTTACAGCTCCTCAGGGTTTTTGGGATCAGCTGGGATGATTCCTGCAGAGCTTACCTTGCAGGTTCAGGGCTCCAGCACCACCAGATCTAAACTGGCTGTGCTGGGAACCAACTGGGAACAGGTTAATTTAGATTGTGGTTGTTTCCAGCTGGTTCCTGGGGATCTGTGCCCCGGATGGGGAATTTTGGAGGGTTCAGTGCTTCAGCACCACCAGATCTAAGCTGGCTGTGCAGGGAACCAACTGGGAACTGGTTTATTTGGGTTCTGGTTGTTTCCTGCTGGTTGCTGGAGATCTGTGCCCCAGCTTGGGGATTTTGGAAGGTTCAATGCTTCAACAGGTTCAGTGCTTCAGCACCACCAGATCAAAGCTGGCTGTGCTGGGAACCAACAGGGAACAGGTTAATTTAGATTGTGGTTGTTCCCAGCTGGTTCCTGGGGATCTGTGCCCCAGATGGGGAATTTTGGAGGGTTCAGTGCTTGAACAGGTTCAGTGCTTCAACACCACCAGATCTAAACTGGCTGTGCTGGGAACTGCTTCATTTGGGTTCTGGTTGTTCCCACCTGGTTCCTGGGGATCTGTGCCTCAAATGGGGAATTTTAAATTGGAGGGTTCAGTGCTTGAACAGGTTCAGTGCTCCAGCACCACCAGATCTAAACTGGCTGTGCTGGGAACCAACTGGGAACTGCTTCAGTTTGGTTCTGGTTGTTTCCAGCTGGTTCCTGGGGATCTGTGCCCCAGATGGGGAATTTTGGAGGGTTCAGTGCTTCAGCACCACCAGATCTAAGCTATCTGTGCTGGGAACCAACTGGGAACTGCTTCATTTGGGTTCTGGAGGTTGTTCCCAGCTGGTTCCTGGGGGTCTGTGCCCCAGCTTGGGGATTTTGGAAGGTTCAATGCTTCAACAGGTTCAGTGCTTCAGCACCACCAGATCAAAGCTGGCTGTGCTGGGAACCAACAGGGAACAGGTTAATTTAGATTGTGGTTGTTCCCAGCTGGTTCCTGGGGATCTGTGCCCTAAATGGGGAATTTTGGAGGGTTCAGTGCTTCAACAGATTCAGTGCTTCAGCACCACCAGATCTAAGCAGGCTGTGCTGGGAACCAACTGGGAATGGGTTCATTTAGATACTGGTTGTTTCCAGCTGGTTCCTGAGAATCTGTGCCCCAGCTTGGGGATTTTGGAGGGGTTCAATGCTTGAACAGGTTCAGTGCTCCAGCACCACCAGATCTAAGCTATCTGTGCTGAAAACCAACTGGGAACTGCTTCAGTTTGGTTCTGGTTGTTCCCAGCTGGTTCCTGGCGATCTGTGCCCCAAATGGGGAATTTTAAATTGGAGGGTTCAGTGCTTCAACACCACCAGATCTAAGCTGGCTGTGCTGGGAAGCAACTGGGAACAGGTTAATTTAGATTGTGGTTGTTTCCAGCTGGTTCCCAGGGATCTGTGCCCCAGCTTGGGGATTTTGGAGGGTTCAGTGCTTCAGCACCACCAGATCTAAGCTATCTGTGCTGGGAACCAACTGGGAACAGGTTAATTTAGATTCTGGTTGTTCCCACCTGGTTCTTGGGGATCTGTGCCTCAAATGGGGAATTTTAAATTGGAGGGTTCAGTGCTTGAAAAGGTTCAGTGCTCCAGCACCACCAGATCTAAGCTGGCTGTGCAGGGAACCAACTGGGAACTGGTTAATTTAGATTCTGGTTGTTTCCTGCTGGTTCCTGGGGATCTGTGCCCCAGCTTGGGGATTTTGGAGGGTGTAAAACACACTTGTGGTGGTTCCTGTTTCCCAGGCATGTCCTGCAGCCTGGCAGCCTCCAGGGTAAGCTCCTATTAGAGCCTTTAATCCAGCTCCTGGAGCTTGCTGTCCTTATGGATTGTCCTTCCAGCACTCCACAGCAAGGAGGGAAATGTGATAACGCTTCCCCGTGTGAGATAACAGCTCTGCTGCTGTCAGCCCGAGCACATGGGGCTGAGTGAGCCCTCCCAGCCCTTCCCTCAGGCTTTTTTTGGGGAAGCCAGCATGAAATATTTCTACTAAAACCCCATTTCAGGCTGACTTTGGTCTGTGCCTCATCAAAGGCTCTGTTTTGCAGGTGCTGCTGCTCACAGAGGGGATGTGGAAAGCCCTTTTCAAAGCCAGAGAGCTTTGCTAAGCTAAGCTTGTTTTTTAGGCTCAGCTTTTCCTGTTTTGAGCTTGAACTTCTCATGACTGTAGCATAAGCAAAAAAAAAACAGTGGGGGTGGAAATCAGTGGGGAAGGTGAAGCTGAATTTTCCGGGTGTTTCGTGGACAAATGTCTGCCTGCTCCTCTCGCTGGTCTCCGTCCCAGTGGAACATCTGGAGCAAACAGCTGCTTCTGCTTTACTGCTCTACAAAAGGGGTTTTTTATCCTTTGGTTTGTGCTGGAAGCAAAGCTGCCCCCACCCAGCCCTGAGCTGCTTTCTGTTGGCCACGACCTCATTTGTCACTTCTCCAAGTCAGCCCTAATATAGAGAAATCCCGGTGGCTTTTCCCCGCTTGGCCAGGAGAAGATGCACTGCCCATTATGGAGCTGGGTTCCACTTTGGGTGTCTTCCCAGAACCTCTTAGTGCAGTCTGAGGCTGATGAGTGCCCTGGGAAAGGATTTTATGACCTGCTCTGTTTGCCTCTCTTGCAGTGCGTGCTGTATTTATGGAGTTTAAAGATAAATCATCCCAAAACGTTGTTCCTCCTTCGAGGGAACCACGAGTGCAGGCACCTCACAGAGTACTTCACCTTCAAGCAGGAATGTAAGTATCAGCAGTGGGAGAAGGATTGGAATCCATTTAAATAATACATTTTAAAATATATTTTTAAAAAAAAAAGGTGTTGTGAGAAGGCGTGGGCTTCAGTTTTTGTGCCTCAGAGCTGTAAAAACCTGTTGTCTTGTTTTCCTGCTCTTCTGCTATAAAAAATACCCCAAACCCCAAATCTTAAAGTTCTGCTAAGCACCAAATGTGGCCTTTTGGTTTCAAAACCCTGAGTGTGGATGGAAGAAACGGGAACACTTCTCCCCTGATGAGGCAGGCACACACATCCTCCCCTCCCTGACTTCCAACATGTAATCAGTGCCAAAAGCCTTCCAGCTCCAGATTGTGCAGCTGGGATCAGTGACTGGAGCTGCAGTGGGGGAAGGATTTGCTCCTCCCTGTTTGCACTGGGGAGGATCATTTACCTTTCAAATGGTTTTTGCAGTGAAAAGATGGGGTTTGTGCACAGCATTTGGATGTTTTTAAAGCAGTGCTGAGGAGAGGTCAGGGAATGATGGGTGTCTGTCATTCCAAGGAATAAAAGAGGTGGAGAACTCAGAGCAAAGCTCCTTTAGGGAATTCTTGCTCAAGGACCCGACCTCCAGAGATAATTCTGGGCAAGGCACAAATCCAGTCTTTATCCCATCAGCTCTGGGTGGTGCTGGAGGGGGGAAGGCTCAGAGGGGATGAGTCCCTGTTCTGTTAACTCAGGAATGAGCTGGGAAACACCTCCCAGCTCTGTGCTGGCTGCTGTGCCCCTCACCTGCACACAGGTGAGCTCCTGCTGAGTCTGAACCAGGTGCTGGGGTTGGGTTTTTCCCTTTGGAAAACAGGAGGTGCTGCTTTTCCCTTTCCCTGAGAAGCCCTGTTAGTGTCTCTGGAAAATGGATATTTCTGAGCAGATTTGAGCCTTGCTGTAAGAGCCAAACTGTGATTTATGTATGGGAACATCCTCTTCCCCTCTGCTGGGGTGAAGCATCTCTGGAATTGTTATCCCTCGAAGATCAGTGGGCAAATCCTGCTCCCAGGAGCTGTGGAAAAGCAATTCCTGCCCCCATGGCTGTGTGAGGCTGCTGTGCCAAATTCAGCAGTCAGGATGAGTCTGGAGGTGCTGTGGGGAGTGATGGGGTGGCTTCAGCAGCATCCCAAATTTATATCATGATCCCAATTTCCATTATTTGGGAACTCCTCATCTCCTTGGTGCTGATCTCAGTGCAGGAGTTCTGGAAAACAAACTGAAGGGACATGAATATTGTCCAGTTCCAGATTAAAAAAACCTTTTCTTTTACACACCCAACAATGATTTTCCAAATCAGTATTTTCACAAATGCACAGGTGCAGAGTTTTAATCTAAATCAGTATTTTCACAAATGGACAGATGCAAAGTTTGATTCCAAATCAGTATTAGCATGAATGCACAGGTGCAGAGTTTTAATCTAAATCAGTATTTTCACAATTACTTATGTGCACTTTGATTCTAAGTCATTATTTTCAGAAAAACACAGGTGCAGAGTTTGATTCCAAATCAGTATTAGCATGAATACACAGGTGCAAAGTTTTAATCTAAATCAGCATTTTCAGGAATACACAGGTGCAGAGTTGATTCTAAATCAGTATTTCCACAATTACTTATGTGCAGTTTGATTCTAAATAATTATTTTCACTAAATGCACTGCTGATTCCAAATCAGTATTTTCACAAATGCACAGGTGCAGACTTGATTCCAGGTGCAGACTTGATCCTAAATCAGTATTTTCATGAACACGCTGCTGATTTTAATCAGTATTTTCTGGAGTACACAGACATAGAGTTGATTCTAAATCAGTATTTTCACAAATACACTGGTGCAGAGTTGATTCTAAATCAGCATTTTCAGGAATACACAGGTGATTTTAAATCAGTATTTTCACCAATATACAGGTGCAAAATTTGATTCTAAATCAGTATTTTCATAAATACACAGGTGCAGAGTTGATTCCAGGTGCAGAGTTGATTCTAAATCAGTATTTTCAAGAATGCACAGCTGCAGAGTTTGATTCTAAATCAGTATTTTCATGAACACACTCCTGATTTTAAATCAGTATTTTCACAAATGCGCAGGTGCAGAGTTTGATTCTAAATCAGTATTTTCACAAATACAGAGGTGCAGTTTGATTCTAAATCAGTATTTTCACAAATACAGAGGTGCAGAGTTTTAATCCAAATAATTATTTTCGCAAATGCGCAGGTGCAGAGTTTGATTCTAAATCAGTATTTTCACAAATGCACAGGTGATTTTAAATCAGTGTTTTCAGGAATACACAGACACAGAGTTGATTCTAAATCAGTATTTTCACCAATACACAGGTGCAGTTTGATTCTAAATCAGCATTTTCACAAATGCACAGGTGCAGAGTTGATTCCAGGTGCAGAGTTGATTCCAGATCAGTATTTTCAGAAATACACAGGTGATTTTAAATCATTATTTTCACCAATACACTGAGTTGATTTTAAATCAGTATTTTCACAAGTGCACAGGTGCAAAGTTTTAATCTAAATCAGTATTTTCATGAATACCCAGGTGCAGAGTTTGGTTCTAAATCAGTATTTTCACCAATACACTGCTGATTTTAAATCAGTATTTTCACCAATACACAGGTGCAGAGTTTTACTCCAAATCAGTATTTTCCAGAATACACAGGTGCAAAGTTTGATTCCAAATCAGTATTTTCACAAATGCGCAGGTGCAGGGTTCATTCTAAATCAGCATTTTCATGAATACACAGGTGCAAAATTTTAATCTGAATCAGTATTTTCCCCAATACACTGCTGATTTTAAATCAGTATTTTCACTTTACCAGGTGCAAAGTTTGATTTGTGAGCCATTTAGATTTAGGAGCTGGGTTCCTGGAGTTTATTGATCAGCCCTTGAGGTGATCAGAGCTTGATTGGATTCCTCCCTGCAGGTCGAATCAAGTACTCGGAGCGAGTGTACGACGCGTGCATGGACACCTTCGACTGTCTTCCTCTTGCTGCCCTCCTCAACCAGCAATTCCTGTGTGTCCACGGGGGCCTGTCTCCAGAAATCACGTGTCTAGATGACATTAGGAAAGTAAGTCAGCTCCAGGAGCTTTTCCCTTCCCTCCCTGTGCTCAGTGGGGTTTGCTCCTGTGTGGATTTGGGGCTGGAAGGGTGGGAATCCATAAAATCAGAGGGTTTGGAGAAAGCTGCAAAAGGCAGCCCTCAGAAACAGCAGAACTGTGATTGGAGCTAAGCAGTAGCCATGAGATTAGTCAGCAGAAAAATTATGTGAAAAGTAAAAACAAATAGAACAATAGTCTATATATTAATCAAATGGAACAATGGTCTGTGTATTAATGCTTGTCTAAAATAAATCCATAAGCTACTGAAAAGTATATCTAAGAAGATATTAGGAAGTTCTAAGCAGTAGCCATGAGATTGGTCAGCAGAAAAATTATGTAAAAAGTAGAAAAGTAAAAACAAATAGAACAATGGTCTATATATTAATCAAATAGAACAATGGTCTGTGTATTAATGCTTGTCTAAAATAAATCTATAAGCTACTGAAAAGTATATCTAAGAAGATATTAGGGAGTTTTAAGCTTAATAATGGAGCTCTGTGCATTGTGTTTTAAGGCTCACAAGCAGGTATTGTATTTGAAATAAGCAAGCATTGTTTTAACCAAAGGTACCTGTGCTGATAGTGGTTGGATGGAACTACTGTCAATGTGCTTTTGCTTTGTGTGATTGGTCAAAAAACTTCAAAAGTGAGTTGTAACATTAAGTTCTTTGTCTGCTACCTAAAATGTGAACTGAAATCACTGACATCTTCCCATTGTCATAACCATGTAATGAAGCTGATGCTGGAAAATAAAACGCAGGACGCATTCCTAGCTGTCCCATCCCACTGGGAATTTGTACTGTTTTGGTTTGGAAAGCCAGGTGTTTGCTAAGGAAGGCAGGAGCCTCCCCTAAAATGGAAAATGTAAGCCCCCTCTCTGAATTGCTATAAATTTTAAGTTAAGGGGCTCTCAGGCAAAAAATATGGGAGCAGGAAATAACAGTTCTTCATTAGGGAAGAAAATAAAAAGATAAAATAAACAATGCAGTAAATAAAAAGATAAAATAAACAATGCAGAGTCAGAACCCAACCTGACACCCAGTGGGTCAGGGTGTTGGCAGCAGTCCCATTGGAATTGTGGCTCAGCCCTCCTGCAGTGCCAGGGCTGGTTCTGCTGGAGCAGGGATCCTGGACAAGGGTGGAGTCTCCTCTGAAGATCCAGGGGCAGAGGCAGCTGCTGCTCCTCTGGGGAATCCAGTGCAGAAGCCGTGCTGGTGTTCCAGAATCTCCAGATTATATCCAGGCAGGAATGCTTGGCTGGTGTTCCAGAATCTCCAGATTATATCCAGGCAGGAATGCTTGGCTGGTGTTCCAGAATCCCCAGATTATATCCAGGCAGGAATGCTTGGCTGGTGTTCCAGAATCTCCAGATTATATCCAGGCAGGAATGCTTGGCTCCTCCCTCTGGGCTCACATCTCCCAATGGGATGCTGTAGTTCTTATCAGCCGTGCAGGGACATTCAGTGGCCTCTTATCAGCAGGTGTCTCCCAGAGGGAGGAGTGGGTGTGGAAGAGACAAGGAAAACTGCTCATTTAATAGAAGACAGCTGCCATGCAGATGGCAAATAGAACACAATTTGCTTGGCAATCTAGGACATGAACAGAGGAACAGAACAGGAATCCTGCCCCAGCTCCTGCTGATGTTGTGTCCCCTCTCCAGTTAGACAGGTTCAAGGAGCCTCCAGCCTTTGGTCCGATGTGTGACCTGCTGTGGTCGGATCCCTCGGAGGATTACGGCAACGAGAAAACCCTGGAGCACTTTGCCCACAACACTGTCCGAGGCTGCTCCTATTTCTACAGGTGAGGGCTGGTTCAGGGGGCATTTCTCTCCTCTCACACCAAAATCATGCTCAGGCCACTCTGGGGGGCTTTGCAGTCTATGTGAATTGTCCTCACTTGGCTCTGATACACAAATTCTTCTTTGTTTTTTTGCTTCATTGGATCTTGAGTTGTCGTTGGATAACTATTTGCTATGTCAGGGAAGGTATAGGTTGAATATTAAGAAAAAAGTTTTCAACAAAAGAATAATAAAATACTGGAATGCTCTTCCCAGGGAGAATCACCACCTCTGGGTGAATTTTAAAAAGCCTGGACATGGCACTTGGTGCTATAGTCTGGTTGAGGTGTTAGGGCATAGGTTGGACTTGATGATCTCAGAGGTCTCTTCCAACCTCCTGATTCTGTGATTCTGTGAATATTGAGCTGTCTTTGGATAAGTTTAAATATTGAGCTGTCTTTGGATATTGAGCTGTCTTTGGATAGATGTGAATTTTGAGCTGTCTTTGGATAAATGTGAATTTTGAGGTGTCTTTGGATAAGTTACTTTGTACAATTGGGATCTCAAGCAGCAGAGATGCTTCTTTGGACTGGCCCTAAGAGTGGTTTGCAGCACCTGGATCTCTAGGAAATATTTTTTCCTTGCTAAAAAAGGATTTGTGCTGATAGTCCACTTATAGGAAGGGTTTAACAGAACCCTTTGCAATTAATTTTTGGAAAAAAATATATCATTTGAATAATTTTTGAATAAAAGGTATTTTGAGGTGCTAGACAGAAACTGGATGTTTTCTGCAAGTGGCTGCTCCCAGAAACCAAGACCTCCCAAGCTCTGTGCTCTCCTTTGCTCTCAGCTGAGTTCTCCTCCCTTTTTGTTTTGCAGTTATCCTGCAGTGTGTGAATTTTTGCAGAACAATAGTTTGTTATCCGTAATCCGAGCTCACGAAGCCCAGGATGCTGGGTGAGTGCTGCAGCCCCGGGGCTGGGCGGGGTTTGGGCTGTGCTGAGCCGGGTTTGGGCTGTGCTGAGCCGGGTTTGGACTGGGCTGGACGGGGTTTGGGCTGTGCTAAAGCAGGTTTGGGCTGTGCTAAAGCAGGTTTGGGCTGTGCTAAACCAGATTTGGGCTGTGCTAAGCCGGGTTTTGGCTGTGCTAAACCGGGTTTGGGCTGTGCTAAACCAGGTTTGGGCTGTGCTTAACCGGGTTTGGGCTGTGCTAAGCCGGGTTTGGGCTGTGCTGAGCCAGGTTTGGGCTGTGCTAAACCGGGTTTTGGCTGTGCTAAACCGGGTTTGGGCTGTGCTAAGCTGGGTTTGGGCTGTGCTGAGCCGGGTTTAACTTGTGCCCTGTTTTGCAGGTATCGAATGTACAGGAAGAGCCAGACCACGGGCTTTCCCTCGTTAATCACAATCTTCTCTGCACCAAATTACTTAGATGTCTATAACAACAAGGGTAAGGCTGGGGCTTTGCTGCTCTTATGGGGGTCAGGAAATCTCTCCCCCACTCTGCCCTCCCAAAATCACAGGATAATTTAATTGGAAAAGGGCTCCAAGCCATTGAATCCAACCTGTGCCCAATCCCCACCTTTCACTGAGTGTCACTTCATCTGTTCCTTGGACACCTCCAGGGATGGGCACTGCAACCCTCCCTGGGCAGTTCCAATCCCTGAGCCCCCTTTCCATGGGGAAATTCCCGCTGTGCCCACCTTGAGCCTGCCCTGAGCCCCCTTTCCATGGGGAAATTCCCGCTGTGCCCACCCTGAGCCTGCCCTGAGCCCCCTTTCCATGGGGAAATTCCTGCTGTGCCCACCCTGAGCCTGCCCTGAGCCCCCTTTCCATGGGGAAATTCCTGCTGTGCCCACCCTGAGCCTGCCCTGAGCCCCCTTTCCATGGGGAAATTCCTGCTGTGCCCACCCTGAGCCTGCCCTGAGCCCCCTTTCCATGGGGAAATTCCTGCTGTGCCCACCCTGAGCTGCCCTGGCCCAGCCTGAGGCCGTTCCCTCTGCTCCTGTCCCTGTGCCCTCCTGGCAGGAGCTGGGCAGAGCCACAGGGGCCCCCTGAGCCTCCTTTGCTCCAGGCTGAGCCCCTGCCCAGCTCCCTCAGCCTCTCCTGGGGCTCCAACCCCTTCCCAGCTCTGTTCCCTTCCCTGAATTCATCCCCAGCCCCTCCAGGTCTCAGTGAGGGGACCAGAACTGGACACAGCCCTCGAGGCACCTCCCCAGTGCCCAGCACAGAGGGACAATCCCAGTCCTGCTCCAGCTGCCACCACACTGGTTTTGATTCAAAAACCACCCTGTTTTTGATACAAACCCTCTCCTCCAGTCACATTCTTGTGCTTGGAATGAAAGAGAGCTTTGTGTGCTGAGCTGAAGTGGTTGACTTAATGTGTTACTGTGGCAATTAACTGTGGAGTCATGAGGCCTGGAATGAAGCTTTCATTCCCAGCACAGGAGAATGGAGCCCTTCTGATGGATGCTGCCATCCCACAGGAGCTGATAGTGTAGGACAGTTTCCCACTTCCCTCTGCCCCTAAACCATGGGGATCATGGTGGAATTTTCTCCAGCTTTGGGGTTTTCACCCCTCACTTTGGATCTTGGCTCTGTTTGAGTTTCGCTGTTTTAAGCTGAGAACCAACCTGAGGAAACCAAAATATCATGGCTTAAAGCTTCTCATTTTGGAGAGTTGGAAGCTTGATGCTACACGAGTGTAACAGGGTGTTCATCATGAAGGTTTTATAAAACTTCCGGGGAAAGCCAGGCTGGGAGAGCTGGGGGTGAAAGAGGAAGAAGCTCCAGGGAGAGCTCAGAGCCCCTGCCTGAGCCTACAGGGGCTCCAGGAGAGCTGGACAGGGACTTGGGACAAAGGATGGAGGGACAGGACACAGGGAATGGCTCCCACTGCCAGAGGGAAGGGATGGATGGGAGATTGAGAAGGAATTTCTTCTGTGAGGGTGGTGAGGGGCTCATGGAATTCCCAGAGAAGCTGTGGCTGCTCCATCCCTGGAAGTGCCCATGGCCAGGCTGGGGGGGCTTGGAGCACCCTGGGATAGTGGAAGGTGTCGCTGCCCTTAAGATCCTTCAAATCCAGGATTCTGTAGGTGGAAAGTGCCCATGGACATTTATTCCCTCTGCCTTTTCTCCCCCAGCTGCTGTACTGAAATACGAAAACAACGTCATGAACATCAGGCAGTTCAACTGTTCCCCTCACCCCTACTGGCTTCCAAACTTCATGGATGTCTTCACATGGTCCTTGCCTTTCGTAGGGGAAAAGGGTAAGAGAGATTTGGGGTTCTGTTCCCAACTCCCAGTGACTGCTCCTCATATCCTGAGTGTCACAAACCTGTCCCACGCTGCTGGGAGGGTGTTGCAGCTCCAGGTGGCACAGGAGAGCAGTTCAGGCTCAAGGAGATCTTCATTACTGGATTAAATTCATGCAAAACCAGCTGTTTGAAAAAGCTTTTACCAATAAAACACTCCTTTCTTGCTCTTCCTGCATTGCTGGTGGGGCTGCTCATGGGTGCTGTAGCCCCACCTCAGAATTTGGAGATGTTTCTCTCAGTTTGCAGCAGAGGAATTTTAAATTCCTGTTGGCTCCTGGCCCACCAAAAAGGAAGCATTCACTTCAATCCAAGGCTTATTTCATTCTGAACAAGGCGAGGCAGCTTAAAATATGACCAAGACTTTGCCTCAGCTTTTCACCAAAAGGATTTTCACCTCTCCTGATGAGATTAAATTCCACCCCAGTCTCATTTGTTTGGGGTGCAGCTTCACCCTCACCACTCCCAAAGGATTTTTTGACTTTGAGGCACCAAAGTTTGAATCCCCCTCTCCCCAGATTTGGCCCTTCTCAGAGCCAGGTGGCTTTGGTGTGGGTGAGGATGGGGAGGGGGGACCTTGAGGGAGCTCAGGCTGTTCTGCAGGAATGTTGGCACCTCCTTCCCCACGTCTGGTTCCTCTGTGATGTGCTTGGCCTGCATCCACCTCCTTGGCAGAAGATGCAGCGTGTGTCGTCTGCTCCGGCGCCGCTGCGGGCACCAGCCGGCTGTGCCTAAAAGTGTCTTCAGGCTCCCACTTGCAGGGCACAGATGACCTTGAAATCCTTCCCTGGCCCTCCAAATCCCTCTGCATGCCCAGGCCTCTCTGACCTCTCTGTCTGTGCCTCTTGCAGTCACCGAGATGCTCGTGAACATCCTCAACATCTGCTCCGACGACGAGCTGATCTCGGATGGCGACGAGACCTTGGAAGGTAAAATATCCCTGCTGGCAGCACAGAGCAGCGGGGGGAAAGGCTGGGCAAGCTCTTTCATGTCTGAGCAGCACTTGATTTATAGCTGGATGCCCAGCCAGGGTCTCCAGTTCTTTTTGCAGTTTTGGGTAGGGAATGTTTGGGGTTTTTTTTCTCCTTTGCTGTTCAGTCACAGAGAAATGAAATGACATTCACTGCGACAGACACTTCTTGCCAGCTACTCTGGGAATGGTTTCCTGCTCCTTACACAGGCTGCTGCTTATTTTTTCCCCCAATTCAGAATTTTCTGCACCAAAATATCCACCCGATCTTCTCATCTGTTGCAGTGAACTCCTCTGTAAAGTGGCTTCTCGTGTCACCCCCTCCCCAAAAACGCTGGGTTTGGCTCTGCTTTTGAGCTGTGCATGAAGGGGACAAATCAGTGGTTGAGCTGATGAGCAGTTTGGATTTTGGGGGGACTCAGGAGTGAGTTGGTGACCTGAGGAAGCTGAGGGGGGCAGCGAGAAGTGGGGCCTGAGCTGCCTCGGCCCCAGGTGGAGACTCTAACCCGCTTATCCCATTGCATTTCCGTTTTGTTTTTTGCTTTTTTGGTTTTTTTCTTTCCTCCCTCCCATGAAAATTAAATTTGTTTCTTCTATCTCTGTCTTCATCTACTTGTTTCTTGGTGTCTCCTCTCCCTGAAGATCACTACATTTCAAGCTATCCGAAAGGTACCCAGCTAGAATTTGCTACGAGCTTAATTATCACTGCCTGTGCCACCAGATCCTTGAAGTGGATTTCCAGAGCTGACTAGTGGGGCAGTCTCTTCATCCCCTTTCAGTTTTAACATAAGCTCCATGTGTTTTTTAACCCTTCTGCGTTCCTCCAGGAACTCTGAGAAACGGGGGTCACGTTTCTACCTGATTCTGAATGCAGCCACGTAGTGCATGGCTGAGCCATGGTGCATGTTAGCCCTGGGTTTGGCTTCCCTGTCCTGATGTGTACTGGGCCATGTGAGGAATCTCAGCTGAGAGGAGATGGATTTGTTCCCTCTTTCCACCCGAATTTTCCCTTTGATTTCAGCTCCCTCCGTGCTTTTTTTATGTTTCTCTCTCCCGTCGGGTCCGTAGAGCGGAAGGGGAGCTCCCCCCGTTCTGTTGTGTCCGTGTGGGGTCAGAGCAGAGCTGCCAGGCTCGGGCCAGCCCTTCCCTGCGCTCCTTGGATGCCAAAGCTGATGCTTGTGTGCCGCTGCGGGCGAGCCCAGCGGTGCCCATCAGCCCCTCCGTGCCCTGCCTTGCAAAGCGTGTCCTCATGGCTGAGTCATTTGTGTCCCATCCTGTGCAGTGTGGGCCCAGCTGGCGACCTGGCAGCAGCCACACCTCCCCGAGTCCGTGTCCTGTGGTGGTTCTACTCTCTTTAGCCCTCTCGAGTTCCGTGTGTGCCATCTCGTTGGTGTTGCCCTCCTCACCGCCATCCTGGTGCCATCCTGATGCCATCCCGGTGCCATCCTGATGCCATCCTTCCAGCACCGTTCTCTCTCCGGTGTAGCTGTGACTCTGTACAAACCATGATTTCTTTTCCTGGAGTCAGGCAGGGGCTTCATGCTGACCCTCCCTGCAGAGCAGGAAGCCTCCAACGTGCTGCTCTCTGCTCTTTTCTCTCCCTCAGGTGGGACAACGGTGCGCAAGGAGATCATCAGGAATAAGATCAGAGCCATTGGGAAGATGGCACGGGTCTTCTCAGTCCTTCGGTGAGGATGGGCTGGGCACTGGGCTTAACTGGGCACTGGGCTTAGTTTGGGGACTGGGCTTAGTTTGGGGACTGGGCTTAGTTTGGGGTCTGAGCTTAATTTGGTGTCTGGGCTTAAAATGGGGACTGGGCTTAATTTGAGGACTGAGTTTAATTTGGGGTCTGGGCTTAATTCAGGGACTGGGCATAGTTTGGGGACTGGACTTCGTTTGGGGACTGGGCTTAATTCAGGGACTGGGCTTAATTTGGCAGCTAGGATTAGTTTGGGGACTGGGCTTAATTTGGGGTCTGGGCTTAAATTGGGGACTGGACTTCAATTGAGGACTGAGTTTAATTTGGGGTCTGGGCTTAATTCAGGGACTGGGCATAGTTTGGGGACTGGGCTTCGTTTGGGGACTGGGCTTAATTCAGGGACTGGGCTTAATTTGGCAGCTAGGATTAGTTTGGGGACTGGGCTTAATTTGGGGTCTGGGCTTAAATTGGGGACTGGACTTCAGTTGAGGACTGAGTTTAATTTGGGGTCTGGGCTTAATTCAGGGACTGGGCATAGTTTGGGGACTGGGCTTAATTCGGGGACTGGGCTTAATGTGGGCACTGGGCTTTAACTGGGGACTGGGCTTTAATTGGGGACTGAGTTTAATTTGGGGACTGGGCTTAAATTGGGGACCGAGCTTAATTTGGGGTCTGAGCTTAATTTGGGAACTGGGCTTTAACTGGGGACTGGGCTTAAATTAGGGACTGAGTTTAATTTGGGGACTGGGCTTAATTTGGGGACTGGGCTTAAATTGGGGACTGAGTTTAATTTGGGGATTGGGCTTAATTTGGGGACTGGGCTTAAATTGGGGACTGAGTTTAATTTGGGGACTGGGCTTACTTTGGAGACCGAGCTTAATTTGGGGACTGAACTTAATTTGGGGACTGGGCTTAATTCAGGAACTGGGCTTAAATTGAGGACTGGGTTTAAAATTGGGGACTGAGTTTAATTTGGGGACTGGGCCTAAACTGGGGACTGGGCTTCAGTTGGGGACTGAGCTTAGTTTGGGGACTAGGCATAATTTGGGGTCTGGGCTTAATTTGGGGACTGGTCATAGTTTGGGGACTGGGCTTAATTTGGGGACTAGGCATAGTTTGGGGATTGGGTTTATATTGGGGACTAAGTTTAATTTGGGGACTGGAATAAATTTTGGGACCGGACTTAATCTGGGGACTGGGCTTAAACTGAGGACTGGGCTAAATTCTGGAACTGGGCTTAATTTGAGGACTGGGCTTCATTTGGGGACTGAGCATCATTTGGGCACTGGGCTTCATTTTGGGACTGAGTTTAATTTGGGGGCTGAGTGATGGGGAACACTGGTTAGGAAAAAAAGAAGGGAAAAACTTCCTAGAACAGGTGATTTTGCCTGACTCTTTCAGGACACATTTTCCTGAAAGAAAGTTGTAGCCAGGTCGAGGTTGGACTTTTCTCCCAAATAACAAGTGACAGAGGGGAGGAAACGACCTCAGGCTGCAGCAGGGGAGATTCAGGTTGGATATTAGGGGAAATTTCTGCATGGAAAGGGTTGCCAAGTACTGGATTGTGCTGTCCAGGGCTGAGAGGTTGAACAGATGTGTGGATGTGGCACTTGGGGACGTGGGTAGTGGTGCTGCTGGGTGACCTTAGAAGTCTTTTCCAGCCTTAATGATTCCATGATTCTCATGATCCATGATCCCACAACACCCACCACAGCCTGTAACTCAGTGTGTGACTGCTGCTGTTCCCTGCAGGGAGGAGAGTGAGAGCGTGCTGACCCTCAAAGGCCTGACCCCCACAGGTACCCTGCCCCTGGGAGTGCTCTCGGGGGGGAGGCAGACCCTGCAGACCGGTGAGTATCCCTGCCCCTGCATCCCCCTGCCCCAAACCCCTGGGGCAGCTCCCACGGGCGGCCTGGAGGGTGCCAGGGGACCCCAGCCAGGGTTCAGGCCCCTGGGGGAGGAAGGATTGCCAAGCAGGAGGTGTAGGTGGGGGTGTGGAGAGATGCCAAGCTGTACCCTCGAGGAAGAAAACCCACAGCACCCTGCCTAAAGCATGTTTAGTGCTTAATTGTTTGTTTCTGCAACAAGTTTTTCTCCTTGATTTCCCTTCTAACGCTGCATGGTGCACATCCTCTGCCTCACCTCGCTGTGCTGCTGCTGTGTGACAGCCTCTGTGTGAATGTGACAGTGACACTGCCTCTGTGTGAATGTGACAGTGACACAGCTGCTTGTTTGTTCTTCGTTCGACCACACCCCTCTCAATCTGCCCCTGTCAAAAGTCATGAATCCCAAACAGGAGGAAGGTCCAGCCAAAGGAACGAGGTTCCTCCAGGGCTGGATGGTTCACAAAAGTCTCCTCTCAGGTTTTGAGGTAGTTGTGGAGGTTTCTTCCCAAATTTTCTGCCTCCCTCAGCAGCTCAGAAAGCAAAGGATCCGATCCTTCCCCTCCCAGGGCAGGGAGGTTGGCTGGTGCTCAGGGAATGAGCTGGCCCAGGGGGAATCCTGTAATCCAGTGTGTTAATCCTCCCCTGCCACGGCCTTTGAAGCCTGGCACCTCCCCAGCTTCCCCCTTCCATGGGCACCGGGGATTTCCTGCAGCTCTCCCCGGGCTGGGCCTGGGGTTTGCCTGGATTAAAGAGTTCACGAGTCAGAAACGTGGCAATATCACTGCCTGCTCCCAGGGAGGGTGCAGCAGCACTCCCAAGCTCATGGATTTCTCTGCCCACAGAGGAGGATGGATATTTTTTCCCTTTTTTTATAGAAACCATCACAGCCCCGTCGCCCCAGTTCTGGGAACAGAGCCTGAGTGGGAAGGTGGCTGCTGCAGCAGCTCTGTCCCTGGATCCCCACAGCACAGGGTCATGCTGTGACGTTCTCCAGCACCTTCCCCTCTCAGGGGCTGCTCTCAGGGTGCCAGGGATCCCCTCTCCCCCAAAATAAGCCTCTCCCCAGGACAGAACAAACAAGCTGGGCCTTTGCTGCTGCCTTACCCGCCCCACCCGCGCCTGCAGGCTGCCCCTGCTGCCCTCGGCATCTCCCGGCTTCTCCTGCCCTCCTCACCCCCTTTCCCTGTCCTCCTTCCTTCTCACACTCTCCTTTCCCTGTCCTGATCCCTTTCCTTCCCCCTTTTCCCTGTCCTTCCTCCATCTCCCTCCCCCTTTCATTGTCTTTCCCCTTTCTCCCACCTCCCTTTCCTTGTCCTTCTTCCTTCTCCCACTCTCCTTTCCCTGTCCTTCTTCCTTCTCCCACCCCCCTTTCCTGGTCCTTCCCCCTTCTCCATCCCCCTTTTCCCTGTCCAGACCCCTTTCCCTTCCCCTTTTCTCTGTGCTTCCCCCTTTTCCCACTCTCCTTTCCCTGTCCTTCCTCCTTCTCCTTCCCCCCTTTCCCTGTCCCGACACTTTTCCCTCCCCTTTTTCCCTGTCCTTCCCCTTCTTCCATTCTCCTTTCCCTGTCCTGACCCCTTTTCCACTCTTCTTTCCCTGTCCTTCCCCTTCTCCCACACCCCTTTCCCTGTCCCTGACCCCTTTCCCTCCCCCTCCTCCTTTTCCCTGTCCTTTCCCTTCTCCTTCCCTCCTTTCCCTGTCCTTCCCCCTTCTCCCACTCTCATTTCCCTGCCCTTCCTCTTCTCTCACTCTCCTTTCCCTCTCCTTCCCTTTCTCCTACCCCCCTTTCCCTGTCCTTCCCCCTTTCCCTGTCCTTCCCCTTTTCCCACCCTCCTTTCCCTGTCCTTCCTCCTTTCCTCCCCCCTTTCCCTGTCCTGACCCCTTTCCCTTCCCCTTTTCCCCATCCTCCCACCCTTTCCCATTTTGCACATCCCTTCACACTCCCGGTGAATTTATGGGAGCCCCGTCTGCTGGGTGAGGAGGAGGGGCTGTGCCCCCCTTTTGGGGTGCCTGTGCACCTCAGAAAAGGGAAACAGGGCTGCAGTGAGGGGGGCCCTGCCCTCCTGAGCCTCTCCCCAGCCTTTCCCAGCAGGGCTTGGCAAAATCCACTGAACAAAGTCACGGAATCTGGGGCAGAGCTGTGCAGCCACAGCTCCATCCTTCCTCCGTGGCCTCCCCAGGACCACGTGGCCTCTGCATTGTGTCCAAAGTGAAAAAAGCTGCAGTTTTGAGGCCAAAATCCAGAGAATCTGCTCAAGGGAAGGGCGTCCTTCCAGATGTTGAGGCAGGGCTACCAAACCTCGGATGTTGCTGCAGCAGATTTAGGAAGGGGGACATTGCTCAGCTCTGTGGTGCCTTGTTGCTTGGTAACACTTTCAGGAGGTGGAGCTGAAGCCAAACTGGATTTGGAGCCTGATTTTCTGTTACAACTCAAGGCACCGGGAGCGGAGCAGCCCAGTACCTGCTGCTTGTCCTTCCCTGGAAAACAGGCTGCCCCTCTCCTTCCCACTGCTCCACAGCATCCCCTGGGATCCCTTCTGTGTGGTGGAGGGTGAATCCCACATAACTGATCACCCGAAAGTGTTCTGGAGCCACCCAGCTGGGAGCAGAGCTTACTCCGAGCTTGTCCCTGTGCAGTGCACACAGCAGGAAGCCCCCACTCTCTGCTCTCTGTCCTTCCATCAGATCAACCCAGAGGAAAGGAGACTCCCCCTGAGCCCTCGGGGGTCCCCTTCCCCCCTTCCTCTCCACCTCCTGTCACCTTTTTCTCCCCTCTCGCCACTCGTTTGGCACCACCGGGGCTGGGGGGCCGCGGGCTCTGCGTCGCAGCCATGATGTCGGATCACTCACTGTCACTCTGTTTTTGTTCCTTTTTTTTTTTTTTTTTCCTGTTTTGTTTTGGTTTTTTGTTTTGTTTTTTTTTTTTTTTTTTTTTGTTTTTCCCTGTCTTCATTTCTGCATGCCACTGTTCTTCTGTATTGCAGCCACAGTAGAAGCGGTAGAGGCACGGGAAGGTATGGCTAGAACCCGGCGAGAGACTCAAATCATCTCCGTGTGTGCGTGCGCTCATTTTAAAGAGCTTTACCAGCCCTTAACGGAAGCTTTTTACTCTTGCATCACCAGAAGGGGGGGAGGACAAGGCCCTGCTGGGAAGGAAAAAACACCCAGGGGTTTGGTTCAAGGCTTGAACAGTTTATTCCTTAGTGGGACACCTTTATTTGGAGTTGCCAAAGCGGTTCCTGCTGCGGCGGCTCGAGACCTTGGGCTTGAGGTCCTGCAATCTGCCAGCACCATCAAAACCCTTAGAAAACAGGGTTTTGTGGTGCTGGTGTAATCCCTGCCTTCCCCACAGGTAGGCCAAGGTGGAGAGGCAATTCTCTGCCTGTAGGGTGTAGGAATGACAGATCCATGAGGATTTTTCCTCGATGCCAAGCGGGGCCACACAGCTCTACAGAGGCTTTGCTTACCAAGGGAAGTTGTTTGTGAGCCAGCCAAGTCCTTGTAAAAGATTTGGCAGAGGCCCCTTTTCCTTAAATTCTCCGTAGCACAAAGGAGTTTCACATTTGGTCCGTGTCATCGGGGCCAGGGTGACGTGCTCGTCCCCGCGGTGATGGAACAGGGACATGAAATTCCTCCGTGGGATTCATCCCTCCCAAATCTGCCCGTGTGTCTCCTGGTCATGCAAGAATTTTGCCTTTGTGATCCAAGGACTAGCTGTTCCCTCTCCTGGTGTTTGCAGTGTGTGGTTTGTGTCGGAGTTCAGAGCCTTGTGGTGGTGTCTTTGTTCTGTTGTTCTGGGTTTTGCCTTTTTTTAAAAATTTTTATTTTCTTTTTAATTGTTATTTTTTAGTGTCGTGTTTTTCAGCTTTGAAATTTTCCTGAGATTTCACTCTCTGGGGACAGCAAGCACCTGTCTGGTTTATCAGTTCCTCCTATACTGTTAAAATAGGGGGAGGTTTGGGATAATGGAAGGAAATTCTTTCCTGTAAGGGTGGTGGGATGGAATTTCCAGAAAAGCTGTGGCTGCCCCATCTCTGGAAATGTCCATGGTTAAACCTGGGATAATTTAACTGGGTGATATTAATCTCCCAACCCAAACCATTCCATGCTTCCATGAAAAGCTCTTAGGGAGCAGAGAAAGTCCTAAACCTACCTAAAAAGAACCTCCTCCTAGGGAGCAGAGCAAATCCTAAACCCCTCTTAAAGAAAAAGAACCAGCTCTTAGTGAGTAGAGCAAATCCTGAACCTCCCTAAAAAGAAGAACCTCTTCTTAGGGAGTAGAGCAAATCCTAAACCTATCTTAAAGAAAAAGAACCTCTTAGGGAACAAAACAAATCCAAAACCTCCCCAAAAAGAACCAGCTCTTAGGAAGTAGAACAAATCCAAAACCTCCCCAAAAAGAACCAGCTCTTAGGAAGTAGAACAAATCCTAAACCTCCCTAAATCCTCTAAGGGAGCAGAGCAAATCCTCAGCTTCTTAGGGAGCAGAGCAAATCCTAAACCTGCCTAAAAACAAGAACCTCCTCCTAGGGAGCAGAGAAAATCCTAAACCTCTCTAAAAACAAAGAACCTCCTCTTAGGGAGCAGAACAAATCCTAAACCTCTTAGGGAGCAGAGAAAATGCTAAACATGTGTAAAAAGAAGAACTTCCTCTTAGAGAGCAGAGCAAATCCTGAGCTTCCACAAAAAGAACCAGCTCTTAGGAAGCAGAGCAAATCCCAAACCTCTCTAAAAAGAGCCTCCTTTTAGGGAGCAGAGCAAATCCTAAACCTCTCTAAAAAGAGCCTCCTTTTAGAGAGCAGAGCAAATCCCAAACCTCCCCAAAAAGCACCAGCTCTTAGGGAGCAGAGCAAATCCTAAACCAGCCTAAAAAGAACCAGCTCTTAGGGAGCAGAGCAACTCCTAAACCTCCCTAAAAAGAACCTCATTTTAGGGAACAAAGCCAATCCTAAACCTCTCTAAAAAAAAAAAGAGCCTCTTTTTAGGGAGCAGAACAAATCCTAAACTTCTTAGGGAGCAGAGCAAGTCCTAAACCTCTCTTAAAGAAAAAGAACCTCTTCGGGAACAAAGCAAATCCTAAACCTCCCCAAAAAGAACCAGCTCTTAGGGAACAAAGCCAATCCTAAAACTCCCTAAAAACAAAGAACCTCCTCTTAGGAAGCAGAGCAAATCCTAGACCCCGTAGGGAGCAGAGAAAATGCTAAACCTGTCTAAAAAGAAGAACCTCTTCTTAGGGAGCCGAGTAAATCCCAAACCTCCCTAAAAAGAAAGAACGTCCTTTTATGGAGCAGAGCAAATCCTAAACCTCCCCAAAAAGCACCAGCTCTTGGGGAGCAGAGCAAATCCTAAACCTCCCCTAAAAAGAACATCCTTTTAGGGAGCAGGGCAAATCCCAAACCTCTCTAAAAAGAGCCTCCTTTTAGGGAGCAGAGCAAATCCCAAACCTCCCTAAAAAGAAAGAACGTCCTTTTATGGAGCAGAGCAAATCCTAAACCTCCCCAAAATGAACGAGCTCTTAGGGAGCAGATCTATTCCCAAACCTCCCCAAAAAGAGCCAGCTCTGAGGGAGCAGAGCAACTCCTAAACCTTGCCTCCAGCTGCTCCCAGACAGCGCTGGCACCTCCAAAACCTCCCCACAGAATCCCCAAACCCAGCCCGGTGCTTTCTGTCCCCTCCACCTGTCCCCGTTGGTGTCTGGCGTGTGCTGGAGGGTTCCTCCGGGGTTAATTCCATCCTGATGCTCACATCTGCCCCCTGTGCTCCCTTCCCTCCGCAGCCATCCGCGGCTTCTCCCCGCAGCACAAGATCCGCAGCTTCGAGGAGGCGCGGGGGCTGGACCGCATCAACGAGCGCATGCCGCCGCGCAAGGATTCGCTGCACGCGGACGGCCCCGTGAACTTGGTAACCTCGAACTCTGCGGACAAGAACGGCACGGGCAAGAAACCCCAGTAACGCCAGAGGATCCAAAACGTCATGAATTTTATTTATTTATTAGCGGGGTGGGGTGGGGGCAGGGGGAGAAACCGACTTCACCTGGAGGCACGTCCATAAATCCAGTCCGCATCCGTTCTGTAAGAAAGCGACCATTTTGTAATTTTTTTTTTTTATTTATGTTCAATATATATAAAAATGTCTTTTTTTTTTTTTTTTTTTTTTTTTTGAGTTAGAAACCAATCCAACTGCTAGAGCATCCCGGGAGTGTTGTGCTGTCCAGCTGCCCTCCCCGAGAGGCCAAACCTCTGTTGGGGGGGTGTTGGATTAAAAAACAAAAATCAGTCAAACCAGGCAACTTGGGTCGTTGGCTTTGGCACAATTTGGACTTAGCCTGAGCTTTTCAAAGCAGCTCCTTCCCTTCAGGATACGGTTGGGTTGGTCTTTCTTTACACACGTTTTCTTCCCCAGATTTTTCCTGTTCTTTTCTTCCACCTCTTGCCTACCTGCAGCTGCTGCTTTAGCAACCAATTCCCTGGGAGGCAGATTGCTGGGATCCATCCCTCTTTTCCAAGGTGACAGCCAGGGGTAACTCCAGTGTTATTAACACCAATCACAGCACCTTTTCCTTCAGGATTTCAGCTTTATCCCAAAGGAAAACAGGGAGAAGGTGGGGGAAGCGCTGCCCCTTGTCGTGGCTCTTCCTCTTGGAGCAGCCAGTTTGTGCAGCAGAATTCCCTTGGGAATCCCTCTGATTCAGAGCAGAGGAATTATCTCTGCTGTCTGGTGATCCCTGGGAAAGCTGCAGGGCAGAGTTTTAAAGGAAAAGGGGGTGATTTACACCCTGCAGGCCGCAGCTCCCCCATTCCCCCACCAGCACAACTGCCCAGCCCACGGCACATTCCCCACTCCCAGCTCTGCCATCAGCCCTTGCTGAGCAGTTTGGGGTGTTGGGGACAGGGTGGTCACCCCATTGTCACCCCCTGTCCCCCCAGGGTGTGTGGCTTTGGGCATCACCCACCCTTGGCTGCTCCAGAGGAGCCATGGGCAGCTCAGCCTTTCCCAGCAGCTGGAGCAGGGGATGGCTGATAAAGGTTTGGGATAAGATTTGGGCACTGCTGGTTCTGGGAGATGTGGCTGAGTGCTGGTGACGGGGCAGCCCCTGGATTGGGGAGCAGGGAGGGCTTGGAGGGCAGAACCAAATGGATGTGGCAGGAATTTTGGCAGGGAGTTCTGGACAGGGATCCTGGGGGTTCCCAGGGGACACCCCTGGGTGTGGTCGGGGATTTTGGAGTGGGAGCTGAGCATTCTGTCACTCTGAGCATTCTTCACTTAGACTGGGGTGCTGGGGAAGGGTTTTTTGGGATTCCCTTAGGTCACTTCCCTGTGAGCTGTGCAGGGTTTTTTGGGATTCCTGTTGGTCAGTTCCCTGTAGGCTGTGAAGGGTTTTATGGGATTCCTGTTGGTCAGTTCCCTGTGAGCTGTGAAGGGTTTTTGGGATTCCCATTGGTCACTTCCAGTGTGAGCTGTGCAGGGTTTTGTGGGATTCCCGTTGGTCACTTCCCTGTGAGCTGTGAAGGGTTTTATGGGATTCCTGTTCGTCACTTCCCACATGAGTTGTGCAGGGTTTTATGGGATTCTCATTGATGACTTCCCTGTGAGCTGTGAAGGGTTTTGTGGGATTCCCTTTGGTCACTTCCCACATGAGTTGTGCAGGGTTTTGTGGGATTCTTGCTGGTGACTTCCCACATGAGCTGTGAAAGATTTTGTAGGGTTCCAGTTGGTGAGTTCCCCTGTGTTTTATGGGATTCCCGTTGCTCAGTTCCCATGTGTTTTATGGGATTCCCATTGCTCAGTTCCCATGTGTATTATGGGATTCCCATTTGTCAATTCCCATTTGTTTTATGGGATTCCCATTGCTCAGTTCCCATGTGTATTATGGGATTCCCATTTGTCAATTCCCATTTGTTTTATGGGATTCCCATTGCTCAGTTCCCATGTGTTTTATGGGATTCCCATTGCTCAGTTCCCATGTGTTTTATGGGGTTCCCATTGGTCAGTTCCCATGTGTATTATGGGATTCCCATTTGTCAATTCCCATGTGTTTTATGGGATTCCCATTTGTCAATTCCCATGTGTATTATGGGATTCCCATTTGTCAATTCCCATGTGTTTTATGGGATTCCCATTTGTCAATTCCCATGTGTTTTATGGGATTCCCATTGCTCAGTTCCCATTTGTTTTATGGGATTCCCATTGCTCAGTTCCCATGTGTTTTATGGGGTTCCCATGTGTTTTATGGGATTCCCATTGCTCAGTTCCCTGTCAGCTCTGAAGGTTTTTATGGGATTCCCATTGCTCAGTTCCCATGTGTTTTATGGGATTCCCATTGATCAGTTCCCATGTGTTTTATGGGATTCCCATTGATCCCTTCCCTTCCCAGCCCTGGCCATTGCCTGCAGCTGAGGCAGCAGCTCCTGGAGCACTCCCCTCTCCAGCTTTCCCTGTCCCCCTTCTCCCGAGCTCTCTGCAGGCAGGGCTGAGCCTCTCCAGGGAATCTTTGCCAAGGCTTTCCCTGCTTGTTGCCGTCTTCCCTCGGCGGTTCCAGCGCCAGAGGAAAAACAGCAACTTCCCAGGAAGCTTTGAGATTGTCTTAGGATCAGACGTCACCTAATCCCACGGGGCTCTTTAGGATTCTGTGAGCAGACCGCTGGGTTTCCACACTTTTCAGTCACATGCCTCCACTTTCCCCTCTTTTTTTTTTATTCTTTTTCTTTTTTTTTGTTGGTTTTTTTTTTCCCTTTGATCCCTTTTTATTTTCCACGCCCACCGCTTTGCGAGATGTTCGGAGCGAGCTTCTCTCCCCCCAGTCCGAGGAGTGGGGCCAAATTGCCTTTTGTCTGTGAGTATTTCTTTGTCCTTTCAGGGCCTCCTGTGAGCGGTGAGCCCGTGTGTGGTGCCCAGGGCTGCCCGTGCATGTTCGGGCGTGTTGTGCTGACCCAGGCTGGGATCTCACCCAAGCCAGCCAGGTTTTAGTCGGGATATTTGGGATGGGAATTGCGGGACCCCGAGCCTGGCACCCCCCTGTTCCCAGCGTGGGGGGGGTCAGCAGGGCCCTGCCCATCACACGGGGGGATTTGCTTTGCTGGCAGTTTGTCCCCCCACCCTCTCCTCCTGCTCTGGCATCACCAATTCCTCCTCCTCAAAATCCTTTTGGTCTTTGTGCTTCATGGTTTGGGGGCTCAGATCCAACCCCCTGATGATGCTTGGGGCTGGTGGAACTGCAGCTTCCCAGTGTCCCAGCTCTGGAAAAGGGCTGGATCTTCATTGTCCTGGCCCTGGAGAACGTGGCCAAGGGGTGGAATTTTTATCCCCCCTTATCCCTAGAGCTGCACTGTGCCACCCTGGAGATGGTGGCCAAGGGCTGGGTGTTGTCCCTGTGTCCCTGTGGCACCCACGCGTGTGGCTGTCACACTGCCAGGTCCCCTGTTCCCTTTGAAGCACTTCCCGAGGGGGTGAGGAGCAGCGATGGGGCTCTGGGTGCTAATTACCCCCTCAATTAATTAACGCCCCCTCTCCGTGCCGGGCTTCCCCTGCCACCGCCCCCAGCCGAGATCCCCCCTCCCCTCTTTTGGGGACAACTCGGGAGCAGAATTCCCTGCCCCGATCCCCACCACGGCAAACCAAAAAAACAAAAAAACAACCCAATCCAGAAACGCCCCCCAATCTCCCCCTTTTCCTCCTTTTGCCCCCCAAATCCAGCGCCTCGGGGCTGGGCTTGTCTCTGACCCCTCCTCTCCGAGCTCCCGCCCGTCCCTTCCCCTCCCCGGCTGCCACCTGGAGCTTGGACATCCGGGATTGAGGGGACCCCCCGAGCCGAGGGAGCCCCCAAATCCAGGGAAAGCCCCCACCTCCCCGCAGCCTGGGTTTTTTTGCATGTTCTAGCAAGGTGCATGTCCAAGGAGGGGAGTCGGCAATGGGGCGGGTGGTGGGTTGAGTTCAAGCTTAATTTTCTTTTTTGGGATTGGGAGAACCCCTCTGGCTGCCTCTGGCACAGATCCCACCTGGCCAGGGGAGCTGGCAGGGATGCAGATCCCACCAAAGCTCGGCCAGGGAGGACCTGAAGCCCTCCAGGGGTGCAGTGATGGTGATTTTAGGGTTCTCGATGCTGAAGGATCATACGCCCGTTGCCTGGAGACTGCCTCCTTTTTAATTTTTATTTTTATTTCTTGCTTTTTTTTTTTTCTTTTTTCTTTTTTTTTTTTTTAGTTCTGTTGAAAGGAGAAAAAAAATGGTGAAAATGTTATTTATTGGCAGAAATTATTTAATATAATTTCTTTTTTTTTTTTTTTGTGAAACAAGGAATGAATTTGTTAGAACTGTCTCGATGTAAATCGGAGTCATCTTTAAGGAGGAAAAAAAAAAGAAAAAAAAGTTAAAAATTGACACAGTCACTGCGCTCCACTGTGATTTTTTGGGTGGCTGAGGGGGTTCACTGCTGCCAGAAGGGAGGATATGGGGGGTTTAGAGGCTCTTCAGGGCATCTCCCAGCCCCCAGCAGAGGAATTTGGCAATTTGGAGAGCTCTCAGCTCCTGCTCCTCGTCCTTCCCTGGGTAAATAACGTGGTGCCAGCAGCAACAGGACGGGATGTGCCAGCTCTTGTTCCACCCCAGCTCCTTCCTTGTCCCTTCTGGGGGTGTTCCCTCCACTGAGAGGATTCCAGGAGCAGCCCTGGGGTCGGGATCTGGGTGGATCCTGAAAGTTCCACGGGTCCTGCTCAGGGATCCCCTCCTGCATCATTCCCAGGGAGCTGCTGTGGCTCCCACTCTGCCTCCACCCCTGGGATCCATCCCCTCTTCCCAGGGGCAGCAGAATATTCAGGATAGACTCTGGAGGACTCCAGGGCGTGATCCCAATCAGGAATTCCTTCGGGCTCAGCTCACCACGTGCTCCCGTTTCCCACCTGCTCCTCCCCGCAGCATTCCCGCTCCGGATGCATCCAGGGCCCGCCCTGGCCAGGACGTTCCAGCTCTCCCGCCCTTTCTTTTCCTGGCTGTTCCAACCCAAACTGGGAGCCCCCAAGCCCCAGCACCACTGGCAGACCCCACACTCAGCACCCAGTGGATCCAAACCCCAAAGTTCCACGGGTCCTGCTCAGGGATCCCCTCCTGCATCATTCCCAGGGAGCTGCTGTGGCTCCCACTCTGCCTCCACCCCTGGGATCCATCCCCTCTTCCCAAGGAGCAGCAGAATATTCAGGATAGACTCTGGAGGACTCCAGGGTGTTATCCCAATCAATCATCCCAATTCCTTTGGGAATTCAGCACCACCTCGAGCTCAGCTCACCACGTGCTCCCGTTTCCCACCTGCAGCATTCCCGCTCCGGATGCATCCAGGGCCCGCCCTGGCCAGGATGCTCCGGCTCTCCCACCCTTTCTTTTCCTGGGTGTTCCCACCCAAACCGGGGAGCCCCCAAGCCCCAGCACCACTCACAGACCCCACGCTGGGCACCGGGGGGCTCCGGGCACATCCCTGCCCAGGGCAGCATCCCTGGGAGCATCCCCGGGCCCGGCCGCGCGTTCCCGCCTGGCATCGCCGCTGAGCAAACAGGAAACACTCGCTCTTTGTTAATCCCGGCCCGGGCTGCGCGTTAAATATTTATCTGTGAGCGGAGGCTGGTGCTGGGAGCCGCGGGGAGGGAGGGAGGGAGCGAGGCAGGGCCGGCGCTGGAGGCTCCTGGCCGGGCACGGGAGCGGGAGGTGAGCGGGGATTCGGGCACCCCGAGGGGGGCTGGGGTGTGGGGGCTGCTCCTGGCACCGCTGCGACATCGAGAGGTGTCACTGGGCGGGCTGGAGGGGATTTGTCACCCCTTGGCAGCAGGGATGGGCTCGGGGTCCCCTCTCGCTGGGTTTAACCCCCCCTGGCCCTGCTGCCATCCCTGCCCTCGTCACCCCGGGATTTGCCAGCGGGATCAGCTCGTGTGTCCTCGCCTCGGTGTCCCCAGCTGGCAGCAAGGAGCTGCCTCATCCCCACGGCATTGGGGCGGGGAGGACACCCTGTCCCCTCTGTCCCCAGTGTCCCCTGTGTCCCCGAGGTACAGGATCGCAGCCAGCCGGGGCTCCTGCCATCGTCCCCAGCAGCAGGGGGCGGTGACCTGGTGGGGACCGAGGGGTGGCAGCGAAGCCACCATCGCCCTTGGAGCTCACGTGGGAGCTCACGGGATGAGGAAGGGCTGGGGCAGCCCCGTTTTGGGGGTGTCAGCACTTTAGGGGAGCAGGAAGCGGCCGGCGGGTGAGTGGGGGGTGCGGGGGGACACGGGGGTGTTCCGGGGGGGACCCTGCCCGGATTCCTCAGGGATGGGCGGATGGAGGGGATGGTGCAGTGGGGATGGGGGCTCTGCTCTGACTGTGCCCCACACCAGGGTTTGGGTGGGCGCAGGAGCACAGATCCCACTCCCAGGAGCACAGATCCCATTCCAGGAGCACAGATCCCACTCCCCACTTCGGCCCTCACCTCTCAGCATTTCCCTCCTCACCCTCTGCCAAAAATCCCCCGAAATCCCCTTCTCCATCGGTGGGGAAGCGGTGACGCTGGAGGGGATGAGGTGGGACACAGGGGGGGCTTACATGGGGGTCCCCAGCGCCCAAATCCCTGGGGGATGGAGAGATTGAAGGGATGGAGGAGATGGAGATGGAGGGATGGAGGGGATGCAAGGGATGGAGGGATGGAAGGGATGGAGGACATGGAGGACATGGAGGGTCACCCGTGGGAAAGCGGCCGGCCGTGGGGATGGGGGCTCTGCTCTCCCCGTGCCCCATCCCGGCTCTCGGAGGCGCTCAGGAGCACGGACCCCGCTCCTCCCCTCAGTCCCGACCTCCCCCCGGAATTCCCTCCCGGTCCTTTCCCCAAACCCCCCCGAGCCCGCGTCTCCATCGCGCCGGGGGGCGGCGGCGCCGGGCTCGCCCCGTTTCGTAAGCGGGGCCGGGTGCGCGGGGACGCGTGCGCGGGGCGTGGGATGAGTTCAGCCTCTTGGCCCCGTTCCCTGGATCCCATCCCTGGAAATGTCACTGGAAACTCTGAATGGGCCGGCCCCGCTCCAGAGCTGGGGGGGCAGCGCACCCCGGGGGGGGCCGGGGCACACGGGGACCCAGCGGCGGCCGGGACGGAGCCGGTGCCTCCCGACCTTCCCGGGGGATGCTCTTGGGGGGCTCTCCTGGAGTTCCCCGCTCTGAGGGCCCCCCCGCTCCTTCTCCCGGCCGAGTTCGTGCCGTGGGTTTTCCCTCCGCGCCGCTCGCAGCTCCGGCCCGCTCGCCCCGGGGCTCCCCAAAACCCCGGAGCTTCTCGGGGGGCACCGCCCAGGAGGTAAGAGCAGGCTGGGGGACCCCCAGGGGACCCCCGGGGCAGGTTGGGGGGGACAGGACACGGATGAGGCCGAGCCCCGTGTGGGGCTGCACTGGGAATGGCGTGGAGGTTTTTGGGGTGCCCTGGGGGGTTGGGATCCTGCACCTCACTTTCTGTGCCCCGGGTCCTCAGTTTCCCCACGGGGGTGATTAACGTTAATTACAACCTCGGGGCTGCCGAGCCTCCAGCGGTGCGGAAAACGAGGGGTCCTGATTTGGGGGTCCCACACACACAGAGGGCGCCCGGGAGCCCCCAGGACCCCCCGTTTGTGGCGGGGTCTGGCACGGTGACGGGGTGGGGACGGAGCCCAGAGCACGGGTGTCCCCCGAAGGCCGCGGAGCCATCCCTGGGGTGTCGGGAGGGGCTCCGGGGCTCCCGTCACCCCCAGCCGCCCCCGGCCCGTTCCCGGTGAGTCACAGCCCGGCCGCGCGTTCCCAGCTCCCCGTTCCTCCGTCCCCTCTCCCTTTCTGTTTGCGCTGCAGGGCGGGGAAATATTTCTGCCCTGTCGTGTTCCCGGCGCTGGCAGCGCTCCCGGGCGGGCGACGCTGCTGCCGCCACGTGCCCGGGCGGGAGGGCAGCGCCCCGGGATGCCAGGCATGGGATGGGAGCGCGGAGCTGCCATCGCCCCCCGAGCCGCTCCGGGCTGATCCATCCCTGCCCAGCCGGGGCAGGCCGAGGGGCAGGGGTCTGGATTGGCATGGAGAGGGAGGTGGGGACCGTGCCAGGGCTGGTTCTGAACAGGAACAGCCCCTTCGCTGGGCTGGGGACGCTGCCACAGCGCTTGTCACCCCACACACGGTGTCCCCTATGCCTCTGAATAACAGGGGACGCTGCCACCGCGGTTGTCACCCCACACGTGGTGTCCCCTGTGGAATAACCGGGGACGCTCCCAGCGCCGTTGTCACCCCACACACGGTGTCCCCTGTGGAATAACAGGGGACGCTCCCAGCGGTGCGGCTGCGGCTCCTGCGAGCTCCATCTCTCCGCCAAAGCCTGGGAATGCCCAGAGAACAGGGACGCCATGAGCACCACAGCTGCTTTTCTCACAGGGCATCCCCCGGGCACCATCCCGCGCCCCCCGGCCATGGCGGGCCGGCTCCTGCCCCCCGACACCAGCCCGGCCCCTGGGGTGGAGGACGTTCCCCGCCTCCTCCCAGCCCCGCAGGTGTCCCCGCAGCACAGGGTGAGTGGGGCTGGCACATGCTGGGGGATCCGGGGGGGGCTGCACCCCCCGTTGCTCTGTGCCAGCCCCTCCCTGTGCCGCAGGTGCCCGTCATCCGCCACCGCGGCTCCAACACCCTCAACTTCCACTTCCACGAGCCGGAGAGCCGCGACACCGCCCAGAACAGCCCGGGAGCTCCCAAGAGCTCAGGTACGGAGAGCCCCGAGCATCCTGGGGACACCTGGGGACATCCCCCGGGCCGTGCCCACCTGAGCCGTGCCCACCTTGTCCGCAGTGAATGAGTGGTACCAGACCTGGCCGGCCAAGGAGCCCAAAGCCCCCATGACCCAGGTGCCCGCCCAGCCCAGCCTCAGCCCCAGGGCCGCCCCCGCCTGGTCCCCGGGCTGGTCGGCGACCTGGACCAAGGACAGCAAGCGGCGGGAGCGGCGCTGGGTGAAGTACGATGGCATCGGGCCCGTGGACGAGACGGGGATGCCCCTGGCCTCTCGCTCGGTGAGTGGGGGCGCAGGGCGGGGGTGTCCCCCCGCTGTCACCCCCTCACCGCCCCACCGTGTCCCCCCAGAGCGTGGACAGCCCCCGGGACTGGTACCGCAGCATGTTCCGGCAGATCCACCGCAAGCTGCCAGGTGAGCCCGGCCGCGCGGGTGGGCACGGAGCGGGCACGGAGCGGGCACGGCCCGGCCCCCGCTCACCTCCCCGTCCCCAGAGCCCGACTGGGACACCCATTCCTGCCCCACCACGGCGCCTCCATCGCCCCCCAAGCCGCGCAGGAGGGGCTCGGCCCCGGCTGAGCCCCCCGGGATGCCCAACGGGATGGACTGGTGAGCCTGGCACAGGGACGGGGGTGCCCACGGCGGGAGTGGGGGCTGCGCTGGCTGAACCCTCCCCGTCCTCCACAGGACCCGCTGGGGCGGCACCGGTGCCACCGCCGAGCCGGGCAGCATTTTTGACTACGAGCCAGGGGAGTTCTGTCCGCGGGAGCAGGTAGGCAGGGCTGGCACAGGGTGAGGGGTGGGCCCGAGGTGGGCACACCCTGAGCGGCCCCTGCTCTTTCAGAGCCCGGCAGCAGCGCGGCCGAAGCGGGCTCAGTCCATCGAGGTGAGGAGCTGGGGGTGGCAGGGGATGCTGGGGGTGGCAGCGGGTCCCGGTGCCCGCGGGCAGTGCCAGCCCGGCCGCCACAGCCCCGACCTGCCCCTGCAGGTGCTGCTGGAGCAGGAGCTGGAGCAGCTCAGCGAGGAGCTGGACAAGGACATGAGGGACATGGAGACGCGGCGGGCACCCCGCCAGGTACCCCCGGGCCCTCCTGCTGCCCCTTGGGCACCCCAGGGCATCCAGGTGTGGGCACATCCAGCTGTGGGCACATCCAGCTGTGGCACATCCAACTGTGGGCACATCCGGCTGTGGGCTGGCTTTGTGCAAGGCTTGGGCATGCACGTGGTGGGATGCACATCTGGATTAATGCCCGGGTGGGTGCATGCACATCTGGGTGCCTGCACGGCTGGATGTGTGCACAACTGGATGGATGAATGGATGGATGTGTGAACAACTGGATGTGTGCACAACTGGACGTGTGCACAACTGGACGTGTGAACAACTGGATGTGTGAACAACTGGATGGGTGGATGAGTGCACGGCTGGAGCGCTGCGCATCTGGATGCCTGCACGGAGCTGCATGCACATCTGGATGTGCGCACACCCCGCTGCCTGCCTGCCTGGCTCCGCGCACATCTGGCCCCGCGCACGGCTGCTCAGCAGCCCTCGGAGCCGCGGCCGTGGGGCTTTAGGACCCAGCCCGCCCGTCCGTCCGTCCGTCCGGCGCTTTATTGGCGCAGCCGAGCCGGACTCCTTCGCTTCCCGCCGAGACTCGGCCTCCTGGATGATTAATTTTTCTCTCCCACCCCCTCCCGCTCCTCCCGGCAGAGCCCGGCTGCTGCTCCCACCGCTCGCTCCCCTGCTCCGGCCTCCGCGGCTGCTCGGTGAGTTCCGCGGCCGCTCCCACCCCCAAATCGCGGCCAGGGACGGGACCCCGCTCTGGGGGTGGCGGTCGGGCTGTCCCCGCAGCGCCCCGCGGGGTGGGAGCCCCCCGGAACCCCCAGAACCCCGCACGGGTGGGAGCGGCGCCGGGCCGGCTGCCCGCAGGGTGGGACGGGGCCGGAGCGGGGCTCAGCCTTTCCCCCGGCCCCGGGCAGGGAACGCCGTGTCCCGGCCTTTGGCTCCGTCCCAGGGGAGGTGACGGCGCTCGGGTTCCCAATTCCCACCGCTGTGTCCCCACGGGGAGGGGACAGCCGTGACGGAGCACCCCGGGGTGGGATGGGGTGGGCACACCGGGATGGGGGGGGCACCCCGGGATGGGGGGGGCACCCCGGGATGGGGTGGGCACGCCGGGATGGGGTGGGCACACCGGGGTGTCCTCACAGATCCCTCTGTGCCCCGCCAGCAAAACAAACAAACAAACAACAAACAAGCAATCCAACAAACAAACCAACAAACCAACGAGTCCCTCCTCTTGTAGGACCCACCGTAACCCCCAGGGGCGCACAGGGCGGGGGTTCCCCCCTTCCCCAGCCCCTCCTCCGGCTTTGGGGGGCGCATTCGGGCTCTCTCAGCGCCCCCCGGAGCGCGGTTATTCATTAGCCCTCCCCGGCGCTTCCTGCTCGGCCGCAGCGGGGCCGCGCTGCCGGAAAACTTCGGACCGGTCCCGCTTGGCTGCCCCGGGAGGAGCCCCGGGAGCGCTGCAGAGAGCAGAGCGGGGGTTCTGGTTCTGGGGGACCCCAGTGTCCTTACATTGGGGTACCCCGTGGTTTTGGGCCGTGGGATCCTGGGGTTCTGGTGCTGGGGGACCCAAATATGCTGGTTCATGAAATTCTGGAATCCTGGTGGACCCTGAATTCCCGGTCTGTGGACCCAGGGGTCCATGGGATAAAGGGGCCCTGAGGGTCCCTGATGTGCTGGTCCATGCAATGCACAGAACCCCAATATCCTGCTCTGTGGGACACAGGGGTGCTGCCCACCCCTAAGGGCAGCAGGGTCAGAGCAGGGAGGGTTCATGGCCCTGCCCTGAGCCACTGTCCCCCCTCAGGAGCCCCCTGTCACCCCAGCGGCTGTGGAACCCCCCTGGCACCCTCCACTCACCTGCCACCCCCAGCATGGAGCGGGCTGGGCTGGGGCTGGCCAGTGACCGGAGCCCTGGCAGAGGTGAGACCCCCTTGGGCCCCCTTTGAGACCCCCTTGAGCCCCCTTTGATCCCTCCTTGAGCCCCCTTTGATCCCTCCTGAGCCCCCCTTGATTCCCCCTGAGCCCCCCCTTGAGCCCCCTTTTAGCCCCCCTGAGCCCCCTTTGAGCCCTCCTGAGCCCCCTTTGAGCCCCCCTGAGCCCTCCCTGAGCCCCCCTGAGCCCCCAGGCCCCGCCATGGGGCACCCCGAGCACCCTGGCCGTGACCCCCCGCTCTTCACAGACACCCTCAGGCCAGGGACCCTGCCCAGCCTGTCGGACCTGGGGGAGCCCGTGGAGGCCGTCAGGAGGGAGGAGAAGAAGGTGAGGCCGGGCTGTGCCATGGCGGGTTTGGGGTGGCGGGACTGGGGGTGTCCCCTGTAACCCCTCCCGTCCCTCCCCAGATGAAAGCTGCTCGCCTCAAGTTCAACTTCCAGGCTGAGTCTCCCAAGTAAGCGCCGGGGTCACCCCTGGGGTCCCTCGGTGACAGATGGGGACTGGGGGAGCCCTGGCACTGCCAGCCGAGCCGGGGCCGGGTCCGTGCCCGCGGGCAGGTGTGACAGTGTCCCTCGCAGGGAGCTGACGCTGCAGAAGGGCGACATCGTGTACATCCACAAGGAGGTGGACAGGAACTGGCTGGAGGGGGAGCACCACGGCCGCGTGGGCATCTTCCCCTCCAACTACGTGGAGGTGAGCGCGGGCCGCGCGGGGGCAGCGGGGCCGGGGGGCGCCGGCGCTGCCCCTCACCCGCTTGTGCCCCCCAGATCCTGCCGCCCACCGAGGTGCCCAAGCCCATCAAGGCTCCCACGCTGCAGGTGCTGGAATACGGCGAGGCGCTGGCGCTCTACAACTTCCGAGGGGATGTGCACGTGGAGCTCTCCTTTCGCAAGGTACGGCGGCTCCGTGCTGGGCCATCCCGGGCCAATCCGTGCCATTCCGTGCTGGGCCATCCCGGGCCAATCCGTGCCATTCTGTGCTGTGCCATCCCGGGCCAATCCGTGCTGTGCCATCCCGGGCTGTTCTGTGCCTCTCCGTGCTCTGCCGTCCTGTGCCGTTCTGGGCCATCCCGTACCAATCTGTGCCTCTCTGTGCTGTGCCATTCTGGGCTGTTCCAGGCCATCCCAGGCTGTTCTGTGCCTCTCTGTGCTGTGCCATCCCGGGCCATTCTGGGCCATCCCGGGCTGTTCCAGGCCATCCCGGGCCGTTCCGTGCTGTGCCATCCTGGGCCATTCTGTGCCTCTTCATGCTGTGCCGTCCCGGGCCATTCTGTGCCTCTCAGTGCTGGGCCATCCCAGGCCGTTCCGGGCCATTCCGTGCCATTATGTGCTGTGCCATCCCGGGCTGTTCTGTGCCATCTCGGGCCGTTCGTCCCGGGCCATTCCGTGCCATTCTGTGCTGTGCCATCCCAGGCCATTCTGTGCTGGGCCAGGCCGGGCCTTTCCGTGCCTCTCCATGCTGTGCCTCTCTGTGCTGTGCCATCCCGGGCCGTTCCGTGCCATTCTGTGCTGTGCCATCCCGGGCCGTTCATCCCGGGCCATCCCGCGCTAACCCGCCCTCTGCTCCCGCCGCAGGGCGAGCGGATCTGCCTGGTGCGCCGGGTGAACGAGAACTGGTACGAGGGGCGCATCTCGGGCACCAGCCGCCAGGGCATCTTCCCCGCCACCTACGTGCAGGTGCTGAAGGAGCCGCGGGTCAAAGCCACGGCCGAGGACATCCCCGCCTCCCCCGGCCCCGCCAGCCCCCGATCCCCGGCCCTGCAGCGCTCGCCCGGCCCCCGCGGCCCCCAGGCTCCCGCGGGGTCCCCCCGGGAAGCCAAGCGGGGTCCCGGCGTCGGTGCCGCCTTCCCCCCGTCCCCAAAGCTGCCCCACGCTGGCTCCCCCAGCCCCTTGGTGGCCTCTGCCAGCCCCCCACACCCTGCGGAGACGCGGCGTCCTGGCTGGAACCCCGAGCAGGTGAGTGGCCCCCGCCCTGGCACCGTGCCCCCCGCCCTGGCACCGTGCCCCCCGCCCTGGCACCGCTGGGGCTGCGGGTGCCGCCCTGACCCCCCGTGTCCCCCACAGCGCCCGACCCCGGCGGTGGCACAAAGCAGCGCCCGGCCCGAGCCCGCCCCGTCCTACAACGGCTCCGAGATCCGGTGGACTCCGTAAGCACGGCCAGGGGCGGCCCCGGGCGCGGTGTCCCCACGAGGGTCCCACCCGTGTGCGTGGGGCGGGCTCTGCCCACGGTTTGTGTCGCAGGTACCGGGCCCTGTACCAGTACCGGCCCCAAAACGCCGACGAGCTGGAGCTGCTGGAAGGGGACAGGGTGGATGTCATGCAGCAATGCGACGACGGCTGGTTCGTGGGTGCGTGGCGACCTCCTTGGGGACAGGGATGAGGACAAGGTGCCACCCTCACCGCTCACCGCCTCTCCGCGTCTTTGTACCCGCAGGAGTGTCCAGGAGGACGCAGAAATTCGGCACTTTCCCCGGGAATTACGTGGCGCCGGTGTGACCCGCGGCCGTGGGGACCGCGGGGGCTTCCCCGTGTCTCGCCGTGTCCCCGCCGTGTCCCCGCACGGGGATGAAGCGCCTCCAGCTCCCTCCCGCCCCTATGGGGCTGCTTCTAACAAGGACGGATCCCCCAGCGCGGGGTTTCTCCCCCGCCCCGGTGCCTTAACGCGCCCCCTCCCCACCGCTGCCGGTGCCACCGGCCCGGGCTCGCCCCGGGCTCTGCCCGGTGCCGGGCCTGACCGTGACGGCCGCGCCCCGCCATGCGGGTCCGCGTCCGGGAGTCGCCTTCGCTTCTTTTCCGTCATTAAAGCTCCGCTCTGCGCCGCTCTGAGAGTGCCGGGATTGGGGAGGAGCCGCTCCGGGACCCGTCCCACCGGAGCCGTGGGCGGGGGCGCTGCGTGGGGCCGCGGGGATCCCCCCACGCCCACGGGCGGGCCCGGGGCGGGCCCGGCGCCGCCGTGCGCCCCGTCGGGGCAGGGGGGGAGCTGTGCCCGCAGCCCGGCCCGGCTCCTCCCGAGGAGGCGGCGCCGTCCGGGGCCGCGCTCGGCTCCGCAGCCCCGCGGGGCCGCCCGGCTCGGCCGCCCCGGTGAGTGCGCGGGGGCGCGGGGGGGTCCGTCCGTCCGTCCGTCCGTCCCTCGGGGGTCCCGGTGCGCGGGGAGGTCCCCACTGCGTCCCCACTGTGTCCCCGGATCCTCGCGAGTGCCAAGTCCTCGTGTCCCCGGGTCCCCGCGCCTCCTGGCATCGCCCGTCCCCGCCGCTCGCCCCGCGGGTGCCAGGCGGCACCGCCAGACACGGCGGGCACAAAGACATCGCTGTGCGGCGGGGACAGAGCCCGGAGGGAGCGGGGACACAGGTGGGGAACGGGGACCGAGGAGGGGAGCACGGACAGAGCTGGGGACGGGGATGGAGAAGGGATGCAGGAATGGAGAAAGGGTGCTGGGACTGGAGAAGGGGTGCAGGAGGTGGAGAAGGGGTGCAGGACTGGAGAAGGGGTGCAGGAGGTGGAGAAGGGGTGCAGGGATGGAGAAGGGGTGCAGGAGGTGGAGAAGGGGAGCATAAGGGAGAGGTGGGGTGCAATGTCTAAAGAAGGGGTGCAGGGTCCACAGAAGAGGTTCAGGGCTGTCGGGGGGTCTGGGGTGGGTGCCCAGCTGCGTGTGGGGGTCCCCGGGCTGCCCAGGGATGCTGAGCGGGGCTGGGCATGGGGAGGGGGTTTGGGGTTTGGGGTTTCCTCCCGGCTCTGGAAGCCCAGCCCAGGAAATTCTTCCGGGCAGCCTCTCAAGCCCCTCTTTGTGCTCTTGGGATTTTTAACATTCCCGGCGGCTGCGGCCGGGGTGCCCGATCCCAGACGGGGTGCCCGGTCCCAGACGGGGTGCCCGATTCCAGACGGGGTGCCCGGTCCCAGATGGGGTGCCCGATCCCAGACGGGGTGCCCGGTCCCAGATGGGGTGCCCGGTCCCAGATGGGGTGCCCAGCGCCCCCAGGCTGTGCCGGCACGGGTGGGATGGGCTCTGGGGTGGATTTAGGGGATGCTGCTGCCCATTCCCACCCATCCCATGGGAGCCAAGGGCTGCGCCGCTCACCGGGGCACCACGGGGACCCTGTGCCACCCCCGGGGGACCCTCAGCGTCCTTCCCCGCTGTGGATTTGCCGCTCCTCGCTGGGTGTCGGGCGCTGCCGTGGTGCAGCAGGACCCGTCCCTCGCTGCCACATCCTCCCCTCCAAACCCCGCTCAGCTCTGCCAGGCCACAGCGCCGGCCTTGCTGCCAAGGCTTCACCAATTTCCTGCCTTGCTGCAGCTCCTGGGAACGACCTCGGCTGTCTCAGCTGCACCGCCGGGTGCCTGGGACCCCCCGGGCCCGGGGAGGAAGGCGCCAGCGCTGGGGACAGGAGGAAGCGGCGGTGGCTGCTGTCACCCTGCGAGGACCTGGGTCCCCTCCCCGGAAGGAAAGCACCCTCGGGGTGCGGCGGGGACAGGGAGGCCCTCGCTGTGTGGTCTGTGGGTAGGAGGAGGGGAGGGGTCCCTCTGCCTCATCCCCTCAGCACCCGGCATCGCTGACACCTCGCTGCTGCCCGCCCAGAGCCGCCGCTGCCATGCCGGTGACAGCGACAGCGACAGTGACAGTGACACTGCCCGGCCCGGCCCCGTGGGGCTTCCGCATCTCCGGGGGCAGAGATTTCGGGAAGCCCATCGCCGTCTCCAAGGTAGGAACCCCCCGTGTCCCCCGGCCCGGGGAGAGCCGAGGGGCTCGGGGCTGGCCCGGGGAGCGGATCCTGTTTGGGGGATCCTGTTTGGGGGATCCTGTTTGGGGGATCCTGTTTGCTGTCCTTGGGGGATCCTGTTTGGGGGATCCCGTTTGGGGGATCTTGTTTGCTGTCCTTGGGGGATCCTGTTTGGGGGACCCTGTTCACCATCCTTGGGGGATCCTGTTTGGGGGATCCTGTTTGCCGTCCTTGGGGGATCCTGTTTGGGGGATCCCGTTTCCCGTCCTTGGGGGATCCTGTTTGGGGGATCCCGTTTCCCGTCCTTAGAGGATCCCGCTCCATAGGAACGGCCCCAGCGGTTCCCGCGGCCCCTGGGCTGGGCCAGGCCGTGCCAAATTCCCGGGTGTTGTCCCCAAGGCCGGGGTCCCCTCCTGGCAGAGGGGCTGGTGCTGGCCCTGGCCATTCCAGAGGGAGGGAACATCCCATCGCCGCAGGGCGGGGGATGCTGCGCTGCACCGGTGTGTCACTGTCGCGTGTCCCCGTGTGTCACTGTCCCGTGTCCCCTTGGTGGAGGTGACGGAGCACGGGAAGGCGGCCGCGGGTGACCTCCGCCCGGGGGATGTCATTGTCGCCATCAACGGGGAGAGCACGGCGGAGATGCTGAACGTGGAGGCGCAGAACAAGATCAAGCGGAGCGCGGGGCAGCTGCGGCTGGAGGTGCAGAGGTTGGTGCTGGGGCAGCCCCGGGTGCCAGCGGTGTCTGGGGGTCCCCAACCACGCGTGTGTCACTTGTTCCCCCCCTCGGTGACTCTTGGGGTGGTGCCATCCCCATGAGAGCCCGTCCCGGCTCTCTAATTAATGAGTCGGGTGCTAACGAGGCCGGGCAGCGCTGGCAGTGGTTACCTGGGGCCAATTGGGGATGGAGCTGCAGGAAGGGTCTCACCGTGCTGTGCTCAGCGGTTCGGGGCTCCTGGGGCAGATCCCAAACCCTGCTGCTCTCCCAGGTGCCCGGTGCCATCTCCCAGCGTCACCAACGGGGACGCCTCGCTGGAGGGGTTGGCCACGCGTTTCCAGGTGAGCCCCGGGAGCCCCTGCACGCTCCAGCCCCACAGCCAGGGCTGGTGGCAGCTGCTGGTGTCACCCTCCCCTCCCCAGGACACGCTGCAGGCGCCGAGAGAGAGCCAAAGTGCCCTGAGGAGCCTCGACCCCAGCCTGGCATCCCTCAGTGCCAGGTACGGCTGCACGGGGCTGTGTGAGGGGCTGGGGGTGAGGAGGGGGCTGGGGAGGGGCAGGGACCCCTCTGATGGCTCCGTTCTGTCCCCCAGCTCACAGCCCTTGGAGCGGGAGTTCACCTGTCCCGGCCTGAGCCAGGTGAGCTGGGGGGGCTGCAGGGGCCAGGCAGAGCTGCTGGGGGAGCATCTGTGCTCCAAAACCCTTTGAACCTGAAAATCATTCCCCTCTGAACCCCCATCATCTGTGCTCCAAAACCTTTTGAACCCAAAACCCATCCCACTCTGAACCCCCATTTCAAGCCCCAAACCTCCTTGCTTTGAACCACCAAACCTTGCCCCTTTGCGATGCTAAACCTTCCCCCCTTGAGCCTCCAAATCACCTCATTTTGAGCCCCAAACCACCCTCCTTTGAGCCCCAGAACAGCCCCACTCTGATCCCCTAAACCACCCCACTCTGAACCCCCATTTTAAGCCCCAAACCTCCTTGCTTCAAACCACCAAACCTTGCTCTTTTGCACTGCTAAACCTTCCCCCCTTGAGCCCCCAAATCACCTCATTTTGAGCCCCTAAACCACTTTCTTTTGAGCCCCAAAACCACCCCACTCTGAACCCCCATTTCAAGCCCCAAACCTCCTTGCTTTGAACCACCAAACCTTGCCCCTTTTTGATGCTAAACCTTCCGCCCTTGAGCCCCCAAATCACCTCACTCTGAGCCCCAAAACCACTCCACTCTGAGCCCCAAAACCATTCCCTCTGCCCCCCCCACGGCCCCGTCCCCTCTGTCCCCGCTGTCCCGGTGCCCCCGTCTGCGGTGGCTGTCGCGGGTGTCCCCTCCCCGCCGCGCTGGCAGCGCCCCCGGCCCCGCGGGCACAGCCGCACCTGCCCGGGGATGTTTTGCTCCTCTTGGCAGCGGCGCCAGCCTGGGGAGGCCAAACCAGTTTGGGAGGGCCCGGCCCCGGTGCCGCCAGCCCGGGGCTCTGGGGTGTTGGCCGGGCAGGGACCCGGGGCCGTGGGACACCCCGGGATGGGCTCGGGATGCGCCGGGATGGGGATGGGGATGGAGACGCCTCGAGTGGCTCCTCCAGCCCCGAGCTCAGTGCCAGGGTGCCCTCGGCCGCCCCATCCTCCCTGCGGGCAGCCGCTGACTCCGGCCTTGGCGTCTCCCTCCTTTCCTCCCTCCCCGCTTTCTCTTTTTCTTGTTTTTCAAGCCCAAATTGGGAAGCAGCGCGGTCCTTCCCAGCCGCCTTTGGCCGCAGCCCCGGCCGCCCTTTGGCTGCTCCGGCCGCCGCTCCCTCCTTCCTCCCATTCCAGCTCCTTGTTTGCTTCGCTGCCGGCTCCGAGGGGTCCCTCCCTGGCCCACAGGGTCCCTCCCTGGCCCACAGGGTCCGCAGGGTTGGGGACACGAGGGTGCCATGCCCGGAGCCCTCACCCAATCCCCTGTACCCGAGGGATGGTGAGGGGATGGCGGCCCTTGGGTCCATCCCACTCTTCCTCACATCTCCTCGCCTTGGATGAGGCCAAGGCCCGGCTCCCCCCATGCCTAATTTTAGCTCATTTTACCTCATTTTACCTCATTTTAGCTCATCCCACAAGGTCTCGGTGCTCCCCTCTCCCCACCCGCGGGTCCAGCCAGGGGGTCCCCGTGCCCTGTGCCCACCCTGGGGGGTTCGTTTCCATCTGCGGGGCAGCTGCTCCCGGGAACATCGGGAACAAACACCGGGAACGTCGGGAACAACATCGGGAACAAACATCGGGAACAACATCGGCTTCCACTTAGCCGGGGAGGGCTCCGCTTCCCGGCCCCGCTAAGCAGGAGCAGATGAGGGGAGGGGACGGGCTCAGGCTCTGGGTTATGGGCTGGGGCGCTGCCCTGGCCCCTCTGGGGGTCCCACCGGTCCCATTCAGGGTGGGAAGGAGAAGCAGCAGCCCCACGGAGCATCCCTGTGGAGATCTGGGTTTGGGGCTGTCCGGGTGTCCTTGGGGTGCCTGGGGGGACAGGGAGGCTCTGTGACCCCCCAGGACATCCCTCCCTTCTCCCCCACCAGGAGCGACCCCTGAGCCGCCAGAGCAGCTCCCAGGGGCCCGTCCTGCCTCCCCCTCCCCGGCCACCCTCACCGGAGCCCGGAGCCCCCCAAAGCCCCTGGGCAGCCCCCCGGGAGAGGCGCCTCTCCTCGCCCTCCGCCGGCGCCTGCCTCAGGTACGGAGCGGGCTGGGGGCTCTGGATGGGGACCCCGCTGCAGGGGAGCCCCCAGTCCGTGTCCCCACGCGGGTTTGTCACCCGTGGGTGCTGAGGGAGCCCGGGGAAAGGGTTAACTCACCTGCAGGCAGGTGGGGCCGAGGGAGGGCCGGGCAGGCCGGGGCAGCTCCCGGGGTGGAGGGAGCAGGTGGCGGGCGGGCTCTGGGGTGGATCCCGGAATTCGGGCGCTGGGAACCCCCCAAAATCTCCCCCCCACCCCAGCCAAGGCTCGGAGCCGGCCATGAGGCGCTTGGAGGAGGACTCGGAGGTTTACAAGATGCTGCAGGAGAACCGGGAGCTACGGACGGCCCCGCGGCAATCCAGCACCTTCCGCCTGCTGCAGGAGGCGCTGGAGGATGAGGAAGGAGGTGAGGGGGGCACGGGGGGCGCGGGCAGGGCTGGCACGGGGGTGGCACGGCTCTGACGGCCTCGTGTCCCCCCAGCAGGTCCCGCAGCCCCCTTCCCCAGCCGGCTCTCGGCCGGGGCCCGCAGGCCCGTGGCCGGGGTGCAGAAGCTGCACGTCTGTGAGAAATGCGGGAGCAGCATCGCGTGAGTGGGGCTGGGGGCTCGGGGGGTCCCGGGGCGTCCCGGGGGTGGGGCTGTCCCTGCCAGCCCTCCTGGCAAAGCCAAAAAGGGGCTGCGCTCAGGCAGGGCAGGAGCTGTCCCTGACATTGCCCCCGGCAGGGATAAAATAATCCGGGGTGTGGCTGGGGCGGGATCCTCCCCTGCTGTCACCGCCGGAGGGGTGAAAATGGGGCGGGTTGTGGGGTGGGAATGGGGCTGGGGGGCCCAGAGCAGGATCCCCATCCCTGCCATTGTCCCTTCAGGGTGAAAATGGGGCCATCCCGGGGTGTGAGTTGTCCCAGGGCAGGATCCATCGCTGCTGTCACTGCTGGAGGGGTTAAAATGGGGCGGGTTGTGGGGTGGGAATGGGGCTGGGGGCCCAGGGCAGGATCCATCACAGCCATTGTCCCTTCAGGGTGAAAATGGGGCCGTCCTGGAGTGTGAGTGGGGTCAGGGCAGGATCCACCCTTGCCATTGCTCCTTCAGGGTGAAAATTGGGGTGGTCCTGGGGTGTGAGGATGGATCCAGGCCAGGATCCGTCCCTGCCATTGCTCCTTCAGGGTAAAATGGGGACGGTCCTGGGATCTGAGTGGGGTCAGGGCAGGATCCATCCTCACCATTGCTCCTTTAGGGTGAAAATGGGGCTGTCCTGGGGTGGGAGTGGTCCCAGGGTAGGATCCATCCCTGCCATTGCTCCTTCAGGGTGAAAACAGGGGCAGTCCCAGGGTATGAGTGGGGCCAGGGTGGTCCCAGGGCAGGATCCATCACAGCCATTGCTCCTTCAGGGTGAAAATGGAGTTGGTCCTGGGGTGTGAGTGGGGTCAGGGTGGGATCCATCCCAGCCATTGCTCCTTTAGGGTGAAAATGGGGCTGTGAGTGGTTTCCCAGGGTAGGATCCATCCTCGCCATGGCTCCTTTAGGGTGAAAATGGGGCCATCCCGGGGTGTGAGTGGGGTCAGGATGGTTCCAGAGCAGGATCCATCCTCGCCATTGCTCCTTCAAGCCAAAAATGGGAGCAGTCCTGGGCTGTGAGTGGGGTCAGGGTAGTCCCAGGGCAGGATCCATCCTTGCCATTGTTTCTTCAGGGCGAAAATGGGAGTGGTCCCGGGGTGTGAGTGGGGTCAGGATCCATCCCTGCTATTGTTCCTTCAGGGTGAAAATGGGACAGCCCTGGGGTGTGAGTGGGGCCAGGGCAGGATCCATCCCCGCCATCGCTCCCGGGCCGCGATGGGGCTGACCCCGGCTGGGAGGGGACCCTGGGGACACCGAGGGTGCTCTGCTGACCGCGTTGTGTCCCCACCCTGCAGGACACAGGCGGTGCGGATCCAGGACGGCCGCTACCGCCACCCCTCCTGCTACACCTGCGCCGACTGCGGCCTCAGCCTCAAGATGCGCGGCCACTTCTGGGTGGGGGACGAGCTGTTCTGCGAGAAACACGCGCGGCTGCGCTACCAGGGCCCCCCGGCGGCGCCCGTGTCCCCCTCGGTGTCCCCTCGCTCCTGAGCGCCGCGCGCGGGGTCACCCCGGTGTCCCCAGGGCTGTCCCACCCCGGGCTGGGGGATGGATGGGATTTGGGGGGACGCGACGCCGCCGCCCATCTTCACCCCTCGGTGGGTGTGTGCCGTGAGCTGGGTGAGTTCTCGGCTTGGGGACATCGGGAGGGGTCGCTTGGGCACTTGGGGACCGCGAGGGGCTGGCACCGCTTGTGCACTGACTGCAAAGGGCTTCTCCGAGGAATTAAACCGGATTCTTTACAAATATAATATATATTTGCTCCACTGCCGGGTCTGCTCTGTGCGGGGACCCCAGGGCAGGGGGAACGGGGTTCGACCCCAAACCCGGGGTGCAGAGAGGGATCCCCCAGCTCCAAACCCGGGGTGCACACAGGGACCCCCCAGACCCCTCAGCCCCAAACCCGGGGTGCACACAGGGACCCCCCAGACCCCTCAGTCCCAAATCCGGGGTGCAGAACAGGAACCCCCCAGACCCCCCAAACCCAAACCCGGGGTGCAGACAGGCATCCCCAGATCCTTCAGCCCCAAACTTGGGGTGCACACAGGGACCCCTCAGCCCCAAACCCAGGTGCAGACAGGGACCCCCAGACCCCTCAGCCCCAAACTTGGGGTGCACACAGGGACCCCCCAAACCCAAGCCCGGGGTGCAGACATGGACCCCTCAGCTCCAAACCCGGGGTGCACACAGGGACCCCTCAGCCCCAAACCCGGGGTGCACACAGGGATCCCCAGATCCTTCAGCCCCAAACCCGGGTGCAGACAGGGACCCCCCAGACCCAAACCCGGGTGCAGACAGGGACCCCCCAGACCCCTCAGCCCTGCTGCCTGTACCCGGGGGGGTACTCAGGAGTTCTGGTGTCTCTCCCTATGCCGCTCTCCGAAGGTCAGGGCTGCCCTCAGGGCTGGCTGCCCCTCCCTGCGGCCCTGGGAGGTGTCCGGGTTTATTGGGGGCTGTTGGTCGAGGCCTTTGTCCCGCTCCAGGTGCTCTTATCGCCGCTCCCCGCCCTCCGTGCCCGCCCGCACGGAGATGGCTTTGCTGTTATCGGGGCTTTGCTGTTATCAGGGCTTTGCTGTTATCTGGGATTCGCTGTTATCAGCGGCCTGGGAGAGACCTGTCCCTTCCCCTGTCCCTTCCCCTGTCCCTCTGCAGCAGGGACAGCCAGGACCGCCCGTCCCCTCCTGCCTGGGCTCTCACGGGGTCTGTTTGGGGTGCGCCACAGCCCCCCGTGCACCCCGGGCTCGGACATGGAGCTGTCACCATCGAATTCCCCATTAATCAATCATCCCGCCATCGAATTCCCAATTAATCAATCATCCCACCATCGAATTCCCAATTAATCAATCATCCCACCATCGAATTCCCAATTAATCATTCAACCATCGATTCCCCAATTAATCATTCCACCATCGAATTCCCAATTAATCATCCCAGAGCAGCTGGGGCTGCCCCTGGACCCCTGGAAGTGTCCAAGGTGCCCCACGGCAGGGGTGACACTGGATGGGCTTTAAGGTCCCCACTCAGCCATTCCATGGCTCTATGACACCCAGGCAGGGAGGATGATGATGATTATGATGATGGTGATGATGATGGTCCTGCCCTCCTCCCGCCCTCTCCACGCAGAAGAAAGAGGAATAAACGCTCGGAGCCCTACAGGGATAACACAATTGAGGCTGGGGGCGAAGGGGCTGCGCGGGCAGGGGGCGGCCCCGCACCCCCGCCCCGCCCCGGGGCTGTGCCGCCCCCCGGCCCTGCCCCATAAAGCAGCGGAGGAGCAGCCCCGGCGCTCCGAGCCCGATTCCCGGTGCTTTCCCGGTGCTCCGTGCCCCGTTCCCGGTCTGTTCCCACTCCCGGTCCATCCCGAGGATGCTGCGCCGCCGCGGAGCCTTCGCGGTGCAGCCGCTCCGTGCTGACCCCGGTGAGTCGGAGCCCCCCGGGGCTGTGGAGCCCCCACGTGTCCGGCTGGGCTGGGGGGGTCCCTCGGGATCTCCAGCCTGCACGGATCGTGCTGGATCCTCAGGGATCTCTGCTTTGAGGTGTCTGTGCTGGAGAATGAACCTGGGCTCCGTGGAACCCCAGTTTGTGTTGTCTGCGCTTGAGAAGGAACTGGGGGTTCCCCAGACCCCCCAATTTGTGCTAAGGGGGGTCCCCGGAGCGCTGGTTTTCATCCCACTCCCTACTGGGAGGGGCTCAGCCTACCGGCTGCGCTGGGAATTCAGGTTTTCCTTTTCCATGTTTGGGCTGATGTCCCCAAATGTGACATGGGGATCCCCAAAACCCAGGGGCCACCTCCGTGCGTGCCACAGCTCCGGCTGTGCCGGGACACAGCAGCGACGTCTGGGAGGCACCAGGGGCTGAGCTGGAGCTGCCAGCGCGGGGGGCACCCCAGGAGGAGCTGATGGGACCCCCACCCCCGTGGGGGCCGCGGTGCCATCCCCCGTGGGGGCCGCGGTGCCATCCCCCGTGGGGCCGCGGTGCCATCCCCCGTGGGGCCGCGGTGCCATCCCCCGTGGGGCCGCGGTGCCATCCCCCGTGGTGGTGCCCCTCGGCACGTGGGCTCCTGGAGCCTGTGGAATTGCGGCGTGTGGGATCCGGGCTGCCGGCAGAGGCTGGGGAGCTGCCGTGGAGGGGCTGCCCCCCGGAATTCCTGGGATTCAATCGTGCTGGGGCGGACGGGCTGCTCCGGGCACGGCTGCGATTCAACCCCACTGAATGCGGGCTGTCCCGGGGGGTGGTCGCCTCTTCCCGGCTCCCCTCGGCCTCCCCAGCCCCCGAGGGATGCACGGTGAGTGCTGAGGCTGCAGGAGGGGCAGGGATTTGGGAGCACCGGGACCCCCGAGCGGTGAATTGAGCCCACGCCGGAGCCCCGAGTGAGCTGTGTGGAATCCGGTGGGATGCAGGCGGCGCTGGCTGCCTGCCGGCGCCCAAACCCTCTCTCCTCCCCACTCCTTAACCACCGGCCCAGCCAGTATCGCCCATCCCAAGCCCTGCGAGGAACCAGTTGGGAACCGGTCCTGTAACGAGGCGCTCTGGGTGCAGGGCCCGCCTGGGGTGGCTTTAAAAGGGAGCGCCGGGACGCGGGCCCGGCTCCGGCTCTGGGCGATGTGGGGCGGCTGCCGCGGCGGCTGGAAGAGGAGGTTCAGCTGCTGTGAGTGCGGGAGAGGTGGGGGGCGAACCCCCGAGAGGGATTTGGGGGGTGGGCGGCCTGCAGGAGGTGCCAAAGCTCCGCTGTCACCTCCCCGAGCCCGCGGGGAAGGGAGCGAGGAGAGCCGAGATTGCCGCGGATGCAGCAAAATCCCACCTGGAGCCGCGGGGCCCTGGGGGCACATCCCGGCTGGCGATGCCACCCATGCCATGGGGACAAGCTGGTGGCCCTGGAGCCATCCCAGATCTGAGATCCCACGGCTGTGCTGTGTCCTGGGTCGCTGGCACCGAGCTCGAGCGGGATCGAGGAAGAACCCGGCTCAAAATCTCGGTCAGGGCCGTGGGTGCCCCCCAGCAGCTCAGCTCGGGAGGAGGAGGAGGATGGTGGAGGCCAGGGCCGTGTTTTAGGGAGTAGAGACAACACATTGTAGGAGTGCATGGACTGCTGGGCAGGGGGGAGAGCGGCCTTGGGCACGGCTGGAGCTGCTCTGGCACCCAGTTTTCTGCCCCGGGACCCCCCAGCTGAGCCCCCCGATCCTCCCTTCCCCCGCAGATGGTCCCTGCGAGTCGGCCGAGAGCTGCATCGTGCGCACCTCCGCCAGCGTCTACCGCCGGCTGCAGGAGAGCCCGCGGCAGCCCCGGCGGGGAATGAGCACCCGCGGACCCCCCAGCAGCCCCCCGGCCGCAGGGAGACCCCCCAAGTCCGAGTCCGAGGATTCCGGCGTGGAGACGGCCAGCACCGAGCACTCACCCCGCAGCCCGCTGGGCTCCGAGAGCCGCTTCTCCCTGGATGGTTTCCCGTTGGAGCAGCCCCCCGGAGATGAGGAGCAGCCCCCCAAAAGCCGCCCGGCCAGCCGGAGGCTGCTGCAGGCAGCGCAGCGGAGCCGGAGGCAGCGCTGCCCGCGACAGCTCCGCGGCAGCGCCGCCGACCTGGCCGAGCCCCCCCGGGACCCCGAGGGGTCTCCTCGGGACCCCCGGGCCGTGCCCGAGGTGCCGGGGCAGGGGCTGCGCTACCTGGAGCACGTGTGCCAGATGCTGGAGCGCCTGGCGAGGCTGCAGCAGGACAACCGCGCCCTGCGGCAGCAGGCGGCCGGAGCCCGCACGGGCACCCTGGTGAGGGCACGGGGAGGGGGATGCACGGGGAGGGGGCGCGGGGTCCCAGCTCACACCCAGCTCACAGCCTGCCTGTGCTCTGCTCGCCCCCAGCCCGGCCCGCAGCACCTGAGGAGGGATTTGGGCACCTGGAGGGGTGAGGGGTTCCGGCAGCGCTCCTGCTCCGACAGCCAGGCGCCAGGTGAGAGGGGTGGGATGGCGGGACCTGGGGCCAGGTGAGGGGGGGTGGGCTCGGGAGTGATGGGACCTGGGGCCAGGTGAGCACGGGGGATGTGGGAATGACGGGATCTGGAGCCAGGTGAGCGGGATGGGCTCGGGAATGATGGGATCTGGAGCCAGGTGGGCACTGGGGCATGCAGGAATGGCAGCTCCGGTGCCATGTGAGCGGGGTGGGATGGCGGGACCTGGGGCCAGGTGAGGGGAGGTGGGCTCGGGAATGATGGGATCTGGGGCCAGGTGAGCATTGGGGGATGAGGGAATGGCAGCACCTGTGCCAGGTGAGCACTGGGGGATGAGGGAATGGCAGCACCTGTGCCAGGTGAGCATTGGGAGATGCGGGAATGGCAGCACCCGTGCCAGGTGAATGGGCTGGGATGGCAGAACCTGGCATCAGGTGAGCGGGGTGGGCTTGGGAATGGCGGGACCTGGGGCCAGATGAGCATTGGGAGATGTGGGAATGACGGGATCTGGCACCAGGTGAGCGGGGTGGGCTTGGGAATGGCAGCATCGGTGCCAGGTGAGCTCTGGGGGATGTGGGAATGACGGGATCTGGTGCCAGGTGAGCTCTGGGGGATGTGGGAATGACGGGACCTGGGGCCAGGAGAGCGGGGTGGGAAGGCAGGACCTGGCACCAGGTGAGGGGGGCAGCACGTGGCATGGCAGCACGATGCCCCCCCGGCCCCCAAGCCTGACCAGCTCTGTTCCCCCTGGCAGCAGCCGAGCCCGGGCCGTGCCGGCGGCTCTGGGGACACTCGGTCAGCTCCCCCAGCCTGCTGGAGCCCGCCGAGGGCGGCGCCAATGGCCCGGCACCGGACAAGGTACGGCCGGGAGGGGTCGGGGGGGTCCCTGGGGTGTCTCCGCTGATCCCCCTCTGTCCCCCCCCGTCCCGCAGGACGGGCGCTCGCACTGGGGCCGGGTGAGGGTGCCTTGGGGGGGTCGGGGGGTCTCTCGTGTCCCCCCACTGATGTCCCTCTGTCCCGCAGGACGGGCGCTCGCACTGGGGCCGGGTGAGGGTGCCTTGGGGGGGTCGGGGGGGGTCTCTCGTGTCCCCGTACTGATGTCCCCCTGTCCCGCAGGACGGCCGCTCGCACTGGGGCCGGGTGAAGGTGCTGCTCACCCGCCTGACCCGCCGCTCCCTGCGCGGCAGCCGCTGCAGGTAGGACGGGGGGGGTCCCGCTCGCTCGCACCGCCGCACCTGGATAGAGGAACTACGTCACACCTCACCCCATGACGTCACGCCAGCACGGGGCCGGTCCCCAGCCTGGCGCACCCCTTCACCTTTTTTTGTTTTTCCCTCAATAAAGTCTTTTCACCCACAAACAGGCGGCTCCGAGCGAGGTGCTTGCTGGCGCGCCGTGACGTCACGCCCCTAAACCCGGCGTGACGTCACGCGAGGGCGCGTCACCGCCGCATCACTTCCGACGGCTTTTCCGCCCCTTTTGTCCCGCCGGGCCCGGACCCGGGGACGTCCCGAGCGGCTCCCGAGCCCCCTCCCCGGGGTATCCCCGAGCCCCCTCCCCTGGGCAGCCCCTGGATCTCCCCCTCCCATGGGTACCCCCGAGCCCCCTCCCGTTCAGCCCCAGAGGGGTCCCGCTGCCTGGGGGGGTGGGGATGAAGCTCGTCCGACCCCCGGAGCCCCCCCTGGGCCCCTCCGGCTGCTCCGCGGGGTTTGTGGGGAGGGGGCGCCGATGGTCCGGGGGTCCCGGGATGATGCTCCCGGGAGCATCGCGGCTCCCCTGTTTGGGGGGTAGAGGATGAGGAGGGCGCTCGATGCTGTTTTGGCGCTGCTGGAGCCCCTCCTGGCGTCGCCAGCTCTGCGCGGGACGCTGAGGAAGACGCTGCCTGTGCCGCGGGTGAGGAAGACGCTGCCCCGAGCCGCGGCCAGGCGCTCTCCCATCAGGTACCCCGCTCTCCCTCCCTTTCCCCCCTCTCCTGCCGATTTCCTACCGTCACTTGGGGTTTTTCCTTCCCGGCACCGCTCCCGCTTCCCAGCGCTCCTTCCCGGAACCGTGAGCGCTCCTCCCCGCCGTGCCCGGGGGCACAGGGGGTCCCTGGCACTGCCCCCGGCTGGGTCACAGCCTGACCCGGGCTGCTGAAGGGTTTTGGAGCACAGCTGGGGCTGGGGAGTGTTTGATCCTTGTCCCTCCCCTTCCAGCATCGAACCCTTCCCATGGCCCCCCCTCTGCTGTCCTGAGCCCCCCAGCGGGAGGAGCAATGGGGAGGGGCTCGGGGAGGTGCGGAAGGGCACGGCTGGGGGGTGGGGGGGGGGTCTGGGCACCCCCTGCCCTGCTGCCCCTCTGCCACTTCCATCCTCCCCCTCTTTGGGACCCCAGCTGAACCCCCCTGGCTGATCCCCTGGAAATGGCTGAGGCTGCTCCAGGGGATGCTGATTCTCCTTCCAGGGCCCAGGTGAGGAGGAGGAGGGAGCTCTGAGCCTCTCTGCGCCACCCCTGAATCACCTGGAACGAGGAGAAGCTCCCGAGCATCCGACAAGGAAAATCCAGGTGCGGATCCAGATGTGCGCTGGTGCTGGCCGGCCTGGAGAGGGTTAATTCATCCTACTTGTGAAGGAATTCCTTGGGGTTGGTGGTGGGCTGGCACCTGCTAAACCCGTCCCGAGGGGATCTGGGGAGGAACAGGGACAACCACTGAGCTAACCTGGAATTCCTGATGAGGAGGAAAAAGGAGGAAGATTTGTCCATCAGCAGGGAATGCTCCCTATGCTGGGATGGTCCCAGTGCCCCTCATCTTGGGGTGGTGTTTTCCCTCTCCTCTGCTCCTGGAGTGCTGGAGAACTCACCCAGGGGTGCCTCAGCACGTTCCTCATTGTAGAGTGAGTTTTCCCCTCCCGCCAGCTCTCCCTATTAACGCTGGCACCTTGTGGGCGGTGCAAAACCCGCTCATTATCCACTTTTCACTACAAAAAATGGAATTCTCCTCCCTGAGCGCTGCGGAGAGTAGGCAGAGTGAATCCCTGGGAACGCCTGGCTTTGAGTTTCCACGGGTGACATCCCTCTCCTGAGTGCTGGGAGGGCAGGAGGAGCTGGTGGCACGGACCAGAGCTGGGATTTGGGGGGCTCTGAGTCCAGGACAGGTGGGGTGATGGGGATGAGGTGGCTGGGGAGGTCTGGCCGTGCCACACAGGGTGACATTAACGCAGACAAAGCCACCAGGTGGGCTTGAATCTGAGGAGGAATCGACACCTCCAGGCCACAGAGGGATCTCTGCCCACCCTGAGGTCGGCAGGGCTCAGATCCCGTGTCCCCTGCTCGGGCTCACGGGCTCCGTGCGTGGCTGTTAAAATATCTATAAAAATATCTATATTCTGTATATTTAGCATCCCTGCTCTGGGTAACCGTGGCAACCGGGTTTATTTTGCTTAAACCTGGCCTGGCATGTGATGTGGTTGGGAAGGAACAGCCAAGGGGAGAGGGAGGGATGAAGTTCTCCATGCTGGGAGCTGGGGAGGAGCCTTGGCACGGGATGATCTTGCAGGGGGACCTCGCTGTGTCCCTGCACGGGGGACAGCCACCAGCATTCCCATGGCTCCAAACCAAGGGAAGGTTTGGTTTTTAGGGGTTCCATCCCCATTTTCTGCTTCTCAGGACACCCCGAGCCCTGTTCCCTGTCTCGTGCAGGTTTGCCAAGCCCAGGTCCTGGCAGGAAGAGGTGGTGATGGTTTTCCTGGTGTTTGGAGCCGTGTGCCCTCACCTGGAGCAGCAGGAGCCACCCCAAGGCAGAGAAGGGACCTTTGCCATGTCCACCAGGACCTCTCCAGGGTGGGCTCCCAACCCCTGATCCCAAGCAGCACCTGCTCCCCCCAGGACACAGCAGGCGGCTTCTCCTTATCCTTAAAGGCCCAAATTGTGCTGGAAATCTCCATTCCTGGTGATTTGAGGCCGTTTCCTTCCCGTGCCGATGTTCCATCCGAGTTTTCCTTTCCAGGGACACCCCGAGCCCCCCGCGAACCCCTGCAGTGGCGGCCGGGCGCCGGCAGAGGGCGACAGCGGCACGGCGGTGACAGCGACAGACAGCGGCGACAGCGGCACGGACACGGCAGCGACACGGCCCAGGCGGTGACAGCGACGCCGGCACGGCACCGACAGCGACACGGCCCCGGCAGTAACAGCGACAGCGACATGGACACGGCAGCGACACCGACACGGACACGGTGGTGACAGCGACACTGACACCAGCACGGCCCCGGCGGTGGCACCGGCACGGCCCCGGCGGCGACAGCGACACCAACACGGCCCCAGCAGTGACACTGGCATGGCCCTGGTGGTGGCAGCAACACCAGCACAGCCCCGACAGTGACAGCGACACGGCCCCAGTGGTGGCATCAGCACAGCCCCAGTGGTGGCACCGACACAGCCCCGGCCGCGCTGCCAAAAACTTTATTTGGGACATGCCACAGAGTCCCTGTGGCCCTTCCCACACACCAAGGAGGGGTTGAAGACCCCCCAGTTTTCCATAGGTTTGCTCCTGGCTGGGTTGTCTCCCTTAGGGATGTCCCCACCCGTCCCTGCTCTGGGGTCCCCTGTCCCCACCCTGCACCCCCAGCTCTGGGGCACAGGCTCTTTGGAGCATTCCTGGGAAAAGAGGGATGGATGCTCACCATGAGAAGCATTACCCTCTCCCTGTACGTCAAAAAATGGGATTTGAGTGATTTTACCCTCCCCTGAGAGTCCCAATGGGCTACTAAGGCACAAAATGAGGGGAAAGAGCGGGGGTGTCACCCTCTGGGCTCTGGGGGTGCTAAGGGAGGCTGGAACCTGGCAAAATCCAGCATCCCACATCCCATTCCCCATCTTTAGTATCGCTCCCCTTCCTGCTCCTCCACACCCCAACCTTTAAGGCAAAACTCATTCGTGCACTGACAAAGACGACGCAGAGCCGCGGGGTGACGGGAGCAGCTCCAGCCCCACAAGTCCATCCCTGGGAGGGGCAGCTGGGCTGAAAACGAGGGGGGATCCCCATGCCCGTCCCCTCCCCGTGCCCAGCCTGGCCTCAGTCATCAGCCACGATGGAGAGGGCGCGCAGCTCGCTGAGCTTGGCGTCGTTCTCGCGCTCGCGCTGCTCGTCGCTCAGCCCGGGCCGGTCGATCTGCGCCGTCAGGTCCCCAAAAATCTTGTGCATCTCCGTGTAGTAGACAACCTGTTGGATAAAGGGGGGGGATTGGGGAGGGAGGGGATTGGGGGGGTCTCCTCCCCACCCACCCAGCCCCCCGTGGGTGCCCTCAGCCCCTCTCGGCGGCGTTGGTGTCTGAAATAGCTCCCGCCCACGCTGGCCGTGCCGCCCCCTCGGATTATTACAACTCAACACATTTTAATAACGCGCTGCCCTTCTCCGCTCGCTTCCCATCTGCGAGCCGCGCGTGCGGGGCTGCCACCGGCCCCGCCACCCTCCCGTCCCCGCCTTTGTCGCCGGTGCCACCGGCACGAGCCGCCGGCCCACGCTGCCCACGGCCAGGGCTCGGTGAAGGGGGCACGCCCGGCAGAGCCGTGCCCCGCGCGAAGCACGGCGAGGAGGAGGAGGGAGGGGTGTGTTAATAACGTGCTAATTAGCACCGCCAATTATCTCCGGCAGCGAGCAGCGCTTGCCGGCGCGGGAGCCCGTGGGTCAGCGCACGCAGATGGCAGCGGGGTGGCTGCTCCAGCGGGGACAGGAGGGCTCCCAGCCCTGCCTGCGGGACCCCCGGGGCTGTGGGACCCCCCGCCCTGACTGTGGGAGCCTCAGCATTGGGGGTGCCCGGCCCTGACTGTGGGACCCCCAAGTGCGGTACCCGTGGCACCGCGGGACCCTCAACCCTGCCTGTGGGACCCTCGGGGCTGTGGGACCCCCCCACCCAGTGTTGTGGGACCCTCGGTGCTGCAGAACCCTCAGCCCTGCCTGTGGTACCCCCAGCACTGCGGGTGCCCATCCCTGACTGTGGGACCCCCAAGTGTGGGACCCTCGCTGCTGTGGGACCCCCCCCCCCCCCCCGGTGTCATGGGACCCCCAGCCCTGCCTGTGGGACCCTCAGAGCTGTGGGACCCCCCCACCCAGTGTTGTGGGACCCCCAGCCCTGCCTGTGGGAGCCTCGGTGCTGTCTGTGGGACCCCCCCACCCAGTGTTGTGGGACCCTCGGTGCTGTCTGTGGGACCCCCAGCCCTGCCTGTGGTACCCCCAGCGCTGGGGGTGCCCATCCCTGACTGTGGGACCCCCAAATGCTGCTTGGGGCACTCGTGGTGCTGAGGGATGCCCTGAGCTGCCAGTGAGACCCCCAGAACCACAGAACCTCTGGGTCCTTGCACTGCAGGACCCCCGGGTGCCACAGGGCCCTCAGAGCCCCCCGTGGGACCCCTGGCACCGCAGGACCCCGGGTGCTGTCCTGGGTACGCCCCCACAGCCCCCAGGGAGGGGTTGGGGCACGCAGCCCCCCAGGGTGGGCAGTGCCAGCGCTGTCCCCATTTCCCACAGCAGTGCTGAGACATGCACGGTCTCCATGGAGACAGCTCCCCTAATCCTGCTCAGAACCATGCTGATTTTGGGAGGCCTGAGGGGGTCTGGTGGGGCCCCACACTGCAATTCTGGCTGCCTGAACCCCCCATTCCCAGCCTGGCCGTGCTGGGGGCTCGGGGGCTGCGCCGTGGCCGGGGCTCCCCACGCAGCGGGGCTGGCTGAGTCACAGCAATGCTCATTTACACAGTGACTAACGAACCCCACACAGCGCTGAGCTGGCAGGGGCTCCCCAAAAATCCCTGCACGCCCCCCAAAGCACAACCCACAGCTGGGTCACCCCCAACATCCTCTGAACCCCCCCTGCCAGCAAGAGATGCCAGAAACACCCCAAATCCCCAGCAATGCCACAGGTGGGCAGGGATCTGGGGGGCAAGGGTGCCAAGGGGGTGCCAGAGCCCTGGAGCAGCCCTCCATGTCCCTTGTCCCCAGCCTGCAGTCAGCTGGGCTCTGCTCAGGCACATATGGCCGAGTGGCACTGCCAATTCCAGCACGGAAAAAGCTGAATCTTGTCAGGGTGGCAGGCCTGCAGGCAGATGCTGCCCCCAGGATTGTCCCCAGGGCTGTTCCCCAAGATTTGGGGACATCTGTCCCTCAGGATTGGTCCCAGAATTGTCCTCCAGGATTGCTCCCCAGGATTTGGGGACAATTGTCCCTCAGGATTGGTTCCAGAACTGCCTCCCCCACCAGGATCCAGAAATCCCTGAGGATTCCTGCAGGACCAGGATTGTGCCTTAGGATTTTCCTCAGGATTGTCCCCCAGGATTGTCTCCAGTGGATTGAACCCCAGGATTGTCCCCAATAGAATGACCCCTAGGATTGTCCCCAATGGGCTGACCCCCAGGATTGTCCCCCAGGATTTTCCTCAGGATTGAGCCCAGGATTGTCCCCAGTGGACTGACCCCCAGGATTGTCCCCCAGGATTTTCCTCAGGATTGAGCCCAGGATTGTCCCCAGTGGACTGACCCCCGGGATTGTCCCCCAGGATTTTCCTCAGGATTGAGCCCAGGATTGTCCCCAGTGGACTGACCCTCAGGATTGTCCCCCAGCATCCACACTGCACTGAACAGGCAGAGCAGAGTGAACTCCTTGGTGCTGCTCCCCTTCCACCCACATCCCACAGCCACCAATCCCTTCCTCAGGGACCCTCTGTGTCCCCAGGGCCTGGTGGGTGTCCTTGGGGACCCCCCATGTCCCCAGAGCCTGGTGGGTGTCCCTGGGGACGCCCCTCTCCCCCAGCAGCCCCAGTTCAGAACCAGCTGGCACCACCCAGTGCTTTACCAGCTGAGTCTCCTGAGCAGCATCAGCAAAATCCCACTGGCACTGATCCCCCTCCCGTGATTCCTCCTGTTGAAACAGGGGTGAAAACCCCCCCAGGGAGGGGATGCACCCCAGAATGGTGACAGTGCCAGGGGGCAGCCAGCTCCCCCTGCCCTACCTGCTCTGCCAGCCCAGTACTTTTCCAGCTATGGATGCCATATGCTGTGTCCCCATCCCATCAAATCCCAGCTCCAGCTCGCCTTTGAGCCCGAGCCAAGGGCCCCGAGTCCACCTGTCTTGAACTAATTCTGTTTGGGGACGCTGTGTTCTGTGGATTTTCTATAGATCCTGGCCACAATGGCCCCGTGGCTGCTTGTTTGGGGCAGCCCTACCCAAAACAAACCCAGGGGTGCTGCCAGGACCGGGCTCCCCCTGCCCACAGCACCATCCCTGCCTGCCAGCCCCATTTTCCCCCCCATTCCATTCAAACCCAAAGGAATCTCGTGTTTTCCAGCTGGAAAATAAAGCCCAGAGCGGGAAGGAAGTGCTGTTCACGCCTCACACCAGCCACAGCTCCAAAATCTCCCCCTTTCATCTCCATGTGGCCACTTCAAAGCCCCCAGCCAGGGAAATATTTGCCTCCCTTGGCTTGGCCCGGCCCGTGGGCGGAGAGAAGAATTTGGTGTTGAATGTTACAGCCCTGCGAGCTCGGGACATGTCCCGGCATCAGGAGCCACCCAGGCCTGGGAGCACGGCCAGCTGTGCCATGGGAACAGCCTGGGGAGGCTCTGGGAGGGTCTCCCTGGGTCACAGCCATGGAGGTGCTCGGGAGCAGGGTCCTTCCCCTGCCCCCAGAGGCAGCTGCTCCCTTCCCAGCTCAGCGTGGCGCTGCATGGTGTCACTGTCACACCATTTGTCTTGCTGCCTCCAGGGCTGAAAAGTCAGGAGAATAATGGTGGTTTCGCCTTTGGATGGTGGGTTTGACCCAAGGAGAAACAACCCCAAAGTCACAGCACCCTGCATCCCAGTCCCACCCCATGCAGCCTTTCCTTGTGGGATTCACCTCCAGCCTCATCCCACTCCTAAAGAGGTACCTGCAGAAAAGGCTGAAAATAGAAATTATATCGAGGAACACGACCCCCCCGCAGCTGTAAATCAGCTCAGGGAGGCACAGAGGGAGGGAAAGCTGAGCAGTATTTCCAGCTGGGATGGGGATGCTCCTGCCTGCCCTTCCCAGCCAGGTGCCTGCAGGTGAGCAGTGCTGAGCTGACTCAGGGCTCTGCCTGCTATTCCTGGCTCGCCACTGACTCATTACCTTGGGCAAATCACATCCCTTTCCCACTTGATTTCAGTTAATTCAGTGGGAAAACGCTTCACAGAGCTCCTGAGCCAGGGGGGCACAAACATCCCAAGCTCTCCCTCCCTGGGGTGGAAGGATGCAGCCAGGGCTGGGAAGGAAGAGGGATGCAGCTCCATGGAGGCTGGCAGGGAGGGATGTGAGGAGCTGCATCCATCTGGGACCAGCTTTAAGTCCAGCCTACGGGGGATGCATCAGCTTTGTTGTGACGCTGCCTTTTTGGGTGTTAAAGACGGGATTTCGCTCGGTTTTCCCAACAAATTCCTCACCTGAAGAGAGGCAGGGCAGAGAGAAAGCAGAGGATTCCCAAGGAAGAAGAGGGATGTGGATGGAGAGTGTCACAAACAGCCCCAGCAGGGACACCCTGGGCATTCTGAGCACACCCATCCCAACGTCCTCCTCACCCCAAATTCCTTGGGACACGAATGCAGCGAGAAGCCAGAGGGGCAAAGCTGAGGAAACTCACGGATCACAAACCCCGGAGAGGGCAGAGAAGCTGAGGAAACTCACGGATCACCAACCCCAAAAAGGGCAGAGAACATTCAGGTTCCAAGATCTCACCTACAAAGGGGATCCACAGGGGGACAGGGCCAGCAGGACTCTGCGGTGGCTGCGGGAATTGCGGTTATTCCGGGCTGGAACAGGGAGCCCCGCGCCCGATTGCTAAGGGAACAGCAGGAACAGCATCCCCAGCACCCACCCTGCGGCGCAGGGAGCATCGGCACCATCTGCTAGGTGAATCAGCCTGCAGACAACTCGCTGGCAGCTCGGCGCACAGGCCCCCCCAAGTCGGAGGTGAGATGGAACACGTGCTCCCGGCACCTCCCCCCGGGGCGCACCTGGGGCCCTGCGGCAGCTCCCGGCCCGAAATGCCGCAGGAAACGCCCACGGAGCGGGCACCGCCCGGTGCCGCCCTCCGGAGCCGCCCGCAGGTTCTCAAAGCTTGGGGAGATCCCAACCTGCCCCTCTGCAGCCCAAGGGAAAGAAGGGAGGAGGAGGAGGAGGAGGAGGAGAGGCAGCACATTCTGGAGGAAGCTGGAGGATGGAAATGAAAGCTGGTGGTTATTCAGGGCATCTCTTCCTGCAGATCTTTGGTGTGGAGATGTCCCAGGAGCCACAAGATGAGCCCAAACACCTCAAAGCCAATCAAGCCCTGAGCTCAGGCCTCCAAACTGAAGGAGATGGCAGTGCCAGGTGGACAAAGCCATGGAATTCCAGTGGATGAAGCACACGTGGGACAGGACACGACACAGGTAGCAGGAAGGGACAATGTCTCACCTGTGCCCGGACCAGCGACTCGAAGCTGGGTTTGAAGTAATCGATGCGGCTGCTGTAGAACTTGGGCATCTCCTCCAGGAGCTGCTTGTTCTTGGCTTCAAAGTCCTCCTTGACCGGGCGCAGCTCCTCCCGGGCCTGGGGAGGGACACAGGGGGTCACACTCCTGGGACAAGGGTCCACCCAGGACAATGGGGGGCTTTGCTTGGTTGTGGGGACGAGCAGTGACCAGCCTGGTGGGACCCATGAGATCATCCAATGGAACCTGGCGGGATCCACAAGACCATTCAATGGTGGAACTCAAGTAACCATCAAATGGGACCTGATGGGATCCAAGAGGCCATTCAATGGTGGAACTCAAGTGACCATCCAGTGGGACCTGGTGGGATCCAAGGGACCATTCAATGGAACCTGATGGGACCCAAGTGACCAGTTAATGGATCATGATGGGACCATCCAATGGACTCTGGTGAGATCTAAGAGACCATTCAGTGGACCCTGATGGGATCCAAGTGACCATTCAATGGACCCTGGTGGGATCCAAGAGGACCATCCTATGGAATCTGGTGGGACACAAGTGACCCATTCAGTGGACCCTGGTGGGATCCTAGAGACTATTCAATGGACCCTGGTGAGATCCAAGTGACCATTCAATGGACCCTGGTGGGACTCAAGAGACCATTCAATGGACCCTGGTGAGATCCAAGTGACCATCCTATGGAATCTGGTGGGATCCAAGTGACCAGTTAACAGAACCTGGTGGGACTCAAGTAACCATTCAATGAACCCTGGTGGGATTCAAGTGACCATTCAATGAACCCCGGTGGGATCCAAGTGACCATTCAGTGGACCCTGGTGGGATCCAAGTTAACCAGTTAATCCAAGCTGACCAGTTAATAGAACCTGGTGGGACTCAAGTGACCTCTCAACAGAACCTGGTGGGGCCCAAGTGAGCAGTTGATGGATCCTGATGGGACCATCATGCTCTGACCCTGGAAAACCACCAGACACCCAGAGAGGTTGTGCCTTCTCTCCTTCAGAAACACACGGCCAAAACCCATTCCCAGAGCTCAGTGAGGCTGGAGAAGGTCCCTGGCCACATCCACGTCCCCTCAGCCCGCGATTCCCAGGAGCGGCGCTCCAGGATCCTGCCCCACCGTCACCGTGACCTTCAGCTCAGTGCATCCAACTGGCTCCTTTAAACAGAGCGTGGGGAGAACGGGAAATGTCTCTGGGATGGTGTGGAAAAGGGCAGGAGGGGGTGGGCTGTGAAATATTAGACCAGTTCAAGTCTGCCACTTAATCCCAGTGCCATTCCAACGGGAGGGGGGAGCGGGAGAGCCCGGCCCGGCCGCGGCGCCGGCCCTGGGGACAGGGACAGCGTGCCAGGGCATGGCATGGACTGGGCTCCAGGCTGGAAAGGCCTGGAATCGTCCCAGCAAAGCAGCAAATTCATCACTGGCCGTGAGGCTGGGAGTGTAGAAACTCCCAGGATGGAGTTCATGGGGTGGAACTCATGGGGGAAAAACTCCTGGGATGGATTTCATGGGAAAAACTTCTAGGGGAAAACTTCCAGGGTGGTGTTCATGGGGTGGAGTTCATGGGGAAAACTCCTGGGATGGAGTTCAGGGGGTGGAACTTATGGGGAAAACTCCTGGGGTGGAGTTCATGGGGAAAACTTCTGGGATGGAGCCAGGGGAAAACTTCTGGGGTGGAGTTCATGGGGAAAACTCCTGGGGGAAAACTCCTGGGATGGAACTCATGGGAGAAACTCCTGGGATGGAGTTCATGGGGAAAAATCCTGGGGGAAAACTTCCAGGATGGAGTTCATGGGGTGGAACTCATGGGGGAAAAACTCCTGGGATGGAGCCAGGGGAAAACTTCTGGGGTGGAGTTCATGGGGGAAACTCCTGGGATGGAGTTAATGGGAAGAACTTCCAGGATGGAGTTCACGGGGAAAACTTCCAGGATGGAACTCACGGGGAAAATTCCTGGGATGGAGCCAGGGGAAAACTCCTGGGATGGAGTTGATTGGGGAAAATTCCTGGGGTGGAGTTCATGGGGAAAACTTCTGGGATGGAGTTAATGGGGGAAAACTCCCAGGATGGAGTTAATGGGAAGAACTTCCAGGATGGAGTTCACGGGGAAACTTCCAGGATGGAAGTTCCAGGATGGAACTCATGGGGAAAATTCCTGGGATGGAGCCAGGGGAAAACTCCTGGGATGGAGTTCATTGGGGAAAACTCCTGGGGTGGAGTTCATGGGGGAAACTTCTGGGATGGAGTTCATGGGAGGAAACCCCTGGGGGAAAACTGGGATGGAATTCATGGGGAAAATTCCTGGGGAAAATTCCTGGGATGGAATTCAGGGGGGAAAACTGCTGGGATGGAACCAGGTGAAAACACCTGGGATGGAGTTCATGGGGAAAACTTCCAGGATGGAATTCATGGGGAAAAGTTCCAGGATGGAGTTCACAGGGGAAAACTCCTGGGGGAAAACTCCCAGGATGGAGTTCATGGGAAAAACTTCCAGGATGGGAGTTCCAGGATGGAAGTCATGGGGAAAATTCCTGGGATGGAGTTTCATGGGGAAAACTTCCAGGATGGAGTTCATGGGGAAAAAGTCCCAGGATGGAACTCATGGAGGAAAACTCCTGGGATGGAGTTCATGGAAAAAACTTCCAGGATGGAGTTCATGGGGGAAAGTCCCAGGATGGATTTCATGGGGAAAATCTCCTGGGATGGAGTTCATGGGAAAAACTTCCAGGATGGAATTAATGGGGAAAACTTCCAGGATGGAATTCATAGGAAAAAGTCCCAGGATGGATTTCAAGGGGAAACACTCCTCAGATGGAGCTCATGGGGAAATACTCCCCAGATGGTGCTCCCAGGGGAAACTCCCAGGATGGACTTCACAGGGGGCAGAAGAGCAGAAAATCTGGAGCAAACAATGGATGTAAATTTGCAGCTCAATAATTAAAAATAACAGGATGAGATGAGGCCCTTTCCCATCAAATCCAGACCCTCTGGATACCCCAGGTTCAGGATTGCTCAAGGCACCCTCTCACAGGTGTTTAAACTCAGTGTTTGGTTAAAACATTTTTTTTGGGGAGGAGGAATTAGATCAAAAGTTCATTAAGAGGAAAAAATATATGAAATAACTAAACCCTGCTTAATCACCAGGACAAAAGAATTCCCATTTTTCCAGCCCCAGCTTTAGTCGCTGAGGCTGAGCAAAATAAGCTGCTTACTGTTAAACCAGAGGTGTCTTTTGTTCAGGCTGTTATTTAACACAAAACTTCATTTTTGGGGGGGGGAAATTCATCAGAAAAACACATTTTCTTTGACTCTGAGAATCAATTGTTCCTGGGAGGATCAAGCCACGTGCTGCTGGAGCGACAGATTTTGGGGAAAAACGCTGGGGAAGATTTGATTTTAAAAAAATCAAAAAACCACAAAACCAACAAACTCATCGCGATTTCGCTAAAATTCGGGAGAGAGCAAAAAGAATCTGGCAAAACTTCCTGTTAACCAATTACTGCAATTTTCCAAGGCGAATTTTTTGGGGAACAGGTGGCAAACATAAAGCTGGGAAATGCTCTGATCTGTTCCCTTCCCCATCCAGCTGCTCGCTCAGATGCGGAGGTCGGGGGGAACCTCGACCTCAGCGCTGCCTCCGAGCTCCCCTAGAGCTCCCAGGGCTCTGATTCCATTTTCCCTTGGAAAAAAATTCCATTTTCTCTCAGAAAAGCAGCTCCTTCCCTTCACCCAGCACTCCAAACCAGAGCTGTGCTGTCAAAAATGTGATTTTTACACGGATAAAAGACATCCTCCCAAAATGTTCTATTCGCGGCACGGATGGCGGATAGGAGGGAAAAGCTTTTCCTGAGTTTTCCCAGGAATGCTGCTGGGATTGTGGCTCTGGGGACACCTCAATACCTGGTGCAGCTTGGCCAGGACAGGGCCAGTTCTCTCCTTTTCCTCATATTTTTCCACCTTGGATTGAAGGCGTTTGTAGTCCTGCAGCGTCTGCTCCCGGCGCTTCACTGCCATGTTCAGGCTTGGGAAAACGCTGCTGAACCTGGAAAAAAAAAAAAGATGGAAAAGGCTTGGGATGGGATATTTTGGGTGGATGAAGCATCCAAGGAAATTGTGGAGCACCCTGGTCCAGCACAAGTTCCCTGCTGTGACACTGGGTGGGATTTTTCCAAGCCAAACCATCCCAGAATTCTGAATATTCTTAATTAATGTTGTGATTCCTGGTTGGAAAGGGAAAGGAGAGGTAGAGAAGTTGAAATAAAAGTCCAGGAAAAAATAAACAATGAGTGCAAAATAAATATTAACTGCAGATTAAATAAATATAGTTAATATACAGTTAATAATTAAATATTAACTGTATTACTTTTTACACCATTTGTTCCTTTTTGGATATTATTTTTGGCTTGTTTGTTTTACAGTTTTTTGTGCTTTCTTGGTTAATTTTTTTGCTTTTTCTGATTAATTTTTTTGTTCTTTTTTCAGCAAATTTTTGCTCTTTTTGGGTCACAAACCCAGCTGAAGAGGAGCCCTGAGCCCTCCCCAGAAGGATTCACAGCATCCAACAATTTACCCAGGCGATGGGAAAGATTCCTATTATTAAAACGTGTTACAAATTGAGGAAACATGAACATCTGATGGAGAATATTTTTGAATGTGACAGAAAAGGGAAAAGCAGGAACTGGAGCGTTGCTCCTGCCTCTTAATTCCAGGAAATCAAATTATCCCAGGGGATATCAGGGCTGTGGGTTGGGATCAAAAAGGTGATGCTCCTTCTGGAGATAATAATTTAATATTCATCAATTCCAGGGTGATTTTGGGGGGTTGAGGCCAAGGATTGGTGGTGAAAATTTTCTCTGAGCAGCCTGGTGATGGATTTTACTTCCATGAGGGAACAAACAGCTTTCCCACCTCTTAAAATGGGAAAAAAAAACCAAAATAGAAATAGAAATCCAGCTTGGGGGGCCATTAGCAAAAAGAAAAGACACAAATGTCACTTGACAAGTGTCATTTGCTTTGGATGTGACCCAAATCCAGGGTTCAGGCAGAACCATGGGTGTTCCCAGCCACTCCAGCCCTATTAAAATCCCATTTTCTGCTCGCTCTGGAGGGTGCTGATGGGCTGGGCTGGTGGGTGCTGAGAGAAAACTTTCATCCCTGAGCCTCATTTTGCAAAGGGCAAACGCCAGGAGCAGGGAGAAGTTGGGAATTTTTGTATTCCAAGGGTTTGGAATGGAGGTTTTGGAGCATCCCTGGGTGAGAGGCTGAGCTGGGGATGTGATCCTTCAATCCTCCCTATCCCCCGAGGCTGGCACAGAACAAATCCATGCAAATATAAATATAAATATAAATATAAATATAAATATAAATATAAATACATATCCCATGATATTCTCCCTCTGTTGCAACAGACTGGGGATGAGGAACAACCTGGAAAAGTCATCAGGGAGCTGCTCCAGCTGCCCGGAGAGGATCAGATGCTCTGCCCTGACATTGCTTTTTATGGGCACCATCCCACACAATCCCATTATATTTAAATGGGAGCCATGTCCTGCATGCAGCAGGCTCCAGGCACGGCCCCAGCAGCCCCTAAAATCTCTCCCACCTCTTTGTAAAGTCCAAAAATCTGCCAGGAGGAGGGTCAGGGAAATAGGGATGGAGGAAGGGGTGCCCAGGTTGAGAGGTATCAAGGGTTTGGGTTCACGGGATCAGAGAATGGTTTGGGTTGGAAAAGACTTTCAGAACACTCCAGCTGGGGCAGAGACACCTTCCACTGGCCCAGGAGGCTCCAAGGCCACTCCAGCCTGGCCTGGGGCACTTCCAGGGATGTTTTGGTGCCAGGGATGCCCTTTCCCAACATGGCACACACACAGTGCCAGCAGCTCGAGGCCACAGCTCCTGCAGGAATTGCTCCCAATTATTAATGATGGGAAGGAGGATCCCATCAGCCCAGAGGCTTTCCTGGTTAATTTTTATTATTATTATATTATTCCCCTGGTTGGGGGAGGTTTGGGAAGGACACAAAACCTAAAGCAGGGAATAAAGACCACGGGGATGAGCTGAGCTGCTCGTCCACACTGGGAATGCAGGCATGGCAATGCCAGAGGAGATTCCAGGCTGGAAAAGGCTGGAAAATCCTCCCTTCCCTGCTGTGCACCTTCCTGAGATGTCCCTAAACCAGGGATGTTTTGGTGCCAGGGATGTTTTGGTGCCAGGGATGCCCTTTCCCAACATGGCACACACACAGTGCCAGCAGCTCGAGGTCGCAGCTCCCGCAGGAATTTCTCCTTGTTATTAATGATGGGAAGGAGGATCCCATCAGCCCAGAGGCTGTCCAGGTTTATTTTAATTATTATTATATTATTCTCCTGCTTTGGGGAGGTTTGGGAAGGACACAAAACCTAAAGCAGGGAATAAAGACCACGGGGATGAGCTGAGCTGCTCGTCCACACTGGGAATGCAGGCATGGCAACGCCAGAGGAGATTCCAGGCTGGGAAATCCTCCCTTCCCTGCTGTGCACCTTCCTGAGACGTCCCCAAACCACTGAGGCTCGTGCTGGCACCCAAACCCAGCTGTTTGTGGTGCTTTGCTGCCCTTCCCCTACCACTTCCCAGGGCTCCTGCCTGAACTGAGCCACAGGACTCTGAATTCCACCCCCAAGCCTTCCCCTTGGAAAAGGCAGCCAGGGAGGGCTCACAAGACAATCAGCAACGCAGTTTCCATTCACTTTGAAGTTAAATCTGGGTTTTAAAATGGGAGGAATTTTTTTTTTTTTTTTAATTTTTTCCCCCCTTTTTTTATTCCTGGTATCGACTCGGTGCAATTTCGCAGCCCCGAATGGAAGGACACTGTGCTCAGGCAGAGCTTTAAAAAATATCTACAGGGCTGGATCTGAAGAGGCTGGGAGTGTGTAGGCACAGCAGCTCCTGTCTCCCAAGGACTTTAATGCATAGATTATACGCTGCATTTCCCATTGCAGGGGGGGCCCAGCTCCCCAGAGCCGCAGCCATGGAGCTCTGAGCGTCCTCAGCTCCAGCCTGGCCACTGGGAAGCCTGGAATCCCACACTGCCCTGGCTGGGAAGGGACCTTGAATCACCCTGGTCCACCCCCTGCCATGGGCAGGGCACTTTGCACTGTCCCAGGTGCTCCAAGCCCCATCCAAACTGGCCTTGCAGAGATGAGGAAGTGTTTTCTGGCTTCTTGCAGAGATGAGGAAGTGTTACCCAGCTTCTCTGGGCAACCTGTGCCACCCCCATCCTCACAGGGAACAATTCCTTCCCAATATTCTCTTTAAATCTCCCCTTTTTTAGTTCAAAGCCAAGCCCATCACTATTGGAGGTTCCCTCAGTGTGGCTGTCCTCCAGCAGGGAAGGGTTGGCTCATTTGTGGCTGAGCTCTCCCTGTGCCCACTGAGCTCTCCTTGGGTCAGCCAAGCTCACCCTGCGCCCACTGAGCCTTCCCTGCGCCCACTGAGCTCTCCCCGTGCCTAAGGAGCTCTCCCTGCCTGAGCTGAGCCCTCTCTCTGTGCCAGCAGAGCTCCCTGTGCCCATGGAGCTCACCCTGTGCCCACTGAGCTCTCCCTGTGCCCACTGAGCTCTCCTTGGGTCAGCCAAGCTCACCCTGCGCCCACTGAGCCTTCCCTGCGCCCACTGAGCTCTCCCTGTGCCCAAGGAGCTCTCCCTGCCTGAGCTGAGCCCTCTCTCTGTGCCAGCTGAGCTCTCCCTGTGCCCACCAAGCTCTCTCTGTGCCCAAATGCTCACCCTGTGCCCATTGAGCTCTTCCTGTGCCCACTGAGTTCTTCTTGGGTCAGCCAAGCTCTCCCGGTACCCACTGAGCCTTCCCTGTGCCCACCAAACTTTCCCTGTGCCCACTGAGCTCTCCCTATTCCAGCCAAGCTCTCCCTGTGCCCATCAAGCCCTTCCTGTGCCCAAGGAGCTCTCCCTGTGCCCACTGAGCCCTCCCTGTGCCCACCAAGTTCTCCCTGCTCCAGCCAAGCTCTCCCTGTGCCCACCAAGCTCTCTCTGTGCCCATTGAGCCCGCCCTGTGCCCACCAAGTTCTCCCTGCTCCAGCCAAGCTCTCCCTGTGCCCACCAAGCTCTCTCTGCGCCCATTGAGCCCGCCCTGTGCCCACCAAGCTCTCCCTGCTCCAGTTGAGCCCTCCCTGTGCCCAAGGAGCTCTCCTTGGGCCAGCCAAGCTCTCAGTGTGCCCACCAAGCCCTCCCTGTGCCCATCAACCTTTCCCTGTGCCCACCAAGCTCTCCCTAGACCAACTGAGCTCTTCCTGTGCTCACCAAGCTCTCCCTGTGCCCACTGAGCTGAGCTCTCCTTGGGCCAGCCAAGCTCTCCGTGTAGGAGTCAAGCTCTCCCTATGCCCATCAAGCTTTCCTTGTGCCCACCTGCTCCAGCTGAGCTCTCCCTGTGCCCACCAAGCTCTCCCTAGTCCAGCTGAGCTCTCCCTGTGCCCACTGAGCTCTCCCTGTGCCCAAGGAGCTCATCCTGTACCCACTGAGTTCTCCTCGGGTCAGTCAAACTCTCCCTTGCCAGCTGAGCTCTCCATGGGCCAGCCAAGTTTTCCCTGTGCCCACCGAGCTCTCCCTGTGCCCACTGAGCCCTCCCTGCTCCAGCTGAGCTCTTCTTGTGCCCACTGAGCCTTCTCTGTGCCCACCAAGCTTTCCCTGTGCCCAAGGAGCTCTCCCTGTGCCCACCAAGCCTTCCCTGTGCCCATCAACCTTTTCTTGTGCCCACTGAGCCCTCCCTGTGCCCATTGAGCTCTCCCTGCTCCAGCTGAGCCGTCCCTATGCCCACTAATCTTTCCCTGTGCCCACCAAGCTCTCCCTAGTCCAGCTGAGCTCTCTCTGTGCCCACTGAGATTTCCCTGTGCCCACTGAGCTCTCCTTGCTCCAGATGAGCTCTTCCTGTGCCCAAGGATCTCTCCCTGTGCCCACCGAGCCCTCCCTGTGCCCACCAACCTTTCCCTGTGCCCAACAAACTTTCCCTGTGCCCACCAAGCTCTCTCTGTGCCCACCGAGCTCTCCCTGTGCCCATTGAGCTCTCTCTGCTCCAGCTGAGCCGTCCCTGTGCCCACCAATCTTTCCCTGTGCCCACTGAGCTCTGCCTAGTCCAGCTGAGCTCTCCCTGCCCCAGCCAAGATCTCCTGTGCCCACCGAGCTCTCCCTGTGCCCACCAACCTTTCCCTGTGCCCAACAAACTTTCCCTGTACCCACCAAGCCCTCCCTGTGCCCAAGGAGCTCTCCCTGTGCCCACCAAGCCCTCCCTGTGCCCACCGAGCTCTCCCTGTGCCCACTGAACCCTTCCCACACTGTCCCAGGTTTCATTTGCAGGCAGGATCAGCTCAGCTCAGGCAGGGAAGGACCTTCCTTGGACTGCTCTGATCTCTGGCTCCTGAAGGAACCCAGGAATCCTGAACTCCCCGTGGGCCCAGCAGCTCTGAACTGCCCTGGGATCCAAGGAGAAGGGGTTTCAGGTCCTGCCCAGGATTTTCTCCCTGTGTTTGGACAGAAACACAATCCCAGGATGAGTGCCAGGGGTGCCAAACACCCGTGCAGGGCGAGAGGGAGAGCTGGGCTCCCGCTGGTGCCAAGTTATTCCGAGGAATTCCTGACTCCACACGTGGCCCCAGTGTCTCCACAACCATCTCATGCACGTTATTGACAAATGCTGCTGCTGCACAGCCTGGCACCAAGGCTCTGCAGAGCCCCTGCCATCCACAGGCACAGCCAAGGCCACCAAGAACATCCCTGCAAGGAGCAGGAGAGATTCCCAAAGTCTTTGGAGAAGCAGCACCAACCGCTCCTGGCAGGGACTGGGATCAACTGGGAGGGGAGCAGCAGCCAAGGAACCCTTGGGAAATGGAGCTTGAATAACTCCACAGAGAATTTCAGGACATGAGAAAAGAGCAGGGAAGCCTCACAAGCAAATCCTGGATGTTTCACTCATCCATTCCTCACACTTGGGGCAAGGGAACAATTCCTGTCCCTGTGAACCCTGGAGCAGGTGTGGCCCTAAAACCCAGTCCAAAAGTGCCACATCCATGAATTTTCTGAGCGTTTCCAAGGATGGTGACTCCTGGGCTTGACAGACTGTGCCAGGGTTTGATAATTCTCACCATGAAAAAGATATTCCTAATTTCTGATATCAATAATCGCAACACCATCCTTGACAATTCTCACCGTGAAAAAAACATTCCTAATATTCCTGACTTGGAGAAGCACCACCAACCCCTCCTGGCAGCAAAGGGACTGGGATCAACTCGTTCTCCCTTTGGAAATGGAGCCTGAACAATTCCACAGAGAATTTCAGGACATGGGGAAAGAGCAGGGAAGCCTCACAAGCAAATCCTGGATGTTTCACTCATCCATTCCTCACACTTGGGGCAAGGGAACAATTCCTGTCCCTGTGAACCCTGGAGCAGGTGTGGCCCTAAAACCCAGTCCAAAAGTGCCACATCCATGAATTTTCTGAGCACTTCCAGGGATGGTGACTCCTGGGCAGACTGTGCCAGGGTTTGACAATTCTCACCATGAAAAAAATACTCCAAATTTCTGATACTATCAATAATCCCAACACCATCCTCCTCCACAGGGAATGAGGGGCTGTGACAGCCAAAACCACTCCCAAATCCCCCCCAGGACCCTCTGCAACCCAAGACTTCCTTTTTTAATGCAAAGCCAAGAAAATCAAAGCCGACTCCAAAGAAAACGTGGAGGGAACGGTGGCAAAGTGCAGGTGAAGCAGCACAGGGGCTCTCAGAGGGCCTGCCATGAAAGCAGCTTGAGGAATAAGCTGCTGTTGTTCCCTGTCACTTTTCAGGGAAGGCTCTGAGAGGGGATTACAGCCCAGGCAGCTTAAGAGGAGCAGGTGAGGGGAGATCCGCAGGGATAACGAAAGGAAAACACAAATTACTCTGCTCGTGGCTGTGGGGGGAGAGGGGAAACCTGGGGGTGAACTCCTCACAGGATGACAGCTTACCCTTGGAAAAAACACCTAAATCACCTCGTTCCCTGCATTCCAAATCATGTTCCCACCTCGTCTCCATGCCAGGCTCCCCCTAATTAAAGGACGGGGTTGGGGAGATAAAAGTGCCCCAGGATCGCTGGTGCTGCCAGATTTGTCTCTTACTCAGCCCAGCTGACAAATCTGGGGCTTGGAAATTGGAAATTCCTTCCCCATTTCTCTCTGCTGGGAAGCCCTGGGGATGGAAATTGGAAATTCCTTCCCATCTCTCTGCTGGGAAGCCCTGGGGATGGTGGGGATGCTCGAGGAGTGGGAACATTCTATCACCTCTCTATCTTCTCACCCTCTCCATCCCAAATCCTCATCCTCATCCCACTGCTTCCTCCAGCCCCTTTTTTAGTGGCAAAGGGGTGCTGGAGCTTTAAAGATGGTAAAATCTTTAATTCTCCTTGTTTCCAAGCATCTCAAACACCCTCAGTGGCACCTGTGAGCTGGGCCTGGCTGGCACAGACGTGGCTCTTCCCTAGGGCTCTTTTTGGGGTATTTTGGATAAGAAACCAAAAGGAAGTGGATAAAAGTGGACAAGATCTCCAGTTGATGATGGATAGGTAAGAAAAAAAGGATTTACAGAGGTGGGAAGCATCAGATGCCAAAGGAAGGGAGTGTGGATGAGGAGAGGGGAAGTTTGGAGAGGCACCAGGAGGGGCTGGAGCAGGGAAGGGGATTCCTGCCATTCCTGTGCTCGTGCGCACACATCCGTGGGGACCCATCCACCCACCAGGAAGGGGGAAATTAAACCCAGCCCTTCCTCCTGGAGGGAAAAGGTGCAGGGATGGAGAGGCTGCCATGAGGAAGCAGCGTGGGGGATTAGGTGGCCATGTGGCTGCTCCTAATCCTCATTAGGGGCTCGTTAAGGACACGAAATCTGCTTTTCCTGCTTCCGGTCCTGCACCCCTGGAGCTGCTCCTGGTCAGCCTGGGTTGCCTTGAGGCACCATGGGGATGGTGGGATGGTGGAAGGGATGGTGGGATGGTGGAAGGGATGGAGTGAGGGATCCTCACCCACTGAGTGACTCCTCCCTGCTTAAAGTATCCTAGGGATGTGGAGAAGTTTGAGAGAGGAGTTTGTTTTGTGAGGATGAGTGTCTGGGCTATTTTTGAAATTTCTAGGGCTAAAGCGATGCCTAGGGCTGTTACGATCAGGGCAGTTATTTTAATGGAAAGTGGCATGGTTATTGGAGGGGTTTTTGTGGGGGTGATGAATGAGGCGATGAGGAATCCTGCCAGGATACTTCCTAGTGCAGGTGATGGGGGAAGTTACTGCAGGATTGTTTTCATTTATTGGGGTTAAGGGCAGAATTCAAACGAAGCCGGTCTGTACTAATACGGTGATGTGGATCGTGTACCCTGTGGTGAATGATGTGGCTGGAAGGGTTAGAAGTAGGGCTCAGGTGTTTAGGTAGGATGTGTTTAGGCTTTCAATGATTTGGTCTTTTGAGCAGAACCCTGCTAGGAATGGTGATCCTTCTAGGGCGAGGTTGCCGATGGTGAGGCATGCAGTGGTTGTGGGGAGTATTTTTTGGAGTCCTCCTATTTTTCGGATGTCTTGCTCGCCATTTAGGCTGTGAATAATGGAGCCTGAGCATAGGAAGAGCATGGCTTTTCCTGCTTCCGCTCCTGCACCCCTGGAGCTGCTCCTGGCCAGCCTGGGCTGCCTTGAGGCACCATGGGGATGGTGGGAAGGATGGAGTGAGGGATCCTCACCCACTGAGTGACTCCTCCCAGCTGTGCTGGTGACACTCAGCTCTGATGGAATTTGTCCCTCGCTGCTCTGAGCAGCTCCTGGATGGCACCTCTGGAATGTCCCACAGGTCTGACACCCACTCCTGTGTGGTGGCACCTCGGTGGCAGCACCCTCTGTGCCACCCCTGCCAAAGCCAGGGTGACCAGGACATCCCCATGGCAAATATTGCAATTTTGGGAGTGGGACAATGCTCAACATCAAAGGGATTGTATTGTGCCAGGGTGACCAGGACATCCCCATGGCCAAACCTCTCCAATTCTGGGACAAGGACATCCACATAGCCAACCTCTCAAATTTTGGGACAAGAACAATGCTCCAGTGAGATGATTCTGTACCAGGGTAACCAGGACATTCCCGTGGCCAAAAGTTCTCCAATTTTAGGAACAGGAACATGCTCCAAGGGAATGGCACCAAGCCAAGGTGACCATGACATTCCCATGGCCAAATCTCTCCAATTTTGGGACAAGGACAATGCTCCAATGGGGTGATTCTGTACCAGGGTAATCAGGACATCCCCATAGCAAAAATTTCTCCAATTTTAGGAACAGGAACATGCTCCAAGGGGATGGCACCAATTCCAGGTGACCATGACATTCCCATGGCCAAATCTCTCCAATTTTGGGAGAAGAACAATGCTCCATGAGGGTGATCCTGTGCCAGGGTTACCATGACACCCCCATGGCCAAAACTTCTCCAATTTTGGGAGCAGGAACATGCTCCAAGTCAAAGGGTTGTTACCAGGACATTCCCATGGCCAAAAATTCTCCAATTTTGGGAACAGAACAATGCTCCAAGGGAATGGCACCAAGCCAAGGTGACCATGACATTCCCATGGCCAAATCTCTCCAATTTTGGGAACAGAACAAAGCTCCAAGGGGATGGCACCAAGCCAAGGTGACCATGACATTCCCATGGCCAAAACCTTTCTGGATTTGTGAGCAGGACAATGCCCTAAGGGAATGGCACCAAGCCAAGGTGACCAGGTCACCCCCTTGCTCTGAGAGGGTCAGACAGAGTCAGTTAAACTGAGACCTGTGGCCCTGGAAATCCTCTCCCAACGTGAAAGGTTCTAAATCCTGTGGATTTCCAAACCACCTGGCTCGTTTAAGCCGCTTCCTTCCTTAAATACGGACACAATATGGAACACTAAGACTCCATCCCCAATCCCCGACCCTGCCTTGACTGGGAAGAACTGGGAGAGTGAAGTCCAAACCTGATTTTGTCCCTTTCTGCCCCAAATCCGCTGCTCTGGTGTGAGATTCCACAGGCAGCTCCCAAAGAGGAGCCCATCCCTCCTGTCCAGCTCCTCGCCCAACCCATCCCCTGAAAAATGCAATATTCTCACTGGAGCTCTGCTCTTTCCCTGAAAATAAATGAGTCACTCCCAGCCAAAGGCTTCTTGGGGCTCAAAAAGCCAAATTGTGAAAAACCCTACGAGCCCAGAAGCAGAAGGATTGAAACAATACAAAGCCTCCACCCCCCCAACTAAATCTACTACTGCTTTTTTTCAACATGGTTTAACAAATTCCCCAATATTTGCCTGGAAACTCCAATCCCTGGACAACTGAATGGAGATTTTACTGCCCATGTGCCTCTGATTACAATATATTACCACTAATGATAATTGTCTGGATTATACTTATCTGTTTCTTTGGCTAATAAACTATAAAAGACCACCAGTGAAGATGTAATAAAGTGCAGCTGTCGGAGCAAAAAAATAAAAAAATTAAAAAGCCTTTTTTTTTTCTAGGTCAGAGCAAAGTTGGGAGAGGCTTGGGAGAGCTGCCTCAGAGAGGGGAAGGAAAACCTAACTGGAAATAAGAAGAGCTCCTCAAGGCAGCTTTCATTAATCTGGAACTTTTCTGCCAGAACTGGTGCTGGGGTTTATCTGCCAGCAGGACAAAGGGAGGGAGGTGCACACTCTGCAGTTCTCTCCTGCATCTCATTAGCCTCAAAATGGACCCTTGGGCTCCTCAGAAATGTTCCTGGGCAGGGATGCACCTACAAAGGGAAGGAGGAGGGAAGGGAAGGAGCAGTTTTGTTCTTGGAGTGGGGATGAAGCTCCCCCAGCATGGAACATAAGCTGGTTAACGGCACACAGGGCGAAGCTTTGCAGGTGCCAAAGGGCAGGAAAAGGGGAAAAATAAACCTCTCATCGTGGAAATGCAGAAAGTTGGAGAGAATTGCTGGGATGGAAAGCAGCCAGGAGGTTGGAGTAAACACCCTGGTGTGGAACTGAGGACTGGGCAGATAACGGAGTGTCCTGAGTCAGGGAAACATGGAATGGGCTGGGTGGGAAGGGATCTGAAGGATCACCCAGATCCACCCCTTCCCCACATTCCACCGTCCCAGGTTGCTCCAAACTCACCTCAGACACTTCTAGAAACGAGGTATCCTCAGGGAAATCCATCCCAGCCCCTCCTCACCCTCAAAGCCAGGAATTCCTCCCCGAAATCCCATCCATCCCTGCCCTCTGGCAGTGGGAGCCATTCCCTGTGTGCTGTCCCTCCGTCCCTTGTCCCAGGTTCCTCTCCAGCTCTCCTGGAGCCCCTTTAGGACTCTGAGGTCTCCCTGGAGCCTTTTCCTCTCGCACACAAAATTGGAGATTGGGAATGTCCTGGTTACCTTGGCATGGTGACCCGGACATCCCTTCGACTTGGAGCAGGTTCCTGGCACGGTGACCAGGACATCCCTTTGACCAGGACATCCCAAAATTGGAGAGAGGTTTGGCCATGGGAATGTCCTGGGCACCCTGGGATGGTGACCCAGGACATCCCTTCGACCAGGACACCCCAAACTGGGAAGGTTTGGAGATGGGAATGTCCTGGTCATCCTGGCACACCACCACCCCTTTGCCTTGGAGCAGATTCCTGGCATGGTGACCAGGACATCCCTTTGACCACTACATCCCAAAACTGGAGAGGTTTTGGCCATGAGAACGTCCCGGTCACCCTGGAATGTCCTCCATGCCAAGGAGCAGGTTCCTGGCATGGTGACCAGGACATCCCAAAACTGGAGAGGTTTTGGCCATGGGAATGTCCTTGTCACCCTAACATGGTGACCAGGACATCCCTTTAACCAGAACATCCCAAAACTGGATTAGTTTTGGCCATGAGAATGTCCTGGTCACCCTGGCATGGTGACCAAGACATCCCTTCGACCAGGACACCCCAGACTGGAAAGGTTTGGAGATGGGAATGTCCTGGTCATCCTGGCACACCACCACCCCTTTGCCTTGGAGCAGATTCCTGGCATGGTGACCAGGACATCCCTTTGACCAGAACATCCCAAAACTGGATTAGTTTTGGCCATGAGAAAGTCCTGGTCACCCTGGCGTGATGACCAGGACATCCCTTTGACTTGGAGCAGGTTCCTCTTCCCAAAACAGGAAAGGTTTTGGCCATGAGAACGTCCTGGTGACCAGGACATCCCTTTGACCAGGACATCCCAAACTGAAAAGATCTGGAGATGGGAATGTCCTGGCCAGCCTGGCATGGTGACCAGGACATCCCTTTGCCTTGGAGCAGGTTCATGTTCCAAGATTTGAGAGGTTTTGGCCATAGGAATGTCCTAGCCAGCCTGACATGGTGACCAGGACATCCCTTGGCTTTGGAGCAGGTTTCTGCTCCCAAAATTGGAGGGGTTTGGCCATGGGAATGTCCTGGTCACTCTGGCATGGCACCATCCCTTTGACTTGGAGCAGGTTCCTGGCATGGTGACCAGGACATCCCAAAATTGGAGAGGTTTGGCCATGGGAATGTCCTTGTCACCCTGACATAGTGAGCAGGACATCCCTTTGACCAGGACATCCCAAAACTGGAAAGGTTTTATCCATGGGAATGTCCTGGCCAGTGTGGCATGGTGACCAGGACATCCCTTTGCCTTGGAGCAGGCTCCTGTTCCAAAATTGGAGAGGTTTTGGCCATGGAAATGTCCTGGTCACCCTGGCATGGTGACCAGGACATCCCTTTGACTTGAAGCAGGTCCTGTTCCTAAAATTGGAGAGGTTTTGGTCATGAGAATGTCCTGGGCACCCTGGCATGGTGACCCAGGACATCCCTTTGACCAGGACACCCCAAACTGGGAAGGTTTGGAGATGGGAATGTCCTGGTCATCCTGGAACACCACCATCCCTTTGCCTTGGAGTAGGTTCCTGGCATGATGACCAGGAGATCCCTTTGACCAGAACATCCCAAAACTGGATTAGTTTTGGCCATGAGAACGTCCTGGTCACCCTGGCATGGTGACCAGGACATCCCTTTGACTTGGAGCAGGTTCCTCTTCCCAAAACAGGAAAGGTTTTGGCCATGGGAATGTCCATGGCCAGCCTGGCATGGTGACCAGGACATCCCTTTGCTTTGGAGCAGGTTCCTGCTCCCAAAATTGGAGGGGTTTGGCCATGGGAATGTCCTGGTCACCCTGGCATGTCCTCCATGCAAAGGAGCAGGTTCCTGGCATGGTCATCAAGACATTCCAAAACTGGAGAGGTTTTGGCCATGGGAATGTTCTGGTCACCGTGGCATGGCACCATCCCTTTGCCTTGGAGCAGATTCCTGGCATGGTGACCAGGACATCCCTTTGACCAAAACATCCCAAAACTGGATTAGTTTTGGCCATGAGAACGTCCTGGTCACCCTGGCATGGTGACCAGGAGATCCCTTTGCCTTGGAGCAGGTTCCTGTTCCAAAATTGGAGAGGTTTAGCCATGGTTCCAGCCCTCAGAGCATCTCCCATGGGCACATGGAAATGGATTTACTGTCCTGAATTCACCAGCCCAGGATTTCAAACCCAAAGCAGGTTTGCAGGGAAAGGGATTTGTCTTTCATTTCACCAACTAACACAAGCTGAGGGAAAAAAAAAAAACCCCAGAATATCTCAGAAACACAAGTTCTTCCAATTTTAACAGAATGCTGGAAGAAAAAGTTAATGTATCTTTCATGAGGACAATCTAGATAATAAGCAACACAATTCCACAGCAAAAGGCTGGGATTTTTTTTTTCCTTTTTCTTTCTTTCTTCTTATTTTTTTCCCTTAAATAAGCAGGAATTTCTGGTTGTGGATAGAGGACCAAGGTAAAACTTGAGTCACCAAACATCCCCCAGACAGGAACATGTTGTAACCTCAGGTGTTAAGTGATCCATGAGATTTTACTTTCAGATTTGGGCAGAAACAACAACTTCAGGGGGAAAAAAAAAAAAACAAACCAACTAAACCACGACAACCCCTGTGTGTGTCAAACCTAAACTGAAATTGTTATTCAGCAATTTGCAACACTTACTGTCATATTAAAGTAATTTCATTTTATTTTTGCTCGCTGGCTCTGTTCCTGTAACAAAACAGCAAATCTTGGGATTTAAGGGGATATTTGGGAGAGAACTGAATTATCCTGAAAGGTTTGGGGGTACAGGCTGTGACCCTGGGAAAGGTGCAAATTTTGCAGATAAATGTGACAGAACTGTGGGATTTGGGCTTTTCCCCCTCATTTCCAACCCCTCATTATCCAACAAATAATATAAATACTATTTATAAATATTATTTATAAACAAGCAGGAACTTCCACTTTCTCCTCTTTTACTTAGGAAAATTTCTAAATGAAATAAAATTTTGTTCCACCAGCCAATTTCTGACCCCTCTGGATGATCTCTGGGTGGTTTTATTCCTTTGCTGGAGGTAAAAACCAACACATAAACAGAGAAAATGGAATTATTCATCCTTTGGGGGTCCCTTCTAGCCCAGGATGTTCCATGATTTTATATCTCAGGAGTTCTTTAAGCTATAGGTGAAGGCAGCAGTGGATCCAAGTGGTAAAAAAGGTTAAAATTATTATTAATTAAGGGACCAAAGCAGCGTGGCCAGCAGGACAGGGCAGGATTGTTTGAGGATTATTTCCAGCCTCTCTCCAGGACCCTAAAGCTCCAGATGAGGACAAACCCCAGGAGATGATGGTTGGTACTCACTTTTTCAAAGGCTCTATCACTGTCTTTTGGATCTGATTCACCTGTGGGAAGCAAAAAAGGGAGGATTGCACGTCAGGATTGTTGGAAAATCCCATTTGGGTTTGTAGGGATCCCACCATGGGGTGGGGAGGGACCCTGAGCACAACCACGATGTCCTTTAACCAAAAGAGAGGGAATTTCTCCCATGGGAGCTGAAATCCCAGCCTGGAGAGGGAGATCAGAGAAACTCCTGTGGGCAAAGTCTTGGGGATGATGATAAAAAGGGAAAGAGGTGAGAAATGAGGAATCTGGACATGGCAGGGAGTGACAGCACACAGGGAATGGCTTCCCACTGCCAGAGGGCAGGGATGGGTGGGATTTTGGGAGGAATTCCTTCCCTGAGAGGGTGGGATGGAATTCCCAGAGAAGCTGTGGCTGCTCCATCCCTGGATGGGGTTTGGGAGGAAATCCTTCCCTGGGAGGATGAGGAGAGGCTGGGTTGGAATTCCCAGAGGAGCTGAGGCTGCCCCCATTCATAGATGGGATTTTGGGAGGAAATCCTTCCTGGGGAGGGTGGGATGGAATTCCCAGAGGAGCTGAGGCTGCTCCATCCCTGGGTGGGATTTTGGGAAGAAATCCTTCCCTGGGAGGGTGAAGAGAAGATGGGATGGAATTCTCAGAGAAGCTGTGGCTGCCCCATTCCTAAATGGGATTTTGGGAAGAAATCCTTCCCTGGGAGGGTGGGGAGAAGCTGGGATGGAATTCCCAGAGAAGCTGAGGCTGCCCCCATTCATAGATGGGATTTTGGGAGGAAATCCTTCCCTAGGAGGGTGGGGAGAGGCTGGGATGGAATTCCCAGAGAAGCTGTGGTTGCCCCAGCCCTGGATGGGATTTTGGGAGGAATTCCATCCCTGAGAGGCTGAGATGGAATTCCCAGAGAAGCTGAGGCTGCCCCCATTCACAGATGGGATTCTGGGAGGAAATCCTTCCTGGGGAGGGTGGGATGGAATTCCCAGAGCAGCTGTGGTTGCCCCAGCCCTGGATGGGATTTTGGGAGGAATTCCATCCCTGAGAGGCTGAGATGGAATTCCCAGAGAAGCTGAGGCTGCCCCCATTCACAGATGGGATTCTGGGAGGAAATCCTTCCTGGGGAGGGTGGGATGGAATTCCCAGAGGAGCTGAGGTTGCCCCGTCCCTGGATGGGATTTTGGGAGGAAATCCTTCTGTGGGAGGGTGGAGAGAAGATGGGACGGAATTCCCAGAGAAGCTGTGGCTGCTCCATCCCTAGATGGGATTTTGGGAAGAAACCCTTCCCTAGGAGGGTGGGGAGAAGCTGGGATGGAATTCCCAGAGGAGCTGAGGCTGCTCCATCCCTGGAAATGTCCAAGGCCAGCTTGGAGGAACCTGGGACATTGTGGAAATTCAGAAAGTCTCCCCTGGGACACTCCCCATGGCAAGGGGTGAAATGAGATGGGTTCAAATCCCCCCCAACCCCAGCCACCCCATGATTCCAGGACACTCCCACCATTCCAAGCCTCCAGGACACTCCCAGCACTCCCAATCTCCAGACAAAGCCAATCCACCTTCTCCTGGTTGAAGGCGTCCATCCTCTTCATGGCCGTGTCGAAGGCCGTGACCATCTCGAGGAACGAGGGCTCCTGCTCACACAGGGGGTTGGACAGCAGGTCTGAGGAGATCTTCACTGCAGATTTGGACATGGCTGGTGGGAAAGAAACCAGACAGGGTCACATTTCCCGCTGCCAGGAGGGCAAACATCAGGGATCTGAGGCAGCCAGGAGGGGGTCAGCACAAGCTGGCAGCGGAGGATGAGAGAAAAGCAAGGAAAAGGCACCAATTCATTCATGTAAACACCCAGAGAAGTGTTTTTATATAAGTTAAGCCTGAAGCACTCCAATGTGAGGCTTGTGATGCTGCCAGAAATAATCCCAGACTAACAAAAGCACTGTTCTCTTAAAAAAAACCACCCAGAGATGGGGGTTTTTATACATCTTCTCTCGACAGACTATTAAGTGTCACTCTCAGCCTCACTACAGCTCTTCCACAACGAGAAAAATCACAGTCCATTAAGTCTTTCAAATGGCTTTACAAAAAAAAGCCATGTATTTGAAGTGGATTTAGTGGGAAAGGACCAGACTGACAGGACTGGGAGACGAAGGTTTCTCTTTCCCTCTCCAAACACAAAGAGCAGGGACACAAGTTAAGTATTTCCCCCTCAATAAGCTGAATTTTTTTGCCTGTGGAGAAGGAGCCAGGGGGAATAGGAAGTCCCTACAGGCCCTGGGAGTGCCACCAAGAAACCCAGAAGCAGCAGGTCATGCTCTGACTGAGCATTCCACTTGTTTTCCATCAGCCACATCCCTCTTTATCCAAACACTTGCTCTGCAAAGGGAAAATTCAATGACAGAGCCACTACACAAACGAGCAAGAAATCAGGGAAGGCGCAGAATGGAAAAAAAGACTAATAAAAAGGAAAGCATAAATATAAACAGGGATAAAATAGACTAAGAGAAAAAAAAAAAAGGCCAGAGGTACTAAAAAAAAAAATGTTCTTTTTCCTCAGTGCTGGAAGCTATTCCAGTTGGAGATCACAAAGCCAGATGCTTGAGCTGCGCTTTGGAGGAGCTTTGGAAAGACTCCCTTAGATATTAAAAGTTAAAATCATCCCAATAATGGGGCTTAAGATCATAAATCAAGGGGTTAAACATTCTGATTGAAAGGTTACACACAATTATACCAGAGAGAGCTCAGAAGCTGCAGAGCTGGGGAGCTCAGTGCAGAACAAGCCTCTCACTCTGGGATAACAAAGCCACTGTATCCATTTATTATCCAAACATGAAGGCTTTGGGCATTTAAACCTTGAAACAGATGGGATAGAATCCATATGTGTGACCACATCTGAGCAGGGATTTGTGCCAGGACAGGACGGAGTTGAGAACAGCACAACTCCTTTGGCTGGAAGGAAAAATGAAACCTTCCTTGACAGGAAAGGATTGGAAGGGGATGGAGGGAGGGAGTGGCAGGGTCACGCTGGGAGGTTGGGAATTGGGGGGGTTTGGGTGCATTCAGGGGGAATTTGGGGCAGGAATTTCCTCTGCATCAGTGGGATCACCTGGAGAGAGCTGAAATAGTGGGGTCTGAGAGTGCCAGGGCAGGAGAGAGAAGGAGAAGGACAAGGAGGAGAAGGAGGAAGAGGAGGAGGAGAAGGAGGAAGAGGAGGAGGAGAAAGGATCTCCTGTCCCTCGGGGTGGCCTTCAGGAGAGTCTGCACTGCACTTTTGCTCATTAAACATGTGAGATGTAACTCTAATTAATTATTCCAAAGGAGAGCTTTCACCTCCAGTTAAAGAACATCCTCCTGCTTCTTAAGATCTATTTTGTTTGGAAAGAGGGTGGGGAATTGGGTGAGTGCTGTCCAGTCCTGGGGCAGGCAGTGCTGCTATCAGCCCATTCCCTGGTTGCTGGTGGAGCCTGCCTGGGATATTTCTGTGCACAGGAATTCTCCTGTTCTGAGCTGAGCTTTTTGGGAAGAAGGTGGAGACTCGAGCCACCAGTCCCACTTTGCCAGGGAGTGAAGAACCAACCAAACCCCTGAGCCTGGAGGAACGAGACAGGAGGGCAAAACTCTGCCATCCTCACCAGATTTGGGGGCTGGATGTCAAAAATGGGCACTGCCAGGATTGATCTGATCCAGCTCCTTCTCCTCCAGCCCTCCCTCAGCAGGCTGTGTGCTGTACCTCTCCCTCCACTCACCATTTCAAGCCTTTAAATGAGAAATCAGATCATCCTGGCCCTGGCCAAGGCTCATTTGTGACTCTGCCATGGAACAGAACGGAAAAAGAAAGTCCTCCCACAGCTCCTCTGGGACTTGAAATGCTCCATATAAACAACGCCCACTGCAAGGGAGGGAGGGGAATCCTGAACAAGGAAAAACTTACCAAGGATCCCTGACAATGACCAGAGTCCTCAGGAAGGGCAGATTTTACACTGGAAAAGAGTTCTGGGTGGCTGGGGCTTCTCCCAGCCCTCTGCCTGTGCTGGGAAGGGTGGGAGAGCAGGGGAAGGGCCTGGATCTGGGTTTGTGTCAGGGAATATCCACACACACACACACACACACACAATCACACATTCACGCATTCACACGCACACACAAGTGAGAGCCTGGATCTGAGTTTGTGTCAGGGAATATCCATACACACAGACACACAAATACAAATACACACACACTCTCTCAAACACACTCACATGCACACTCACACACACAGGTAACAGGCTGGATCTGTGCTTGTGTCAGGCAATATTCACACACACACAGACACACACACAATATTCACACACACACAGACACAATACACACACAGAGACACACACACACAAAAACACACACTCACACAAACACAGGTGAGAGCCTGAATCTGTGTTTGTGTCAGGCAATATTCACACACACACAAACACATTCACACGCTCACACACACACACAGAGGTGAGCCTGGATCTGTGTTTGTGTCAGGCAATATTCACACACACAAACACACAAATATACACACACATTCACACAGGCACAGACACACACAGAGGAACAGCCTGGATCTGTGTTTGTGTCAGGCAATATCCACACAGACACACACACAGAGACACAGACACACACATACATACACACAATAGACACACAAACAGGTGAAAGGCTGGATCTGTGTTTGCTGTGTTTGTGTCAGGCAATATTCACACAGACACACAGACACAGACACACACACACACACACACACACAGAGGTGAGAGCCTGGATCTGTTTTTGTGTCAGGCAATATACACACAGACACACACACACACACTCACACACACACTCACACACACAGGTGAGACCCTGGATCTGTGTTTGCTGTGTTTGTGTCAGGCAATATTCACACAGACACACACACAGACACACAGACACACAGACACACAGACACACAGACACACACACACACCCAGAGGTGAGAGGCGGGATCTGTGTTTGTGTCAGGCAATATTCACACAGATATACACACACTCACACTCACACTCACACTCACACTCACACACTCAGGTGAGACCCTGGACCATGGAAAGCCCCAGCTCTGCCTCCTTCCCCCCGCCCTGCCCTGCCCTGACCCCAGTCCCGCGGGCTGAGCGCAGGCCCAGTGCAGCCCACACCTGTTTGTGCTGCTGCCTCTGCCTTGGCTCCGGAGCTGTGGGGGCCACACAGGGACTGCTCCAAACCACACAGGGAAAAACCATCTGGGTTTGGAACAGCTCCCTCCTGCAGGTTCAGCAACCAGCATCCAGCAAACCCAGCTCCCCTGTGCTGGATCCCTCTCTGGGCACAGCAGGTTCCAAGCAGAGGGATGTGAAGGGAGCTGGGACACGGCACAGGACACCTGCAAAGGGCAGATGTCACCCCAAACGTGCAGGCAGAGCTGTTTATTGCTTCCTCCATCGCCCACTGCCAGAGGGGAAGCCAAAACAGGCAGGCAGCGAGGGAATGAGCTGGGTTATTCCCAAAGGAGAGCTGCCAGGTCAGCATTTCCCACGGGAAACGCGGCCAGATGTGGCCAGCTGTGCCCCCCAGACCCATCCCACCTTCTGGGGCTCCAGAGAGGGAGGTGAAAGGAGCACTGAAGGAGGTGAAAAAGCACTGCTGGCACAATGGGCTCAGCTGGAGCTGCTCCTGCTGGATAATCTGAGACTGAACAACGACTCCTGGGTTTTTTCAGTGGCAGAAACTGAGGCAAACAAAAGGAAGGGATTTGTCCAAGGCCATGGAGCTGAGGAGAGGGGGACTGAGCCCGCAGCACTCCCTGTGTTCCCTGGGCTGAGCTGCCTCTCGCAGATGGCCTTGTAACTAAGCAAACTGAGTGGGACTGAGCTCTGGATTTGTTTTCCAGACTTGTCACACATTACTCATGTGATCTCGAGAAAAGTCACTTCATCTCTCTGTGGCCAAGTTCACAGTCTATGTATCCTCCAGTCACTTACCCAAATCTGCATCTGTGCTTTTCTTCATATCCTTCTGAAGTTTTTTGGTCTGATCTTCCAATCTGAAAGATGGGAGAAAGAAGGCAAAGTCGGAATCTTGGAAAGAAAGAAACCCAAGTGTATCATACGTGCAACAAATCATTTACGGGCTGAATATGCTGGCTTCTGGTGGGAGTTAAAAATATCCAGGCAAGGCTTGATGAAGTTCAGTGCAGCTCAACCCTTTCGGGTTGTTTTCAGATGGTTTTTAACCTTTTCAAGTTGGTGATCTCTTATTCATAGTTCGCATATTTCCTGAAAGTTCTCACACTTAGCACAAATGGTAAAGCCAAATGCTTCCAGATGATCCCTGTGAGCTCCTGTGACACAGGCAGAATGGCAAAGCCACTCCTGGTCCTCTGAGCTGTTGGCCTCTACAGGGACCCCGCAGTTTTCTGGCAATTTTACACTTTTTCTTTTTTTTTTAAGCTGCCAGAATCTGCAAATACTTCTGAGGACACCTTTGAACAGTCAGAGAAAACCCTGAAGAATTGGAAATTACAGGGCAGTGAGGGATTTGCTCACTGGGAAGAGCATCCCTGGCTAAAATTCCCTGGGAAGATGCAATGGGAGGAGGGAAGCATGTGGCCAGTCCTGTCTGACCAGTGTGGTTGATACTCACTGCTGCAGCTTCCCATATTCCCTTTCAAAGTCTCTCTCCACCTGTGGAAAGAAGAGATGGAAATCAGCTCCAGGGGACTGCAGGGCAGGGAAAGCTGTCCCTGGGAAATGCTGAGCTGAGCCCAGCACAAGCTGCAGCTTTCATGGGAGTTACACCTCAAAAGTTGGGGATTTGGAGCTCCAGACTCTCTTGGAGCCAGCACCAAATATGAGCCAAGGACGTGCTCCAGGACATGGATTGGGAGCTGATGGAATAAATGGGAATGCTAGAAAGGCAGGGAAGTCACAACCCAGCATGGCTCAGTGCTGGGGGACAAACCTGTGTTCTCTCCCAAAAACAGAGGGGAGCTGCTGCTCCTCCTGCCCCGTTGAGGTGGGTCTGGCTGTTTCCTCCTTCCTCATCCTCATCAGGATGGTGAAATCCCCCCCAAACCACCATCTCTGCATTATTCACCCCCTACACACACTCCTTATCCCTACAACCGCTCCCTCCCATGAGATTCTTGGGCTGGAGCACAACCCCAGTGCACTGTGACACCTCCAAAAGGGAGGGGAACCCTGAGCTCCGAGCTCTGAGCTCCAGCACAGCCTTCTCCCGATGCTACCTCAGTGCCTGCTCCCTCCTACTTGCTAGCTGGCAGCAAACCTCCAGTGATAGGAGATATTTTAAGGAACTTTCTTTCCATGCTGACTGTTTTAACACACTTAAAACATTCATTCCACACCTCGTCAACCAGAGAAGCAAATGGATTTCAATTGACCAGCCAAGAGTAAATCCGTGCGCGTTTGTTGTCATGGGATCAGCGCTGGGTTCACTTGTGTTGTCAAGCTCCCGTGCTATTAAGGAAATGCAGAGCGCTGCGAGCAGCCAGGACTAGAAGGATCCAAAGGTTTGTTCCAATTCTTCCTGCTGGCCCTGAGATTTCAATCCCAGCCTCGATGCAGCACCACAATTTAACGGGGATGTTTGCTTTTCAAGCAGAATTGCTGTTAAAAGCTTGAGGGGGTTGAAGATGGAGATTTTCTTAAAATCTCCTTTTTTAAACACCTTTTTGGGCTGCACTTGAACTCCAGCAGCCTGATCTGAGGGCAGGCAGTGCCCAGCCACATTCCAGCCCCATCCCAGCTCCCAGCTGTCCTCACCATCCGCTCCCACCATCCGGGGGATGCGAGCTGGGCTCTCTCTCTCTCTCCCCCCTCCCATCCCTCTGCTCCAAAAAAACCCTCCCAGGAGCTCCAGCTCCCTTTTCGTGCTGCTAAAATTGGGTGCTGGAGAGAACAGCCACGGAGCAGTGTGGGGGCAGCTCACACGACTTGTGCCTGGCGTTCGGGGAGCGCAGAAATGCGCGGCAGCTGGCGCCCTGCAGGTCAGGTAACCAGCACATAGTAAAGCTCACCCTCCATCCCCGTGCCTGTTCCGGCTGCTAAAATCCCCAGGGACTCTATTGCACTCTATAAATAGGCCTTAGGTGTGAATTGTTTTGGTTGCAAACCACACAGGGTCGGGCACGACTCGAAAATGTGCCCCCCTTTGAAAGGCTGGGGGTGTCGTTCCCTTATTGTTGCCTCTCTGTGGTTAGGAGGATCTGCTCAGCAACCAGCTCCTCCAAAAGCTTTGGCTGTGGAATACCTGTGAATGTTCAGGGTTTCTGGCCCCTTTTTTGCTGTCAGATTTGCCTGTTTCTGTGCAGTAAGCAAAAGGCATCGTGCCTTAATGGATATGGAGCAGCTTGCAGGGCCTGAAGGGGCTCCAGGAGAGCTGGAGAGGGACTGGGGACAAGGATGGAGGGACAGGACACAGGGAATGGCTTCAAACCGGGACAAGTGAGATTGGGGTGGGATTTTAGGAAGGGGCTGGGATGGAATTCCCAGGGAAGCTGTGGCTGCTCCATCCCTGGAAGCGCCCAAGGCCAGCTTGGAGCACCCTGGGACAGGGGAAGGGGTCCCTGCACATGGCAGGGGGTGGAACAAGATGAGTTTAACGCTCCCTTCCCACCCAAACCATTCTGGGACTTTAGGATTCATTCCACAGAGACAAAACCTCCCCACCCTGCGACCCTCTGGGTGCTGTGAACCCCCCAAACCTCCCGAGCTCCCCCAAGCCCCCACCCCGGCGCCGGAGCAGGATCCACACGGCATCGAGGTGACTCCACACAGACACACTTGAGCTGCCCAGCCTGACTCACATCCCCAGCCCCATCCCTCTGAGACAGCTGCCCAAGGATTGCTCTTATTTTTCACGCCCACAGGCAGCAACTGGCTCCCAGTCCCCACAGTCTGCGAGCTCAGGGAGGCTCCCAGCCGTGGCTGGAGCCTGGGTATCCCACAAAAACAGAGGGAAAAGCTGCTCTCACGTGCTCCCAGCTGCAAGGAGGACAAGCTTGGGAACATTTTGCAGAGCACACAGTAATTCCCACTGCCAGCAGCTCTCCACGGTCACACGCAGCCGACAGAGGCTGTGGAGAGGATTAGCACGTTAAGAGTAACGAGAACAAGAAGTACAGGCAAGAAAATTACAATATCCTGGAGGGAAGTTTCCGTATTATTAAAATAATCCCACTGCTCTGCAGCCTCTCTCTGAAAACTCCAAATCAAACCACACTTTCTGTATTGAAAGGTTTTTTTTTTCCTTCTTCCAGGCACAGGGGCTGGGTAATGCAAAAATCGCTCGTCTCGGGGTTTTTATTTAAATCTACATCAAGAGCGACGAGCTCTCGAAAGCTTTGAAATAAAACAACGTTCTCTCCTTCACCCAGTTCTTTTTTTTTTTTTTTTTTGTTTGCAAACACTGGGCCTCCCACCTGTGATCAGATCCCTCCTGCTTGAAGGGCACAGGATCAGCATCACCAGCCTGGTTATGAGGCAATGGAGCAAGGCTGAAGCCAACACTACAAAGAGATGGAAATGAGGGACTGTGAGGAACCTTCCCATCCCCCTGGGGTTCATGTTTTTTTCCTGGAGGAGGAAGATGAGCTGATTTCTGCATCTCCCAGTGGTCTCAGCATCGTTGTGGATTTTGGGAAAAAGAGGGAAGTGTTTCCTTCTTCCTCTTCTCCAAAAAAAAGTGAAACCCATAGAAATTAGAACTAAGATTTTTCTGCTGAGCTCCTGCCATCCCATCAAGAATTTCAAGGGAAGTCCCATGGGTGAATATTCTGAGCCAGAGCTGCAGAGTGCAGGTGGATCTGGGATGTCACAGACTCCACCCAGCAAGATCTCCACATCCCCATCCTGCAAGAAACTTCCCAGAAAAGTGACAAAAGGAAAAAAGGAGGCACCTCCCAACTGCAGAGACCAGTTTGGCCCGAAAAGATTGAAGGAAAACCAGCAAAACTATTTAACTGGCATCACTTGAATTCACCCCACCATTCCCATGACATTCACTCCACTGTGCTGGGATTTCCAGCTCGCTGGTGGAGCCCAATGGAAAGGGCTGCAGCGGAATCCTGCTGCTCACAGGGCTCCTCTGGCCGACACCCCTGGGGAAGGCAGAGCTGCTGGGATGAGTCAAGGAAAGGAGGTTTGGCAGCTCAGGTCTCCACTCCCTGCCAAGCTGACTCAGGCCAGCAAGGAGGAGGAGGAGGGCGAGCGGTCTGAGTCAGCCCAGGCCAGAGCAGGGCCGAGCGAAGCAGGGAGGGAGGTAAAACCTCACTGGGGGGATGCAGGGCCAGCTCCTGCCTGCTTGGATCATCCCAGCCCCGGTGAAGGGCAGGGAACAACCTGGGGGGACACAGGTGAACTTCAGCAGCAGCTGCAGGAGAGCTGGGCAGACGAGACAGCTCCGACGGCAGCGCAGCCTCTGCTGGGAGCGGAGCTGTCCCGAGCGAGGGAAGAACATCTCTGCCATAAGAGGCTTCGTGGCTGAGCAATAAACATGCAGAGATATAATTCTAACAGGTTTAACTCCTATCACTGGGCATTAGTTTAATTGGGCTGTGGGCCCGTGGCCCTGCTGACAGCAGGTCCTCTCGGAGCATTAGATCCTCCCACCCGGCTCCCCGAGCCCGGTGACAGCTGCTCTTTTCAGGCAAGAGGAGGGGAGAGAGATTAGGCTGTCTGGAATTGGATTTGCCCAGGTTAAGGTGGAAACAAAGCACAGCCATGTCTGGGGAGGGGGAGATCACCTCAGTTCACCAGCTGATATTTTCTTACCGGGGTTTCCTTCTCCCTCTGGAGCTAAACTGTGCCTGACACCGTGCCCTTCTCCAAAGGATCACAGGCGAGTGGGCACAGCCAGTCATGACTAATTCCTCGGCAGCCCAGGCAAATTGCTTTTCAGGACTACTCCCGGCCTAGATCTGACACCAGCCCCAGCACTGAGACAACAAAAAAGCCTCTCTGGCTGGCTGAGCCTCTCAGCAAAGCCACCCCCTTCTCCTGATTCCAGTCCCAGGCCTCATGGAGAGCCAAGGAAGTTACATCCTCACAAATGCTGCTTTCTTTTAATCCTTCCCCCTCACCTCCTCTTTTGTGGTGCGGTCTCTGTGAGTGGGAGATCCTCTCCCCACAACCACTTCCCTTCTGATGGGCTTGGGATGCAGCCCTGGAGATGCCACACCTTCCCACTTCCTGCAGCCCAACATCTGGAACATCCCAGCCCTTGGCTGCTGCTGCTGCTGTTCCCCAACGCCTGCACAGATGGAGCGGCTCAGCCTGCAACTGGGAGGTAAATCTGGGGCCCTGCAGGTCAAAGCAGCCCCATCCCTTGCACACCATCAAAGCAGCCCCATCCCTTGCACACCACTGCACATGGAGTGCCTGATCCTGGGGGATATCCGTGGTTTCCTGCCCTTTGTTCTGCTTTGAAGAGCTGCACTCCACACTGGGTGTGAAGTTCCAAGGTTTTGGGCTTCCTGTTTTCTGCTTTCCCTCTATCTGGTGCCTGGAGAGCAACACCACCACCACCACCATCATTATCATCATTCCAGGGCAAGTGGAAGCCTTTTAGAAATCAACTTTGTTGACATTGAATCTTGTTCCTTGTTCCTAGGGAGCTGAGGAAGGAAGGAAGGAAAAGGAAAAGGCCTGGAAAGGCTCTGGGTGCTGAATGAACCTCTGCCTGCCGGATATTCTGAGCTGTTCTATTTAATACACACACATGTATATATAAGCAAAGGCTGCCAACTGCTTCAGAACAGCACATTCCAGCAGCTCCGGGGAAGGGAAGATCTCAGAGGTGCCACCACTCATCTGCAGGGAGCCTGAACACAGAGATGGCTGATTTTAGGGGAGAAAAACCTCTAAAAGGGGAAGGAAACAGCAAGGAATGGAATATATTAAACCGGGATGTGAGAATGGGTGGGCTGGAGATGCCCAGCAGAGCTGGCCAAGACACCCAGAACTGCAGAGCAGTTGGTTCTTGCCCCAGCCTGGAAGGCCATCAGTGTTGGGAGCACTGGGAAAAGCAAAATGTTGTAGAGCAAGGAATGTGGGAGCTCCTGACACGAGCAGGGAGAGCTGTGAAGGGCTGGGGCTGGGCTGCCTCACCTGAGGGATCACAGGCAGCAGCACCTCGCTGGTGGATCACCAGCCCCTGGAAAAGGGCAGCTGAAATCACAGGAGAACCACGGAGGAATTTTATCAGTCCTTGTCTTCATTGCCTGCCTGGCTTAAATTCTGTACTGACAGTTTGGAGCTGTTACAGAAAATTGCTGCTCCACGGCAGCAGGCAAGCACCAAATCCTTTAAAATAAAACATGACAATCAAGCCCTGAAGGGAGTGGTGGGATTAGCCCTCTGCCTCCAGGGAAATGTCATGTCCCAAGGAGAAACTGCCCCACAAACTCGGGTGCCCACGCATCCTGCGGAATTAGCTGGGTGTCCCGGAGAGGAAGGATCAGGGATGTCAGTCTGTGCAGGGGATTAGGGCACCAGTGCCACCACAGGGACAAGCTCTGCCCCACGGGCTCCCTTTTCAGAGCAGGCATCCAGGTGAGTTTTCAGGGCCAGCTCCTGGGAGGTTCCACAGCTTTTTTTTGGCATGGGACAAATGCAAAGCCAAGCTGCTTTGAGAAGGGAAAATACCACAGCCAGCTGCAAGCAGCAGCACTTGGGGTAGGAGCCTCAAATCCACGGGAATACAAAATGCTTTTTTAATTTGCTTTTAAAGCAAATGCTGTGCAGCACAAATTAATTCACGCCCGAGCACTAAGCATCTCAGCTTATAAGCCTTTCTTTGGAAACAGTTATATTCAGCGATCTGAACCACTCCTCCTCCTCCATCTGCTCCGAAAGGATGAACAAACAAGCCATTGCTGAAAGAAGGAAGGAAGGAAGGAAGGAAGCAAACCCGTTCAGCCATCTCCGAGGAAAACTGTGCCAGACCAAGGGAGCTCTTTTCCCCTACCCCGCACACACACTCACACCCCTCCCAAAAAACTAAAAAAATTTTAAAAAAATTCTAATTTCAACAGCTCCCAAACCAAAATATTCTGCCTGCATGGGGCTCCCCCTCGCTCCTCCTCGCACGAGGAGCCGAGCGCTGGTCACACGCGGCAACAGGTTCTGCTGCTCCAGCTCCCTCCCACACGCTGCAAAATGGGACGAGTCAAAGTGCTGGCTTGACTCATCAGCCACATGATCCAAGGCTGGAGCTAAAAAGGGGGAACTGGTTTACTCACTGTCTTGGGTACAATCTGTTTCTTGGGCTGCCCGATCTTGAACGGGATCCTGGAAAAGAGAGAGGAGAAGGGGATGTGTGAGCAGCGCTGGGGCTGGGGGTGGCTTTGGGGGGCAGCGGGGGTGTCCTGAGCTGGCAGCCCCCCATTCTGTGCACTGTGCACCCCCAGAGAGGTGGGAGAGACTGTGGGGAGACCTCTCAGCATTGCAGAGGGGCAGCTCTCTGCTCTGTGACAGCGACAGAACCAGGGAACGGCACCCAGGCTGGAGCTGCACCAAGGGAGAGCCAGGTTGGATTTTAGGGAAAGATTCCTCCCCCAAAGGCTGGGATAAGCACTGGGACAGCCCTGCAGGGAATGGGCACAGCCCCGAGGCTGCCAGAGCTCCAGGAGCATTTGAACAACGCTCCCAGGGTGGGATTTTGGGGCATCTGGATGGTCCTTGTGGGTCCCTTTGATTGGGGTCAGCCCCACACAACCTCCCTGCACCCCAAAGCAAGGCAAGGATGCTCCACAAGCAGCTGAAGAACTCACTCTGCTCCAAACCAAATCTGCTGGGGAGGATAAAATAATACTAAAAAAAAAAATAAAAAAAAAAATCCCAAACAGAGCCTGTAAATATTTAGAAAGAGGATATTAAAAAAAAGTAACAAGCCGGTGTCTGGAGCTGCTGAGAGCTGCTTCAAAGGATTCCTCTGCTCCAACAGCTGGAGGAGAGGCTCACCTGCCAGCACAGCCTTCATTCTTAAAATCCCTAATTCCCAGGAAAATCTGGGTTACCTGAATGAGAAGAGTACTCTAAATAAATTACACAACATATGTAAGGGTGGCTGGGTCAGCTGGGAGCAACCACGCAGGCAGCCTGAAAATAATTGGATTTCTTTCACCTATCAGTATAATGAAAATCCAGGAATTCAGCTGCTGTTGTCAATGGATTTAATTAAGTTAAAGAGGTGCTGCTTGGTTAAAGCATCTCAGCCAAAATCTCCCAAATGTTTTCTGGGTTGTGATGCTTTAAATAAATAGAAAAAAAATTGAGGTCATAATGACATTAAAGTGGTTTTTTGCCAAAGATGTTTCACCTACAGCTCAGCTTCATCCCATTCCTTTCCAATGGAATCTTCCACTTGCAATTTCCCATCCCAAATCTGCACCAGGAGCTTCTGGAAAAGTGTCTGAGTCCCCTCCTGAGAATTTGGACTGGACCAGCCCAAACTCTCATGCTGCTACACAAAACTTGAGATAAAACCATGGATTTTGGGATTTTGTGTTGTTGCCTCCCAGTCTGGCTTTTCCCACTGCTGGTTTTCCATTTTCTTCCCACCAGCTCCACTTCCAAGCCCCCAGCACTGCTCCAAACAACAGCTAGACCCCCAGGAAATATTTTTATCAGTGTAACCTGCTGGAAAATCCAACTGTGAGAAGGAATTTGTAGTGGAAGAAGGGGCAGGACGAAGCAAAAAAACCTGATTATCCAAACTCCAACCCTTGCTCTTCCCACTTTTCCCGTTGTTTTCAAGCCAAGGCTGTAATTACCCACTGGAATAATCCAGGGCTGCACCCCCTGTGACCCTCCCTGAGCAGCTCTGGAGCCAACCTGAGTCACCAGGTTTAAATTTAAATATTTTTTTTCGGGAGAACTTCCTGTTTATGGTTCTCCAGCAGGACCGGTGTAATTTTGGGTTTAACCCTTTCCAGCTCCTGTGGCAGTGTGAATCACCCTCCTTTTATAAACAAACATCACTCTGCTGTATAATTTCCCTGTCAATAACCGGGGGTGTGGTGCCTTACAGGAAGAAAACAAAAATATATGGATTTTTTTTTTTTTCCCTTTGTGTTTTCCTCTGTGGGTCAAATATAAACCAAAATGAGGCACCACTCTGTCACTTGATGTTTTTGGAAGTGATGGTACCAACTTGGTGGTGAAAGGATAAAAAAAAATGAGGATTTTACTCAGGGGAGTGTTATCCCACTTAAAACCAGTTTGCAGGGTGGGAACAAAGCAAGGAGCTGTAGCCAGGTTGGTTCATAATGGGAAAGGACAATTAAAAAGGTGATTAAAGAATTACCTGTGCACAAGCTGTCCCTATGGGGGACACAGAGAGCATCCCAACCTGGTGTTGTCACTGGAAAAATGGTTCAATCCAGGGAATTTGGGATAGGAAAAGCCACTGGTTGGAGATCAGAGCTGGGAAGGGAAGGCAGAGGGAGCACAGGGGGTGCTGCTCCATCCCATTCCCCATCCTCACCCCACCAAAGAATCCCAAAAATCCCTTTTCTCCTCCCAGAAACAAAGGGAAGTCAGTGGAGCGCTGCAAATCTCCAGTGCAGCAGTAAATATCTCCATCAGCATCGTGATGCCACTTGGTAATTATGTCTGTCTCAGTAAAACCTCTAAAAAAAATAACCCTGTGCAAGTCAGGTCTGTTCCTCAATTATTGGAGGTTTTTGTTCTATTTTACGATTTTACATAATTTTCCTGGTTTTTAAATCACTGCCTTTTAATATGATACTCTGGGAGGGTGGGGGGGGGGAGAAGATGGATGAGAAGGAGAGAAAGAAGGAAGAAAAAAAAAAAAAGATGAAAGGTATGGATTTTATTGGCGCTTTTAAACCAAATGGATTCACCCCACGCCTCAAAAGCGCTGCTGGCACCCAAGTTTTGTCCCTCTGGGAGTTGTGTCCCTGCCTGCAAAATTGTGGGGGGGACAAAGTGCAGCTGAGACAGCACCATCACAACCCTCTGCTTCAAAATCAAGAGGTTAAAAAAATGCATGATGGGGATAATAAAAATAAACTGAGGGGAAAAGATTCTTCCCCCAAAGGCTGGGATAAGCACTGGGACAGCCCTCCAGGGAATGGGCACAGCCCCGAGGCTGCCAGAGCTCCAGGAGCATTTGAACAACGCTCCCAGGGTGGGATTTTGGGGTGTCTGGATGGTCCTTGTGGGTCCCTTTGATTGGGGTCAGCCCCACACAACCTCCCTGCACCCCAAAGCAAGGCAAGGTGGATCCATATGGATCCATATCCATCAGTCAGGGGTGAGGGCAAGGTGGATCCATATGGATCCATATCCATCAGTGCCACGAATTCCACGCATCTCCCTGGTACCTTCAAAGCTCTATAAACACCAAAGAAAAACCAGAATCGGTGCTGCTTTTTTTTTCCTTTGCTGATGTCTCGTTTCTGCTGAGCGAGAGAAAGCTGGGGTTGTGTTTGGGGTGTGAAATCCCTTGAAATGCCGTTCCTGAAGAGCCGAGCGCGCTGAGTCACAGGCGGGAGCGTTCCCAGCCCGCGGGGCTGCGGGAGCGCCCCGGCCCCTCACGGCCCCGCCGGGGCACCTGGAGCTCGGCAAAGCAGCAGGGTTCAGGGGGGAGGAAGGGAGGGAGGGAGGAGGGTGAAACGCTGCAGGGAGAGGGTGGGAAGAGCTCAAAGTAAGGGGAAAAAAGTGTGGGTGGAGAGAATCCTGCGAGCTCTGCTCGGGGATGCTCAGGAACCCCAGGGAGGGGAAGGTGGGAGAAGCTGTGGCTGATTTTTTTTTCTCTGAAGTTTCCCCAGCAATCTCATCTATTTACTTGGCTTTTCCGTGAGCAAACGCGGGGCCACACACACCAAAGCAGTTAATTCTCCTCTGGATGCACAGGAGAGTTGGAAACAAACCTCCCAGGCGGGGGGGGGGGACGCAGCTCCATGAGGTCTGTGGGGAACTGCAGCTTAAAATGTGGAGCTCCCTCTCCCCAGCATTCCTGGAAGGCAGGAATTACCAGCAGGAATCACTCAAACACTGCTAAATTAGGGAGGAATGCTCCTTTCCTAGCGTGGACATCAAACCTTGGCATCACCCCCGGCCGTGGGGAGCTGGGATGGAGCTCAGAGGGATAAATTCCCTGTGGGATGTGATTCTATTTCCCAGCTCATTCCAGCTTTGCCACCCCTAATCAGGCCCCAGAAGACCCTTGGCACACAAGCAAGGGATAAACACCAAATATTTTTGATAAAATGCTCTCCCTGGGGATGCTGAGCTGCCAGGCAGGGTTGGGAAGGGAGGGAAGGATGGACAGACAGATGGACAGGCAGCGATGGGGACAGCAGAGGCTGGGGCAGTTTGGATGATAATTAATTTGGGAAAAGTGACACTGAGTCTCTAAATTCAATATTCCTGCCCCAGGTGGGCACGAGTGGCATTTGCAGGGGACCCACAAGTCCCCCTTTGGTATGAACTGGTGGCCAAAGCTGGTTTGTACTGGTATTACTGCCAGACCACCAACTAAATCCATGTCTTGTGGGAAATGCCTGCTTCCCGTGGAAAGTTTCAGGGATTTTTTTCCCTTTTTTTCTCTCTCTCATTGAAACCCCAAGCGCCAGCATAGCCTGGATGCCCGCCAGAGCTTCTCACTCTTTGAATTTCCACCAAAAATCTCAATTCCTTCACCGGAAAGAAACCTCTCAGTGCCTGCAGGCAGGAGGATGACACCCAGCCTCCCGCGCTGCCAGGGTGACCCTGACCCTCCAAGCCTGGTTTTCCCAAGGATTTTGGCACGTGGGATGATGGGGGATCCTACAAAGCCATCCCTTTACACCTGTGCAGACAAAAATCATCCCAAAGCTAGCACAGGAATTGGGTCCTTCCCTTTGGAAGCTGCTGGGTTGGGAATGGATTCAGCTGCATCCAGAAAAGCTGCCTGGCCATGGGATCAGCTCTATCCCAGAGAGATCAAAGTGTTCCTGCAAACACTTCCAACAGGAAGGTCGGGAGCACTCCAGGAAGGATGTGAACCTTCACTTTCCCACTTTGCTACACAGTGAACTTGGTTGAGCTTCTCCCTCTCCGCTTGTGTGAGGCTTCCCTGAGGATGGAGGCGTTAAGGAAGGACTTTTCCATCATAGGAAGTCCAAAGCAAAGCTGAGAGACCTTTCCTGAGCAGCATTTCTCATGGCAGCCTGCACAAGGAGAGGCAACACTGCCCACCCAAAATCCTGGAAACCTGGATTGGGGCTCCCTAAAACCACCCAAATTCCCGGGCAGCAGGGGATGGCAGCCGTGCCCAGGTGAGGCAGGCAGGAGGGCAGGCTCAGGTTAGGCGTGAATCTCCCGGATTCCTCCTCGCTGTGCTCCAGGCGTGTCCATGGAAACCGCAGGCACCGTCCCACCCCGCTCCCCCCTCCCGGGAACTCATGGCAACCGCTCCAAACACAGCGCCGAGGCAAAAAAAAAAAAAAAAAAAAAAAAAAAAAAAAAAAAAAAAAAAAAGGAGAAAAAAAGGAAAAAAAAAATTATTCCAACGGATCACAAACAGCTTCTGTCGAGGGAGACTCTGCGCCAAATCCCCGTTTGGGTGCTCTCCTCGAGGAGATGAGAGGGGAGGTCACAGGGTGGGGAGAGAGGAGGGATGTGGGGATGGGATCCCTCGGGATGAACCAGGTGAGTGCTCCCACCTGGATTTTGGATTTCAGCCCCATCCTTGGGAACTTGGAGGTTTAAGGCACGCAGGGATGTCAGGGCGAGCTGCTGCAGCGGGGGAGAAGGGAAAGAGAGGTGTAAAAAGAGGCAAAAAAAAGAGGTGTAAACATCGATTTTCTGGATTTTAGGTCAGGCCAGGGAAAACAAGGCACCTTGCTGAAGTTTGGCAGCGGAGGGATGAGCTCCTGGGAACGGGTCCCTCTGCATCCTGCACGGAGCCAGGCGCGGTGTCAGTGTTAAGCAAATCAAAAATAATGTCAGAATCCTCTCTCCCACCCATTCCAAGAGGAGCATGAAAAAAATAATGATATTTTACTCACCCATCAAAAGAAAATTACTCACGCCAGGCGCGTGGGCGAGCAGAATTTTGCAGGGCTGTTTTAGGCCCTGACTATGCTACAAAAATATCCATTTTAAGCACGGTTGTGAAACACGGTTGTGGCTCAACCAGAGCACTGGCTTGGAGCTACCTGGACAAAACAGGTGGAAAAATGAACAATTAAGGAATAAGCACTCTGAGGCCTGTGATGGTGGCAGGGGAGGTGGCAGGTGGCTCTTCCCAGCTGCTCCACCCCGGGAAATGCCCGGCTGGCGCTCCAGTTTCACCATGATGAAAACTTTGGGATGTGCAAAGCACCTTGCACAGGTAACAGGGAGGTGTTTGGGAGCCTCACTCACTGCTCTGGTATCCACTTGCTTCATCCCAGGTTATTTTATCCATGCTCATCTCCTGATCCCAGTATCACTGAAACCTGCAGGGAAGGGGGAGCGGTGCCATCGGCCACGCTGGGCTCCAAAAAACATCAATATTGATTCAGAGGGAGGAAAACAGAGCCTGGGGCTGGGTTTGCACCTGCCCAGCGTGGTCACAGCTCCAAAATACGGAAAATACGGGAATAACCAACAACATGTGCAAATCCTTAAGAGAAATCAACAGGAATAACCTGTGCAAATCCATAACGTGGAAAACACCAGGAATAACCAACAATCTGTGCAAATCCATAGCATAGAAAACATTGGGAATAACCAACAACTTGTGCAAATCCTTAACACAGAAAACACCAGGAATAACCAACAACCTGAGCAAATCTGTAACATGGAAAACACCAGGAATAACCAACAACCTGTGCAAATCCATAAAATGGAAAAAATTTGGAATAAGCAACAACCTCTGCAAATCCATAATGTGGAAAACACTGGGAATAACCAACAACCTGTGCAAATCCATAAAATGGAAAAAATTTGGAATAAGCAACAACCTCTGCAAATCCATAATGTGGAAAACACTGGGAATAACCAAGAACCTCTGCAAATCTATAACATGCAAAACATTGGGAATAACCAACAACCTGTGCAAATCCATAATGTGGAAAACATTGGCAATAACCAAGGACCTGTGCAAATCCATAACATGGAAAACACTGGGAATAACCAACAATCTGTGCAAATCCATAAAACAGAAAACACTGGGAATAACCAACAACCCCACTTTTGAGGCTGTGCAAACCAATCCAGCCTCCCATCCTCTGGGAGGGACAAAGAAAACCCCCTTTTCCCTGTGGGAATTCACCTGGGGGGAGTGGGAAATAGGAGCAGGGGATGTTTGGGAGTCTGGTTTTGAGGTTTGGTTTGATGCAGTCTCGGGAACTTTAAAAAACACTTTATAAATAAAAAATGGAGCACTCAGGGCAGTAAAATCCAGCACTCCACTCCCTTCATTTTCAGGAGGGATGGCCAAGGGAATCACTGGGTTGCACATGAGGAAGAGGGGCATGAGGATGCCCCAATCCAAAGCCCAAAGGAAGCCATGGAGCTCAGCTGAGATTCCAAAAACCCCAGCTGTCCATGCAAGGCTAGAAAGGCAGAGCTGCCTCACTGCCTGGGTGCAGGAATTGGGAATTTGGGGGGTTAATCCAGGCTCTGTCACCAGCTGGAGCCCTCTGGAGTGATCCCTGTGTTCTAGGGAGTGTTCCCTGTGTTCCAGGAGTGTTCCCCATGTTCCTGGGAGAATTCCCTGTGTTCCTGAGAGCATTTCCTGGGTTCCAGGGAAAATTCTCTGTGTTCCAGGAGTGATCCCCATGTTCCAAGAAGCATTCCCTGCACTCCTGGGAGCAACCCCCATGTTCCAAGGAACATTTCCCTTGTTCCTGGGAGCATTCCCTGTGCTCCTGGGCGCATTCCCAGCCCTCATGCAGCACAAAGAACTCAAAAGTAATGAGGGATGGCCCAGGATTAACTCCACCCCACTCAATGCACCAACCTGCCAACAGTCCTTAAATCTCTGGGGATTCCCCTTACAAAAAAATTAAGGATATGAGTGCCCAGGAGCCCAAATAGTGGCAGTTTGTGCTACTTCCAGCTCTGCAAGACAAAGCTGAGGACAAAGCTCCATCCTCTTCCTCAGCTGCAGCATCTAAACCCTGGAAAAAGAGGAATCAACCCAGGACTAATGGTGCCCAACGCCAGAGAGAGACGCACATGGAAGCTGAGCAAAGTACCTTCTTCCCTGAAGGAAATGAACTTGTAGAGCATTTTTAAAGCTTGACAGAAAGTTCACATAATGTATGTATGCATGATCCAACACTTCCCACAGCAGCCAGGGCTGGAACAAAGCTCTCCCTCCCCGGAGCGATGCCAGGGCCGGAACTGTGACATTTCAGCAGCGGGGCACGACCCCACGTGTGTCAGCGCTGCCACGGACGTCATGGACACCACGCCGGGCCCTGCAGCCGTGAATGGCCCGATTGAGGCCGGGACGGAGCCCTGGGAAGGGGCAGCCGGAATGAGGGCAGACCCAGGAAGGGGCAGCCAGGACAGAGCAGCCGGGACAGAGCAGCCCTGGGAGGGAGCAGTGGGACTGAGGGCACACACACTCAGGGCTGGACTGAGGGCGCACACACACACACACACACACACACACACACAGGGCTGGATTGAGGGCACACACACACCCAAGGCTGCACTGAGGGCACACACACATACACAGGGCTGCACTGAGGGCACACACACACACAGGGATGGACTGAGGGCACACACACACAGAGCTGGACTGAGGGCACACACACAGCGCCGGACTGAGAGCACACACACACACACAGGGCTGGACTGAGGGCACACACACACACACACAGCACTGGACTGAGGGCACGCACACACACAGGGAGGGACTGAGGGCACACACACACACACACACAGGGCAGGACTGAGGGCACACACACGGGGAGGGACTGAGGGCACACACACACACACACAAGGCAGGACTGAGGGCACACACACTCAGGGCCGGACTGAGGGCCCACACACACACAGCGCTGGACTGAGGGCACGCACACACACAGGGCTGGAATGAGGGCACACACACACAGGGCAGGACTGAGGGCACACACACGGGGAGGGACTGAGGGCACACACACACACACACAGGGCAGGACTGAGGGCACACACACTCAGGGCTGGACTGAGGGCGCACACACACACACACAGGGCAGGACTGAGGGCACACACACACAGGGCAGGACTGAGGGCACACACACACGGGGAGGGACTGAGGGCACACACACACACACACAGGGCTGGACTGAGGGCACACACACACACACAGGGCTGCACTGATGGCACACACACGGGGAGGGACTGAGGGCACACACACACACACACACAGAGTCAGAATGAGGGCACACACACAGAGCTGGACTGAGGGCACAAACACACAGGGAGGGATGAGGGCACACACACACACACAGGGCTGGAATGAGGGCACACACACACACACACACAGGGCAGGACTGAGGGCACACACACACAGGGCTGGACTGAGGGCACACACACACGGGGAGGGACTGAGGGCACACACACACACACACAGGGCTGGACTGAGGGCACACACACACACACACAGGGCTGCACTGAGGGCACACACCCAAGGCTGGACTGAGGGCACACACACACACACACAGAGTCAGAATGAGGGCACACACACAGAGCTGGACTGAGGGCACAAACACACAGGGAGGGATGAGGGCACACACCCAAGGCTGGACTGAGGGCGATTGTGCAGCCACACTGGAACCCCGCGGGCTCCGAGCCCCTCGTGCGTCAGCCACGCTCCAGAGGGTGACGCAGCCAGAGAAGAAAGAGATTCAGAATTCCCCCAGAGTTCCCCCCGCTTGCCGGGCAACTCTTGGAGTTCTGGATGCTGAGAATTTCAGACTTTCTGTACACACAGACTGTGACTCCCAGGAGAGCACTGCGTTTGACCTGAGGCTGTGGAGAAGGCTTTTGTGGTCTTTCATTAACAAGGCACAAAATGGTTAACTATCTGGAAAATAACTATTTGGAATACAACTATATAACTATCTGGAATATAACTACAGTGGAATATAACTATATAATTATTTAGGATATAACTATATTGGAATATAACTATATAACTATCTGGAATATAGCTATATTGGAATATAACTATATAATTATCTGGAATGTAACTATAGATCTATCTGGAATATCACTATATTGGAATATAACTATATAACTAGTTGGAATATAACTACAGTGGAATATAACTATATAATTATTTAGGATATAACTATATTGGAATACAACCATATAACTATCTGGAATATAACTATATAACTATTTGCAATATAACTATATTCCAAACCTCTGCTCACCAGGCAACTGTTGGAGTTCTGGATGCTGAGAATTACAGACTTTCTGTGCAGACAGACTCTGACTCCCAGGAGAGTGCTGCATTTGATCTGAGGCTGTGGAAAAGGCTTCCAAAATGGATTGACAGCACTGGAATTACAGGTGTGGAGTTAGAAGTGTGTGATATCACAGGGTGGAAAATTTAGAGTTCGGGGTTTTAGAACATAGGAATAAATATGGAGCAAGATGGATGATTTCAGGCTGAGGCAGGTTGTTCTTCTTTACCTTCTTCTTCATGGTTTTGGGTGGTATTTCGTAACTGAACAGAAAAGTCCGCAGTGCAGACTTCAAGTGATCAGTTATTGGGTTAAAAGTGGAAATAATTTAGGTGTAATTTCTTAATTGGACAGTTTAGCATTAAAAGACCTTGTACCAAGAGATAGTTAACCATTTTGTGCCTTGTTAATGAAAGGCTACAAAACTCACTGCTGCGAGACTGTAACTGATAATAAATAATAAACATCTGAGTCTAAATTATCATCTCAAGTACCTTCAATCCTGACCTCAACAGAGGTAGAAAAAGGAAGCTGAAAACCAGCAGGCAACAACCTTGGATTCCTCTCCAGAAAGAGATGAAAACATCCAATTTCCCTAAGAAAGGGATCCCAGGAAAAGCCACGTGTGCTGTGGTGACAAGGGACAGTCCCTGGGGATGGATGGACACAGGGAAGTGGAAGTGTGAGTACCCTGCACCCAAATTATTCCTTCATCCCCGCATGAAGGGATTATTTATTCCTCACATTTTGGCTCTGAAGCCCCTCCTGGACCAGAGGGTCCCTTCCAAAGTCCCTTCCCTCAAATTCCCTGGGAAAAGTTGGCTCCAAAACCTCGTTAGCCAACGCTGTCCATAATTGTTGCTGTTCTGAGACGAGTCCAGAGCCATTCCAGTGGATAAATGTGTATTTTTAGCCCAAATGCCAGGTTTTAATCAGTACCTGTGTGTGCCTCATTACATTCTTGCAGTACATTTCCAAACCACAACTTCCACAGCTCCCAACCCAAAAAATTTTCCATTGTCACCGTGGAACTCAACCTGCCAGGCTAGGAAAAGCCCTTTGAGCTCTTGATCCATCCCATCCTTGCCTCCCACAACAGCCCTGGATCTCCAGAACTACCCAGCATGAGAAATCACACACAGCAGTCCAGATTGATTTCTAATATTATTAATTTCTAATATTATTGAGTTCTAATACAATTCAATTAAATAAGCACCAGTGTGCCCATACTGAGCCCTCATCAGCTTGATTCAAACACACAGGAATTCTTCTTTCCTCTTGTTTTAAAGGAAAAACTTTTACTTTCATGGAGTTGAAGAGGCAATGGGGACATTGGGGACCTGCAGCAGCTCCTGGGCAGGGACAGGCAGGAGGGGGAACGGTGGGAAGGGTCAGGGGAGCTGTGGGGGCACAGGTGAGGGGTGAGAGGGGTGCACACCTGTGGGGGTGACTGCAGGGACAAGCCTGGCCAGGACTGGGAGCCCACCAGGACAAACCTGGCCAGGACTGGGACAAACTTGGCTAGGACTGGGGGAAACCTGGTCAGCAATGGGGACCTCACCAGGGTCAGCACCAGGACAAACTTGGCCAGGACTGGGACAAACCTGGTCAGCACTAGGGACCCCACCAGGGCCAGGACCGGGGACCCCACCAGGGCCAGCACCAGGACAAACCTGGCCAGGACTGGGATAAACTTGGCCAGGACTGGGGATCCTACCAGGGCCAGCACCAGAATAAACCTGGCCAGGACTGGGACAAACCTGGCCAGCACTGGGAATCCCATCAGGGACAGGATCAGGGACCTCACCAGGGCCAGGACTGGGACAAACCTGCTCAGCACTGGGGATCCCACCAGGGCCTGCACCAGGATAAACCTGGCAAGGACCGGGACAAACCTGGCCAGCACCGGGACAAACCTGACCAGCACCGGGGCCCCTCCAGGCCCAGCAGTGGGGCCAAGCCTGGCCAGCACCAGCATCCACTCCCGGGCCAGCACTGTGAACGCACCGGCTCCGCTCCAGGGCCAGCACCGGGACATCCCCGGCAGCACCGGCTCCGCTCCAGGGCCTGCACCGGGGCTCCCACCGGGCCAAGGCCGCTCAGCACCGGGGCCGCTCCGGGCCCGTTCCCGGCTCCTCCTCACCCGCAGCGCCCAAGGTGAGGAGCCGGGACCGGGCGGGCCGGTGCCAGCGGTTCCGGTTCCTCCGCCCTGCCCCGGTGCCTGTTCCGGATCCTCCGCCCGGACCCAGTCCCGGCGCTCCCGTTCCCCCGCCCTGCCCCACTCCACGTCCCGGTTCCTCCGCCCTGACCTGGTGCCGGTACTCCCGTTCCCCCGCCCTGCACCGCTCCAGGTCCCGGTTCCTCCGCCCTGACCCGGTCCCGGCGCTCCCGTTCCCCCAGCACCGCTCCCGGTTCCTCCGTCCTGACCCAGTCCCGGTGCGGCGCTCCCGTTCCCCCTGCCCTGCCCTGCCCCGCTCCCGGCCCTGCTGGTCCCAGTCCCGGCGCTCCCGTTCCCCCGCCGTGCCGGGGTCCCAGGTTCCGCTGACCCAGTCCCGGTTCCGCTGGTCCCAGTCCCGGCGCTCCCGTTCTCCCTGCCCTGCCCCGCTCCCGGTCTCGCTGGTCCCGGTTCCTCCTCCCGGCCCCGCTCCCGGCGCTCCCGTTCCCCCGCCCTGCCCCGCTCCCGGTCCCGGTTCCCCGCCGGTCCCGTTCCGGTGCCCCGGATTCCCCCCGCACTCACCAGCTCATGTTCCCCCTCCGCCCCGCGCCGCTCCCGGAAGTGCCGCCGGTTTTAGCCCCGCCCCTTCCGCCGGCGCTCACCCGCCGGGGCCGCGCGCTGCGGTGACGCCACGCGGCGGGGGCGTGACGTCACATGGCGGGGGGAGAGTGACGTCACGGGGAAGGCGCGCGGGGAGAAAATCCCGAAATTCGCCCGGTTTCGGTGAAAAGGACTGGAAATGGGGCGGGAGGGGGTGGAGATAAACGGCTGGGAGCTGTGGAGCATCTCCAGGGTGGGCAAGGAGGAAGAATTGCCTGGATCAGCCCTGGGGTGGGCAAGGAGAAGGAATTTCATGGATCAGCCCCAAGATGGGCAAGAAGGAATGGCCAGGATCAGTCCGGGATGGGCAAGGAGAAGGAATTTAATGGATCAGTCCCAGGATAGGCAAGGAGAAGGAATTGCCTGGATCATCCCTGGGGTGGGCAAGATGGAATTGCCTGGATCAACCCCAGGGTGGGCAAAGAGAAGGAATTTTGTGGATCACCCCTAGGGTGGAAAAGAAGGAATTTCATGGATCAGCCCCAGGGTGAGCAAGGAGAAGGAATTGCCTGGATCCAGCCCAGGCTGGGCGAGGAGAAAGAATTTAATGGATCAACCCCAAGGTGGGCAAGGAGAAGGAATTTAATGGTGGGCAAGAAGGAATTGCCTGGATCCAGTCCAGGCTGGGCAAGGGCACAGGGAGGGAATGCCCAGGAACATCCCAGAAGTGGGTGAGGGCAGGAGCGTGGAATGCCCAGGAACAGCCCGGAGTGGGCAGTGGCACAGGGAGGCGATGCCCGGGAGCATTCCTGGGGTGGGCGAGGGTCAGGAACTGCCTGGCAGCATCCTGAGCTGGATGAGGGCACGGAGAGCGTGCCCAGGAGCATTCCCTGGGGTGGGCCAGGGCACAGGGAAGGGGATGGGCAGGGGGTGCCCAGGAGCATTCCCTGGGGTGGGCCAGGGCACAGGGAAGGGGATGGGTGTGGGCAGGGGGTGCCCAGGGACACCCTGGGGTGGGTGAGAGCAGGGGGAGGAGCAGGACTGCCCCAGTCAGGGAAATCCAACTGGAAGAGCAGGAGCCCCCAATTTTGGGCAGAAACGCCCCCAAACCCATCTTGAGGAGGCTGGACAGGGGCGGGAGGGACAGCAAAGTCCTTTTGGTGACCACAAACCCACCGTGCCCTCAGCACTGACCCATCAGCCCCATCCATCCGTGAGCCCGGGATCCAGCAGAGCCCCCCAAGGTCGGGGTGCCATCCTGGGGTGGGGACAGCCCTGGTGCCACCGGGCTGGTGACAGCAGCCACATGCCAGCGCACGGGGCGGCGGCCCCGGGCCCGGCGCCAGGGCTGGCTTTATCAATTAGCAGGTGGAGGTAAACAGCACGGTAATTACAGGCAGGGAGGATGATGCTAAACTGGGAAGGTGTTACCGACACCGCTGAGGACAGGGATTAGCCCAAAAGGAGCAGGGAGGGGGCAGATCCGGGCGGGGGGGGCACCATGCCAGGGTGCCAACCGCCACCATTGTCCCGTTTTGTGCCAGGGTGGGTGCAGAGGGGATGTTGGGAGGGGGGCTGAGGGGAAGGGATGGGTTTTGGGGTGCTGGTGGGTGTCAGAGCAAACGCCGAGGGGAGGCAGCCATGAGGGTCCCACATCCCATCCAAGTGATGAGGAAGAGGAAGAGGAAGGCTGGGACCAGGAAGGTTTTGCTGCCAGCTGGGCCAGGTTGTTGCTCCTGGGCCTGTCCCCACCGTGGTGCCCCTCACTGTCACCGGGCATGGACAAGACAGAGCTGGGACGAGCCTGGGTCTGACATCCTGGTGGCCACAGGACTTGGGGAGCACCTTCTGTGGAGGCTCTGCTGTTTGTCCCCCTGTCCAGAGGATGAGTGTGGCCCCTTCCTCCAGAGGGCATGGGGATGGATCCACACGGTCCCACGGGGCGGGAGATGAGGTCAGAGATGATCCAGAACCATCCAGGCCTTCTGTGGGTGATGTCTCCTGCTGAGCCAGAGGTGAGAAGATCAGGGAAGGATCCCACCAACATCTGTACTCCAGCTGCAAACCAGGAGCTTCTGGCTGTGGGTCCTCTTCACTCCCGACCCAGGCAAGGGGTCCCAGCTCTTGGTGCTCCTCCTGAGCAGCAAATCCCATCCCGTGGAGAGCTCTTGGATCCAACCACATCCTGCAGAGCCCCGAGGACCCTCAGCAGGGAGGAGCGAGGTGTTGGTGGCCTCCTCAGGACCCCGCTGCTCCCGTTGGGAGGCGAAGGCAGCAAGTTGTGTGGAGCTGGTACGTGACTGGAAGCCCTTCCCTCCTCCCCAGAACACAGATAGCCCAGAACGGGGATGGAAAGTGCCGTGTTTCCGTAGCAACCAACATTTTTCGTGCAAGGTGCTGCACGCACTCCCCGCGCTTTGCCACCCAAGGGTGCTCCTCACCGTCCTGCTCCATGCCAGGCCTGGCTGCCACAGAGGGTCCCCAGGGCCTGCTGGGCTCCTGCCCTGCTCCTCGCCCTCAGAAGGAGCCCAAAGCGTTGGTGGAACGTTGGGTGGCTCCTCACCGGGGCAGCTCCTCTGCTGTGCCCGTTCCCAGCATCTCCAGCGTTTTCCAGCATGACCACCGGCAGAGATGGGTAGATGGGCACCTCCAGCAGCACCAGCACCAGCACAGCACCCTCAGGTGATGCTGGGGGCCCTGGTGGCTCTCCCTGTGTGTGGCAGCTCTGGTTCCTGCCCACGTGAGCCACACGTGGGGACACCACGGGGACACCGATGGCTCCCAAACCGTCCCGCAGCCCCTGCTGGCTGCAGGACCTCCAGAGCGCACAGGGGAGGACAATCCCAGCTCATCCCAGTCCAGCCTCACGTGGCCACCAAACACTCCAAGAATCAACACAGAGATCTGGTGCAGCACCAACGCCAAGTCCTCAACAGCACGAGATGCCATCCCTGTCTGGGCCAGCTGTGCCCTGAGTCACCGTCAGAGCCTGGATTGTCCCTAAAATTAAAGATTTCCAAGCCAGGGAGCTCAGCAAACCCCCTGGAATGGCCAGAACAACAGCTTTTCCAGGCCCGGCTGCAGATCCAAATCAAAATCAGGAAATCTGCCAACAAAAATTGCCAACACTTTCATACCCTGGGAACACCAGGAAAGACCACAGTGCCACTGCCAGCCACCAGCACTGCCAGCAAGGCCCTGGGAAGGGGACACTTGTGGGACACTCAACCGGTCACGCAAAGCACCGAGGGACCCCCAGACCCCGTCTGGGATCCTCCAGCACGATCCCAACTCCGAAATTCTGGCTCCATCCCGAACCCGGGGAAGGATCCAACCACCGCGCTCCACCACTCCAAACATGCGAGCGCCTCCAAACTCCTTCTCCCACTCGTTCCTCGTGCCCGTGCGAGCGCCGGCGCTGAAACCCAGCGATTTATTTTTATCCCCAGCGATCCAGGCTGGGAAAAAAAATCCCCTGCAGGCGCTGTCCCCGGGGCGATTTGGCGGCGGAGGGCGCGGGGGCATTACCGGCTGAAGCGGCGCGATCCTCTTTGGATCCTCTTTGGTGGCCCCAAGTTATCCCGGCAAAATGGTGACGGGGTCAGGGCGGCGGCGGCACGAGCGGGGAGGAACAGGATGGGGGGTCAAGGGCAAAGCAAGGACACGGCGGATTTTTGGGGAGACTGTGGGTGCCCCCATGCTGCTTGGGTGTCCTCATGCCACGTGGGTGCCCCACATGCTGGTTGGGTGCCCCCATGATGATCGAGTGCCCCAATCCTAGTTGGGTGCACCCATACCAATCAGGTGACCCCCATCCTGGTTGGGTTCCCCCATCCTGGTCGGGTTCCCCCATCCAGGTCAGGTTCCCCCATCCCAGTGGGGTGCCCCTATCCTGGTGGGGTGCCCCCATCTCAGTCTGGTGCCCCCCATCCAGGTTGGGTGCCCCCATCCCAATGGGGTTCCCCCATCTCAGTGGGGTGCCCCTATCCTGGTCGGGTGCCCCCGTCCTGGTTGGGTTCCCCCCATCCCAGTGGGGTTCCCCTATCCTGGTTGGGTTCCCCCCATCCCAGTTAGGTTCCTCCATCCTGGAGGGGTGCCTTCATCCTGGAAGGGTTCCCCCAATCCTGGTGGAATTCCACCATCCTGGTTGGGTGCCCACATCAAGATTGGGTTCCCCCATCCTGGTTGGGTGCCCCCATCCTGGTTGGGTTCTCCCCATCCTGGTGGGGTTCCCCCCAATCCTGGTGGGGTGCCTCCATCCCAGTGGGGTGCCTCCATCCCAGTTAGGTGCTCCCATCCTGGTGGGGTTCCACCATCCTGGTTGGGTTCCTCCCCTCCCAGTCGGGTTCCACCATCCTGGTTGGGTGCCCACATCAAGATTGGGTTCCCCCATCCTGGTGGGGTTCCCCCCATCCTGGTGGGGTTCCCCCAATCCTGGTGGGGTGCCTCCATCCCAGTTAGGTGCTCCCATCCTGGTGGGGTTCCACCATCCTGGTTGGGTTCCCCCAATCCTGGTGGGGTTCCTCCAGTCCCAATTGGGTTCCCCCATCCCGGTGGGGTTCCCCCATCCCAGCCTGGTGCCCCCATCCCAGCCTGGTGCCCCCATCCCGGGAAGGACGGGACGCGAGGACGGAGCCGGTCGCCGTCGGGGTCACCCAGCCGGGTCTCGCTGTGCCGTCCTGTGGATAGAACCGAAGCAGAGGGAGGGGGACTGAGAAAAAAAAAGTGGGTTACTTTTTTTAAAAAAATCATATAAAAAATAATATTTAAGGAAATACAGCACTAGGAAAAAAAATTCTGTACAGACAGGTTTCAAAGTCGCCCGTAAAGAGAAACAGCACCCACTTCCCTGCACATTTCAGCCCTTTTTACACTCCCCTTACACATTAAAACCTTGGTTTTTTAACTTTCCAAGCCAACATAGATCAATTTAAGCAAATAAAGATATTTACTACAGATTTTGATTGTCAGCAAACACAATATATTTACTGCATTAGCATTTGCTCACAGTGCAAATGGTACAACAATACATCAGTTCAATATTTCTGATTTTTTCCCTTAAAAATGCTGTATGCATTAACTATCATATTTGCATTACAACATGACAAATGAGCAAATGAAATGTGTGTGAAAATTATCACCTTTTCACAATATCAAGCATAATTTTTTTTTAACCTTAGTATAAGGTACTATAAATCCAAGAAATAAAAACATCCACAAAATATATTACATCTGGTATGATTTTTTTTTCTCTAAGTACTCAACTTTATACAAAAGTCTTTCAAAAAATATCATTCCCTTAGGTTTGTGTGGTTAAACCTGATTGTGGTTTGTTTTTTTTTTTTTTGTTCCTTTCAGTTCACATAAATTAGACTGCATTCTTCCTCTTCTCTTTATTTTTTGTACGTTTTTAATGTGTTTTTTTGTGTTTTTTTTTTCACATGCAGACATCAAACCTGGATAGCACGACCTTTTGGCAACAAAGATTTTTTTTTCTTTTTAAGTCATTATTATTTTTGCTTAGTTTAGCTTAAATGTCTGAGCACAGTTTTATTAAAACAAAAGAAGAAAAAAATCAGAGCAGTCATGCAATGACATGCACATACCAGAAGGAGAAAGAAAAAAAAAATAATAATAAAATAGAGGACTAATTGATTTTTCTCCTCCATAGTTGGGTGGTTGTTTTAAAGTGACCAAATAAAATAAAATAAAAATATCTCACATTATAAAAAGTATTCAGCAAAATACTGGGGTGCTTTTTCTTTTTTTCCCTGTATTTCTGTAAAGAATTTCCCTTCTGCTGAAAACAAAGAAAAAAAAATAAAAAGGAAAAGAAACCAAAAATAAGAAAACGAACCCAAAAGCTGCTGCCGGGACATCGCTCCCCAGAGTTGGGGGGACCCGCAGAGCTGCCCCCCGCCCCCCCAGCCTGGCTCGGGGGGCTGAGCCCTCTTACCTCCAGCACGGGGAGCCGGTGCTTGGGGACACGGGGGGGACACGGGGCTGGGGAGGGCAGCAGGAGCGCCAGGCCCAGCGAGGAGAGGAGCCAGATCAGCTCCATCCATCCATCCATCCATCCATCCATCCATCCATCCATCCATCCGTCATCCATCCATCCGCCATCCATCCATCCATCCATCCATCCATCCGTCATCCATCCATCCGCCATCCATCCATCCATCCATCCATCCATCCATCCATCCATCCGTCCATCCATCCTTTATCCATCCATCCATCCCTCACGGATCCTGGAGCGCGCAGCCCCGGGGCAGCCGGGCAGGACGGGACCGGGGTGGGGGCAGATCCTGGAGCAGCCACCCGGACCGAGCCCCGGGATCCGGGTGAGCCGGGAGCATCCCCGGGATCGGCCGCCGGGGCAGCCCCGAGCCGGGAGGTGCCGGGTGAGGGCCGGGATGGGGCAATCCAGCCGGGATCCGGGCGGTGCGAGTAATCCAGGAGCCGGGAGAGCCGGGCAAGGAGGGTGCGGACGGCCCGGCCCCGGGCGGGATGCGGGAGGTGCGGGAGCAGGCGGCCGGGATCCGGGCAGGGCGGGCGGCCCGGGCCCGGGCAGGGCGGGTGGAAGCAGCCGGGACGTGGAAGGTGCAGGAGCAGGCAGCCGGGATCCGGGTGCTGCGAGCAATCCCAGCGCGGGCAGCGCAGAGTCCGGGCAATCCGGGCGCGGGCGGTGCGGGTCCCATCGATCCAAGTGCAGGCGGGATCCAGGTGCGGGCAGCCTGGACCCGGTCAATCCGGGTGCGGGCAGAGCGGACCCGTCGCAGCGCAAGCCCGGTATCCTGAACACCGTGGGGTTCCCCCCGGAGCGGTGCCGAGGGCAAGGGGAGGAGAAGGGGTGCCACCGCGCCGCCCCCCACAATCCCTCAAGCGCACGTGGTGACGGCGGGGGCGAGGGCGACGGGCGGCGAGGTGGTGGCGGTGGCGGCGGGGGGCGCGGCGGGGGGCTGCACCCCCGAGCCCTTCTCGGCCTTCTTCTCCTTCTGCTTGAGGTGGATCTTGGCGTGCCGCTTGCGCTCGTCGGAGCGGGCGAACTTGCGGCCGCAGAACTCGCAGGCGAAGGGCTTCTCGCCGGTGTGGGTGCGGATGTGGGTGGTGAGGTGGTCGCTGCGGCTGAAGCTCCGCATGCAGATGCGGCACTGGAAGGGCTTGTGGCCCGTGTGTATGCGGAGGTGACGGGTGAGCTCGTCGGAGCGGGAGAAGCGGCGGTCGCAGCCCTCGGCCGGGCAGGCGTGGGGCCGCTCGTGCAGCGGCGTCTTGCTGGGCCGGTTGGGATACTTGCGGGGTCGGATGGGCTTGAGCGTGAGCGGCGGCTGCGGCAGCCCCCCGAAACCCGGGTGGATCTGCTTGTCCTTGAAGGCCTTGATGGTCTCCAGCGGGGTGATGGGGGGCGGGTTGACGCGGATGGGGTCCAAGCTCTGGAAGGGTTTGTGCTCCGTGATGGTGCCCATGTCGTTGGGGTGGTGGTAGAGGTTATAGTCTGGGATCATGGGGAAGAGGTTGCTGTCCAAGGCGGGCTTGGCCGCCTGGTAATCCTGGGGGGAGTAGGTGAGGCCGGGGTTGCTCTGGGGGTCGTGGAAGGAGACGGGCTCTGGGTAGAGGTCACTGCAGGAGGAGTAGGGCGGCAGCGCGGGGTACATCTGGTCCACCTCGCCCTGCGGCGGCCCCATGCTGCCCGCCGAGCTCTGCGTGCTGGTGAGCGCGCCCGAGGACGGCGGCACCCCCAGGATGCCGGCGCTCATCAGGCTGATGATGTTGTCCTGGCACCAGTTGGAGGGCGAGTCAAAAGCGAATTTCCCCAGGTAGGTGACAGTCTTGTTGCCCGGGGCGGGTTGAAAAGTGCCCGAGTAGGAGGACAATTCCTGACCGGCCTTTTCGTTCGCTAAGCCAATGTCCATAACATTATCTGCAAAGTGCGAGAGAAGCGGGGCACGGTAAGCCGGGAGGGCCCGGGGATGCACCGGCAGATGCTCCGGGGGATGCTCCGGGCAGCGGGGATGCGCCAGTTCCCCCTCGCCTCGCTCCCCCCTTCCCCTCGCCGCTTCCACCCCGCATATGCGGCGCTGCCTGCCGGGGGTCCCGACGATGCGGGGCCGCCCGCGCCGCCCCCGCGAGGAGCTGCCCCTGGTGGGTGGGTGGGTGGGTGTGTGGGGGGGACACCCCGCCGCCGCGCCGCCGGAGGAAGGAGGTACCTGCGGCTACAGGTAGGCTTCCTCCCCGTCCAGCCCCGGCAGCGCTGGGCACTCCGCGGAGCCGGGGCCGCGGCCGCCGACGCCGTTACCAACTCGCCGCCTTCCCTGCGCCGAGCCCCGGCGAGGAGAAACACGGGGATGGGGATGGGGATGGGGAGGGGGGGTTTAGCCTGGCGGGGCTCCGCGTGGGAGCGGGGACACGCGGGGAGCACCCGCCCCTGCCGCCCTCGGCGCTCACCTGTGCCCCCCAGATCAGACCCTCCCTCTCTCCCGTGCCCCCCCCCGCCCCGTTTCCCCCAGCCCCGCGCTCCGGGAAAGTCGGCGCCGCGTCCCGGGGAGCCCACGCTGCCGCCGCCGCCGCTGCGGGCTGTGGGGGGGCGGCTGCCACGGCCACGCGCGTCCGCGGCGCCTCCGCACCCGCGCGGATCCCGGCGCGGGCGGGCGGCCCCTGCGCGACTCGGGGGTGCCCGGCCTTCCCCTGGTCCCCTCGGCCCTCCGGCTTCTCCACCCGCGCTCTCCTCCCCACGGAGCGCGGCCGCCGTCCCCGTACCTGCGGCGGCGGCTCGGCGGCGGCAGCGCTCGGCGGAGCCCTGCAGCGATCGCGCGGAGACACGGCGAGGAAAGGGAAAGGGGTGGGTGGGTGCGGGGGGGGGGACGCTCCCCAGCCCCAGCTCTTCCCTTCCCTCCGAGGCTCCATGACACCCTACCCACAGCATCCTCCTCCTCGCCCCACCGGCTCCCCCCCTGCTCCTGCCTTTTCCCCATTTTCCTCCCCTCCCGCTTTACCTGCAGCCATCTGGTTGTAGTGAGCCACCGAGTCGCTGGTGCTGGAGAAGATATTCAAAGAGTTGGGGATCTCCTCTGGGTACAGATTGTCAGGCAATTGGTTCATCAAAGTGTTCATGGTCCCCGGCAGCTTCTCCAGTAGTTTGCCTGTCATAGCACTGGAGGAAAAGGCTGGTTCAACGTGGCTCCGAGCTCGGCTCCCGAGGAAACAACATCCGAGTGGCAAATCCGTGCGAGGGAAATCATGCAAGAAGAAAAGTTGGGGCGGGGGCGGCGGGGGGGAGGAGGAGGAGGAGGCGGGGGGGGGGCTGGGGGTGGCCGCGGAGGAGGGGGCGCGGGGGGGGCGCGGTCCTCCGTGGGTCCCTTGGTGGTGTTTCCTCGAGGGGGAGGGGGCGATCTGGCTGGCAGATGTGGTTGTAGAAGCTGGGGGGGTGGTGGTGGTGGGGGGGGAGGATTTAACCCCTCCTCTCTCGCTCTCTCTCAATCTCTCGCTCTCTCTCGCCGGCTCCCGGCCCCGCTTCCCCCGCGCTCGGCCCCGCTCCGCTCGCCGGTTCCTTCTCTGCCGCCCGACTGCTCCGCCGGGGACTCCGCGGGGCCTTTATGCGGGAGCGCTCCGTGACGTAGCTGCCCATATATGGACAGACAAAGCCGAGCCGAGGCCGAGACGTCACAATGGAAGCTCCGCACAATGGAACGTTGGGGAGAGCAGGAAGCGGGGCCGGCGAGCGCGGGGACGGGGGACAGGGGAGCGGACCGGGGCAACCGGGCACCCTGCACCGGCCAAGGGGAGCCGGGCACCGGATATCGGCCTGGGGGAAGCGGCAACGGGGCAAGGGGGACGGGGCGCCGGATGCCGGGCAAAGGGGATCGGGCAGCAGGCACGCTGGCATCGGGGAAGGGGTACCCGGTACCGGGCGTCCTGCATGGGGAACTGAGGACCGGGACCTGGGCATCCCGCACCGGATGAGGGGTACCGGGCTGCCTGCAGCGAGCACCGGGCATCCTGCACGGGGTACCAGGCTGCCTGCACCTGGCAGTGGGCAGCAGGAAGGAACCCTGTGCAGGGCACCGGGCATCCTGCACTTGGCACCGAGTCCGGGGTACCGGGCGTGCTTCAGGCATCCCGCACCGGGCACCCTGCACAGGCACCCCGCACGGGGCACCGGGCACAGCGCACCGGGCAGGGGTCTCCCCGCCTGCGCTGCATCCCCCGCGCCGAGCGGTGCCGTCCCCGTTCGCAGGGCGGGCGGCGGCGGCTCCAGCGCTTCCAGCCCGGATCGTCCCCCCGGGAAGCGGCGGGGGCGCGGGGCCAGCCCGCCCCCGCCCCGCCTGACCCTGCGGCCGCCCCCGGCGCTGCTCACAGCCAGCCTCTTACCGGGATACCGGGAGGGGTTTTTCCTCCGGTGGAGGCCAGGACCGGCCGCAAACCCCATCCCGCAGCCCGGGCTGGCACAGGAACGGGATGGGAGCTGCGCAGGGAAAGCCACAGCGCCAGGCAGTGGAGTTTGGTGGGAAGGAGAGGGTCAGAGTGGGGGGGCTGCAGAAGCTTCCAGCCCCTCGGTGTGGTGGCAGTGGTGACAGAGGTGACAGAGGGGATGGCTCTGCCCCGAGCCGCCCCCTCCCCATGTCCCGAGCCCCGTGGAGAACAGAGCTCGGAATACTTTAAAAACAGGTAACACTTGTTGGTCGCCTGTGATTTTAACCTCACCTCCCCCCTTTAAAAGTTTGGCACTTCCAAGGCGTCAGTAATTAGGTGGTTTCGTGCTAAGTGTGCCAACTGATGCTATCTTTAAAACCCTCCGAGTTATATAGCAAATGTATGGAAAAATGCTGTGTTGCAATAGCTCCACTTACCCAATTCCTGCAGGGCCGGCTTTGCCATGGGAGTGAAATCCGGGCTACGGGAGGGGACCGGGCAATGGCCGCGGGGCCGCGGGGCACGGGGGGCTCTGGAGGGGCGGGGGGAGCCTTCCGGGGGTGGGCGGGGGGCAGCGAGCCCCGGCTTGGGCTGTTTGTGACCGCGGGGAGAGGAGGGGCCTGTGTGTGTTCCACCAGCTTCAGGGTCACCACTCACTTCAGAGCGCCCCACATCCACTTCAGGGCCCCCCACATCCACTTCAGGGCCGCTCGTTCACTGCAGCCCCCGCCACTGCAACCTCGACCCTCCATCCACCGATCCCCCTTTCCACCCGAAATTCCCCCTGCACTGTTCCTGTGCAGAACCCCCCTCCTGTGCAAAGCCCCCACCCTTTGTAGAGCCCCCACACCTTGCACAGGACCCCCATGCTGCGCAGAGCCCCCCACCCTTATTAGACCCCCAAATCCTGCACAGAGCCCCCCTCCCTCGCACCCTCTTCACCCCCATCCTTGGCAGGACGCTCTCCTTGTTTTCCCCCCTCTCTCTCGGTCTCTCCCCCTCCCGCCGCCCCCTGCCCAGCGCATCCCCCGCCCGTGGCCCGGCGCGGCCCGGGGGGAGCGCGGCGGCGGCGGCGGCGGCGGCGGCGGGAGGGGAGCGGGGGGAGCGCGGGGCGGCGGCGGGCGGGCGGCCGAGGGGAAGCGCCATACAAGGCCTGGATCCGGCCCCGCCTCCGCTCCCTTCTTTGGCCGCCGGTTCCGGCGCCCCCGGGGCTGCCGAGGCGCGGGGCGGGCGCGGGGCGCGGAGGGGGATGCACGGCCCGCGCCCCCCCGGGCAGCACCGCCCCGGGCCGCGGGGGTGACGAGGGGTCCCCGCTGACACCCCCGGCCCCCGGGGGTCCTCCCCCGACACCGCATTCCCACGGTGGGAGCGCGGCCGCAGCCGCAGAGCCGGGGATGCTGAGGGGGCCCCGCTGCGTGTCCGGCCCCGTAGATCAGAGCAGGGACCCCCCAAAATTAAACCACCCCTCTTCAACCCTGTGACCCGGCAGATCAGAGCAGGGACCCCCCAAAATGAAACCAACCCTCCTGAACCCTGCTGTTGATGCTGCGTGTCCGGCCCCGTAGATCAGAGCAGGGACCCCCCAAAATTAAACCACCCCTCCTGAACCCTGTCGTTGATGCTGCGGGGATCCCGCTGAGTGTCTGGCGCAGATCAGAGCAGTGACCCCCCCCAAAATGAAACCACCCCTCCTCAACCCTGCGGCCTCGCAGATCAGAGCAGGGACCCCCCCCAAAATGAATCCACCCCTCCTGAACCCTGTCGTTGATGCTGCGGGGCTCCCGCTGCGTGTCTGGCACAGATCAGAGCAGGGACCCCCCCAAAATTAAACCAGCCCTCCTCAACCCTTAATTGTGTCCGGTACCAACACCACCACCCGGTTCGTCCCGGTTTGTAGCGGAGGTTGGCTCAGCCTTAAGGGCACCCACGGGTGAGGGTCCCGTGGGGAATCCCTGCTCCTCGCCCTGCTCTGGAAAACTCCGCGTCCCCACCGGTGCCAGCCCCACCGGCCCGGGTGGGTTTCTGCCCCCCGAGGGTGACAGTGACACGGGAGTGGCGCCTGCTGCCCGCTGGGAATGCAGCTGGCTCGGGGCTGCTGGGGCTGTGGGTGCACCCCAAAGTGGGGTTTAGGCTGGGTTTAAAGCTCCTGACTCACGGGGACCTGCCGCTAAACCCGGCTGGGGAGAGCGGGACAGTCAGGCACTGACAGCGGTTTGATTGGGAACGGCCCGGAGCCAAAATAAACCGAGGCAGACTCAGGCTGGCACGGGAACGGCCGCATGGGGGTTGGACTGGCTTAGTTACAGCTCAGCTTAGTGGGTCAGAGCATCCCGAGCACAGCTCTTCACCCAAGGGAGGGAAACAGAGAGAAACTCACCTGGGATGGCTCCGGATGGTTTTAAATTACAGCCCAGGCTGCATGGAGTCTGCAGCCCAGAGGTTTCACTCTTTTTCTCATCATCCCACACACCTGCCCCGTGTGAACCCCGTCCTGATCCAGGTGTTTCTGGGACCTGGATTATCGCTGCCGGCATTCCATGCCCATGGATGTTCCCCCTGCCCCACCGGCCGTGCTGGATCTAGGTCCGGGCAGCGCGGGGAGGAGCTGGAGCTGGAGAGGGGAACAAGGAGCTACTCCAGGGCTGGAGCCCCTCTGCTCTGCAGCCAGGCTGGGAGAGCTGGGGGTGCTCACCTGGACAGGAGAAGGCTCCAGGGAGAGCTCAGAGCCCTTTCCAGAGCCTGAAGGGGCTCCAGGAGAGACTTTGGACAAGGGATGGAGGGACAGGAGCCAGGGAATGGCTCCCACTGCCAGAGGGCAGGGATGGATGGGAGATTGGGAAGGAATTCCTGGCTGTGAGGGTGGTGAGGGGCTGGCTTGGAATTCCCAGAGCAGCTGTGGCTGCCCCTGGATCTGTGACAGTGCCCAAGGCCAGGCTTGGAGCACCCTGGGGCAGCGGGAGGTGTCCCTGCCCATGGGGCACTGCATGGGCTTTAAGGTCCCTTCCCAGCCGAACCATTCCAGAATTCCCTGAAATGCTGCCGTCCCTCCTCAATCCCGTGCCCCACACCAGCGCTGCCCCATCCCCCCTCACCTCCCAGCATCCCTGCCGGGGTTGTGACAAACGGTGACATTATTTAACCGTGTCCCACCCTGCCCGGTTCCCCAAGGCTGGCGAGGAACCGAGAGCCCCCAGCTCCCACCCCGACCCTCCCTCGGGGCTCAGAGCAGCCCCACCCCATCCCCAAAACCCCGCTGGCCCCCGTGGGACCGGGACCTGTCCCGCTGTCCCCCTGGGTGCTGTCAGCTGACAGGCGACATCTCCTCTCGGTCTTGTGACCCGCCGGGCCCTGATTCATGTGCGGGAACCCTGCAGGTGCCCCGGGCTGCGCGTCCTGGGGGACCCCCGGGCCCCGAAAAGGGGAACTCGTCAGGGTTTTTCACCTAATTAACGGCAGCTCAATTGTACTTACGGAGAAGGGAAGGCGAGCCCGGTTTTCGTGCCTTGTGGCCAGGCTGGTGGGCTGCTCGCTCCCCAAAATTCACCTGAGCTGAGCCGTGAAGGCTGGGGGACATCACGGGCTGCTCCTGCTCGGGGTCTCAGGAGCTCTGCAAAGCTCCACACAGGGCACGGTTCTGTGTTTCAGGCTTTTAACCCCGCCGAGGGATCATCTGTAACGATGGCGATGATCACCGGCATTGTCACCTCATCCCGGATCACAAAGGGCGCTCAGGCTCGGAGCCCGAGGCACAAAGCAGAACGCGGAGCTTTCCCTCCTTGGGCTCAGATGCGGATCTGGGGCTGGTGAGGTCGCGGAGCCGTAAACAGAGTGTGGCTGCTGGGGACCCGAAAGGTCACCGGGCTCCTGCCCCGGGGGACGGCTGTGCCAGGGATGTGTGGGCGGCTGCCGGGATGGTCGGCAGCGCAAACTCCGCTCGAGCGGCTTGGAGAGGGAAAAAACACAAAAAAACACACCCCGAACCACGGGGTGGGCGTCGCGGGGGTATCTGATCAAGCCACGGTGTGAGTTTAGTTTTGTTTTGTTTCGTTTTGTTTGCAGGTGCTGAGCTGCTGTGGCGCTTCAGGGCAAACAACAGCTGCCCAGATGTGGCTGCAGCAGCAGCAGTTTGTTCTCTGGGCATTCCATGGCCTGGCATGAAAGAGATGCTCAGCACTGGCAGGGATGGGATTCAGGGCAATCTGGAATTTCTGGGGGAGGAGGAGAGACTTTGTGTGAGGGAAATCCTCGTTTCAGGCCAAACTCTGACTGAGGGAACTTCAGCCAGGAGAAACTGCTGGGCAGCCTCCCTGATCCCAGAGCAACACCCTCCCAGCTCTCCTGCCTCACCTTGGTTTTCCTGATTTGCCTGTGAAAACTCCACACCCTCCTCCTCCTCCTCCGGAAATATTTGGAAACACTTGCGCTGAAATATGCATGGAGAAAGAGATGGGCATTTCCCTCATGGAAAGGGAGGCTGGCATCTCCCTCATGGAAAAGGAGATGGGCATCTCCCTCATGGAAAGGGAGGCTGGCATCTCCCTCATGGAAAAGGAGATGGGCAGACCCCTGTTGGAAAAGGAGATGGGCAGACCCCTGTTGGAAAAGGAGATGGGCATTTCACTCTTGGAAAGGGAGATGGGCATTTCTCTCTTGGAAAGGGAGATTGGCATTTCCCTCATGGAAAGGAGATGGGCATTTTCCTCTTGGAAAGGGAGATGGGCATTTCTCTCTTGGAAAGGGAGATTGGCATTTCCACCTTGGAAAGGAGACTGGCATTTCCCTCTTGGAAAGGGAGATGGGCATTTCCCTCTTGGAAAAGGAGATGGGCAGACCCCTGTTGGAAAGGGAGATGGGCATTTCCCTCATGGAAAAGGAGACTGGCATCTCCCTCATGGAAAGGGAGAGGGGCATTTCCCTCTTGGAAAGGAGATGGGCATTTCCTTCATGGAAAAGGAGACTGGCATTTCCCTCCTGGAAAGGGAGCCTGGCATCTCCCTCCTCCTGCAGAACTTTCTGCCCTGGGGTGTCCCTGGGTAGATCCCAAAGAATGGATCCCCACAAGCCAAACCCCAGGGTGGCTGCTGGGGGCAGCTATGGGAGCCTTGTGGGTGGCTGTGGGAAGCCATTTCCTGCCTCAGTTTCCCCCGTGGCAAGGCAGGGATCGGCCCTGCCTCACCCTGTGTGGCAGCAGGATGAGAATCTTGGATGGGGAGGAAAAGCCCTTTGGAGCAGAGCCCCAAACACCTTGCTGATGCTGGGAAATGGGTTCTGGGTGGCCAGGCTTGGTTCCTGGAGGGAACAGCCCTGGGAGATGGCTGGAGGCCAGGCATGCACCTGCAGGAGGGTGGGAGCTGCTGGAGGAGGGGGAAGAGGCTCTTCCCAAAGAGCATCCCACAAATTCCTGCTGATTCTGGGGATGGGGGACTCCGACCCCACAGCTCTGGAGTTAGGGACTCCAACCCCACAACTCTCACTGCTCCCAAAGGTCTGAGATTCCAACCCCACAGCTCTGGGGTGGGGAACTGCAACCCCACAACACTGGGGTCAGGGACTCCAACCCCTCAACTCTCACTGCTCCCAGGGCTTGGGGGACTCCAACCCCACAACTCTGGGATGAAGGACTCCAACCCCACAATTCTGGGGTGAGGGACTGTAGCCCCACAACTCTAGGATGAAGGACTCCAACCCCACAACTCTCACTGGTCCCAGCCTTCATCCTTGTGGAGTCCCCTACCAACCCCTCAACTCTCACTGTTCCGAGGAATGGGGGACTCCAACCCCCCAACTCTGGGGTGGGGAACTCTCACCTCACAACTCTCACTGCTCCCAAAGGTTGGTGGATGACTCCAACCCCACAACTCTCACTGCTCTCAAGGGTGATGGGGGACTCCAACCCCACAACTCTGGGGTGGGGAACTCCAGCCCCACAACCCTGGCTGCTCCCAGGGGTTGGTGGGGGCTCCAGGCTGTGCCAGCCTGTGGCTGCTGGGTGCCCTGGAGGAGCTGGGACCTCTGGGTCGCCTCAGTCCCACACAGGTCTGGCTCTCCAAGCCCTTCCTGTTATTATCCAGCTGGGGAACAATAGCGGCGGGCAGCTGGCGCGGTGTGACCTGGAGATAAGGAGACAGCTGATTAACAGGGAAACTGCAGAGCAGGCCCGCAGTGAAAGTGGTCCCCAGGGTGGGAAGGACGGGATTCCAGCCAGGGATCAGGAGCAGAGCAGGCTGCAAACCCAAGGATGATTTGATGGGACCAGCAGCAACCTCAGCCCCAGGAAGGAGCCCTGCAGTGACCCCGCGAGGGGTTTGCAGACCACAAAGGCGTTTTTTAACGTGAAACCAAGAAACAGAAGAGGAACTGGAGGCTGGAATTGCAGCTCCCAGAGCTGTGCCATGACAGTGAGCACGGAGAGGAGCAGAGGACGTCAGAACCCCCCAAATCCACCACGTCCAGCGGAAAAAGGGCTCGGTGTTGGTGTTGTGTCAGCACAGAGGGGTGAATCCGGCCTGGTCCGAGGGCGGGGTGTCCTCCCAGACAGAGAATTCCAAGGGCTGCGTGCCTGGGAAAAAGCTCAGCCTGCTCCCCAAGGCTGAGCTCCAACCAGCCCAGGAGAAACTGGGGAGAGGCCAAAGGCGAGGGATCCGTGAGCCATTGAAACCAGCCCGGGGGGAATTTGCCATTTCCTAGCAATGAGGAAATGGGAGGCTGGCTGAGGAGCAGGGAATGGGAAGCGAGAGCAGCCGGCAAGTGAGGACAGGCCGGGCTGGGCCGCGGGGCGAGTCCGTCCGAGCTGCCCGGGGAGGGGAGAGCCAGCATCGCCTCCTCCCACCACACCTGGGCATGCAGAGCCCGCCGGGGTACACAGGGCAGTGCCAGGCACGGGGGCACGGCAGCTCCTGGGCTGGGACCCCCGTGTCACAAAGGCTTTGGTTGGTTTTGTTCTGCCGAGGAGCGTTTTGGGGCAAACCACATCTGAGGGTGCTCGTGGCTCCCGGAGGAGTGGGAGAGGCTGGGAGCTTCCCACAGCCGCGGACAAACCCGGCTCAAAGCGGCCTGGGAGCAGCTGAAAGAGGAAACAAAACCTGCGCCGAGTTTCTCCCCGCTGAGCATCCCTTGGGTGCTCATCCCGGGATGCCTGGCAGCGCCTCTGGGCACGGCTGAGCTGCTGCTTTCCCTCAGGAACTGCTGGAATTTGCATCCCAGGGTGCTGCACGGCTGAATGGCCCAGCCCCAGTGAGCAGGATGGGGGTCCAGGGCCCCAAAACCAAACCAGCTCAGCCCCACAAAGCTCCTCTGATATTATACAGCATTTTGGAAACCCAATAATAATTTATTACTGCAAACTAACGAAACCACCACTGCACGGACACAGAGGTGGGGACACATCCCTGCGCTCACCTTTCCGGCCTCACCTATTACTTCAGGAGCCCTAAATTCCTGCCACGGCCCAGCTGCCGCTCCCAGGGCCCGCCCAGGCCCAACAGCAGCTCCAGCGCAGGCGGGGACCCCCAAACCGGGGCTCTGTGGGTGCCCAGCACGGGCATGGAGGCTGGAGCTCCTCCCTGGATCACCCCAGCGTCGCCCACCCCTGGCTGACGTGCGATCCGGGTGCCTCAGCATCCCGTGGGGCTCAGCTGGCCGCGGGATTCTCCCACGTCGGCTCCCAAATCGGGCAGCGCTGCCCGGCCCCGGCAGCAGCACGTGGGGATTTGGGGATTATCCCTCCTGACCTATTTCCCGGGGGGTGCAGCCGGGCTGAGCTCAGGGAACGCTTGGGGAGCGCGGAGATGTGCAGATAGAGGAGCTCCGAGGTGTGAGATATCAGAATTAATTCGCAGGTTGATATAGTTATGCGCTTAGATCATCATCAGCTGATCCTGCTAATCCCTTCTTGAGCAAGTCCCTGGCTGAGGGGGAGCTGCTGCCAAGCTCCTGCCAGCTCTGTGCCATCCCCAGGTGCCACCGAGGCTTTGGGGGTCCCCCAGTACCTGCTCCGGCCTTAAATCTGCATTTTCCTGGGGTGAGCCCTCTGCATCAGACCCAGGGGTTGAGACTTTCTCCCATTAATTATTTCAGTGATTATTAAAACCAGGTAATTGTTATCCTGTTGGCTTAGGGCTCGTGTTCAGCACGAGCTTCTCCTGGCCTCCAGCCCAGTTTTGGCAAGGAACACCCCCCATGTGCTGCTGGGTGCTGCTGCTCCTCACCAGCAGCACTCAATTTTCACGAGTTCATTGTTAATTTTTAAACTCCACGTCCTCTTCTCCCTCAGTCATGCCATGGAGTGGGTGGGTTTGCTTTGGGGAGGGGCTGGAATTAAACCCAAACCCAGCTCAGAGCCCCAAACTGGGTGAGCAAAGGGGAGATGCATCCATCCCACAGCCATGCCTGGGCTCAGCTCAGCTCACAGCCCCCCAAAATCCCTGGGATTGTGTGTTTCTGTGGGTTTGTGGCCTTGGAATGCAGCTGGGCTGTGGTGAATCCATGCTACAATTCCTGGGATGTGCCTTTGGTCCTGTGGGTCCCACACCTGAACTCACCCAACTCTGTTTTCTCCCAGCCCTTCACACAAAAAACTCATGAAGCCACGACAGTGGAAAGTCGAGGTAACAAATACAAATAAAACTTCCTCTGGAGGCTAAAAATGACACCTAGACAGTGAAAAAAAAAAACTTCTCTGGGTGACAATAACAGAGCGTGGAGCTATTTCAGTGTTGGGCTGTTCCATTGCAGCACTCGGCGCTGGGGTTGTGGCTGCTCAAAACCAGCCACTTCCCCAGGGACGTGACGTGTTTCCTTTCCATCACAAACTGATTTAGAAGCAAAACTTTCTACATTTAGGCAGCTGAGAGGCTCAGCTTCTCTTTTCTCTCTCGCGCCGACGGTGAGCGAATGGAAGGAGAGATAAAGGGGGTGGGACCAGCACCAAGTGACTCTACGTGGCTTCCTCCCTGGCAGTTTTTTCCTTCACTCTTTCTAAATAATCGAAAAGTGAACCAGAAAACCACAATTAATATTTTCCACGGCGTGGAGGCCTCGTGTGCAATCCCAGTGAGAGTTTGTGGTGCAGGGCTGGCCAGGGGTTTGCAGCCCTGAGTGCCCCCACAAGGCCACGGTGCTGTGTCCTGGCAGGGAGCATCCCAGCACAGGGACATTGCAGCCAGCTGGGCAGATTCCTGGTCTGATTGTTCCTGGCCCCATCTCCATCTCCATCCCCATCCCTATTCCCATTCTCCATTCCCATCCTCATCCCTGTTCCCACTCTCAATCCCTATCCCCATTCTCAATCCTCATCCCATCCCATTTTATCTCCATCTCCATCCTATCCCCATCCTCATCTCCATTCATGTTCCTCCATCTTCATCCCATCCCCAATCTCATCTCCCCTCTCCTTCTTCATCTTCACCTCACTCCCGTCCTTGTTCTCTATCCCATTTCCCACCTGTCCCATCCACATCCCCACATCCGTTTCCATCTCCACCCCATCCATCCCCTCATCCCCATTCTCCATCTCTGCCCTCATTACCATTCCCATTTCCATTCTCCATCCCATCCCATCCCATCCCATTCCCGTTTCCATTTTCTATCCCATTTCAATTCCCATTTCCATTCTCCATCACACCCCATTCTCCATTCTGTCCCCAATCCCATTTCCATTCTCCATCCCATCCCATCCCATCCCCATTTCCCTTCTCATTCCATTTCCATTCTCCATCCTATTTCCATTCTCCATCTCATTTCCGTTCTCCATCCCTCCTCATTCTCATTCCATTTCCATTCTCCATCCCATCACCATTCTCCACCTATGTCCCCATTCCCATTTCCATTCTCCATTTTACCCCATTCTCGTTTCCAATTCTCATTCCACTTCCATTCTCCATTCTCTATCCCATCCCGATTCTTCCCCTCTGTCCCCATTCCCATTTCAATTCTCCATCCCATCCCATTCCATTCCCATTTCCATTCTCCATCCCATCCCATCCCATCCCATCCCATCCCAACCCCATTCTCCATCCCGTTCCCATTCCCATGTCCATTCTTCATCCCATTCCCATTCTCCATTCCCATTCTCCATCCCGTCCCATCCCATCCCCATTCTCCATCCCATCCCCATTCTCCATCCCATCCCATTCCCATTCCCATCCCATTCCCATTCCCATTCCATTCCCATTCCCATTCTCCATCCCATTCTCCATTCCCACACTCCATCCCATCCCACAGGGCCATGGATCCCTCTGGCTCCCAGCAATCCCAATCCCAGCCCAGCCCAATTTGTCCCATCCCCAGTTAAGCCCAGGAACCGCGGTGATCCTTTCCTAGAAGGACAAACCCCCGCTGCCTTTCCTGCCCCCAGAATAACCAGGGCAGGCCCGAGGAGCAGGCAGGGGAGGCTGCTGGGGCCGGGCTCAGGATGTCAGCCCAGCCCTGACCTCTCATTTACACCGAGCCTCTCTCCCATCTGCCGGGCCAATTACACCCTGCTCCGAGGGCAGGAGAGAAAAAGGAGAAATCCAACTTTAGCAGACTTCCATGACATCTCAGTGTCATTTCCTCTGCTGCTAATCTTAGCGCCAGTGGCAGCGGGGTTCGTGTTTTTTTTCCCTGCCTTGTGGTGTTACCCAGCTTCCTTTTTTTGTTGTTTTCCTTCCCGCCAGCTCCTGCAGCTTCACCCAGCCTTGTGCACCCAGGGCAAGGCTGGATCCTGCTCCCGCACCCCCTCGGGCACCCTGATCCTCCCCGGAGGGGACGCAGCTCTGCAGGACCCCGTGTGATTCAGCCCCTCCGAGGCACAGAGCCACTTCCTGCAGGGAAAGTCCCGGCCAAGTTTAACCCCCCAGTGCAGGACTGAAAATTCATATTTAACCCCTCAGTGCAGGACTGAAATTCACATTTAGCTCCCAGTGCAGGACTGAAAATTCATATTTAACCCCTCAGTGCAGGACTGAAATTCACATTTAGCTCCCAGTGCAGGACTGAAAATTCATATTTAACCCCCCAGTGCAGGACTGAAATTCACATTTAACCCCCTCAGTGCAGGACTGAAAATTCATATTTAACCCCCCAGTGCAGGACTGAAATTCACATTTAGCTCCCAGTGCAGGACTGAAAATTCATATTTAACCCCTCAGTGCAGGACTGAAATTCACATTTAACCCCCCAGTGCAGGACTGAAATCTATGTTTAAAAACCAGGACTGAAATCCAAGTTTATGCCCGCAGTGCAGGACTGAAATCCACACTTAACCCCCAGTGCAGGACTGAAAATCCATATTTAACCCCCCAGTGCAGGACTGAAATTCACATATAACCCCTCCAGTGCAGAATTGAAATCCATGTTTAACACCCCAGGACTGAAATCCATGTTTAAGCCCCCAGTGCAGGACTGAAAATTCACATTTAACCCTCCAGTGCAGGATTGAAAATCCATATTTAACCCCCTAGTGCAAGACTGAAAATTCACATTTAACCCCTCAGTGCAGGACTGAAACCCATGTTTAATGCCCCAGGACTGAAATCCACACTTAACCCCCCAGTGCAGGACTGAAATCCAAGTTTAACCCCACAGTGCAGGCCTGAAATCCAGTTTAAGCCCCCAGTGCAGGACTGAAAATTCACATTTAACCCCTCAGTGCAGAATTGAAACCCATGTTTAAACCCCTCAGTGCGGGACTAAAATCCATGTTTAGCCCCCAGACAGGACCAAAATCTGCTCTCACTGTTGGGGACCCAGGGAAGGTGACAGCAGGATGGCACAGAGATGTTTTTTCGGGATCAGGTTGCTCTGTTCCAGGCACTGAGGCAGAGCTGAGATGCAGCATTGCAACCAGAGCACCACAGCCCCTCTGAAGGACCCCAGGCCTCCCTGCCCAGCCCTGAGCCACTCATTCCCTCCTGCCTCAGTTTCCCCAGCCTGCAGAATGTCCTGGGCTCCTGCTCTCCATGGTTTGCTCCAAGAGGAACATTATCCCTGGCCATGGGCAGGGCAGAGGTGGCTTTGTCACAGCGCAGACACCGGGGTGTGCTCCAAGGAGGAGCTGCAGGCGGGTGAATCTGAGTCTCGGAGAAAACTCAGTCTCAGATGAAAGCCTAATTAAGGAGCTAATTAAAGGGGAGGTCCGGCTAAGTGGCCAGTAGGCAGAGCTCTGCTGATTTATGCCTTTAATTTGGGTTTTGCTTTCCAAGAGAAACGGGCTGAGGGCACAGGCAGTGCCCGTTCCCACGCGGTGCCACCAAGGGACCCCTGGACTGGCATCGCTGTCCCTGTGCCCTCCTGGGTGACCCTGGGCTCACCTAAACGAGGGTCTGGCAGGCCACCCCCTGCTCCCATTGCCCACAGATCCCAAATTGCCCTGCCCACACTCACTGCCACCACAGAGCCCCGTGTGCTCCATCCAAACTTTATTCAGGCACCAAACTCCGAGTCCCCAAAGTGCCAGGGGGACATGCAAGGGGTCAAGTCAGAAACGGGGTGAAGGGGGGAGAAGGGGAGATGCCAAAATTCCTGGGATAACCAGGCGAGCTGGGAGGTTCCCCAGAGGGAGAGAGAACTTGGCTGTGGCAGGGGAGGGGTTGGGGTTGGGGCTCTGGGTTGGGAGCAGGGTGGGCTCATCCTCGGTGGGTCTGGGGTCCCCTCTGCTCCGGGCAGGGGTGGCTCTGGGCTGTGGGGATGTGCAGGGCATGGGAGGGATGGCTGCGGTTAATCCTTGCAGTTTTTGGTGAGGAACTGGGTGGCGGCCACGGGGTGGCCCAGGTGAAAATCCTCCACGAAATCCTTCAGGTCCCAGGTGCCTGGGGAGAGAGAGGAAAAGGGGGTGAGCAGGGCTGGAGAGGGGAGCAGCCCTGAGCAGCCGCTGCTCTGCCCCAAACCACATCCTGCACACCCAGGAGGCCCCAGGGACAGGAGGAGCCACAGGAACCCCAATCTGAGCATCCTGGGGGTACCAGGCTCCTCTGCTGCCCACTGACCTTTGCAGCAAACCCTCCTGCGAGCCCACCCGGGGGTGGCCTGGCTGGAAATCCCCCTGGAGGTGTCACAGGAGATCCCCCGTCCCCCGGAGTGGCATTCACTGTGCTGCAGCTCCTCAGGCTGCCGGAGCTCAGGGGGTTCCTCATTCCTGACCCTCCTCCCCCGCTGCCCCAGCACCCCCGAGCTCTGGGGCAGCTCCTGCCGGCTCCAGCTGTGCTTTATCCCGCGTGGGCAGCAGGGAAACTCTCTGCAGGTCCAAAGGCAGCAGGGATTCCCTCACACCGGCCCCTGTGGGGCAGAAATCCCCCTGTGCCCTGCCGGGGTCGGGCACCCAGCCTGTGTCTGTGCGAGCATCCTGCCCTGCCCGGGGGGGGCTTTCCCTGGCGCCCAAAGAGCTCACGCTGCCCCTCCTTGTGGGCAAAGGGGCCCGTTCTTTATCTGAAACCTGTCCTCTCCTCTTCCTGGCTGCTCTGCAATGTCACGCGGCAGCCTGGCACCTTTATCTGCTGCCACATCTCGGCCCCGACCGGAGCGCAGCGTCCCCTTTGCTCTTGCAAAAGTGCTGAGCAAAACCCGAGCTGCAGCATCACCTCCAAGGGGTGCTGATGGCTGCGGGGAGCTGCTGGAGCTCCCACCTGCTCCCCACCCCGGGCTCCGAGCTCCAAAAAAAGCTCTGGAGATTCTCTGGTGACGGCAGCGCGCCCTGGAGCTGCGGGATGCTCCAGGGCAGGGGAGGAGCTCACAGGATGCTCCAGGGCCAGGAAGGAGCTCACAGGATGCTTGGGAAGGATCTGCATCCCACATTCCAGTTGGGATGAGTTTTGGGATGCTCCAGGGCCAGGAAGGAGCTCACAGGATGCCCAGCAAGGACCTGCATCCCACATTCCAGTTGGGATGAGATTTGGGATGCTCCAGGACCGGGAAGGAGCTCACAGAATGCTTGGGAAGGACCTGCATCCCACATTCCAGCTGGGATGCGATTTGGGGTGCTCCAGGGCCAGGAAGGAGCTGACAGGATGCTTGGGAAGGACCTGCATCCCACATTCCAGCTGGGATGAGTTTTGGAATGCACCAGGCTGCTCCTGCAGGCTCCCAGGTGTCCCCTGCCACCCTCCGAGCACACAAACCGCACTGGGGTCACCTCCAGCCGGGCCACGGAGCCCCAAATTCCACCTCGGCAGGAGGGGCCGCTCCTCCCTTGGGGGGTCCCAGCCCAGCCCCCTCCGCGCTGGGGTCCCCACGAAGGTGGCACCGGGGGAAGCAGCCTCGGGGGCCGCTCCCGCTGTGCCTGTGGGCGCCTTTCATCCGCAGCTTTCAAAGCTTTGGAAACCCCCCCGGGAGAGGCGCGGGTGCCCCGCGGGGCCGGGGTGCGAGCGAGACGCGGCAGCCCCGAGTCCCAGGGGTGGCCGAGCCGCCGCCGATGCGCGGAGCCCCGGGAGGGGAGGATGAAAGGAGCCGGGGGAGGCAGAGCCTCGGCGGGGCTGCGGGGCCGGGGTTTTTCCTGACCCACTTTCCTACCTGCCCTGGCACCCATTGTGCCCGGTCCGGCCAGGGAAAGCCCCGGGGCAGCGCGGGTGTGGTCAGGGAGGGGGGGATGCACAGAGGGGTGCCAGATTTGGGGTCCCCCCAAACCAAATCCAACCCCTCGGGTGCATCCTGGAGCCCCATCCCGGCGTGACCAAATCCCTGTGCCAGCCATCCCAAACCACCCAGCTGGGCGCTCTGAGTCACTGCGATCGCGGAGCGGGGAAAGGGGCAGGGGGCCGGCCGAGGTCGCGGTGCCACCGTCCCCTCTCGCTGCCACAACAATGCCGCGTTTCATCCGCGGCTTGGTCCGTTTTCAAGCTCGTTTCCCAAAGGATTAAATCATCCCGCTTGGCTCTTATCTGCACACCCGCCGGAGGAAGAGGAGTGCCCGCTGACGCCCACACGAGCCCGGAGCGCCCGATGGGGAAACTGAGGCACGGGGCGAGCGCTGGGCTCGGGGATCTCGGCATCCCTGCCATCCCACAGCTTTGCCAGCGCTGCCCTCGCCCCCTGCCCACCCCCCAAACGCCGCTCCCCTCCTCCCCCGGCCCCCCGGCTGTAATTTATCAGCCTCATCAGCCGCGATGTTGGCCCTGACGCTTCCATGCCAAGATTAATGATGTCCCGGCGGAGGTGGGCGGGAGGCCGGCAGCGGCTTTGGTCACCATTAAGCGACACCCGGGGACTCGGGGGACGACACCGCGCTCTCCCCGCAGCCCTTGGCCGCCTCCCGTCCCGGCCGCAGCCTTTCCCTCCCCGCCGGGGCCCAGTCCAACCCGATTTTCCAGCTGGGTGGATCGGGTTGGAGGCGCACAAGGTCGGCTCATGAGTCAATGCGGCCCCGATCCTGATCCAGAGCTGGAGAGGGATGGAGGCCAGGAAGGAGCTCACAGGATGCTCAGCAAGGACCTGCATCCCACATTCTGCTGGGATGAGTTTTGGGATGCTCCAGGGTCAAGGAAGGAACTCACAGGATGCTCGGGCTGGCCGGGTTCATCATCCCATCCCTGCTCCCAGAGGCAAAATTTATGGGAGGGAAAAATCCATTCCCGGTTCTAAAACATCTTTCCAGGGCAGGAGAGGCTTTGGGAATGTGGGAGCATCTCCCCGGCTTCCCGGAGGTGGAAGCACAGGGATGAAACTCAGGTGAAATTAAGATTTTGTGCTAATTAAATCGATGAAAGCTGTGGGGGAATTTAAATGCCCAGCACCACAGCCGGGGTCTGGTGGGTGCCTGAATTCCCCAGCTGAGGGATTTCCCGTGGATTGAGAGCCTGTGGTGGCCTCGGGATGCGACGGCGGCTGTGACATTTCACAGACCACAAATTATTATCTTGCATCTCCCCAAAACACAGGCAGGGCTTGTCACACTCCTGGCTGCGAGGGAAGTGGGGTGAGCGGCAGGAAGAGCTTGGGGACACCCCAAACGTCCCCACCTTCGGTGCTGAGCGGCGACAGAGCTGCTGCTCGGTGATAATTTGGTGGCACGGCCAAAGACTGAAGTGAATCAGACTCAGAGGAGAAACTGAGGCTCTGAGTTATTTGCCCAAGATCACACAGAGCTGATGCTGGGATTGATCAGAAACGCTCACAGGGAAAGATCAGGGTGGGTTTTTCCCTGGTGAAACGAGATTTTTGCTCAAGAGTTGCCTTGGAGAAGCACCTTGACCATAAACAACTGATTTCCACATTGTCACGAGTGGCAGGGGGACGTGTCCATGTCCTGCAGCCATTCCGGTGCCTGTCAGTGCCATCCCAACCAGGATGGGTGGAAATGTCCCCGTTCCCTCTGCACAGCCGGGCGAGGAGGGAGAATAAACCGGGATTTGTTTTCCATGCTCGCCGTCCCCTCGCATTTTCTCAGAGGAGAAACTGAGGCTCTGAGTTGTTTGCCTGAGGTCACACAGAGCTGGTGCTGGGATTGATCAGAAACACTCACAGGGAAAGATCAGGGTGGGTTTTTCCCTGGTGAAACGAGATTTTTGCTCAAGAGTTGCCTTGGAGAAGCACCTTGACCATAAACAACAGATTTCCACATTGTCACGGGTGACAGGGGGACGTGTCCATGTCCTGCAGCCATTCCGGTGCCCGTCAGTGCCATCCCAGCCGGGATGGGTGGAAATGTCCCCGTTCCCTCTGCACAGCCAGGCAGGGAGGGAGAATAAACCGGGATTTGTTTTTCTCTCTCGCTTTGCCCCTCGCGTTTTCAATTCCCGGGGATCTGTTCCAGGAGCAGGGACAGGCGACGCGGGCAGGTCCTGCTTTAGTGCCCTCTTCTGGAGGCTCGGGCCGAGCTGCTGCCATCCCGCCTGGCACTGTCACCTCCCCCGGCCCGGCCTGGCCTGGCCCGGCCTCCTCAACACACCCAGGGCCAGCCGGGAATTGGATTTTCCTGGGAGCTGAATGAACAGAAACTGCTGGGGCTCGGCTCTGCCAGGGGGAGGGATGCCCAGCACAGGGATGGAGGCTGGACACACCCCGAGGCTGGCATGGGCAGTGCCACTCCCTGTGCCCGGCCAGTGCCACTCCCTGTCCAGGGATGGGGATGAAGGGTGTCCCCAGCCCCGGTGAGACACAGATATCGCTGTCACCAGATGCAGGACGGAGTGAAAGCAACAAGAAGGGTTCATTTGAGGCCAAATAAGATGGGAAATTCTGAGCAAGGATGCAAACTGTGCCTGCGGCATCGCCGGGAGAACCTGCATCGCTTTTAGTGCAGGAGAGGAGCCAGGCAGAGCCCGGGCTGGGCTCTCCTACTTTGGGATCCTTTGGGATCCTTTGGGATTGGGGTCACCCCCTCCTCGTTCCCATCTTCTGCCAAGGTGTCTGCTCCTCCTCCCTGTGTGCACCACAGGGCTGGAGGCACCAGCAGATCCTTCGGCGTGCATCCCACTGCCTTGGGGACGGATTTATTTAAAACCCCTGAGACACCAAAATCTCATCCTTTGGCCGCTTTTAGGGCTCATTCCCTGGCAATAAAGATGATGGGCTGGCAGTGCCTGAATCCAGCAGCATCCCCCGGCCAGGCCGAGGATGTGATGCAGCAGTGAAAGGGTTAAAAATAACCTTTAACCGGCTCCTTCAACGCGAGCCCCACAGCTGCCTGACAAACGATGCTGAGGCATCGGATCCTGCGGAAAAATACCCCAAATATCCGCTGGGTCTTTCCCAGGAAGCGCGGGAAGGGCTGGGGAGCACAGATGGGATGGGGAATGCCCGGCCACCCCCGCCTTGCGGACAGCGAGGGGACATTCCCTGGGGTGACATCTGGGGGGGCTGGAGCGGCAAATCCTGCTGGAAAAAGCTCCTCGGTGGGTTCTGCCCCGGGATGCTGCGGTGGGAATGCGGGGACAACGCGGAGCCGCAGGGATGCGGGGCTGGCAGCGGGGTGACATCGGCGGGGTCATTAAGAAGCGGAGCTAATGAGCCAGAAAGCGAAGCCAAGGGCAGGGACAACCCGCGGGGAGCCTCGTGGCAGCCTCACCGCGCTCCGGCCACGGGCAGGGGCTGTGTGAGAGCCCCCCGGGGCAGCCCCCGCTCCGGGCACGGCACAGCAGCCCAGACACACCGACCCGACCTGCCCGTCCAGCCCTGCCCATGTGGTCCCAGCTGGGAAAGTTTGGAAATTTCCCTTGTGGAGGCCACGTGAGGCTCCGAGCCCCGAGTTCCAGGCAGGGCAGGGAGGAAGCCACGCTTGGATGGATCCCTGCCCATCGCGGCTCCTGCAGCCCCGGCACGGAGCACCAACAACGCTTCCCTCGGCGTTTTGGGGGTCTCGCCGCTCCATCCCTTCCGTGAAAGGTTTTGGGAGGAGCTGGGAGTTGGCGGGCGTTGTGTCAGCCCGGTTTGAGCAATCCTTGATCCTTATCCTCCGCTGCGCTCCGAGGTGATGCAACTCCTGCGGCTGGGCTGGGGGGATGTGCCAGCTAGGGCTGCATTTCACAGCCCACATCCCTCCCTGCTGCCGATCCCGCTAGCCAGGCCGCTACCAGACCTTTTCCGAGGGTTTTTCTGCTGCCTGGCGAGGATTTCACACCTCACCCACGTCCCCCTGCGAGGATCCCTTTGCGCCGAGCGCGGCATCCCCAGCCCCGCAGACCTGGAACGGCCCCTCGGGGCGGGGATCGGGGCCAGGCGGGTCCTTACCCAGCGATTGCTGCTCCTCGGAGCTCAGGGAGATGGTCTGGTGCTGGGACTGCCGGTACAGGCGGAACTGGTAGCGGTGGTAGCCGCTGTAGCGGGCGGGCTTGGGCCGGGTGTAGTCTGGGGTGCACAAGAGAAAGAAGGGCTGAGCATCCCTCTGAGCTCAAACCCCCACCAGAACCAGTTATCCACACCCTCCTCCAGGCTGGCATCAGCTCTGCCATGAGCTCCCTGCACTGGGACCCCTCACTGTGGAGCAGCTCAGGGGTTCCACCAAAACAGCTCCTCAGCACACCCTGGACCACCCTGACCCCTCCTCATCCATCCCCTTCCCCTGTCTGCACCCTCCCAGACAAACCTGGGACCCCCAGCCCCCAGCAGGGCATGGGCAGCACCCAAAGGGGGTTTTGGGGTCCCCACTGTGCTCCGGGCTGGAGCTGCCCAGATGTGGGGCCCACATCTGGCTCAGGGCATGGCCAGCTGCTGAGGACAGAGGTGCAAAGGGACATCCATGGGATGCACAGCACAGCCACCCCTTGGTCTCCATCAGGGATGGACACCAAAGGGCTGAAGCTGCACCAGGAGCCAGGTGAGCCCCCAGCTCCTCTCCCCTGAGCCACGTCTGGCCCATTTTGAACTGAAAGTCTTTGTTCCTGGAACATCACAGGAGTTGTTGGGATTCACCCGCTTTTATCTTCTGTTTTTCTTTTGGGTTTAACCCTCCCCCCTCTTTTTTACACTGGTTTGGAGCCTTTCCAGCTGCTGGGGAGTTTTTAAACCGCTTTTACCTCTAGAAAAAATTAGAGAAAAAGTGGCTCCTGTTTCAGACAGTGCCCAGCTGTGCCCTAGGGAGCTCCTTGTGTCCCCCCCCTTGTGTCCTGGTGTGCCCACCCCAGCCAGCACTGCCACCCTGAGACCCCATCCCCTCATTTGGGGTCTGCACTCACCTGTCAGGACCTTCCCTTTGATCTTCCCAACCCTCAGATCCGAGCCCTGAAAGGACAAAAAGAGGTTTTAGGTGAAACTGGAGTCCTCAGGAGAAACACACAGAGGGATGGACTCTCCTGTGCCCACTTCTCCCCAGGGATTCATTTCCCAACATTTTCTGCGTTTGCCTTGTAAAGATCATTCATCACTTCCTTGTAAAGGGAATTTTCTTTAAGTGGGTGGGAAGGAGCATGCCAGGGCTTTTCTTTGGCTCTTTGGGATTTAGGGGCTTGATCCACAATGCCCTGGCACTGGTGACACAGCTGTCACCTGCAACAGAGACTGTGTGGAGATCCAGGCTGGGGATCCAGTCTGTGGCACCCTGGGAAAGCCACAATAATTCCCTTAAAAGCCAAACGCTCAGCACACCAAGATTTGGGAGATCTGGCCCATTCCAGGTGGGATCGTGCTCATTCCCAGCAGCATTCCCATGGCAAAGCTTTGGCTTTGCTCTCAACAAACTCCTGCTCACAGAGCTTGTCCCACTGCAGGCTTGGATCTTCGTCCCCATCCTGGAATGGGGAGCAGGGAGCCTTTCCTGGGACACTGAGCATCCTGTGGGGACTGTGTGGGTGACAAAGGGACAATACTGCAGGTTTGGCTCTCCATCCCCATCCTGGGATGATTCCCAGGAGCAGGGAGCCTTTCCTGGGACACCAAATACCCTGTAGGGACTGTATGGGTGACAAAGGGACAATACTGGAGGCTTGGCTCTCCATCCCCATCCTGGGATGATTCCCAGGAGCAGGGAGCCATTCCTGGGACACTGAGCATCCTGTGGGGACTGCATGGGTGACAAAGGGACAATACTGGAGGCTTGGCTCTCCATCCCCGTCCTGGAATGGGGAGCAGGGAGCCTTTCCTGGGACACTGAGCATCCTGTGGGGACTGTGTGGGTGACAAAGGGACAATACTGCAGGTTTGGCTCTCCATCCCCATCCTGGGATGATTCCCAGGAGCAGGGAGCCATTCCTGGGACACCAACCATCCTGTATGGGTGACAAAGGGACAACACCAGGAGCTGCACCCCCATCCTGGCCCTGCACATCCCACCTCACCCCTGACCTGCTGTGCTATTCCCGGCCATTCCCAACCTCCCAGCGCTCGTCAATCCTCTCCTACAGCACCCGTTATTCCAGTCCTGCCCACACACGCTCCTCTGCCAGGCCTCCTCCGTCCTAACCTGCCCTGGGAGTTATTATCCCAAAAAAAAGATGCCTCAGATAACTCCCAGCAAAGGTGCACGTGGGGAGCGGGGTTTGGTGCCTCGGCTCCCCGCGATCAAAGCTTCCCTTTGCCTCCGAAGGAAACTGCTCTGCCCTGAGTCACGGCTGGGGACAGCCTCCTGCCAACTGCCCCAAAGGTCACCAGGGAGCCAAGAGCTCAGATCAGATCCTGGGATTTCGGCTCCCTGGCTCTGGCTGGGCTGGAGCTGAAATCTGCCGGTGCCAGGGAGGTGATGAGTGAGGACCTGGGCAGGTCCGGGTGCCTGGGATGGCAGCGGGAGGGGAAGGCAGGGCGGGATGGGAGGGGAGAAACACCTGGGAAGTGCCTGAGGGGACACACGGGGCCGTGGGGCTGCTGTGGCCCTGCCCAGATGTGCAAACGTGAGCCATCCAGATGTGCAAACCCTCTCCACGCAGATGTGCAAGCCCGCTCCACGCAGATGTGCAAGCCCACGCCATCCAGATGTGCAAATGCGAGCCATCCAGATGTGCAAATCCGAGCTACCCAGATGCGCACACCGGCTCCGCCCAGATGCTCGGCAGCGCCCATCCAGATGTGCCCCGCCAGCCCACCCACCCGCACGGGCTCGCCCCTCCTCCGCCCAGATGTGCGCACGTGCCCGAGCCCTCCAGCTGTGCCTGCTCCCCCAGATGTGTCGCTGCCCACTGGGGCGGGGGGGAAGCTGCCGGTGCATCCCGAGCTCCTGCCGGTGCATCCCGAGCTCATCCCGAGCCCATCCCGAGCTCATCCTGAGCTTATTCCAAACCCATCCCGAGCTCATCCTGAGCCCATCCCGAGCTCATCCTGAGCTTATTCCAAACTCATCCTGAGCCCATTCCAAACTCATCCCGAGCCCATCCCGAGCTCATCCTGAACTTATCCTGAGCTCCTTCCAAATTCATCCCGAGCCTATCCCGAGCTCATCCCGAGCCTATCCCGAGCTCATCCTGAGCTTATTCCAAGCTCATCCTGAGCCCATTCCAAGCTCATCCCGAGCTCATCCTGAACTTATCCTGAGCTCATTCCAAATTCATCCCGAGAACTCATCCCAAGCCCATCCCGAGAACTCATCCCGAGCCCATCCCGAGCTCATCCTGAGCTTATTCCAAACTCATTCTGGGCCCATTCCAAGCTCATCCCGAGCTCATTCCAAACTCTTTCCGAGCCCATCCCGAGCTCATCCTGAACTTATCCTGAGCTTATTCCAAACTCTTCCTGAACTCATTCCAAACTCATACTGATCCATCCCGAGCCCATTCCAAGCTCATCCCGAGCCCACCCCGAGCTCATCCTGAGCTTATTCCAAACTTATCCTGAGCCCATTTCAAGCTCATCCCAAGCTCATCCCGAGCTCATCCTAAACTTATCCTGAGCTCATTCCAAACTCATCCCGAGAACTCATCCCGAGCCCATCCCGAGCCCATTCCAAACTCATCCCGAGCTCCTTCCAAGCTCATTCCAAGCTCATCCCGAGCTCATCCCAGCCCATCCCGAGCCCATCCCGAGTTCCTTCCAGGCTCATCCCAGCCCATCCCAGCCCATCCCGAGCTCATTCCAAGCTCATCCCGAGCTTATCCCAGCCCATCCCGAGCCCATGCCGAGCCCATCCCGAGCTCATCCCGAGCTCATTCCAAACTCATTCCAAATTCATCCCCAGCCCATCCCGAGCCCATTCCGAGTTCCTTCCAGGCTCATCCCAGCCCATCCCAGCCCATCCCGAGCTCTCGGTGCGGCCGGGCCCGCTGCCAGCCCCGGCTCATCAAAGGCACGGACTGCGGGTTTCCCTGGCAGCGCCGCTGCCGTGCGGGGACCGCGCTGCTATTCCTGGCTTTGCCAGGGGCTCACGGGGCCGGGCCGAGCCTCCTCCCCGTGCCCTGCCCGCCGCTGAGCGCTGCCGGCTCGCCCCGAGATGCTGCGGCTTCCTCGCTAGCCCCGGGCATGGGAGAGTCAAAGGATAAAACTCCTTTTTAAGAGGCGAGAACAGGAAGAGGGCGGGAGGGAGAAAGTCGCGATGAGCACTCCAAACCCTGCCTGCCTTTTTTGTTTGTTTTTTTTTTTTTTTTTTTTTTCTTTGATAGTAAACAGCAATGCTGGGAGCAAGGAGCAAACTCTGGGCACGGCTGTCGGGATACGGGAGGGATTGAGGTGGGGTGTGACGCCCTGCGACATTTTCTCCTTGTTTTTTGCTCGGGGAATGGTTTGTCGGGGGAATAACCCCCCCTCCAGCCCCTTTCCCCTTTGCTGACACGCCGGTGAGGGCGAGGGGAGCATCACACTCCGGCAGCTCCCGAAGATCCCTGCCACGAGCCGAGCTAATGGACACTGATGAGCTGCCGCCTTTATTAATGCCCTTTTATGAGAGCATTAATAGTTCCTAATGACACCATTTGAGCTTCCCAGCCTTTTATCTCCTCTTTCTCTCTTTCCCCTGCCGAGGACACGGTGTAGGAGGTGGAATTAGATATTCCCACCCTCCGGTCTGTGGCGGGGCACGGGATGCTCGTGCAGAGACCTGGGAAGGCTGGAAAAAAAATCTGTGCCACACATTTCGAGCGCCAGGAGCTGCTCTCCGCGATCTTTTCCACGGCCAAAGGAGTGGGGAATTTTATCCCTGTCATTTCTGGTGCCCTGGGCACCGAGCGAGGCTCCCCGGGCAGCCCTCGCTGTTTGCCTGCACGTCGCAGCCGAGGGCGGGGGGTGAATAAATAAATAAACACAAATAAATTAAAGGCAGTGTGAGTCATCTCGTGTTTTCCTCTTGATCTTTTTTTGTTTTCTTTTCACCCCCTTCCCTTTCTTCCCCCTCTCCTGAACGTGTCTGATCCCATCGCAGAGGAGGGGAAAGGGATGGGTGGCGAGCCCTCGCCAGCGATTCGCCCGGGCGAGGACCGAGGCTTTATGGAAAGTGGGTGTGGGAAATCGGCACAATCGCTGGCACGGCACCAGGACAAACAGATGACGGATGGGACCCGAGCAGGGCTGGGCTGCTCCTGGAGCGGGAGCGCGTCCCAGCCCGGCCCGGGGACCTCGGGACACCGAGGGGGCTCCGCCAGGTGCGGGGGCTGCGTCCCACGGGAAGGGCCCGGCGTTAACCAGCGATTATTGGGGGGAAAGCTGATCCCAAACACCTTCCTCACCAACAGGGGTTTGAGCGGCTTCAAAGGCGGCCCAGCGGGAGCCCAGGTTTGTTCTCCTCCGTTGCTGTGATCTTTGCAATGAGGTCAGCATGGAGGAATTGGCTCAGCATCCCGGCAAAGGCAGAGCCGCGGGGATGGCAACCCAGCTTCGCTGCGAGGCTGGAACGGGCAATAAAAGGATGAGACGCTAATTGCAGGTGGATCTGGATCTGTTCCACCGTGTCCTTGCAGAGGAAGGTGAAGATTTTGGGGTTTTCTCCTCCCCACCAAACCAGCAGCACTGGGGAGGGGGATCACTCCTCCCCCAGCTCCCAAAAACATCCAGGCTCGTCCTGCTTTCCAACAAGAAGCATGTGAGCTTGGAGCCATCCAAGAGAAACTCTCCCTCCAATTATCCCCGTGCTCAGGGAGGCCAGCACGGAGCAGGGCAGGGCCTGGGCAGCTCCCAGCACTCCCAAACTCTGGCATTTCCCAGCTCAGCCGCCTGTTTGAGCAGCAGCTGCCTTCCAGTAGGATCCTGGTGCTGCATCTGGGCCAGGGGATGCTCCCAAGGGGCTCTGGCTCGCCCACGACCCTCCTGCTCTCAGCCCAGCCTTGCTTTTCCCGGGGTTTGGTGCCTGAAGGAGCCTGTCAGCCCCGAGTCTGAGAGGCCTTTTGTGATGGGAAATGTCACATCCCATTATGCCAGCCCTGCTGCGCCGCTGGATTGGCGTGGGCTCTCCGTCGGGGAAGAAATTGGGAGAAAGAGGAAAAAAATACGGAGAAACGCAGAAATGGTTTTCATGCAAGAACCAGGATGGGGAAGGTTTCATTGGGAATGGCCTCTCCTGGCTGCTCCATCACTCCAAAGTATTTTGACAGCACTTCCAGGGCAGGGAGGAGACCCCACAGGGGTTGGATCCCATCACACCCAGCTCCAGAGAAACCTCCCCTTGCTGCTGGAGCCAGCCCAGCTTTCCCAACCCAAACCTTCTCCTCTGGTGCTTCCCCAGAGCCCCAGTTCCTGGATCCTGCCGTGACTCAGGGCCTGGCTTTGTGCTCCCTGCTGGTTTCACTCTCCAGGCATGGATGGAGACGTGGCCAGGCCACCCCAGGCCTGAGGCAGGAACGGTTCCCAGAATTTCCCACACATCCATCCAAACTTCCCACCTGGATCCTCACTGCCCAGATGCTTTGTAAGAAGCAGGAATCCATCCTCCCCCCAGAGCCTCCTGCTCCTCTCACAGCTCCAGGGATGTCCAGTCCAGCCCTGTGGTCCCCAAGGAGGGTGGGACACATGGAATCCCCCCATCTCCAGCTGCCAACCCCCTCACCCAGAGCCCATCGTTTTCATTTATTACATTTGATATTCATGGAATTTTACCATTCCAAGCGATATTTGACTTGTTCCCTGTCAGTCTGCCCCTGAAAAATTACAAACCACCGAGATCTGAGCCACATCCAGACAGAATAAGAGTAGAGAAGACACTTTTCCTTCTACAGGGAATTCTTTTCAGGGCAGATCCAGAATCTCAGGAAAGCCACACCTGGGTGGGTTGGATTTGTGTTCGGGGACTGACACAACCACAAGCACCAACAGTGGGTGATTTTAACCCCAAAGTCATGCTGGGACACCCTGTCCCAGCAGGCACTGACCAACACTGACTGCACACCCTCATCCCAAAAAATTCCCTGAGGCTCATCACAACTCCTGGGGAAATGTGCTGAGGGTCCCAAGGAGCAGGAGGGGTCCCATTGTCACCCTTGGGAGGCTCAGGTTGGAGCAGGCCCAGGAATATCACCTCTAAACCACAGATCTGAAGAGCCTCTCCCACTTTTCCAAGGTCTGAACTCCAAGGATTTGCCCCTGCAGCCTTTAGGATCCTTAGGCAGCTCTTGGCACGGCCTGGACCTTTTTCTAGCTCACAATAAATGGGGAAGGCGACCATAAAAATATATTAAAAAATAAATATCGGGCACGGTCGTAATTTAAACGCAGCTTTGTCTGATCCACCCTAACGCCGCAGGGGAGGACGTGCCACGGGTTATTAACTGAGCAAAATAAACATAAATCACCTCCGTGCCTGCCTTTTGCAAGCTTTCCTTAATCTAGAAATAAACCCCTGCACTCCATAACCTGAACCATCCCTGGCAGGGACCTTGCCAGGCTCCTGGCAGCCCCAGGATGGCACTGCCAGTGCCAGCATGGCCCTCTGCAGTGAGGGAGGCTCTGCTGGGTGCATTTCCAGCCAGGCTCAGGCTGCTGTGCCCATCTGCACCTTTCCTGCAGGGTATAGGTGAGGGGTCCGTGCCAGAGGGGAGGAGGAGGAGGCTGTGGTGACACCAAGGAAGGTTTTGAAACCTCAGACAAAACATTTGTGTTGGAAAAGCACAGAGATTTTGTTGGTTTGGTTATTTTTTTTTTTTTAATAAAACACCTGCAGGATTGTGGAGCAGCTGGGGGTGGGGATGGGATGCAGGATGCTGGGCTCCTTTCCCAAAAATGCAGCAGGGCAGGGGAGATGTGGCTTTGCCAGGGCACTCCCGGCATGATTTGGAACGCTGGATTTGGGAGTTGAAGCTGGTGGCTTTGCCAAGAAACCTCATGGAGGAGTTTCCCTGCTACCCCTTCCTCTGCATCCCAGCAGAGAAGCACCAGGGCTTTGCTGAAGTGGGAAAGTTGAGTGAGATAAAGGCTGAATAAAACCAAAGTTAAATAAAATGGAAGTTGAATAAAATGAAGGTTGAACCAACAATGGCTGAATAAAATGACGGTGGAATAAAACGGAAGTTGAATAAAATGATGGTTGAACAAACGATGGCTGGATAAAACAAAAGTTGAATAAAGTGGAAGTTGAATAAAATGAACGTTGAACCAACCATGGTGGGGTAAAATGGAAGCTGAATAAAATGGAAGTTGAATAAAATGATGGTTGAACAAATGGTGGTGGAATAAAATGGAAGTTGAATAAAATGGAAGTTGAATAAAACGATGGTTGAACAAATGGTGGTGAGATAAAATGGAAGTTGAATAAAATGAAGGTTGAACCAACCATGGTGGAGTAAAATGGAAGTTGTATAAAATGACGGTTGAACAAATGGTGGTGTAATAAAACGGAAGTTGAATAAAACGATGGTTGAACAAATGGTGGTGGAATAAAATGGAAGTTGGATAAAATGATGATTGAACAAATGGTGGTGGAATAAAATGGAAGTTGAATAAAATGATGGTGGAATAAAATGGAAGTTGAATAAAATGATGTTGGAGTAAAATGGAAGTTGAATAAAATGATGGTGGAATAAAATGGAAGTTGAATAAAACGATGGTTGAACAAATGGTGGTTGCACCAGGCTGTGCACTCCCTGCTTGCCCTGCTCTGGACCCCGGGGGATTGGGGGGGATTTGGCTGCACCCCAAAGCCCTGCACGGTCCCACCCCGGCCCCTGGGCAGCCGCTGCAAAGCCGGCGTGATAAATGAGGGATGCAATCGCTAAGAACAACAGGGATGTTGATAGCAACCCCAGGGGTGTGTTAGGAAGCTGCCTGCATGCCGGGCTCGGCGCTGGCTGCCTTCAGCAGCCCCACGGTGTCGCAATTCCGGGCGAGCTCCCGGCCGAGCTGGCTGCGGCATGAATCACCCTGACCCGGGGCTGGCCCGGCCGGGGCACGGCTCGGCTGGGATTTGTCCGGCTCTGGATCCGGCCGGGAGCCCCTGGAGCATCCTGCACCTCTGCTCAGCGGGATGAGAAGGGGTGCTGGATCTGGAGGAGCAGAGGATGAGGAGGAGGAGGAGGAGGGGATGAGGATGGCTCAAGCACAAAGACAAGGGCGCTTTGTGCCCCTCGCTGCTCAAATGCCACCTGTGACACCCAGCTGAGACCACACCTGCGTTTGGTGCCCTGGGCCTTGGCACCAGCCCAGCCCTTCCCAGGAGCTCCACCAGCGCTGGGAAGGATGAAAGTTTGAGAAATTCTCACCGATATCTATGCTTAGCAGAAAGATTTTTAAATGTAGAGTCTGATGAAGGAATAGAGATGGAAGCAAGTTTTCATATAGAATAAAGTAATTGCTGAGCCAGTCTCACTGGGCTAACCAAAGAAGCAAAGAGTGTGATGGTTAGAAAGAGTTTTTAGGACTTAGAGCAAAGGATAAACCCACCCCAAACAAGAAGATGTTTTTACCAAGCAGGAAGATAGCACAGGCAAACAAGGCAGCAAATGTGGCAAAAAAAGTCTCAGAATTTTCCACTGCAAGAAAACTGAAACACAACTTCTAGCTCAAACTGTAATGTACTGACTTTTAGTGATTGGAGAACAGTAACATGAATATGGTAATTATAGCAGTCATGACAGGCTATAAATAATAGTTAAGGTATAGATTGGTTCTATCAAAGAAAAGTAAATAATGCAACGTAACCAAAACCAAAGGGTCTCCAGGCCTGCCTGCAGCTGGAGCTGACAGCTGTGGGCACAGCTCTGTCACCCACAGCCCTGGACTGCTGTAACCTCTTGGATGGAATAAATTGCATTCTGTGTACAATAAACTGCATTTTGGATACAATAAACTGCATTCTGTATACAATAAACTGCATTTTGTGTACAATAAACTGCATTTTGGATACAATAAACTGCATTTTGTATACGATAAACTGCATCTTGTATACAATAAACTGCATTTTGGATACAATAAACTGCATTCTGTATACAATAAACTACATTCTGTACACAATAAACTGCATTTTGGATACAATAAACTGCATTCCGTACACAATAAACTGCATTTTGGATACAATAAACTGCATTTTGTGTACAATTAATTGCATTTTAGAGAGTTGCCTGGAGTTCTGCATCTCTCAATTCACCTCTTACACACCACGATCTCCCACCCCATGGATCCCCTTGGGTCCCTCCCATCACCCCCAGTTCTAATGGGACATCCCCAAAATGCCACAAGAGCTCCCAAAAAAGGTGAACTACAAGAGGTCACCCTGAGATTGCAGCAGGAGGAACAAGCTTGACCTGGTCAGAGAAAAGGGCTGGGTAGGACTGGGAAGATCTTTTCCATGCCACTCCTTCAGAGTGGAAAACTTGCTCGCCCTGTGTGCGTGTAGCTTTAAGATGAGTTTGCTTTTCCAGCAGCAGATTTCCGGAGGATTCTTGGAGAAACACCAAATTTTGCCTAACTCAGTCATTTAAAGGCCCGTAGCCTGAATTTCTGTGTGGATGAGAGCAGAGCCTGCTCCGGAACCTCCCCTTGGGATGCATCCCTGGGAGGCTCAACTGCTGCTGTGTCACCTTTGGGGACAGGGATGGCACATTCCCAGTGCTGCCACCAGCCAGGTTGTGGTCACCAGCCACAACCAGGGCCCTGGGGCACCTCTGAGCCACACATCCCTCTGAGAGGCACAGCCAGCCTGGAATCCCACAGTGGGTTGGTGGGAAGGGATTTAAACCCCCCCAGTGCCACCCCTGCCATGGTAGGGACACCTCTCAGTGTCTGGCCTTGGGCACTGCCAGGGATCCAGGGGCAGCCACAGCTTCTCTGGGAATTCCATCTCACCCTCACAGTTTTGGGAATTCCTTCCCAAAATGCCATCCAGCCCTGCCCTCTGGCAGTGGGAGCCATTCCCTGTGTCCTGTCCCTCCATCCCTGTCCCCAGTCCCTCTGCAGCTCTCCTGGAGCCCCTTCAGGCCCTGAAGAGGCTTTGACGTCTCCCTGGAACTTTCTCTTCTCCCTTGGGCACTTCCAGGGATCCAGGGGCAGCCACAGCTCCTCTGGGAATTCCATCCCAGCCCCTCCCCACGCTCATTCCTTCCAAAAATCCCACCCCAATCTCACTTTTCCCAGTTTGAAGCCATTCCCTGTGCCCTGTCCCTCCATCCTTGTCCCAAGCCCCTCTCCAGCTCTCCTGGAGCTCTGAATGGGACTCTGAGCTCTCCTGGAGCATTCCCAGCTTTCTCAGCCTGGCTCCAGAGTGGCTCCAGCCCTTGGATCAGGCACAAAGTCCCTGTGCCCCATTCAGGTTCCCCATTGCCAATGGCACCTCCCAGACCCCAAGGAACAGCGGGATTTTCCCACTTTCGGGAATTTGATGCTTCTACTTTGTCCCCAGCCCCTCTCCAGCACTCCTGGAGCCCCTTTAGGCTCTGAAAAGGGCTCTGAGGTCTCTCTGGATCCTCTTCAGGCCCTGCAAGGGGCTCTGAGCTCTCCCTGGAGCATTCCCAGTTCTCTCCAGCCCATGGATCAGGCACAAAGTCACCGTGTCCTATTTAAGGTCTCCATTACCAATGGCACCTCCCAAATCCTAAGGAACACCGGGATTTCCCCACTTTTGGGAATTTGATGCTCTCCAGCTCTCCTGGAGTCCCTTTAGGCCCTGCAAGGGACTCTGAGGTGTCCCTGGAGCATTCCCAGCTCCAGGTGAGCATTCCCAGCTCTCCCAGCCTGGCTCCAGCCCTGGAGCAGCTCCGTGATCCCCTCTGGGCTCTCTCCATCATCTCCACGTCCTCGTGATGTTGGGGACCCCGAGCTGCAGTTGGGGTGTCCCCAGAGCGGGGCAGAATCCCCTCCCTGCCCTTTCTGGCCATGCTGGGCTCATTTTGGGGTTGCACCCAGCCCTGACCCCCAACAGATCCCAGTGGGGTTTGGGGTCGCACCCTGAGCCCACCCTGACACCAATCCCACCCCAGAGCCGGCCTGGGGGGCTCCGGGGGTGCTCTCAAACCCCTCCCCTGCACATTCCTCCAGCCTGGGGTGTCTGATCCCCATCCCAGGCCCCGGCCCGGGCGCGGGGGAGGATCAAAGCCGCGCGTGCCAGGCCTGCTCCCGTCCGGGCCAATTTGGGGATTTCGGCTCCCTAATCAGATGGGAGAGGGAGCCTGGGCTTGGGGGGGCTCATTTGTTCCTCTGATGCTTTTTTTTTTTGGTTGGTTTGGTTTTTTTTTTTTGGTTTTCTTTTTTTTTAATTTTTATTTGGTTTTTTTGACGTTTTTTTTGTTCGTTTCTGGCTTTTTTTGTTTTTTTTTTTTTGTTTCTTTGTGGGGTTTCTTTTGTGTTTTTGTTTTTTTTTTGCTTTGTTTTGTTTCGGTTTCTTTGGGGGGGTTGTTTGGTTTTGGTTTTTTTGGAGTTTTTTTGCTTGTTTTTTGGGGGGGGTTGGTTTTTTTGGGTTTTTTTTTTTGTTTGTTTGTGGGTTTTTGGGTTTTTTTGTTTGTTTTTTTTGTGATTTTTTTGGGTTTTGTTTTTTGGTTTTTTGGGGGGCAATTTGTTTGGTTTTGGGGTTTGGGGTTTTTTTTTTTGTTTGTTTGTTTGGGTTTTTGGGAGGGTTTTTTGTTTGTTTTGGAGTTTTTTGTGGGTTTTTGGTTTTTTTGAGGGTTTTTTGGTTGTTTTTGTGTTAGGAGTTTTTTTGGGGGGGGTTGTTTGTTTTTGGGGATTTTTTGGGGGGTTTTTTTGGGGGGGGGGTTGGTTTTTTTTTTGTTATGGCTGTTTTTTTAAGGTTTTTTTTTCTTTTGCTTTTCACTTCCTTCCGCCGGCCAAAAATTCAAATTTCTCCCTTTCGCCCCCGCTGACGGGAGGGGACGGCTCTGCCCGGGCCCCGCCAGCGCATCCGGGCGGGCTCGGCCTCTCCTCCCCCCCAAAGTCCCCCCAAAGCCGCTTCCTGACCGCTGGAACTGGCAGCACTCGGAGGGAGAGTCCAGAGCCGCCCTTGGGACTGCACAAACTCCAACCGGAAACTTTCCCGAGCTGCACAAATTTCCCTCCTCACTTTTCCCTCCCCATGCTCGGCGAGGATGGGGTGCTCAGCAGCGCTTTGCGTGGATTTGTTTAATACAGAGGAGCCAAATTCGCTTTTATTTGGACTTTTTTTTGGCCGCTGAGCATCCCAAGGCCCGCGGAGATGCTGATCCCCCCCTAAAAATGCAGCAGCAGCAGGAGGAGGAGGATGAGGGGTTAACGGGAGCGCTGCTGCCGCTCTCGCCTGCCAAAAGCCGCTCCGGCGGTGCCCGGACTTCCCTTTCTTCCATAAAAGTCCAACGGATGCGGCTCCCGTGGGATGCTCCGGGAGGGAGGGGGCTGAGCCGCCCTACCTGGGGCTCGTGTGAGCGCCGGGGGCTGTTTGTGCAGCGCCTCCCAAAAAATAAAAACCAAAAAACCCCAAAAAAACCTCCTCGGGAGCCGGGAGGCAGCGCTCGCCCCGCTCCCTGCCCTGGCTCGGGCTCCGGAGTGGGGGAAAAAAAAAAATATTTATTTTCCTTTTATTCTTTTTTTTTTTAAGGTATTTTGGGGGCGGCCCCGTTCCAGCCGGGCTGGGCAGGGATGTGGGGGAAAAGCGGGAAGGGATGGAGGGGTTGGAGCAGCACGTGCTGCTCGTCACGGAGTTCCAGCATCGCTCCGACATCCCTGCTCCCCTCCAGGAGACCCCGAGCTCCTTCCCCACCCCGGTGGAAAGGCTGGGAGAGGAGAAACACAAGGGGTGTCTCGCATGCAGCCTCCTCCTGCTCCATCCCCTTCCCAAACCAAGCTTGCAGCACCCCAAAATAGCCCCCCCCCAATTCCAACCCGGATTATTTTGGGGTGCTTGAGGATGGCGGTGCAAATACAAAGAGCAAGAGGTGTTTTCCCAGCCCTGATCCCAAACCAAGGGAAGCTGTGGCTGCCCCAGGCTGGGCAGTGTCCAAGGCCAGGGGTTTGGAGCACCCTGGGCTGGTGCAATGAGAGGAGTTTTAAGGTCCCTTCCAACCCAAACCACTCCAGGATTTGTGAAACTGCGTTTTCCCAGGAATTTGGACGGAGCAGAAACGTAAAAGCAGAAACATCACCAGGACCTGAGATGCTCAAACTCCCCCCACACCGCTCTGAGCTCAAACCCCACAGATTTGGGATTTACACCCCAATTCCCCCCCGGGGCTGGACCCGAGGACACCACAGCAGATCCCAATGTTCGTGAGAGTGTCCCCAAGGCAGGAAAAGTGGGGGGTCCTCCCTTGACCCCCCTCTCCCCGGCTCAGTTACAGCAGCAGACGAGATGTCATCACACCGAGAGCCCGGGGCTTGCATCACAAGTGTCTTGCAACGAAGAAAGCCAAATTTTTTACAGGAGGAGCAGCACACATGCTCTCTCTCTCTCACACACACACAGCCTCGGTAATTAACTTAATAGGTTTCTTACAGAATGCCCCGTGAGTGATGCTCAACATATTCAAGTGTTGACAAGACGGCGCTGAACCCGACGCCTACACAACGGGCAAACGAGGCTCGGAGCGCAGACACACCTTCATTGTCTGAAACTTGTAGTAAAACTCCGAACCCGCCCTTGTGAAATGGGGAGCTGAGCAGATGGGGCTGAGTAACCCTTCAGCTGCCAGGACCTGGCGCAGCACCTGGCAGGACCCAGGGGAGGTGGTGCCCAAGACCCCCGAAATTAATTTATAGGTGGAGATCACAACAGAAGCTTCCAAATATATTTGAGATGTGTAATTAAGAGTTTTCAGCCCACTGGGATCATCGTCCTTGATCCTTGTGGGTCGCTTCCAGCTCAGGCTATTCCACATTTCTGTGGTTTGCTGGGCACTTAAATAAATCAGCAACTTCTCACTCACTCCTCAATGAAAATATTCACCCTTCAGAAATCAGCTGTGGATCCAAGGGGAGGAACACGGTGCTGTCCTCTGGGTTTGTTCCAAATCAATATTTGGGACATTAATATTAACAAAAAGGCTGCTGGACAGTCCCTCCCTTGCGTCACCTGCCCAGTTCCAAGAGGAATTATTCCCTTCCCTCCTGCCTCAGGAATTGTGTCCTGAAAGACACAATTTTGGCTCATCTGTGCTGAGTGGGCTCAGATCTCTACCTGAGGAAAACCAGCACCAAAAACCCTCCTGAAGAGCCAACAGCACCCACAGTCACCCCCCCAAAAAAAGGGAAAAAAAAATCACTGAAGAAAGGATTAATGGGAAAACCAGTTTGGATGGCGTTGTGTTGCAAGACGCAGCAGAGATCCATCTCCTGCTGATTTGGGATGGGATCTTGAGTCAGGAAAATTGCCCAAGAAAGGGTGGTCGTGTGTACAGGTTCCTCCAGGTTGGGAAACGTCCTGCCAGCGGCGGGGACCCGCGTGGAGCAATCCCAATCCCAGCCTGGCTGTCAGCACCCACGAGCTCCCAAACCCGTCGGGCTCCTCCGTGTCCCCTGCACCTGCACGGGGCCCCACAGCTGCGCCCTGTCCCGGGATCCGAGCTGGTTGGATCAGGGGGAAAGTCTGTCAGCAGCTGTGGTGCCACCCCAGCAGCAATGGGATCATCGCCACGTGTCACTGCCAATGCCCTTCACAAGGGCTGGAACCACAAATTGGTGCCTTTTCCCCATCCTGCTGCTCGTTGTGGCCTCAGGGCCACTTCAGGGATGCAGGATCTATCATTGTTCCCAATTTTAAGAGTTGTAAGAGCATTTTAGATGTTTTGATCAACAGAGCAAAAACACTAGAACCTTGGGCACAGCTATTTTGGGGGGTTTTTCCAGCATCAGAACCTTGGACACATTTGTGGGGGGTTTTTCCAGCACCAGAACCTTGGGCACAGCAATTTTGGAGGGATTTTTACAGTATCAGAACCTTGGGCACAGGAATTTTGGGGAGACTTTTCCTGCATAAATCCTTTGACATAGATATTTTGGGGGGATTTTTCCTGCACCAGAACATTGGGCACATTTTTGGGGGATTTTTCCAGCACCAGAATCTTGGGCACAGCTGGGGAATTTTTGCAGCACCAGAACTTTGGGCGCAGCAATTTTTGAGGGGTTTTTTCCAGCTCCAAAACCTTGGGCACAGAAATTTTGGGAAATTTTTCCAGCACCAGAACCTTGGGCACATTTGTGGGGGATTTTTCCAGCATTAGATCCTTGGGTGCAGCAATTTTTGGGGGATTTTTCCAGTGACAGAACCTTGGGAATATCGATTTTTGAGGGATTTTTCTAGCACCAGAACCTTGGGCACAGCAATTTTGGAGGGATTTTTACAGTATCAGAACCTTGAGCACATTTTGCATCAGAAGTTGAGCACAGCAATTTGAGGGAATTTTGCAGCACCAAAACCTTGGGCACAGCAATTTTTGGGGAGATTTTTCCAGCACTAGATTCGTTGACATAGCTATTTTGGGGGGATTTTTGCAGCACCAGAACCTTGGACACAGCTGGGGAATTTTTGCAGCACCAGAACCTTGGGCACATTTTGGGGGATTTTTCCAGCACCAGAACTTTGGGCACAGCAATTTTGGAGGAATTTTTCCGGTACCAGAACCTTGGGCACAATGATTTTTAGGGTGTTTTTCCCAGCACCAGAACTTTGGGCACAGCAATTTTGGGGTAATTTTTCCAGCGCTACAACTTTGGCACAACTATTTTTGGAGGGATTTTTCCAGCACCAGAACCTTGAGCACATTTTGCGTCAGAACTTGGGCACAGCAATTTGAGGGAATTTTGCAGCACCAAAACCTTGGGCGCAGCAATTTTTGGGGAATTTTTCCAGCACCAGAACTTTAGGTGCAGCAATTCTGGGGAATTTTCCCAGCACCAGAACCTTGAGAACATTTTTTGGGGATTTTTCCAGCACCAGAACCTTGGGAACATTTTTGGGGGGTTTTTCCACACCCAAAGATGGATACTACAGACAAGACCTGGGCTGCAGACAGGCAGAAGAATCCACAGGGCTAAAGTGCACGGGAATTAAGGATTTAGCTGGGAGTTAGCTCAGCATTGTCAGGGAATTAAAGGTTTACCTGCGCGTTGCAGACGGAGGCTTAAAGATTTTACAAACACACGAGATTTACAACTCTCCCAAATTTCGACACCCTCGGCTTTACCCTGCCAGCGAGGATTTTGACCAGCTCTGGATGGTTTTCCTGATGAAACCTGGTGGCAAAGGTGGTGGGAATTGGGGCTGAGGTTTAACCCATGGCCACGTGGCACCCGAAATCAGCCCAAAAGCCTGAACCTGTCTGGGCTCTTGCGGAGATGGAGCCAAGTGGGATCAAACCCTAAAGCTGCATGAGGTAAATAAAGCATTGCTTCAGAAGGAATCTTTGCATTAAAATCTCTTTTCTCTCCTCAAAAATCTCAGTGACATCCCAGATTTTTGGGATTTGGAGCATCCCTTCCACCAGCACCTCCAGCAGTGATTGCTGGACCTTAAAGCACACAACCAAGGTGGGGCACCTGATACTGACACTTCATAGACATCATATGATTATTCCTCTGCATTTCTATCTGCTGATGAGGATCTTACTCTTCTAGTATATTAATTACAATTTACTTCCAATCCTTAGAATCTGCTTTAAGCCCAGAGAAGAGTAATAAACACAATCCTATTCTTACTGACCCTAAGCATTCTCCTAACTGCACTAAATTTTGACTCACCCAAATAACCCCTGACTCAGAAAAACTATCCCCATATGAGTGTGGATTTGACCTTCTGGGATCTGCTTGACTTCTCAATCTGCTTCCTCCTAGCAGCCATCCTCTTCCTCCTATTCAACCTAGAAATCGCCCTACTCCTCCCGCTACCATTTGTGGGGCAGCAAATCCTGCACATCCAACAACCCCTTCCCAAGGATAAATCCTGATGGAGGGTGAGGGAAACACATCCCAAACACCCTACAAACCCAGGGCTGGCTGCCCATCAGGAATTGCAGCCCTTGCATGCGTGGAGCAAGGCAGGGATGCATTTCAGCTTTTTGGGAGTTGGAGCATCCCTTCCACCAGCACCTCTAGCAGTGATGGCTGGACCTTAAACCACACAACCAAGGTGAGGCTGTGGGGCAGCCAATCCTGCACATCCAACCACCCCTTCCCAAGCATTCCCAAGCATAAATCTTGATGGAGTGTGAGAAAAACACATCCCAAACACCCTACAAATCCAGGACTGGCCTGCTATCAGCTGCCCATCGGGAATTGCATCCCTTGCATGCGTGGAGCAAGGCAGAGGTGCAGAAGCTGTGCAGAAGATCCTGCACATCCAACAACCCCTTCCCAAGCATTCCCAAGCATAAATCCTGATGGAGTGTGAAGGAAACACAACCCAAACACCCTACAAATCTAGCCTGGCCTGCTATCAGCTGCCCATCAGGAATTGCATGCGTGGAGCAAGGCAGGGGTGCAGTAGCTGTGCAATTCCCAGCCCGGGGCGAGTGGCTCACCCACACACTGGGAACGGGAGCTGCAGGCCGGGCCCCGATGAGGCAGGATAAAGCCGCCCTTACGTAAGGCCTGGGGTTGCGTGGAGGAGCCCTGGCGGGAGCAGACTTGCTCTGGGCTCAGCCCAGACCGTGCCAGAATATCCCGGGATAGATCTGGGCTGGAATATCCTGGGATGTGGGGAAAACCTCACCCTGCTGCCCCCCACGCTGGAGGTTCTGTCCCCATCCCAACCCCTTCCCAAAAAAGAGGTGTGAAATAGGTCGTTGTTCACCAGGGTGGTTATTAATAATAACTCGTGGTGCTCCACTTTTCCAGAGCTCCCTGGCAGCGTTCCGCCGGGCCCGGTGATTTAGTGCAACTTAATTATTCCTGGCGTTTCATCACCTCTTGTTTTTGATGTCTGTGTCTCTGTCAGGGCCTCACCTTCGTGACTAAGAGAGCCAGGGAAACAAACTGCTGGAAAAGGGAGGGAAAAGGGGAAAAACCCTGAGCTGGAGGGTGCTTGGAGGATGGGAAGGCTCAGGAAGGTGTCCCGTGGGGATGCTCCGTGCATTCCTGCTGCAGGATGGGATGTGCATGGGGATGGAGCCCCTCATGGGCTCCCACCCCAGGTTTCAAGCCTTGGCTATCATTCCCAGGAGCAGAGGGAGCAGCATTCTGTGTCTGCTCCTTCACAGAGGGAAAGGATGGTGCTGGGGCCTGTGCGCACCTTAAACCCCTCAGTGAGGAGCTCGTGGCTCCCTCAGCCCTGGGAAATGCTGGATTTGCTGGATTTGGCTCGCAAAATCCTGGGAGCTGCCAGGTAGGGGCTGGTAATGGAGTTCCTGTGGCTCCAAACCCTCCATGCCAACCATGGAGCCCAAAGGAGCCATGAGTAGAGCCAGGAGCAGCTCCTGGGACCGTGCCTTGAATCCACCTTGTACCCTCAAGAGGACACCAGGAACGCTCAGGGGGACACGGGAAGGACTCAGGGAAGGAGCTGCTCCAGGGAAGGAGCAATTCCAGCTCCAGGGCTGGCAGGGGGAGCATCCTGCAGGGATGGGGCTGGATGGGGTGAGGGATGCACGGCAGGGCGAGCACTGCCCCAGAGCTGCTGGGTTTGCCTGAGAAATGAACACCAGGAGCAGCTGGGATGAGGTGACCACACAATCCAACATTTTACACACAATGGAAAGTGGGAAGAGTCCCTTGGAATGGCTAAAGAGCCACTTTGGGCCACAAAAATGGGATGTAGGGCTGGGATGCAGGGTGGGATTGCGATGTAGCATTGGGATGTAGTGTTGGAATGCAATGTTGGGATGAGGGGCCAGGATTTAGCACTGGGATGCAGGGTGGAGATGAAATATTGGGATGAAGGGCTGGGATCCAGGATTGGGATGAGGGGCCAGGATGCAGGGATGGGATATAGCAGAGGGACACAGGGTGGGATGAAGGGCTGGGATCAAGGTTTGGGATGTAGCATTGGGATGAAGAGCTGGGATTCAGGGCTGGGATGCAGATCTGGGATGCAATATTGGGGTGAGGGGCCAGGATGCAAGGTTGAGATATAGCACAGGGACATAGGGTGGGATGAAGGGCTGGGACTGAGGACAGGAATGTAGGGCTGGGATGTTGTACTGGGGCCCAGGTCTGGGAGGCAGGGCTGCAATGTGGCACTGGGATATGATCTGGGGATACAGCAGAGGGGTATGGAACTGGGAATTGGCACTGGGACATGGAACTGGGAACTGGCACTGGGAATTGGCACTGGGACATGGAACTGGGATATGGAACTGGGATGTGGCACTGGGATTTGGTACTGGGATATAGCACTGGGATACAGCACTGGGATTTGGCACTGGGATACAGCTCTGGAATGTGGCACTGGGATGTGGAATTGGGATTTGACACTGGGATAGAGCACTGGAATGTAGCACTGGAATTGGGATTTGGCACTGGGATGTGGCACTGGGGTACAGCTCTGGGATGTGGCACTGGGATTTAGCACTGGATTTGGCACTGGGATATGGAACTGGGATTTGGCACTGGGATGCAACACTGGGACATGGAATTGGGATGTAGCAGTGGGATGTGCCACTGGGATGTGACACTGGAATTTAGCACTGGATTTGGCACTGGGATGTGGAACTGGGATTTGGCACTGGGATGCAACACTGGGACATGGAATTGGGATGTAACATTGGGATGCGGCGCTGGGTTGTGGCACTGGAATGTTGCCTGGGATGTTCCCACTCTGGCCCACAACAGGGCAGCTCAGCAGGTGCTCCTGGATCCATTTGCGATCTGCCAGCACCTCTCTGGCACTGCCAGCCTGGCTCAGCATCCCAAGGATTTCACCCAACCCTGGGAAAACCCAGGCTCCACTCCAGGCCATGCCAAACTCCACGAAACCGGGGGAGAAAGCCAGGAATTCTCACAAAAAGGAGGAGAGAGAGAGAGGATGAAAAAGAAAAAAAAAAATTCCCAGAGCATTCCCAGTATTTCCCTGTGTGTCTGTGGCCTGGCGCAGCCCTTCTGCTCACTGCTCTGTTTATCCATGACAGACAACTAATTAACATTGGAACTGGGATGTGGCACTGGGATATGGAACTGGAATATGGAACTGGGATGTGTCACTGGGATTTGGCACTGGGATACAGCTCTGGAATGTGGCACTGGGATATGGAACTGGGATTTGGCACTGGGATTTGGCACTGGGATACAGCTCTGGAATGTGGCACTGGGATATGGAACTGGGATTTGGCACTGGGATGCAGCACTGAGGTTTGGCACTGGGATACAGCTCTGGGATGTGGCACTGGGATGTGGCACTGGGATATGGAACTGGGATTTGGCACTGGGATTTGGCACTGGGATACAGCTCTGGGATTCGGCACTGGGATACGGAACTGGGATTTGGTACTGGGATGCAACACTGGGACATGGAATTGGGATATGGAACTGGGATTTGGCACTGGGATGTAGCATTGGGATGTGGCACTGGGTTGTGGCGCTGGAATGTTGCCTGGGATGTTCCCACTCTGTGCTACAACAGGGCAGCTCAGCAGGTGCTCCTGGATCTGTTTGGGATGTGCCAGCACCTCTCTGGCACTGCCAGCCTGGCTCGGCATCCCAAGGATTTCACCCAACCCTGGGAAAACCCAGGCTCCACTCCAGGCCATGCCAAACTCCGCGAAACCGGGGGAGAAAGCCAGGAATTCTCACAAAAAGGAGGAGAGAGAAGATGAAGGAGAAGAAAAAAAAATTCCCAGAGCATTCCCAGTATTTCCCTGTGTGTCTGTGGCCTGGCGCAGCCCTTCTGCTCACTGCTCTGTTTATCCATGACAGACAACTAATTAACATCGGAGCCTCTTGAAAGGTCTTTTCAGAGGTAATGTTCTGACAGAGGATGTCAGTGAGGAGCAGTGATTTGTCTAAGCAGTGATCACATTGTTTCAGACTGAATGAGGTGAATATTAAACTGCTTTAAATGCACTCTTCATAAAGCACTAATTACATACTCCCGGGGGAGTACGGGCAAGGAATACTAAACAGCCGAAAAGTCAACAGAGTGCTTTTTATAGTATGTTGCTGGGTTCTGTGTTTTTCTGTCTTTCTTTCTCTCTCTCTCTCTCTTACAGTAAAATCACAGCACGCTGAAGAATACACATTTATAGCACAATGCTTCACATCTAATTATATGGCAATCATTAGTTTTAACCTGGGTGTATTATATTTTCTTTGATATATCGTGCCCCCCGGCATCTCTTTGCATAGAACACTTCCAAAAGCATTTTCACCCCTCCCTGGAAAAAAATGTGCTTTTTTTTTTCTCCTTTCCAGCGTTAACATTTGCTTATAATTTTTTTCTTCTTCCCCCTAAACAATTTTTTTTTTTTTTTAAATTGGCAGGAATAAAAAGGGGTAAAAAGAGGGGAGGAGGAGAAATCCGTTTAATCCAAATAAGAACCTGTTCCCTCCCTCCTGGAATCATGCACTTTATTATTACCAAGGTAACTCCACTGGGGTTTTAAAGGGGAAAGGAAACACAGAATGGGCCATTAATGAATTCCTGCAGATCCTGCTGCACTCCTGGTCTGGCTCGGCCAGAATTCCTGATGGGGGGAACAACTACTCCATGAATTATTTATTTTTTTAATAGCACAACTTGGGCGGAGGGGGGAGATTGAAGTAACCACAAATAAATCCTCAAACCTCGCGATCTTCTCATCCAAGAAGTGGAAAAATAAAAAGAGCAGCGTGTGACAGGCCTGGGTGTCCTCAAGGAACCTGCTGCTCCCTCCTGGGAAACCATGGGAAAGCTGGGAAGAGCTGGTGGGGACACAAGTGAGGGGCACCAGGGCTGTTGGACCATAAATATTCCCCTAAATGCTCAAGGTCTGGCTCAAAAGCACGAGGTGTGGCTGACATTTGTGAGAAATGGCTCAAACACAGAGGATCTGCCTCCAATAGCAACTTTGCTGCCTCCCAGCACATTCCAGGGGGTCTGAAGGGGCTCCAAGGAAGAGGGAGATGGACTTTTCATCTGGAATTTTAGTGCCAGGACAAGGAATAGTGGATTCAAATGGAAAGAGAGGAAATTTAGCTCAGATTTATGGAAGGAATTTTCCCTGGGAGGCCCTGGGATGGAATTCCCAGGGAGCTGTGGCTGCTCCATTCCTGGCAGTGCCCAAGGCCAGGCTGGAGCATCCTGGGATGGTGGGAAGTGTCCCTGCCCATGGCAGGAGTGGGATGGGATGGGATTTAAGGTCCCTTCCAACCCAAACCATTCTGGGATTGAAGGATTCTGAATGCCCAGGGCTGGCTCCATAAATGTGGGGCCTGGCCCAAAAGTGCAGGGTAGGAATCACAAACAGGAGTTATGGCTCAAATAAATGCAGCTGGATCCACATGCAGAGGTCACAGCTCAAAAGCAGAGGCCATAGAATTGCAGAATCATGGAATTGTTCCACTCGGAAAAGCCCTCCAAGATCACTGAGTCCAACTTGTGCCCAATCCCCACCTTGTCACTGAGTGCCACCTCCAGGTGACCCCTCCAGGGATGGGCACTCCAACCCTCCCTGGGCAGTTCCAATCCCTGAGCCCCCTTTCCATGGGGAAATTCCTGCTGTGCCCACCCTGAGCCTGCCCTGAGCCCCCTTTCCATGGGGAAATTCCTGCTGTGCCCACCCTGAGCTGCCCTGGCCCAGCCTGAGGCCGTTCCCTCTGCTCCTGTCCCTGTGCCCTCCTGGCAGGAGCTGGGCAGAGCCACAGGGGCCCCCTGAGCCTCCTTTGCTCCAGGCTGAGCCCCTGCCCAGCTCCCTCAGCCTCTCCTGGGGCTCCAACCCCTTCCCAGCTCTGTTCCCTTCCCTGGGTTCATCCCCAGGACCATCCCGCTGTCCATCCCGAGGGTGCAGCTCCTCCTGCCACTTTGTCACTGCTGTGTCACTCCAAGGCCACCCCAAAGCGCCCCACGAGGCCGTGGGTGCCCAGTCCATGCCCATACCCCCCATATCCATGCTCAATCTCTCTCCAGGTGCCCACAGATCCGTGCAGGAGCATGGGGAACGTTGCGTGGAGCCGGCGCTGGCTGGGCCCTTCCTTCGAGGTTCAAACTTCCTCGGAAAGGTAGAGTCATGCAGCCTTTAGAGTTTTTTCTTTTTTTTTTTTTCCCCCTCTTCCTTTAAAGAACATGAAAGAATCTGATAATTACTTCTATCTACCACCCAACTGTACTAATTACCAACCTATTTCTTCACAGTATGACAGACACAGGCTCTCCAAAACACATAGAGATAAATTAGCACTAATTGGTTTTCCTCTGGCTGTTTGAATTAGTATTTAAAGCTCCAATTACAAAGCAGAATAATTACTATTAATGTCCTGTCGCAGTACAAAAGGCAGATATCTCTGAGCGGGTCCAGGTGTATTATTACACCGATTACAGAATATTTAACCTGGCTCGTTAAGACAAAGACACGGGAAACTTTAAAAAGAGGGGGAAAAATAAAAGGGAAAAGAAAAACCACAGATGGTGGCAGGTCCCTGCAGGGGATGGATGGGAGGGGGTCTTTGAAACCTGGGATGAGAGAGGTACGAGAAGGAGAGAGGGAAGAGGAGCAGGAAAGGAAAAGAGGGGGATGAGAAAAGAGCAGTTCTTGGGGAAAGCAGAGGGAATTTGGGGAGGGGAGTGGGATGCAAGTGCTGCTCTCCCAAGCACAGTCCAGAGCACAAAAGAGAGAATGTGGTGCCTGAGTGTCCCAGGGGTCATCACCCAATGCCTTCCTGCTCCTTCAGGATGTTCCACATCCCTCAAAAGAGGAGCAAACCCAGCTCCTGCCCAGGGATGCTCTGGAGCCAGAACTGCCCCATGGGATGGAGGTGGGAAGGGGCAGGGCCAGGACACCACAACCATTCCTGCAGCTTCTCCATCCTGGTGATCCCAAGGTCCAGGAAGGATAAGGATGGAACATCCCTGTCCCCAGCAGCTCCTCCATCCTGGTGATCCCAAGGATCAGGAAGGATCAGGATGGAGCATCCCTGTCCCTGCACTGCCATCATCCCACCCCAGATCCTGTAGGCCTGGGCTGTGCATCCAGCTGGGAGCACACAGCCCCATCCCTGACCTGCCCAGAGATGAGGGGAGGGTCTGGCTCTGCTGTGTCACCATGGGACAGTACAACCACAGGGACAGTGCCACCATGGGGACAGTACAACCATGCTCTGCCTGGTTCTGGGTGGTCCCTGCTGGCACAGGAGGGGACATGTGGTGGCTCCTTCCTCCTCCCCCTTCATCCATCCCTGGAAAATCTGAAATCAGGATTCCTCTGGGCTGGGTCACCCACACCTGCAGCCCCAAGCGAGACCCCAGAACCTGCCCCAAAAGGGGAACCTGCAGGTCCTGCACTCCATGGCAGTGCTCCCACATGGATCACATCCCACAGCAGCCAGGACAGCACGGGGACAGGAAGCAAAGTCATTTTGGGCGGTGAAAGCTGTGCTTTTACCACCCCAGGGCTGGCAAACAGGGGACTCCACATCCCCATCCAGCCACCATCCTCTCCGTGCTCCCCAGGGCTGGGATTTGCTTCTTTTAGCACTCTGGGCTGGCAGGGAAGGCACAGAGGGACAACCCAGCAGTGCCCTCTGGTGCTCCCCATCCCCTGCCACCAGCCCTGCCCAGCCCCGGGGTCCCCGCTTTCCATGGGGGGCTCCATGGGGCTGCTCTGGCCAGGGCAGCACCCGGGAGGGAACGAGCAGCTGGAATTTTCTCCTGGCAGGACCTGGGGGCTGCCCGGGCATCCCCATGCCAGGGAGGGATCCCGGGAGCTGGGGCAGCTCCTGCGCGGCCGGGGGGTGCTGTGGGTGTGTGGGAAAGAGGGGAGGACAGCCCGGCAGTGCCCTCTGGGGCTCCCCATCCTGCCCTGGGGTCCCCACTTTCCCTGGGGGGCTCCTTGCGGCTGCTCTGGTGCTCCCCATCCCCTGCCACCTGCCTGGCCCTGCCCTGGGGCCCCCACTTTCCATGGGGGGCTCTGCCACGGGGCTGCTCTGACCAGGGCAGTGCCAGGCAGGGGAAAACACCAGAACCTTCTCCTGGCAGGACCTGGGTGCTGCCCGGGCATCCCCATGCCAGGCAGGGATCCCGGGAGCTGGGGCAGCTCCAGCGTGGCCGGGGCTGCTGTGGGTGAGTGGGAAAGAGGGGAGGACAGCCCGGCAGTGCCCTCTGATGCTCCCCATCCCCTGCCACAAGCCCTGCCCAGCCCTGGAGGTCCCCACTTTCCTTGGGGCACCCCCACGGGGCTGCTCTGGTGCTCCCCATCCCCTGCCACCAGCCCAGCCCTGCCCTGGGGTCCCCACTTTCCATGGGGGGCTCCTTGGGGCACGGCAGCACCCAGCAGAGGATGAGCAGCTGGAATTTTCCCCCTGGCAGGACCTGGGGGCTGCCCGGGCATCCCCATGCCAGGCAGGGATCCCGGGAGCTGGGGCAGCTCCTGCGTGGCCGGGGGGTGCTGTGGGTGTGTGGGAAAGAGGGGAGGACGGGGAGGGATTTCTTTTTCCGAGCGAAGGTGGGTGGCGTGCGGGGATGCCAGCTGGCGATGGGCTCTATTTCTACTGACAAGGCTTTACCCTGTAGGTGTGAGGAATTCCAATTAAATATTCAGCCTATTTGTCTGTGTGTGGGAGAGGGTTTGCTGTGCAGGAGGAAAGCCTCACATTCAGCTCCGCAGCTAACCATTAAGAGAGAAATTAGCTCAGTTCATCAAGGGAAGCCAGCCGAGGGTTTTCCCTCGCTCTCCTACCTTGTTCCATCCCTCTCGCTGAACGAACCCAGCTCTGAGCCGGCCGCTGCTCCTGCATCGGGAGCCAGCAGCACTTCCCAAGCCGGGAAAAGTCATTTTCCCCCCGTTCCTGGGGGATACGACCCCGGTTCTGCCCACCCCAGAGGCGGCTGGGGGAGATCGATGTGGCGGGGAGGGCTCGGAGGCGTCGGGGCATTGAGGATTTAATTGTTCTCGCTTTTACCGGCCACCTCCTTCCCCAGCCCTTTACAAGGCACTAATTAATCAGTGCGAAGCGAAAACTCTCGCTTCTCGATGATCTTTTTAAGGTGGGAATGCCCGGTGAGAGTCGATGCCTTATCGATGAGGGGCCCTTTAGCCGGATCGATGGGGCTGCAGCGATCGTGCCTCGCCACCCCCGCGGGTTTGGGGTCGGGTTCAAGGCTCTAAAGGGAGGAAAATCCCTCAGGAATACACCCAGAACATCAGCTGGGTGAGAGATTGGGGTGAGAGATTGGGGTGAAAAGTGATTTTACTCCAGAGGGATTAAAATCCCTCAGGAACACACCCAGAGCATCAGCTGGGTGAGAAATTGGGATGAAAAATTATTTCCCTCAGGAATACACCCAGACCATCAGCTGGGTGAGAGATTGGGCTAAGAGACTGGGATGAAAAATTATTTTACTCCAGAGGGATTAAAATCCCTTAGGAATACACCCAGAGCATCAGCTGGGTGAGAAACTGGGGTGAGAGAATGGGGAGAGAGATTGGGATGAAAAATGATTTTACTCCAGAGGGACTAAAATCCCTCAGGAATACACCCAGACCATCAACTGGGTAAGAGATTGGGGTGAAAAATAGCATTTTGGTACCAGGATGCTCCTTGAGCAGCACTGGGACGAATGCAGGATCCTGCACTGGGGGAGTTTGGGGGAGAACTGTGTTTCCAAAAAAAAACATTAAAAAATTAAAAAAAAAAGCCACCATGGAGCTGATTTCACCATTTTCTGGAGCTTGACGTGTTTTTGCCCTTTTGAAATAACTTTCCATCTCAGAATACCCAAATTTTAAATAGAACCTAAAGTGACGAGAATAAAAAAAAAAAAAAGAAGAAGATGACTTTTTCATGAAACCACAAACGATATCCTGTTTTCCTGCTCTGTGTTGAGGAAAAGGAGTTGTTCCTGATGGGAATGAAGCTGTAATTTCCCTCTCCTGAGGGAAGGCAAACATCCAGGCTCCCCCAGGTGAGGGGCACTGAGGGGGACTCAGGTTTTGGGACCACACTCTCCACATTTTAAATTAAAAAACCACCTGGAAGTTGAAGCCAAACATATTTTGGAGGAAGATTAAGTGACGGGCTGCCACGAGAGGAGGATGGGACATTTAGGGGGGTCCCAGTGCTGCTCTGTCCCCTTGGCTGATCAAACCAGACTGTGGTGCTTGGCCCTGCTGGGAGGAGGAACTGGTTTTAAAGGATTTAAAGGGTTTAAAGGGTTTTAAAGGGTTTAAAATCCTCACTGGGAATTCCAGGCAGGAAAATGAATCCCTTGGTTCAACTCCAGCCCTGCTGCCTCCTCCAGACCCAGGCTGTGTGGGGACTGTCCTGCCACCCCTGGGACAGATATCCCAGCCTGGGACAGACATCCCAACCCCAGGACAGACATCCCAACCCCAGGACTCGGTCACCAGGGACTTTCCTGATGCCTCTGAGAGTTCCAAAGTTCATTGGGAAGGAAAAGCCTTGCCCGGATCCCGTGGGATGCTCCCAGCCATGCTGAGCTTCCCAACCTCCTCCTCCCCACAGGATGCAGGGATCCCTGCCCCCTTCCCAGACTGCAGAGTGAAGGAAGGAGTTTTCCTACTCCTTCCCGAGCATGGGGTGCAGGGATCAGCTTTCCTACCCTCTTCCCAGACTGCAGAGTGAAGGAAGGAGTTTTCCTACCCCTTCCCGAGCATGGGGTGCAGGGATCAGCTTTCCTGCCCTTTTCCTCGTGCATGGAAGGCACAGAGGAGCTTTCTGCCCCGCTCCATTCCCAGGATTCAGGGATGAGCTTCCCTGACCCATTCCCACACTGCAGAATGAAGGAATGAGTTTTCTTACCCCTTCCCACACACGAGATTCAGGGATCTGATTTCCTACCCCTTTCCATCCCCAGGATTCAGGGATGAGCTTTCCTACCCCTTTCCATACCCAGAATTCAGGGATGAGTTTCCCTGCCCTACACAGGATTCAGGGATAAGTTGCCCTACCCATTTCCACCCCCAGGATTCAGGGATGAGCTTCCCTGCCTCTTTCCATCCACAGAATTCAAGGATAAGTTTCCCTGCCCCTTTCTATGCCCAGAAATCAGGGATAAATTTCTTTACCCCTTTCCATCCACAGAAGTCAGGGATCAGTTTCCCTACCCCTTTCCATCCCTAGGATTCAGGGACAAGTTTCCCTGACCCTTTCCATATTCAGAATTCAGGGATGAGTTTCCCTGCCCGACACAGGATTCAGGGATAAGTTTCCCTGACCCTTTCCATGCCCAGGATTCAGGGATGAGCTTCGCTGCCCCACACAGGATTCAGAGGTAGATTTCCCTGCCCTGCCATACCCAGAAATCAGCGATAAATTTCCCTACCCCTTTCCATCCACAGAATTCAGGGATCAGTTTCCCTATCCCTTCCCATCCCTAGGATTCAGGGACAAGTTTCCCCGACCCTTTTCATGTCCAGTGAGCTTCCCTGCCCCTTGCCATACCCATAATTCAGGGAAACGTTTCCCTACCCCTTTCCATCCACAGAATTCAGGGACAAGTTTCCCTGCCCTGCTATCCCCAGGATTCAGGGATGAGTTTCTCTGCCCCTTTCCATTCCCAGGATTCAGGGATAAGTTTCCCTGACCCATTCCATTCCCCAGGATTCAGGGATGAGCTTCCCTACCTCTGCTCTACACAGAATTCAGGGATGAGCTTTCCTACCCCTTTCCATCCCCAGAATTCAGGGTTGAGCTTTCCTAACCCAATCCATTCCCCAGGATTCAGGGATGAGTTTCCCTAGCCTTTCCCATACCCAGGATTCAGAGATGAGCTTCCCTGCCCCACACAGCATTCAGGGATAAGTTTCCCTACCCTGCCATACCCAGAATTCAGGGATGAGCTTCCCTGCCCCTTACCATACTCAGAATTCAGAGATAAGTTTCCCTACCCCTTTCCATCCCCAGAATTCAGGGATAAATTTCCCTGCCCCTTTCCATACCCAGAATTCAGGAATGAGCTTCCCTGCCCCTTACCATCCCCAGAATTCAGAGATAAGTTTCCCTGCCCCTTTCCATGCCCAGGATTCAGGGATGAGCTTCCCTGCCCTGCCATCCCCAGGATTCAGAAGCCTGACACAGCTTCCCATCAATCCCAAATCCCGACACATTTACGGGTCACAAAACACCTTTTTGGGGCCGAGCATCCCCTCAAGGAGCACATGGACGAGCCCAGCACCTTCCCCATCCCCCGGGACCACCACCCCTACACCCATCCCCACAATTCCCTTCCTTTCCTCCTAAAACCCAAATCCGGGGACTCCATAGCAACCCGCAGCTGCGGGGTCTGACTCCAGCCATACCCAGAATTCAGGGATGAGCTTCCCTGCCCCTTACCATACTCAGAATTCAGAGATAAGTTTCCCTACCCCTTTCCATGCCCAGCATTCAAGGATGAGCTTCCCTGCCCTGCCATCCCCAGGATTCAGGGATGAGCTTCCCTGCCCTGCTATCCCCAGAATTCAGGGATAAGTTTCCCTGCCCTACACAGACTTTAGGGATAAATTTCCCTGCCCCTTTCCATCCCCAGAATTCAGAGATAAGTTTCCCTACCCCTTTCCATCCCCAGAATTCAGAGATAAGTTTCCCTGCCCCTTTCCATGCCCAGGATTCAGGGATGAGCTTCCCTGCCCTGCCATCCCCAGGATTCAGCAGCCTGACACAGCTTCCCATCAATCCCACATCCCGACACATTTACGGGTCACAAAACACCTTTTTGGGGCCGAGCATCCCCTCAAGGAGCCGAACCCCTCAGGGACGAGCCCTGCACCTTCCCCATCCCATGGAACCACCACCCCTACACCCATCCCCACAATTCCCTTCCTTTCCTCCTGAAACCCAAACCCGGGGACTCCATAGCAACCCGCAGCTCCGGGGTCTGACTCCAGCGCTTCTCTCGGCGCTGTCACTTCAGTTTCAGGCTACCCCCGGGTAGGTGTGAGGAACTCCAATTAAGCATTCCGCTGGCTCCCTGTGTGGGGGGACAGGCTCTGCTGTGGAGGAGGGAAGCCTCGGCGGTGACTAATCGCTCAGACACCGGGTGTCTGTGGCACCAGGGGAGGGCAGGCACAGGGTTTTCCTTCACCGTGCAGCTGCCTCTGCATTCCCTTTTCGGGAGCGATCGCGGCTCCCCGCCGGGCTCGGGGGCTCCCGGGCGGAAGCTGGAAAGATCCCAAGCATCTTTCCGGCGATGCCGCCGCTGCTGCTGCGGATCTCTGCGCTGCCGCAGCCTTCGCTGCTCTGCCTCGCACAGCCCCAGGGGAACTTTATTTTCTCCCAGGGAAAAGCGCATTCCTGGGGTTTGGAGGTGCCCCGCGCATCCCCTGCCCTGGAGGGGAGGTTGGTGCTTTGGTGCCCTTTGGCTGAGCATCCTCAAATTTGGGTGAGCACCATTAAATTTGGGTGCTGAGCCCCCCAAAATGAGTTATTTGGCCGAGCATCCTCAAATTTGGATGTTGAGCCCCAAAATGAGTATTTGGCCGAGCATCCTCAAATTTGGGTGAGCACCGTTAAATTTGGGTGCTGAACCCCCAAACGAGTATTTGGCTGAGCATCCTCAAATTTGGGTGAGCGTCATTAAATTTGGGTGCTGAGCCCCCAAATGAGGATTTGGCTGAGCATCCTCAAATTTGAGTGAGCATCGTTCAGTTTGCGTGTTGAGCCCCCAAAATGAGTATTTGGCCCTTGCAGAGGATCCCACCCTCGGCCACCGCTCCAGTCCTGACTGAGATGCGACAAATTGGTCACCACGAGGTCATCACTGTGAGCCCCATGCAAACATCGCTTTCCACATCCATTCCCTATGGAAAATCCCAAATCCATGCACCCAGGTGAAAGAGGGGCCCCAAGCACCCCAAAACCGCCCAGAGGGGTAGGACAGTGACAGAGGGTGACACCGAGGGTGGATCCCACCCTCGACCGCTGCTCCAGTCTTGACTGAGATGTGACAAATTGGCCACCGCAAGGAGCCCCATGCAAACATCGCTTCCCACATCCTCCCATTCCCTATGCAAAATCCCAAATCCACACACCCAGCACCCCGAGCACCCCAAAACTGCCAAAGGGGGCAGGACACTCTCTGGGGGACAGTGACAGAGGGTGACGCCAAGGGTGGATCCCACCCTCGACCACCGCTCCAGTCCTGACTGTGACAAATTGGCCACCACGAGGTCATCACCATGAACCCCGTCAAACATCGCTTCCCACATCCTCCCATTCCTTAAGGAAAACCCCAGCTCCACGCACCCAGCTGGATGAGGGGTCCCGAGCACCCCAAAACTGCCCCCCTTGCCCAGGGCACTGCCTGGGCACAGCGACAGAGGGTGACACCGAGGGTGGATCCCACCCTAGGCCGCCGCTCCAGTCCTGACTGAGACCTGACAAATTGGCCACCACCGAGAGCCCCAGCAAACATCGCTTCCCACATCCTCCCATTCCCTATGCAAAATCCCAAATCCACACACCCAGCACCCCAAGCACCCCAAAACTGCCCAGGCGGGCAGGACACTCCCTGGGGACAGCGACAGAGGATGACACCAAGGTTGGATCTCACTCTCAACCACTGCTCCAGTCCTGACTGTGACAAATTGACCATGGCAAGGTTATCACCATGAGCCCCATGTAAACATCGCTTCCCACATCCTCCCATCCCCTAAGGAAAATCCCAAATCCACACACCCAGCACCCCGAGCACCCCAAAACTGCCAAAGGGGGCAGGACACTCTCTGGGGGACAGTGACGGAGGGTGACACCGAGGGTGGCACACGCGTGGCGGTCCCAGCCTGGCGACACTGCCCCGCTCCAGGGGGACACCGGGGCTCTCCCCCAGCCCTCGCAAGCTCTGCCTGAGCCCGGCCCAGCCGCGGCTTCGCCCCCGCTCCCCGGGGAGGCGAGAAGGGGCCGGCGGCCGCCCCCCGCCACCGCCGTGGGCAGCGGCAGGATGTGCTGTCCCTCCCCTGCACTTCCCAGCGAGCACTTTACATAACTTCTGCTGCTTAGTCACAGCTTCGACTCTTTTTTTTTTTTTTTCCCCTTTCCCTTTCCCGTTTTTTTTTTTTTTTTTTTTTTTTTTTTGGAGCGATTTTCTCAGCCGCATCAGAGCGCGAGTCATTTCGGCAAGGGAAGTCCCTTCCTTTCTTCCGTTCCCTTGGTAACTGCACAAATTTGCTCTTCAAATGATTCATGACCGGGGTGCTGTAGGAGTTTCCCTCCTCCAACACAAATCGCTCCCACACAACCACACATGCCCGATTAATCATTGATCAGTGTCTCCTCCTCAAGGTACGCCCAGCGCTCTCCTCCGGCCACCAGGATGCTCCTGAGCTCCCTGGATGCTCACAAGTGTCCCCAAATAGGCGACACAGGCGGGAGTTTGTAAGGAATCCCCATCCCCAGGACAGGATTTGCAGGCTGTAAATGGAATTTTCCCGTGCTGGTGGGACGGGTTGGTGACAGGAGCCAGCGACGGGGTCGGAGCTCGGCGCTGCTGATGGTGATGGATAAGATAAACCTTCCCTGAACTCCCAACTGCATCAGCTTATTCAGGATATTAGTTTTGATCCCATCCCAAACTTCCTCAGATTAAACAGAAAGGGCAGAGGGTCACTCCCCACCGTGACCATGTTAGAGGGATAGAAACCAACAGCAGAAAAGAGCCAGAAAATAGCCACAAAAAAGCCAGAAAAGAGCCACAAAAGAGCCACAAAAGAGCTAGAAAAGAGCCAGAAAATAACCAGAAAATAACCAGAAAAGAACCAGAGAAGAGCCATAAAAGAGCCATAAAAGAGCCATAAAAGAGTCAGAAAAGAGCCAGAAAAGAACCAGAAAAGAACAAGAGAAGAGCCATAAAAGAGCCAAAAAAGAGCCACAGGAGAGCTAGAAAAGAACCAGAAAAAAGCCAGGAAAGAGCCAGAAAAGAGCCACAAAAGAGCCAGAAAAGAACCAGAAAAGAACCAGAGAAAAGCCATAAAAGAGCCAAAAAAGAGCCACAAGAGAGCTAGAAAAGAGCCAGAAAAGAGCTAGAAAAGAGCCAGAAGAAAGTCACAAAAAAGCCATAAAAGAGCCAGAAAAGAACCACAAAAAAGAGCCACAAAAAGCCACAAAAAAAATCCAGAAAAGAGCCAGAAAAGTCCTTTTTGTACCCCTACTAAGCAAGGCCAAGAATCATCCCAAGGCCTCGCACACCTGCACCCGCACAGGGAAGCAGCTTGGGATGGAAGTGGGAGCTTGGCTGCCAGGAATACCTCAGCTGGAAAATGAAATTAATCTGCAAAATCTCTCCCTGCCGTTTTTTTTTTTTGGTAGGTTTTATCTGATTTATTCTCTCCTCGTTATGAGGAGCTAATTAACAAACCATCGTTTAAATAAACAGCAGCCAGGGTGTTTGTAACCTTGGCTTTATTGAATTGTGACAAATTAGTAGCCTCTGCATGTTAAATGAAACAGAAGCATGAGGGGAAAAAAAACTGAATTCCCATGTGGATAACGATCCTTGCTGTGGCCACGGAGCAAAGGGAGCAGCTCCTGGACAATGTGGAAAAATCCCAAATAACCCCAAAACCTGGCAGGTGCTGTGGCTTCACCCTGAATCCATCCCTAGGGAATGGCAGGGTCAGGACAAGGTTGGGGTGTGGATAAATCTGGGAGCCTCGTTAACGCCCCATTCATCAGGGATCCATGTAATTATCCTAAAAGGCACCTTTGTGCTGAGGAGGGAGCAGAATTCCCGAGGGATGAGCTGGGAGCAAAGCCATGGCTGCTGTCCCAGGCCAGCCCTACCAGAAGGAAGGGAGATTTTGGGGTCTTTTCCCCCTTTTTCCTACTCCCCAAAGGGTGCAAGCAACACTCTCCATACTCCCTGGCCCTGCTGTGGGATGGCCATTCCCAAAATTCAGCAGAGCCACGGCTGGGATGGCCATTCCCAAAATTCAGCAGAATCATTGCTGGGATGGCCATTCCCAAAATTCAGCAGAGCCATTGTTGGGATGGCCATTTCCAAAATTCATCAGAGCCACTGCTGGGATGGCCATTCCCAAAATTCAGCAGAGCTTCCAGCTCCTGCTGTGCCAGTGGGAATTGCTCAGTGCCAGCTCTCTCAGGGGCTTTGCGAGTGCAATTAGCTGGCAGTGTTAATTACACTCCAGGTGAGCACAAAGCTGAGCAGGGCAGCTGAGCCAGCAGCTCCTGTGGGGTGGGAATGCTGGGATTTGCAGGAATCAACCCTCAGCATCCCCAGGACAGAATTTCCCTCTGGACAGAGCACCCCGGCGCTGATGGAATCATGGAATTATGGAATTGTTTGGGTTAAAAAAGCCCTCTGAGATCATCGAGTCCAATCCCCCAATGCTGCCAGGGCCAGCCCCAAACCATATCCCCAAGTGCCACATCCACATGGCTTTAAAATCCCTGCTGAATACTCACACCACACTGCCCTGGGCTGGACAGCCTTCCCAGGGCAAAATTCTTCCCAAAATCCAACCTAAACCTCTCCTGGCACAACTTCTGTCCTGTCATTTGATACATGGGAGAAGAAACTGGTCCCTGCCAGCCCACAACCTCATTGCTGCCACAGAATCTCCTTTCAAACACCTCTCACGATGGGAAATTCATGAAATCAAGAGTGGTTTGGGCGGGAAGGGACCTGAAATCTCATCCAGTTCCATGGGCAGGGACACCTCCCACTGTCCCAGGTTGCTCCAAATCCTGTCCAACCTGGCCTTGGACACTTCCAGGGATGCAGGGGCAGCCACAGCTTCTCTGGGAAATCCATCCCAGGGCCTCACCACCCTGACAGGGAAGAATTCCTTCCATAGGAGCTTGGAGAGCAAAGAAAACTTCCCCCTGAGCTGCACTCTCTTTACTTACTTTCTGTTGGTTTTTTTTTTTCCCTTTAATTTCTTTTATTAATAAAAGCTTCATTAACGAGCAGCGACAGAAACTCACACCAGGGAACTGAGTATTCTGAGGAGCCAAGTCATCAATTAAACCAACATTTCCCTCTGTTCTTTCCCTTTCAAACCCTCGGTTCCATCACCAAAAAGCAGAGTCGAGAGGGCTCCAGCGAGGAGGAACAATAGCAGGGCACCAACTCCTACATCTGCACCTTCTCCCCCCCAGGGAGGTGGGGATCAGAGATCTCACAATTCCAGGGATCCATGGGAACCATGGATGCTGCATGGCACAGCCAAGGAAAACTGCCCCAGCACCTCCAAAATGTGCAACCCCCTGTCTGCAGGGTACCCAAAAGCTGATATTTCCCCCCCTCCAGCACCAATTAATGATTAAAATCATTCCTTGCCCTGACTTTTTTCTCCTGCTGGGATGGTGAATGCACCTGGATCACGAGTGCTCAGCAAAAGTGTCCCCAAGGTGTCCCTACAACTCTTCACCCAGCAGCTGAGGAGCTGGAACGGCAGCAGCCAGCAATTAACTCTCTCTGATTTTTGATATCTCTCTGATTTTTGATAAATCCAGCACTCTGGAGAAGCTGGAGCTCAGTTCCATGTGCTACAGAGGAAAAGTTTCCCGCAGAGCACACGCCCCTTTGGGATGGGGACAGAGCCAGGGGACAGGGCCACGGGCACGGGCGGGCAGCCTGCGCCCTGCAGCTCCGCTTCCATCCTTCCCTCGTGCAAAAACCCCATAATTTTTAAGGTTAATAAAGCCCTTGTTTGCTTAAGACAGCACCTGTTTCTATGGTGACACTTGCAACCCGGAGCCTGTTTATCAGCGGCGCCGCCATGCGCGGTGACAGCGCGGCCACCACCGGGGAACACACGGTGGGCAAGGCCAGCGGCGCTGCCAGCACCTCTGGGGACAGCGGTGCCACCCAAATGCGCCAGTGCCCGTCCCTGGCATCCCCATTTCCCTACAAAGCCGCAGGAGGGGCTGGAGCTGCACCCACAGTGCGGGGAAGGCCGGGGTGAGCCATGGGTGGGGATGGTTCTCCATCAAAACCATTGGATGCACTTCCCCCGTGCCACCCCAGAGCAGCTCCGTGCCTCAGTTTCCCCAGTGCCCTGCCCTGGGAAGGGTTCAGGGCCTATCCAGGCGGTGCTGGTGGCGGCAGAGCCCGGCGGGTCCCGCTCGGTTCCATCCTGGCGCAGGATTTCTCCCGGCTGGCAGAACCCGTTTCCATAACGACTTTCTGTTACAAACATATTTTGATAAAAATAAAGTTAAAGCGGCGAGGCTTTAGTGGAGTACAAATTCGCTGCTCTCGCCCTCCCCCTTCCTCCTCCCCGAGGAGGGGGAATAAAGATGGAAAGCTTTCCATTTGAAGGGCAGTATTTTCTCCCTTCTTTTTCTTTCCCCACTGAATACAAAATGGAAAACCTTGTTTACCGGGGATTCGCTGTAAACTGGTTCTGACTCTGCCTGGTTACCTGATGCTCTACAGTATGTACAGGATAATGTGATAAATTCATTTCCAATTCACTGCATTATCCTTTGAATATTTTAATGACTCATTGAATGGAGTAAAAAAAAAAAAAAAGAGAGAAAAAAAAGCTATTTCAAATGAACAATTATGCTGCATTAGAGTAAAGGCTGATTATATTTAAACACTGCTTCCATGGATAACGGGACATATCGACCTCCGCCTATAAGAGCTAATTTGGCTCTTATCTCTAAATAATTTTACACTGCAAATTACCATGAAAACCTAAAGGGCTTTAAAAACATTCATCAAAAGATATTATTCCACTTTGTAGCAACATTTTTATTTAAATTATTTTGAATAGGAGTGAAAGCATCTCTCGTGTTTGACAATCAGAGCGGCGACGGAGCAGCGGCTGATAAGGAACGGCGAGCGGCGCCCAGGGGATGGGATGGTTCCATCCCAAAAACCCACCTGGGAGAGCAAATCCCGAGCCAAACCCCAAAGCTGGTGGTGTGCCAAAGTACTGCAGCACCCAGAAGTGGCATTTGGTGCTGCTGGAGCTGCTTGCCTCCAAACTGGGGGATGGCAAAGCCTGGGTGATGCCAGAGGGATGCCAGGGCGATACACAAGGGATGCTGGGGGAGGCTGGGGTGGCACCCAAGGGATGGTGAGGTGGTACCCAAAGGATGCCAGGGTGGTACCCAAGGGATGCCGGGGTGGCACCCAAGGGACGCTGGGTGGTACCCAAGGAATGCCAGGGTGGTACCAAAGGGATGCCAGAGTGATATCCAAGAGATGCTGGGGTTGTATGCAAGGGATGCTGGGGTGACACCCAAGGGATGCCAGAGTGGTACCCAAAAGATGCTGGGCTGATACCCAAGGGATGCCAGGGTGGTACCCAAGGGATGCCAGGGTGGTACCCAAGGGATGCTGGGGTGGCACCCAAGGGATGCTGGGGTAGTATCCAAGGGACACTGGGGTGACACTCAAGGCATGCTGGGGTGGCACCCAAGGGGTGCTGGGCTGATACTCAAGAGATGCCAAGGTGATACCAAAGGGATGCCAGGGTGGTACCAAAGGGATGCCAGGGCTGATACCCAAGAGATGCTGGGGTGATGCTGGTACAATATCCAAGTGATGCTGGGAGGAGGCTGGGGTGACGCCCAAGTGATTCCTGGGGGATGTTGGGGCAAAGCCAGGGCAATACCCAGGTGATGCTGGGTGATACTGGGGTGATGCTGGGGGGATGCCCAAGTGATGCTGGGTGGTATTGAGGTGATACCCAAGGGATGCTGGGTGATGCTGGAGTGATGTTGGGCCATGCTGGGTGATGCTGGGGTGATACCCTCGTGGTGCTGGGCACCACTGAGGTGATACTGGGGTGGTATCCAAGCACTGCTGGGTGATACTGGAGAGACACTGGGTGATACTGGGGTGATACTGGGGTGGTACCAAGCACTACTGGGCACACTGGAGAGACACTGGGTGATACTGGGGTGATGCTGGCTCAGTGCTGGGGTGACACTGGGCGATGCTGGGGTGACACTGGGCGACACTGGGGTGACACTGGGCGACACTGGGGTGACACTGGGCAATGCTGAGGTGACAGAGTGATACTGGGGTGACACTGGGTGATATTGGGATCATGCTGGGTAACACTGGGCAATGCTGGGGTGATGCTGGGTGACGCTGGGGTGACACTGGGCGACGCTGGGGTGACACTGGGCAACACTGGGGTGACACTGGGCGATGCTGGGGTGACACTGGGTGATACTGGGGTGACACTGGGCAATGTTGGGGTGACACTGGGTGACGCTGGGGTGACACTGGGCGGATGCTGGGGTGACACTGGGCGATGCTGGGGTGACACTGGGCAATGCTGGGGTGACGCTGGGCGACACTGGGGTGACACTGGGTGATACTGGGATCATGCTGGGCGACACTGGGGTGACACTGGGCGACGCTGGGGTGACACTGGACAATGTTGGGGTGACACTGGGTGATACTGGGATGACACGGGGTGACACTGGGCAATGTTGGGTGACACTGGGCGACGCTGGGGTGACACTGGGCGACACTGGGGTGACACTGGGCGACGCTGGGGTGACACCGGGGCACCGGCGGGCGCGGGGGCTCCTCCAGCCCCCCGGCACGGCACCGGCCGCCCCATCCCTCCCAGAGAAAGGCACTTGCAAGCCCCTCTCTGCACCAAAGCAACAGAAGGTGTCATGTAAAGCCTACACGGTTATTTTAGAGCCAGTGTGCAAATAAGGCTGTCAGCTGAAGCTCCTCGGAGCCAAGACTTCCATATCCCCCCAAGGATCTGCATTTCAACGAGACACCATGTGGCTGAGCCCGCCGGCTCCGCACCCGGATTTGGGGCTGGGGGACCGGGAAAACTCCTCCCAGACACGCCAGGACCCCCGCACTGCACCCCCAGCCACGGGCACCGAGCTGAGGGGGTTTGGTCCCGGTGTCCTCATGGGATAGCGGACGATTTTTTGTGGTTTATTGGGCATTTGTGGGATTTGGGGGATTTAAAAGCGTTTCTGTGTGTGTAGAGGAGAGATACACATACACACACCCACGGGAGATGGAGGGGATATATTTATCCCATCATTATAGGGATCATATCAATATCTAGGTTTTATATAGAATATTGCATGGAGTCAGTGAATATCTCACGTTGGAAGGGACCATCAAGAGCACCGAGGCCAAATCCCTGTTCGGATATGTGTGTTTATATTTATAAATGTATTTATCTCGTGATAAGAAAGCTTAAGGAATTGCTGGGGCTTGGATCCACCCCATCCCTGGCAGATAGGGACAAACCCTTTTCCTTCCCAAAAATCTCCTTTTTCCTGCCCTCTTTCATGGCCTAACACAGAATTTTTGACCTTAGAGATCACAAATGGCATCACCCAAACACCAGGGGAAAAAAATCCCACCTTCCATTTTTGCTGGAGGTTTGAATCTCACATTTTCCTTCTTTGCTTAAAGGATTTTACACTCCAAAAAAAAAAAAGGAAAACCACAATAATTAGCAAGAGGGAACGGCTCCGAAGGATCTGTGTACAGAAGGAAACACAGGAGCTTGGGCTCCTTTGCGTTTGGTAAATATTAAAATTAATGAGAGACTTTCAGGACCCTGTTGTTAGAAATGCAGAAGGGTTTCTGTGAAGGATAAAAACACAAAACAACATGAAAAAAAAAACCCCAAGCCCTGTACACAAATTCCTGCAATTATTCCCGATGCTTCCTATTTTTCAGCCAATTATGGAATTCATGGAAAGTATTAATATCCTGTTTTAATTTGCTTAATATGCCCATTAACAATAAAAAGTCTAATTAAGGTATCTGTACAAAGAGCCCTCAGCAGTAATTTCAGAGAATAATAGAGGAGAACAACGCGATATTTCTTGTTAAATGCATGCTGCAAATTAATTGATATCTTAATTAGGCTTTAGTACCCAGATTATCAGTTAGATTGATTTAGGGCTGCAACATCTCATTTTTTGAAGACATAAAAACAAGCAGGAAGGGGAAAAAACTGCTTTTCCAAGATATTTCTGGAAGCAAAACCATGACACACTGGGACAGGGAGAAGGACTCATCCCATGGACACAGCACTGGGAAGTGCCACAATTCATTCCAAACTCACTTCCCCCTTTGTTTTCTCACTGAATTCAAACAATTTTTAATAAAAACCCCCAAAAACTAGAAAACTAACTGAGATTTTCACCAAACCCACTTTTTTAAGCCCAAAACTCAACCAGCAGCAGGAGCTGTTTGGAAGGACGCGCTGTCTCCGCAGAGAAAACCGGTGGTGGCGAGTTGGCAAAGTGTTTTTTGGGCTTTTTTTCCAGCATTTCCTTAGGAGAAGGAGGGGAAAAAAAAAACCTCCAAAAACCCAAGCAGCAATATTTTTGGACCAGCCTGGCTCTTTATAGCCTGAGGAAGCACTTCCCTACCTACACGCCCAGCACCATTTACATTTCTCTGGCAAACACTCGTCCTCCCCTCCGGGGTTTCTCCAGGAGGAGTTTGCATCCCATGGGATCCCAGCCCTTTCTGGATGCTTGGGAGTGATCCCACGAGGAGTTTGCATCCCATGGGATCCCAGCCCTCCCTGGGTGTTGGGAATGGCCCCCATGGACTCACCTGGATGTCGGTGACCAGCCAGTGCCTCCAGAAGCGGAGCCGGGGGTTCTCTCTGTTGGGAGCGTCGGGGTCCACCATCACCAGGACGTATTTCTTGTTCTGCAAGAGAGGAGAGGGGGATGCTGTGGTCATGGGGTGACAGCAAAAAGCCCCCAAATCCACATTTTTCCACTCTTCCCCAGCTCTGGTGGTATCACCCCAGAGGTGAGCGAGGAATGGGCACCAGGGGAAGCCAAAAATCACTTGGGGATGATTTAATCCCAAATCTTTCCGAAGGAACAATGTAGGTTCTGCCTCCTCCAAAGGAGAATTCCCTCTGCTTCCCACCACATCCCCCTGAGGCACAGGATTGCAGCCACTCTGGTATTTTTGGGATCCAGATTTGGTTGGGGACAAGCTGGGTACCCCATCCTCCGTGGGAGTGGCTGTGGGGAGCCAAACTCTGCCCAAACATCTCAAAATAACCAAAAGGTGTTCCTGGGATGCTGCAACGAGCAGCACCTGAGGGTCAGGTACCACTCCTGGGTGATGGAATTGGGCAAGGAGAGCTGGGATTTTTGGATAACACTGGTTTAGCCCCCAGGAAACCCTGAGAGCCCAGCCCAGGTCCTCACTGAGGGTACCCAGCACCCAAAGGTGCCGCCAGCACGGAGCCCACGTGGATATTTTGGTCTGCTGAGGATGGAGCTGGCTTGCGAGTGACCTCTGAAAGGAAAACCTGCTGATCTCCAGGGATTTGGCAGGACCTCAGGCACCAGATTATCCCACAGGCAGGCAGATTAAGGGATCTATATCCGAATAAAAGCTCCAGGTGCGTCTGTCAGGGAGCCAGGCTCTGCTCCAGCCGCCCCGGGGGCTGGGCTGTCACCAACAGCCCTGGGATTCAGCCCTGCAATTCCCACTGGAATTGGCTGGAGCTCTGTGGCTGCCCTGCGAGACCTGGCAGGGATTTGCACAGTGAGGTTCCTGGGCCTGACTCAATATTTTTGCTGTTTCCCAACCTCTGGTTGGGGTAAAGAGGCAAAAACCCCCTGAGGTGTTGCCATAACCTGTGCCTCCCTCCCTTGACATCCCACACGTCTCATATAAACCTCTTGAAGAGCACAGACAGCACCACTTTTAACCAGAAAATGCAGATTTCAACCCATTTAGCAGGCAACAGTTGCAGAGAAAATCCCAAACTCCCTCAAACCACCCCAGCCAGGAGTGCCACTGCCCTACCCCACAAACTCCAGCCTGGCATCATCCAAGGTTGGGGAATTACACCAAGGCTGCAGATGTGAGCATGGGAAAGGGGCTGTGCTGGCATCACCACGTGAGGCTGAAGGTCAGGACCTCGAGGCATCCCTTGGCATCCCACACATCTCATATAAACCTCTTGAAGAGCACAGACAGCACCACTTTTAACCAGAAAATGCAGATTTCAACCCATTTAGCAGGCAACAGTTGCAGAGAAAATCCCAAACTCCCTCAAAGTGCCTCGCCCGGGAGTGACGAGTGCCCTGCTCCACAGATCCCAGCCTGGCATCACCCAGGGTGGGGGAATTACACCAAGGCTGCAGATGTGAGCATGGGAAAGGGGCTGTGCTGGCATCACCACGTGAGGCTGAAGGTCAGGACCTCGAGGCTGAGCCGCCACCACCATCCCCACCACGCTCCCAGCTGCAGCCGGCTGAGAGGGAAAAAAACCAAAAAAAAAAGCAGCAAAATTCCTTAACAGCGCCAAAATCAGCGCTTAATAGCAAGGAGGAGGAGGAGGGGAGGGGGAGAAGAAGCCCGACAACCCAAAAACCCTACGCTGGAAGTGTGAAGGAATTTGAGCTCTAACTTTGGGGAGGGTGCGGAGCCGAGCTCGGCGTTTCTGAATCTCTCGGCTCCGCTCGGAGCCCAGCTGGTGGGAACAGAACGTGTAGTCATGGGACTGTCATCGTGTGCTGTCCAGGTTAACATGTAGCATTTCTATTACTATTAACAGACTTTCTGCTCCTCACTCCATCTGTTCTTCGAAATAATTGCAGTTGTACAGACCATGCCTTCGCTCCAGGCAGGCTCTGGGGAGAGGATAGTGTTTTTATGCAAAAAAAAAAAAAAAAAAATTATTAAAAAAAAAGGAAAAAAAAAACAGGGAGGAGAAAAAAAAAGTGTTAAAAAATAACAGCAAACACGAGAATAGAGTGCAAGTGGAGCTAACAGCAGGCTTGGAATTGGGGACAGATTGTGGCCTAGAAAGGTGACGGCGCACGCGGCCGGGGCCGGCAGGGCAGACCCCGCTGGGGACAGGAGCTGGGGTCAGAGCCCTGGCAGGGCTGGCCCCGGGGGATTTTTCTCTCTCCTCACCTGCCGGCCACCCTAAGAGCCACAATCCCTCACCTTCCACCTAAAGATAGCAAAGCCCTCCCCGAGCCGAGTTAATCCAGGCTGCTCATCCTGCGCCGCTCCGAGGCTGCGGCAGCCCCCAAAGCCACCCCAAAACCCCCTGTGTGACATCCCAGGGCCATGCCAGGCACCCCAAACACCGGGGGATGGTTTTGGACTGCCGGCAAGCAGCAGAGCAGCCCGAGTGTGGTGATTTTGGGGGTTTTCGATGCTGAAATCCCTCCTCTACACGGGCTAACAGCATTAGCTGCTGTCAGGGCTGCAGACGGGAGCCAGCCCCGAGTGACACGGGAGCTGCTCGGCTTTACAAGCATGAGCCACCCCCAGGGATTTTGGGAGAGGAGGAAAGTGGCTTTAGATCAGAAAATTCCTCCGGTGCACAGGAACAGGAGGCATCTCACTGTGCAAAGGGAAGGGAGGAAGGGCGAGAGGGAAGAAAAAGCCACTTTGAATGAAAATTTGGGGAAGAAAAACACCCCCAAAGGTTTGTTGCTCATTTCTGCTTGGCCCAAGCCATGAAGGAGCTGCTGGAGTGCAGCACTCAGTGTGTCCTATCGGTGTCATGGGATCGCGGAATGGTTTGGAATGGTTTGGTTTGGAAGAGAACTTGAATTCCATCCAGTTCCATCCCCTGGGTAGGGACACCTTCCCCTGTCCCAGGTTGTTCCAACCTGGCCTTGGACGCTTCCAGGGATCCAGGGGCAGCCACAGCTGCTCTGGTGATTCCATCCCAGCCCTTTCCCGTCCTCCTGGCCAGGAATTCCTTCCCGATATCCCATCTCTGTGGCAGTGGGAGCCATTCCCTGTGTCCTGTCCCTCCACCCTTGTCCCCAGCCCCTCTCCAGCTGTCCTGGAGCCCCTTCAGGCTCTGGAATGGGCTCTGAGCTCTCCCTGGAGCTTTCTCTTCTCCCTTGGGCACTTCCAGGGATCCAGGGGCAGCCACAGCTCCTCTGGAATTCCATCCCAGCCCCTCCCCTCCCTCATTCCTTCCAAAAATCCCACCCCAATCTCACTTTTCCCAGTTTGAAGCCATTCCCTGTGTCCTGTCCCTCCATCCCTTGTCCCCAGCCCCTCTCCAGCTCTCCTGGAGCCCCTTCAGGCTCTGGAAGGGGCTCTGAGCTCTCCTGGATCCTTCTCCTCTCCAGGCTGATGTGTGACACCAACTGGGTCACCCTTCCATGGCCACCCTCCCCTTCTTCCTCACCCCAGGACACTTTAAAATCAACATTTAACCATTCACAGGAGCTGCTGCCTTCCCAAGCACTCAAACCCACACCTGCACCGCCCAGCTTTGCCCCCACACCCCTGGGAAGGAGCGTCGTCACCCTGCTCCTCCACCTGCCACCAAGCTGGAGCAGCAGAGCTGGTGGCAGGTGACAAGAGCCCTGCATTTCCCTGCTAATTGTTTCTAGAGGGGGAAGCAGCAGCAAAATATCCAGTTATTCCTGCAGAAAGCATTAGCTGCTCCAATTAGGCACAGGTTTAGGGAAGTCGCTCCGAGCAGGCAGCGACTTTTCCAAGAGGCAGGAGAGGGATTTTGTGCGCTGAGGATACACACGGAGCTCAACAGATCCCGCCGAGCCGGGGCTGCTCGGGAATTAAAGACTTATCCAAATGAAAGCAAATAGGGTGTTAAGTGACACACATGTAGAGCGAGCGGTTTCCTTGGAAACCAGCGCACATGGAAGCGGCACACATGCAGGGCTCGGGGGTTTTCAGCTCTGCCCTGCCAGGGATCCCCAACTTGGGCTGGGCATGGAGCTGGGTGAGCCCAGGGGTGGCCGTGTTGGTGTGCCCGTCCCATTGGCATCGCTTTATCCAGGGCATGGAGGAAAAATGGATTAAAATGGGCTTTATTCTGTGGAGGGGAGATGGATGGTGCCCAAGCTTTGCTGTAGGAATTCCATCCCAAAACTGGGCCAAGCCCCAGTGCCTGCTTCCCAGCATGGGAAGGAACAGGTTTGGATGGATCCAGTCTGGATCCTCCCAGCTCACCCCATCCACAGCACAGGATGTTCCCTGCACCAGCCCCTCACCTCTCAAGGGATGAGGTGAAATTTCCAGCTGCCCCATTGCCACCTTGACAGCTCCTAAGGAATTTCCCTCGGTGCTGAAGGAAATCATGGAAATCATGGGCAGGTTGTGATGGTATCTGAGCCAAAAAACCTTTCACCTCCCTGGGAGCTGCAGCCTGGCATTGCCCCAGACTGGATTATCCTGCTGGGGAGGATTTTGACGGCATGACATGATCCAGGCTGGTCCCACTGGTGTGGAGATGGGACAGGGGATGGAGCCAGGGAAGAGCTGGGTTTACACAATTACAAACAAAAAAGCCTCAATCTATCCCAAAATCACTTTCCAGAGCAGGGCAGGGAGCTGGGAAGAGCACCCAGAACGCTGGGAAACATCCCAGCTCTCCTCAGGGATGCTCGGAGGGTCCAGCTCACGTCCCACCAGAGCAGGAGTCGAGGTGGAAGCGCCGCCAGCACCAGCTGAGATTTGAGATCAATCTGGGCTTTTTTCTTGGCTTGTCCCCAGTACTAAAAAGTTTCTATAACAGGCACCGGCTTCTCAATTCTGCTGCTGCTGCCTCGCCAGAGAGAAATTCCAGCTCCTTCCTTGGCGGCCGAGAAATTGTTTGTGCCCGAGTTGTGCTGTGGCTCGGGGAAGGAGCTGCAGGATTTCACCTCCTCCCTTCCCACCTGCACCTCGCCACTTCCACGGGCAAAACAAACCAGGTCAGCAAAATTAACCCTGCTCCGCAGGACTTGCCCAAGGGGACAAGTGGTTCCTGCTGAAGGCTTGACCCAACTCTCCCAGGCCTGGCTCCCGCTGCCCAAGGGAACTTCATTGAATTTCCAACTGCAGCTCTCCCCATCCCTCTGCTCTCCCTTGGGGCTCCCTCACCGGCCAAATATTTATGCAGCCTAATGTCCTAATGAAGATTGATTCATCCAGGGTGGTTAAGGAGTGTGTGTGAAAGGTCTGTTCCCAGATTAAGGGCTTGGGATGCTTTAAGGAATGGATTATTTGCTCTGAAAGAACAGTTTGTTTTCCCTCGTAGCAGCAATAAAGCAGCAGTGGGGTTGCTACACACCCAGTACAACCAGCCAGAAAGTGGGATAAATATTCCAAAGGGTCCCTGGTGCTGGAAATGCAGGCGATGGTGCCTCTGGAGCACTTCTGGGGAGGGAGGGGAGCAACAGGCTGCGATTCCTCAATCAGAGACCCCACTCTGCTTTGGCTTCCCCACACTGAGGGGAATCCACCAAAATCCTCAAAAGGGGAAACACCAGGGAATGGGGCCGCACATCCCAAATCCAGGAGGGAACCAACACCCCCAGAACCGCTCCAGCCCGCTCCAGCTGCCCCCCTTTTCCCCGGGAGCTGTTTGTCACCGCTGCAGCCTAATGAGCACCACGCACTCGTCCCCGGGCTGGGGACAGCGCGGCCGGAGCAGCCGGGACGGACTCGGGAAGCGACACATCTCCCGAGCCCAGAGTGAGGAGGAGGAGGAGGAGGAGGCGGCCAGCGGCCGCGGTGGCAGAGCGCAGCCTTCCAGCCCAATTACTATCACGCGGGGGGACACATGGATTGGTGACATTTGACATTTTCTACACAATATTTTGATGCAGAATGGCACCTCCGTCACAAATTATTTTGCAAAACTTGGCTTGGGTTCTGATGGGTTTTTTAATTTTTTTTTTATTATTTTTTTTTTCTGGGGGAAAAAAATAAGGAATTAAAAGCGTTGCACGGGGGTGGCATTTGCAGGCCAGCAATGGGAAGGGTCATGGTGTCCCCTCAGTGAGCTGTGCCACCAAGGGGAAACTGCACCCAGAAATTCCAGGCTTTGCTCCCATGCACCCACAAGGCCCTTGGGGACCCTCAAAAGCTTTTTCCCTGCTCCCTCCCATGATTTCTGAGATAGCTCGGGAGCATCGCGGGGCCAGACCCCTCCTGGCAAGGCAGGGGCTCTCAGCGCTGGGAATTGCTGAACTCGGTGCTACCAGACACCTCGGCGAAGCTGAAATGACTTTAAATGCCTAAACATTTTAAAACAAACCCTGGAACAATTCAGCTCCGAACTCCTCGCCTGCTTTCTCTCCCTCCTCGCTCTCTCTCTCCCATTTTTACGGTTTCCAGAGCTGTTTTACGCCTCATTACCTGCACACTGTGAGTGATGTCTGTCGGTCCTAGAGCTGTAAATACCTTAAATCATGCTTCATTAAGAATATCTCTGGTGCTATTAAAGAGCTATAATAGACAACGAGTTAACAGATGATTAAATATGAACTCCATTTGTGTCACTCACCGCGGGCAGGAAGAGGCTTTAAGTTTTTTAAACTCGCTCTCATTATCTGGGGAAGTGGCGGGGATGGAGGGGGATGGAGGGAGGCTCGGTGGGATGGAGGGATGCTGGCTTGGAAATGTGAGGATGAGGATGGAGGGGGGCTGGAATGGGGTGGAGGAGGCTGGAATGGGATGAAGTGAGGCTGGAATGGGATGGAGGGATGCTGGCTTGGAAATGTGAGGATGAGGATGGAGGGGGGTTGGAATGGGATGGAGGAGGCTGAAATGGGGTGGAATGGGATGGAGGGAGGTTAGAATGGGATGAAGAGAGGCTGGAATGGGATGGAGAGAAGATGGAATGGGATGGAGAGAAGATGGAATGGGATGGAGAGAGAATGGAATGGGATGGAAGAAGGCTGGCTTGGAAATGTGAGGATGAGGATGGAGAGGGCTGGAATGGGATGGAGGAGGCTGGAATGGGGTGGAATGGGATGGAGGGAGGTTAGAATGGGATGGAGGGAGGTTGGAATGGGATAGAGGGAGGCTGGAATGGGATGGAGAGAGGATGTAATGGGATGGAGAGAGAATGGAATGGGATGGAGGGATTCTGGCTTGGAAATGTGAGGATGAGGATGGAGGGGGGCTGGAATGGGATGGAGGGGGGCTGGAATAGAGTGGAGAGAGGCTGGAATGGGATGGAGAGAGAATGGAATGGGATGGAGGGATACTGGCTTGGAAATGTGAGGATGAGGATGGAGAGGGGCTGGAATGGGATGAAGAGAGGCTGGAATGGGATGAAGAGAGGCTGGAATGGGATGGAGAGAGGATGGAATGGGATGGAGGGAGGTTGGAATGGGATGGAAGGATGCTGGCTTGGAAATGTGAGGATGAGGATGGAGAGGGCTGGAATGGGATGGAGGAGGCTGGAATGGGGTGGAATGGGATGGAAGAAGGTTAGAATGGGATGAAGAGAGGATGGAACGGGATAGAGGGAGGCTGGAATGGGATGAAGTGAGGATGGAATGGGATGGAGGGAGGTTGGAATGGGATGGAGGGAGGCTGGCTTGGAAATGTGAGGATGAGGATGGAGGGGGCTGGAATGGGGTGGAGGGAGGCTGGAATGGGGTGGAATGGGATGGAGGGAGGTTAGAATGGGATGAAGAGAGGATGGAACGGGATAGAGGGAGGCTGGAATGGGGTGAAAAGAAGATGTAATGGGATGGAGAGAGAATGGAATGGGATGGAAGGAGACTGGCTTGGAAATGTGAGGATGAGGATGGAGGGGGCTGGAATGGGATGAGGAAGGCTGGAATGGGATGGTTGGAATGGGATGGAGAGAGGCTGGAATGGGATGGAAGGAGGCTGGAATGGGATAGAGGGAGGCTGGAATAGAATTGAGAGGCTGGAATGAGATGGAGGGAGGTTGGAATGGGATGGAAGGAGGCTGGAATGGAGTGGAGGGAGGATGGAATGGGATAGAGGGATGGGCACACGGAAATGGAGAGATGGAGATGGGGATGAGAGATTTTCATATGGGATCAAAGGATGCTCACACAGAAATTGAAGGGTTGGGGGTAGAGAGATGCTCCCGTGGAGCTGGAAGGATGGGAATGGAAGGGAATGTTTGGGAATGGAGAGGAATGGAGGGGAATGGAGGGGATGGAGGGGAATGGAGGGGAAATGATGGGAATGAAGGGGAATGGAGGGACCTTCACCTGGGATGAATAGATGTGTGCACGGAAATGGAGAAGATGAAAGGATGCTCATATGGAAAAGGAGGAGTGCTCGCATGGAGATGAAAGGATGCTCCTGTGGAGCTGGAGGGATGGAGAAATCCTCACATGGAGGGATGGGAATGGAGGAATATCACATGGAGATGGAGGGATGGAGCAATCTCTCATGGACATGGAGGGATGGGAATGGAGGAATCTCACATGGAGATGGAGGAAATGGAGGAATGTTCACATGGAGATGGAGGGATGGGAATGGAGGAATCCTCACATGGAGATGGAGGGATAAAAATGGAGGAATCCTCACATGGAGATGGAGGGATAAAAACAGAGAAATCCTCACATGGAGATGGAGGGATGGGAATGGTGGAATGCTTAACGGAGATGGAGGTATTCTTCTGTGGACATGGAGTGATGCTCGTGAGGAGCTGGAGGGACAGGAATGGAGGAGATGGAAGGATTCTCTCATGGGGATGGAGGGCTGGAAGGATGCTGTCAGTGGAAGAATGGAATGGAAGAATGTTGTGGAATGTGGATGGAAGAATGTTTTGCAATGTGTGGAGATGGACAGAGGGGAATTGAGAGATGGATCCTCACGTGAAGTGAAGGGATGGGGATTTAGGGATGTTAAGAGGGGTTAGAGGGATGTTTCCATGGAGACAGCAGGGTGTTGGCCCCATGGATGGGGTTCTGCACCAGGAACACCCAGGAGGTGCCAGCTCCTCCATGCTGTGACTCCAAGCTGATGATCCTTGCTCAGATTTTCCCAGCTGGGGTCTGGTAGGTGGAGATCATAAAGAAAATCAAATAAGGGGGGAGGTGGACAATGGGGAGATGCTTTGGATGGGGCAGGATGAGTACTTGGAAGGAAGGTGGATGGGATTGAGGGAGGCATGGATGCCTGGGAAGAAGGGCTGGAGAGCAGCAGCATGAATGGAGATGCAAAAGGGATTGAGCATCGCTGGCTCTCAAATACCAGAATAGCTCAGCACAAATGAATTGCCAAAGTGCAAATTAAATAATAATTAATACCATTAAAATCCCATGAGCACACAAAAATACTGAGGAAAATTAAATAATGAGTGTTTTCCTCTCTTCTGGATTAGATTCTGCTCTGTGAAAAGAAAGAGCATTTTCACAGGCTCCAGCACAAGTGGAATTATCCCAGTGTCACAATCCTGGCTGGCATCGAGGCTGTGGATGGTGCCAAACACCCAGCACACGTGTCCCAAACTGTCCCAAACAGAGAAACAGAGCTGGGGAAGGGTCTGGAGAATCCCTGAGGGAGATGGGAAGGGGCTGGAGCCCCAGGAGAGGCTGAGGGAGCTGGGCAGGGGCTCAGCCTGGAGCAAAGGAGGCTCAGGGGGCCCCTGTGGCTCTGCCCAGCTCCTGCCAGGAGGGCACAGGGACAGGAGCAGAGGGAACGGCCTCAGGCTGGGCCAGGGCAGCTCAGGGTGGGCACAGCAGGAATTTCCCCATGGAAAGGGGGCTCAGGGCAGGCTCAGGGTGGGCACAGCAGGAATTTCCCCATGGAAAGGGGGCTCAGGGCAGGCTCAGGGTGGGCACAGCAGGAATTTCCCCATGGAAAGGGGGCTCAGGGCAGGCTCAGGGTGGGCACAGCAGGAATTTCCCCATGGAAAGGGGGCTCAGGGCAGGCTCAGGGTGGGCACAGCAGGAGTTTCCCCATGGAAAGGGGGCTCAGGGCAGGCTCAGGGTGGGCACAGCAGGAATTTCCCCATGGAAAGGGGGCTCAGGGCAGGCTCAGGGTGGGCACAGCAGGAATTTCCCCATGGAAAGGGGGCTCAGGGCAGGCTCAGGGTGGGCACAGCAGGAATTTCCCCATGGAAAGGGGGCTCAGGGCAGGCTCAGGGTGGGCACAGCAGGAGTTTCCCCATGGAAAGGGGGCTCAGGGCAGGCTCAGGGTGGGCACAGCAGGAATTTCCCCATGGAAAGGGGGCTCAGGGATTGGAACTGCCCAGGGAGGGTTGGAGTGCCCATCCCTGGAGGGGTCACCTGAAGGTGGCACTCAGTGACAAGGTGGGGATCGGGCACAGGTTGGATTTGGTGACCTTGGAGGCCGTTTCCAACCTCAAACATTCTGTGGTTCTGAGGGAGGAGGATCTGGGGATGAGGACAGACCTGGCTGTGGGAAATGCAGGTGCCCTGAGCATGGCCCAGGTCAGGAGCGTGGCCACTGGCCCAGCAGATGTCCCTGTGCTCTTTGTGATGGATCTCACAGCAGCACCCAGCACTGAGAGGAGCCTCCCCAACCTCTCTCCCATCCCCTTCTCCACTGGGATCTGCCTTAGAATCACCCAGACATGGAGAGGGCCCTATGGCTCTGCCCATGCCCTTTGTGGACAGGGGGACATGGGATCATCCTCAGGGTACCATGGCCACCAAGCCCCAGCTGTGCTTCAAGAGAAAACCCACGACCTGATTCCTTACAGGGATAAATCCCCATTCCTGCAATCCCCTGTCACTGTGATATTTTATGAAAAATCCCTTCACCAGGATTTCTCCTCCTGGGAAAACAGGAAGCTTCAACTCTCCTGAATGTGATTTGTAGAATTGTTTACCCAGCATGTGAACTGTTTTAACTTAATGACCAACCCCAGTCCAGCTGTGCGGAGACTCTGGTCAGTCACGGGTTTTTATTATTTGTTATTTTCCAGCCTTCTGATGTTTCCTTTCTCTTTCTTTAGTGTAGTTTTGGCATATAATTTCCTTTAATAATATAATATATATAATATATATGTATAATATATATAATATATATAATGTATAATATATTATATATGTACATTATATATAATTTATTATATATAATATAATGAGATATATAAAATAATATATACTAATATAATGAAATATATAATAATATAATATATATAATATATATTATAATATAATGAAATAAAATAATAAAATATTAAATGAAATAATGAAATAAAATATTAAATCAGCCTTCTGAGAACATGAAGTCAAATTCTCATCTCTCACCTCGTCCTGGGGACCTCACAACACCCCAACCCCCTGCTCATTCTCATTCCCCAGCACACCCCGACCCCTCCGCAGGGACCCGAGGCCGCCCCCGAGGCCACCGGGGGTCCCGGGCTGGCGGGGGGACGGTGACACTGCTGTCCCCAGGGACGGCGCTGCCGGGGCCGGTAATTGAATCCGGGGCTGGATGAGGTGGAAATGCCATTTTGGTAGCGCCCCCCGCTCCCCATCAGCGGCCGCGGGTCCCCCCGCTCCCTGCCGCGACCCCGCGGCCCCTCGGGCAGGGTCAGGCGGCTGCGGCCCCCAGGGTCACACCGGGAAATTAATCCCGGGGCCCCTTGGGAGCAAAGATACGGAGGGAAAAAACACATCTCGGTTCCATTTGGGGGAAAAATTAAAGCGTTTCAGGAGCGGCCGGAGCTGCTCGGTCCGGCTCCATCCCTGGGGATGCGGCACCGACCCGCCCACGGCATCATTTACCTGCTGGAACCCCCTCCCAGCGCTTGGAGTTTGCTGCTGCTGAGTTGTGAGCGTCCAAAAGAACAGACAGGGCCCTACTCCCACCCCTATGCACCAAATAAAATAACTTATAAAACAGATAAAATATATAATAATATGTATAATATTATATAATGGTCAATACATTATATTATATATTATATATTATATATTATATATTATATATTCATAAGAATATACATGAAATATATAATATTATGTATATATAAAATATTATATAATATATAATATATCACATATATCATATATAATACATTGTACATAATACGTAACACATTGTATATAATATATAATATATAATATATAATATATAATATATAATATATAATATATAATATATAGTATATAATATATTTGGGCTAAATATTATATCTATATTTCCATCTATAATAGATATATTTATATATTTTAATAAATATTTCTAGAATTTAAAAATATATTCTACATGGAAATATAGACGATATTCTCTATATATTCTCTGAATATTCTCTATGTATTATCTATATAATGTTCACTTATTCTGTATATGCACTGTATGGAAATATAGACTATATTCCAGATAGATAGAGATATATTGGGAGATATATTCCCAATATTACTTAGGAATAGGGCCCTGCCTTAGGATCTCATTAAAAAGCTGTTTAAATGTGGCAATAATGGGAGAAATCTACACCCAGCTACCCCCAGAAAGAGCTTCGGGAAAACAACCAAGAGCTCACCCTCCCTCCACACAAACTGCTCTTGCCAGGAACAGGAGGGAAAAGATGCTCAGCTCAGAACTTCCCTCCCTGGTAAAATATTTAATAATAAACTCAGAGGAGAAGCCAACTGTCTCCCTTGGATGTGGTTTTCATTTGGAAGTTAATGGGAGTTTTATTTCCAATCCAATTTTTTTAAATTTTTTTTTTTTTTTTTTTTTTTTTTGAATTCCTGATGTATGTTTTGTTCTGATAAATCCATCCTGTCGCGGCGAATAAATTCCAGCTGGGATGGACAGAGGGATGACACCCGTGTCACACTCCATTCCCCTCCAGCCACCCTTTCCCTGCTCCCCGGCACTTTGTTAATGGATCCCGGGAACAACATTTGGAATCACCCCGAGCCCCACAACAGCGTTAACGCGTTAATTCCCACCACGCCTCGGCGCTTTGAAATCCAGGGGAAAAAAAACCAAAAAAAACCCCAATAAAACAAAACAAAACAAAAAAAAAAAAAGGGGGGGAAAGCTGAAATGAGTCCTGTGAAAAGGAACAGGGCATCATTAACGCAGCCGGATCCGTATCACAGGCTGCAGCAATTATTCCCGGGTGGAACACGGCAAGCTGTGAAGAGCTTTCATTACCAGGGGTGTTACAGGTCCCTCACCTCTGGCCAATCTCCCGCTAAAACGGGCATTTTCTGCACCACGGACTCCAGCTCCATTTAAATCCGTAATTGCTCTGATTGGGGGGCATCTGGAGCACGGGGAATTCATGACTGAGAAATCTATTAGGCAATAAGTTGATTACTTTTAGGCACCTCGAAGTCGGCTGGCCTCAATTGCTGCCCGGCTCAGGGGGGTGCCTGGAGGTGCTGATTTCCAGTGGGTGCCGGCTGCCCCGGCTCCCCTGAGCCTCAATTACCTTCCCGGGTCACCGAGGGGGAATTCAATCAGGGAAGCAGCCCATGGGATGCTTCTCCTGCCTTGGAAATGCAATTCCCCTCTCCAACCCACCCACGATGGATATCGGGTGGGGTTTCAGCATTCCCCAGGCCGAGCAGGAGGTGTTTGCTCCAGGGATGCTCAGGTGTGCATCAGGAATGATCCTTTCACAGTAATTTCCCTTCTTGTGTCTCTCATTCTGTACAGGGATGCTCAGGTGTGGATCAGACATGATCCCTCCATCCCAATTTCCCCTTCTCCTGTATCTGTGTTTGGTCTAGAGATGCTAAGGCGTGGATCAGATCTGATCCCTCCATGCCTATTTCCCTTCTGTATCCAATTCTAGTCCAGGGAGGCTCAGGGGTGGATCAGGTGTGATCTCTCCATCCCTGTTTCCCCCTCTTCTCTATTACCTGTTTTCTCCAGGGATGCCCAGGTGTGGATCAAACATGATCCCTCCATCCCAATTTCCCTTCTCCTGTACTCATGTTTGCTCCAGGGATGCTCAGATACAGATCAGACATGATCCCACCATCCTTCCATCCTTCTTTCTTCCTCTTTTGTATCACTGTTTGCTCCAGGGATGCTCAGATGTGGATCAGCTGTGATCCCTCCATCCCTATTTCCTCCTCTCCTGTATTCCCTGTGTAGTCCAGGGATGTTCAGGTGTGGGTCAGGTGAGATCCCTCCATCCCTATTTCCCCCTCTCCTGTATCCAGTTCTAGTCCAGGGATGCTCAGGTATGGATCAGGAATGATCCCACCATCCCTCTTTCCTCCTGTCCTGTATTCCCTGTTTGTGGGTCAGGTGAGATCCCTCCATCATTATTTTTCCCTCTCCTATATCCATGTTTGGCCCAGGCTGTGGATCAGGTGTGATCCCACCATGCCTATTTCCCCTCTCCTGTGTCCCCTGTTTTCTCTAGGGATGGTCAGGTGCGGATGAGAAGTGATCCCTCCATCCTTATTTCCCTTCTCCTGCATTTCCTGCTTGCTCCAGGGATGTTCAGGTGTGATCCCTCCATCCCTATTTCCCCTCTCCTGTATCCCTTGTTTTCTCAGGGAAGCTCAGGTGTGGGCCAGCCACGATCCCTGAATCCCCATTTTCCCCTTTATCCATGTTTAGTCCAGGCTGTGGATCAGAAATGATCCCACCATCCCAATTCCACCCTCTCCACTTTTCCCCCCAAACACCCCTTTGGAAACCAAACAAAACCGATTTCTCTGCCTTTTTTTACCACTCTGTTGTACCAAAACGGGCACATCCACCAGAAAACTCTGAATTTCCTCCCTGCCACTCCCACCTCCCTCACTCCCCTGGGTGAGCTGTGCATCCTGGGGTTACCCATTCCCGGGGGATGCTGCAGGAAATGGGAGACAATGCTCCATTCTGCTGCTCCTCCCCATCCCTGTATCCGAGTGCCTTCCAGGAGTGCATTAAATGATGCGATTAACATCTGTCACATGCGCTTCAGTCTCTCTCTCAGCCTCTCCCGGGGGAAGCAGCCACACGTGCAGGGAAAGGGTTTGTTTTGGTGGATTCAGCTCCTTCCTCCAGGCTCCGGGAGCATGGGGGGAGTTGGATCTCCGTGGGTGGAGTGTCCCAGGATGGGGGGAATGGAAGTTTCCAGCCAAATCTCGCTTTTTGGGACGATGGGCTCAGCCAAAAGCTGCTCCTGGGGTGAGAAGGGGTCTGGGGAGGATGCGGAGGGGTTGGAGCAGAGGCAACAGCAGCATTCCAAGATTCCTGCAGTGGGAATGGCCCTTCCTTTTTTATACTAACCCCCAAAAAACTCCAAAGCCCTTCCTGGGGATAGATGGGTGTAGATTTCTCCCATTATCCCTAAACATTTTTTAATGAGATCTCACGGCAGCGTCCTCCTGTTCCTAAGGGCTGATCTCCTTTCCCTTTTTATACTAAACCCCAAAAATCCCAAAGCCCTTCCTGGGGATAGATGGGTGTAGATTTCTCCCATTATCCCTAAACATTTTTTAATGAGATTTCACAGCAGGGTCCTGTTCCTAAGGGCTGATCTCCTTTCCCTTTTTATTCTAAACCCCAAAAAACCCCAAAGCCCTTTCTGGGGATAGATGGGTGTGGGATTGTGTGATCATGGATTTCTCCCATCATCCCTAAATATTTTTTACTGAGATCTCATGGCAGAGGCCTCTTCCTAAGAGCTGATCTCCCTTCCCTGTTTATACCCCAAAATTCAAACCCTGCTGGAAAAAAATGCCCATTTCCTGCACATTTCTCCTGACAGGAGCTGAGCCCAGCATCTTTACCCAACCATCCAACCTGTGTCTGCTCACAAAAAATCCCCACATCTCATGTGGACATTGGTACACACCCAGGGCCACCCCTCCACTCCCAAAATCCACCAAAATCAACACCAGCAACGAGGCTGGGACACCACAGGGCAGGGTTGCTCCAGCATCCAGGAGATTGGGAGGAAAAATCCAAATTTAGGGCGATCAACCCCTTCAGTGGGATTTTTTTTGGGGTGGGGAGAGAAAGGATGAAGCAGCATCTTAGCAGGACAGGCAGGAGGGCTGGGATGCTGCTCCCACAGGCAGGATTCCTTTTAATTGATTTCTCATGGTTTGGTGGCTCCTGGCTTTAATTACAACACAAATGTTTGCTGGTGCAATTACGGTGCACACGCCATAAAGCTGTTAGAGGGTGTCACCAGGTCGTGGCTCTTCATTTATTTATGGCCTCCAGAGGGAAAAAGAGAGATCCTGATTCCTGTCCAGATCCCCAGGGATCAATCCTAATCCCAAATTGGGTTTCTTTGTGGCTGGGTGGATTAGTTTGGATTTTTTTTTCTCTCTCTTTTGGTTTAATATATTAAAAGGGAAAAAAAAAAGTGCCTTGCAGCAGCTCGTCTGGGGGTGAAATAATCCACTCAACATTCCGATTATCAGCTAATGCACATTTGCATTAGAATGGGTTAGAAGAGCTCCCAGGATGGAGCAAGATCCCCACGGATCAGCCGCTGGCCTTACACAGAAAAGCCACGGATCTTTGCCCTGAGCACAAAACCACTCAGGGATGCAGGGCCAGATACGGCATTAAATAGATGGAATAGAAAATAAATGTATAGGAAAGCTGTGCTATATATAATATATTGGGAATATAAATATTATATATAATAAATCTGGAATATATATAATATATATCATATATTGGGAATATAAATATTATGTATAATAAATTGTGAAAATACATAATATGTATAATATATTGGGACTATAAATATTATCTATAATAAATTGGGGAAATACATTATATATAATATATTGGGAATATAAATATGATATATAATAAATTGGGGGAACACATAATACATGTAATATATTTGGAATATAAATATTATATATAATAAATAGGGAAAATACATCATATCGATAATATATTTGGATTATACACAATATAGATATAATATATTTGGAATACTGGGAAAATACATAATATCTATAAAATATCAGGAATATACATTATATATACATTTGGAATATTGGGAAAATACATAATGTATATAAAATATTAGGAATATACATAATATAGATATAATATATTTAGGATATATATTAGAATATATATTATATATATAATATATCAGGAATATACATTATATATATATTATATATTTGGAATATTGGGAAAATACATAATGTATATAAAATATTAGGAATATATATAATATATGTATAAAAAATAATTGGGGATATATGTCATGTAAGTAAAATTATTTGGAATATATCCACAATATGCTTTGGAATTAAGACCATGCCATGAGATTTCACTACAAAATGTTCAAATTTAGGAATAATGGAGGGGAAAAAGCCAGAATTGGCCAGAATTAGCCAGGGCAGCAGGTCCTGGGACACCACAGGGCAGGGATGCTCCAGCATCCAGGAGATTGGGAGGAAAAATCCAAATTTAGGGCGACCAACCCCTTCAGTGGGATTTTTTTGAGAGAAAGGATGAAGCAGCATGTTAGCAGGACAGGCAGGTTCTCCCAAAGGTTGGGAAGTGCCTCACACTGGGATGGCAGTGGAAAATCGTGGAAAACCAGCAGCACCCCTGGGCTCTGGGGCTGTGCTAGCTTTAACCCCCAGGAAATTCGGGAGCAGCGGCCTCAGCCCAGGTGAGGGGAGAAGCCGGAGGAAATTCCACGTTCCCGGAGCTGCCGAAGGAACGCAGCCCCCGGAGCTGCCCGAGCCCTGACGCTGCACCTTTCCCACCTCAGCTGTCAAAATGAAGCCCTTACCCCCCCCGAGCCTCGTTAAAAATGAGATGCTTCCCTAAGGCGAGCGAGGGAGACATGGCCAAATTAATGAGGATGTGACAGAGTTTACAGGGCGGATTAGACTCCTCTTCCCCCGGAGTAAACCTGGGCATTGAGGGAGAAGAAGGGAAGGCGAGGCCGAGGGATGGCCGGGGGTTTGGGGAGCATGTGCGCTCACCAAAAGAGCAATCCTGTCCTTGTCACTGTTAATCAGGCACAGGGAAACGCTCGGCCCTGCTGGGGAAGGACGGGAATTAAATAAACCTCCCTGCCCCACGGATCCGGATCCGGCCTCCTCTGGGTGAGCTGTGCCAGCAGCAGGTTTGCAAACATGTCCTTGCAGCTCTCCCACTTCATTTCCCCATATCGGAAAATAAATAAACATCATTGTTTGGGGGTTTTTTTTCCTTTTTTTTTTTTTTTTATCTCTCTTTTTCTGCTTGTCCAATCTGGGAAGCAACAAATTTCCAGCTGGGCTAGGCTGGAGGCATCTCCAGCTGGGCAAGGGGCACCTTGTCTGTGTGATGAGGGTGGATTTGTGCCCCAAACCCCACAGGGCCTAAAACATGGAGCATCCCTGGTCCCAGCCCAATAAACTGGGATTTGGTACCTCTGGAAGGATCCAGCTGATCCCACTGGAAATGCTGCTTCCAAAATGCCCACCCCTATAGATACAACCCTAAAGCCATGTCTGCAGGGGAGGGGACACCTGTGATCCCCTCTCCTGCCATCAACAGCATTTGATGGGATCAGGGATTTTGGGAAAGGTCCTGTTTGAGGGCTCCTCTTTAATCCCAACTCCATGAAACCGAAATAAAGCTCGAAACAATCCTGAACCAACCCCTCGAGCCCAAACAGCAGCGAGATTTGGGAGCCAGTCCAAGCTCTGCAGCTTAGGCCCATCTCCAAATATCTCCCAACAAGTTTATTTATGGAAAATAAAATCAGTCCAAGATGTTCACAGCTCAGGAATATTTAATGCTATTTGGTGAGAAAGTATTTCCAGCGAGGAGGGAAGCGCGCGGCTCACGGCATCGCACCGGGAACCCACACCGGCCACCCAGAGCCCTGAACTGGTCTGACTGGATCAAATGCCTCCCTCCATTCATTCCTGCTTAATTAATTGGCTCTGGAGGCCGGGATGAGGTGAGCTGTGGGAAGAGGAGGCGCTGAGGGATCTCTGAGGGGAGCGCTGCCCCTCGGTGCCACCGCATCCGTGAGGGGGGGACACCTCATAGAGCTGTCCCCAAGGAGCAGGAGGGAAATTTCCCAGCGTGGGAAGGGGAGGGAAGGGCGGCAGAGTGAGCCCTGATGATGCTCAGACACAGATCCCCCCCTCTGGCAGCCAAAATCCCTGAGGTCACCCACGGGGGTCACGCGTGACACGGAGCTGTCTGCTGGGCCAGCCCCGGGTCAAGGGCAGGCTGGAGGCAGCGGTGATGGGAGGCACGTTAATAGACACCTGCCACCTGATGGGGAGCGTTAATGCATCCCCCTGATCCCACAGAACGTCCCCCTGATCCTGCAGGACACAGAGGAGCATCCTCAGCCACATCCCGGCTGTCACCTTGGCCAAGGGGGATACACCGAGCAGCCAGGGAGGGAGGGACAGCGCCAGGGCAAGGCCTGGACTTTACAAACAGCTCTAATATCCCTGGAAGACATCTCCGAGTCATGCACAGGGTTGGAAATGTCTCCCATTATAATTCTGAGTCATTCGTGACTCAGTGACATTTCTGGAATGGAAAAGCAGTGGCTGGCCCAGCCCTGTGCTGGGGCCACACCACAACTCCAGGGCTTGTTTCTGATCCTGTTTCCCAAACAAACAACCCCCCAGAGCCGTCACTCCCCAGCCCGGATGTGCAGCCGCTCGTGGATGGTCCTGTGGGATGGCAAGTTTAGGATTCCCAGCCCCAGAGGTTTTGTTTTGTGTGGGAAAATTTGGGATCTGAGCCCAGGTGTGGTGGCAGTGGCTGGAGCTGCCCCAGGGATGTGATGAGAAGCGTGGGATTTCCTAAATCTTTATGTTTAAACATAAAATCCTTAAAAATAAATAAAAACAACAATAAAATAAATAAAAGTAACTTCCAACAGCCCAGGACTGACACACACAAAGCCAGGGTCATGCTGCTGCTGCAAATTCCTGCAGGAAAAAGGGGTTCAAGTACGCTTGGACACAACAGGGTTGGAATGGTCACACTGGTATTTCCTAGGGACAGGCATTTTCATTAGGGCAGCCCTCATCACTCAGTTTTATCCTGGGTATGGCCAAAGCCAGGCCAGGAAACACTTGGTGAACTGATAACCCTGGATCACACAATTATTTCCCCCCTCTCTCCACAGTCCCTTTTACAGCCTGTGATTAAAGCACTCGATTTTAGAGGCTGGGAGGAAGCTGCCCCCGAGGAAGGCATGGGGCCAGGATGCTCGGGGCCAGGGATGCTTGGAGGCAGGATGCTGCAGGGGCAGGATGTTCAGCAGCTGGGGGACTTGGAGGATGGAATGCTTGGGAGTCAGGATGCTCAGAGGTCGGGATGTTCAGAGGCTGGGATGGTTGGGGGTTGGGATGATTGGAGGCTGGGATGATTGGAGGCTGGGATCATCAGGGGTCAGGATGCTTGCAGAGAGGGATGCTCAGAGCCAGGGTGCTCAGGGGTCAGGATGCTCAGAGGATTGGATGCTTGGAGATCAGGATGCTCAGGGATCACAACCCTTGGATGACAGCATGTTCAGGGAAAAGGATGTTCAGGGAAAAGGATGTTCAGGGGTTGGGATGCTCAAGGATCAGTATATTCAGGGACCAGAATGCCCAAGGGTCAGGACGCTCAGAGATCAGGATGTTCAGGGATCAAGATGTTCAGGGGTTAGGATGCCCAGGATCAGGAGGCTCAGGGGTCAAGTGCTCAGGGTCAGGATGCTCAGGGATCAGGATGTTCAGGGTTTGGGTTGCTCAGGGATCAGGATATTCAGGGATCAGGATATTTAGGGGTTGGGATGTCCAAGGATCAGGGTGCTCAGGGATCAAGGTGCTCAGGGATCAAGTTGCCCAAGGATCAGGATACCCAGGGATCAGGATGCCTAAGGACCAGGATGCTCAAGGATCAGGATGCTCAGAGGTCAGGATGTCCAAGGATCAGGATGCCCAAGGATCAGGATGTCCAAAGATCAGGAAAGTCAGAGATCAAGGTGCTCAGGGATCAGGACCCTCAGATAGCAAGATGTTCAGAGATCAAGACCCCCAGATATCAGGATGCTCAGGGATCAGGACCCTCAGATATCAGGATGTTCAAGGATCAGGACCCTCAGATATCAGGATTTTCAGAGATCAGGACCCTCAGATATCAGAATGTCCAGGGATCAGGACCCTCAGATATCAGGATGCTCAGGGATCAGGACCCTCAGATATCAGGATGTTCAGAGATCAGGACCCTCAGATATCAGGATTTTCAGAGATCAGGACCCTCAGATATCAGAATGTCCAGGGATCAGGACCCTCAGATATCAGGATGCTCAGGGATCAGGACCCTCAGATATCAGGATGTTCAGAGATCAGGACCCTCAGATATCAGGATTTTCAGAGATCAGGACCCTCAGATATCAGAATGTCCAGGGATCAGGACCCTCAGATATCAGGATGCTCAGGGATCAGGATGCCCAAGGATCAGGATGTTCAAGGATCAGGACCCTCAGATATCAGGGTGCTCAGGGATCAGGACCCTTGCATGTCAATGCTCAGGCCCTGCTGTGACGCTCACATTCCCCAACCCAATCCCTCCAGCAGCAACAGCACCCACAGGAACCCAGCACAGCTGCAGCAGGACAGAACCCAAAACAGGCCCCAAAACAGAACCAACCCCCAACTCCAGGGACTTTGGAACACCAGGAAAACCCAGCTTGGTGCAGGAGCCTTCCCTGCACACCCTGCTTTGCCACCTGCAGCTGGTGATCACAGCTCAGCACCCGGGGAAGGCTCTGGAGGCGCCAGGGCACATCAGAGCAGAAATAGACCCGGAGCCGTCGCCCCCCTCCCGTCCCTGCCGCCCCCTTTTTACTATTATGTCTGAGAGGAGATGTCTCTCCTGGGTTTTTTCCCGCTGATTTAATCGCTTGGTGATGAGGGCTGCCTGGCTGGGATACAACTGCGCTCTGGGCATGGCCAAAAGAAATGGGGGATCTCAAACGAGGAGGAAGCATCAGTAGCAGAGACGCTGATTGACAGCGAATGAAATGGAGCGGCCAAATTCCATTGGCGTGGTTTGAAATTCCCAGGACGCTGCAGAGAGCTGATGGCTCCTTTCCTAGGGTTTTGCCAGAGCTGGCATTTGCCTTTCATTGTAATTTAATTCACTCTTTGGAGGCTGCCACGGGTTTGTGTGTGCGCGTAGCGGGGTTTTAATTGCACGCTTGGCCTCGTGGAGGAGGTTTTTTGGTGTGTTGAGGTGTGCAAAGAGGAACCTGAGCTTTTCCTTGGCCACAGCTCTGCCTTGTGGCCTCAAGCCCTTGGGAAAAGTGCAAATCCTGCCCTGGATGTGGGTGGTTACATGGTTTATAAAGGATTTTCCTGGAAAGATGGCATCTGTTAGGGTTTAAACTCCAGGTGTCTGGGTGGGATATGGGTGGCGTCGCTCAGGTCGGGACCCCACAGGGATCCCCCCATCCACCTGCAGGTATCCCTATCCCAAATACTGGATTTTGCTGGGACAACCACGTGTGTGAAGGCTGCAGTCACTGCAGGGGCCAGAGTGGCTTTGCTCATCCTCTGTCCCCACAGTGACATTCCAGCAAGACCAAAAGGTGACAAAAGTCCTGTTTGCCAAACATTCCTTCACTTTCCAAAGGGAAAGGTGCCAGACGGCGGCTCCCTCTGCCAGCAGCCTCTCCTGGACCATGGATATCCCATGAAAAAGGGAAAGGGAAAGGAAAAGGGAAAGGAAAAGGGAAAGGATTTAAAGGAAAGGGAAAGGGAAAGGATTTAAAGGAAAGGGAAAGGGAAAGGATTTAAGGGAAAGGAAAAGGAAAAGGAAAAGGAAAAGGAAAAGGAAAAGGATTTAAAGGAAAAGTATTTAAAGGAAAAGAAAAGGATTTAAAAAGGGAAAGGGGAAGGGAATGGGAAAGGGGAAGGGAAAGGGAAAGGAAAAGGAAAAGGAAAAGGAAAAGGAAAAGGAAAAGGCCAAACTGATCACAACCCAGGAGCCAAGCTGTTCCTGTCCCCAGCAACCAGGAGCCCTGATCTCCCTCATGGCCAGCTCTCCACCCAAATTCCCAGGCTTTTCACTCCAGCTGGAAGAAATTTGGCAAATCCGCAGGCTGCTGTGACCTGCCCCTCTGTGAGGAGGGAGAACTCCCGGGAGCAGCGAGGATGGGAGGAGGTCCAGCAGCTCCCCACAAACCAGGGCAAAGTCCCAACTCAATCCTGACCCCACACGTGCCCCCTGTTCCCATCCAGGATTATCCCCCAAAACAGACGGGTCCAGGCAGGAATTTAACAGTTTTAGTGGAGAAAAACTCTGATTTTGCAAATATGGTGGGTGCAAGACGCTGCTGCCACCCCAGGGCAATCCTGGCTCTGTCATTGTCCTCCTCTGGGCTGTGAGTGATGGGGAAGGGGCTGGGCAGCATCTTAAGGGGTGCAGAATGTTTGGGGGTGCAAAATTTGAGGGGCTGTGGCATCTTGGGGGGCTGCAGCATCCTAAGGGATGGCAGCATTTTGGGGGCTCAGCACTTTGGGGGAGTGAAGCATTTTGGGGACCTCAGCATTTTGGGGGACTCAGTATTTTGGAGGGCTCAGCATTTTGTTGGGCTCAGCATTTTGGGGACCCCAGCATTTTGTTGGGCTCAGCATTTTGGGGTAGTGCAGCATTTTGGTGGGCTCGGCAATTTGGGGCAGTGCAACATTTTGGGGGTTCAGTATTTTGGGGGCACCCAACATTTTGGGGAGCTGCAGCATTTTGTGGGGCTTAGCATAATTTTGGGGGGCTTAGCATTCTGGTGGGCTTGGCATTTTGGGGGGTCTGCAGCATTTTGGGGGCTCAGCATTTTGGGGTTCTGCAGCATTTGGGGGGCTCAGTATTTCTGGCAGTGCAGCATTTTGGGGAGTTGCAGCATTTTGGGGAACCCAGCATTTTGGAGGAGCGAAGCATTTTTGGGGCTCAGCATTTTGGGGCAGTGTAGCATTTGGGGGAGTAAAGCATTCTGGGGACCCCAGCATTTTGGTGGGCTCAGCATTTTAGGGGCTCAGTATTTTGGGGCAGTGCAGCATTTTTGGGGCTCAGCATTTTGCGGGGGGCTCAGTATTTTTGGCAACCCAGCATTTTGGGTGCCTCAGCATTTTTGGGGGAGTGAAGCACTCTGGGGGACCCCAGCATTTTGGTGGGCTCAGCATTTAGGGGCTCAGCATTTTGGAACAGCGCAGCATTTTGGGGAGCCCAGCATTTCGGGAACCCAGCATTTTGGGGGAGTGAAGCATTTTGGGGACCCCATCATTTTGGTGGGCTCAGCATTTTTGGGCAGTGCAGCATTTTGTGGGGCTCAGCATTTTGGGGAGGTCAGCATTTTGGGGAACCCAGCATTTTGGGGAACCCAGCATTTTTGGGAACCCATCATTTTGGGTGCCTCAGCAGCGCTGCTGCCTCCCCTCCTCTCCCCATCACCAAATATTTATTTAACGAGGGAATTCCCATCCGTGCGGGAAGCTGCCTCCAGCATTCCCAAACCCTGGAAAACCCCTGGAGACACAGACCCACGAGCCCCTGGAGCCCTGGAGGTGACAACCCCTGGCCGTGTCCCCGTGTCCCTTTGGTGCCACCGCCACGCTTTGATCCGCTGCTTCATTCCTGCTTCCCATTAATTCCTGATCAGGCTCTGAACCTTCTCGCCGAGATGCCGAGATCAAATGCGTAGTTAAGAGACAGCCGGGCCGAAAGGCAACATGAAAGGGACAAGTTTTGTTCCAGGCTTTTTTCATCCCGGCAAAAAGCAAAAAGCGGCGGAGTTGCGAGCCGAGAGCTCCCTCTGCTCCCAGAAAAAACCTTCCAGGATTCCTAAAGCTCCCAAGCTCCTTCCCCGGCCCTGCACACTCGGCACACCCCCAGGGGACAGGCACAAGCTGCTGCACAGGGAAATGTTTGCTCCAGGGGAATGGAGTGTTGATTAAAAAGTGGCAGGAAAAGGATAAAATGGTCACAAACCACATGGCACCCCAAAAATGCAACAGCTCCCACAGCAAGGGATACCCCAGGATGTAAAATATCGTCTATAAATCATAAATATCTCATTTATCAATCAATTAGAGACAGCCCGAAGCAAATGGCAGCACTTGGAGATCCCCCAGGGATGGGGGGAAATGAGGGAATTTGTATTTCCATCGTTAGGGAAGGGAAATAAATAAATACCAGGCCAGCAAGGGGGATTTGGGGCAAAGAAAAGCTCAACACCCAAAATACAGAGGGAAATCAGGGTGCAGAAAACTCTTTCAATTCCAATTCCAATAAAATTCCAATGTATTTTATTAGAGGAAGCAGATTCATCTTTGATCCTGGATCCCAAGAAAAGCAATATCCAGGGCTGTGATATCCCATCTCGCAGGGAGAATGAGTTATTAAAGCACAAGATGAATGGCTTGCAGTGCAGCTAAGTGCTCCAGTTAAGAGAAAAATAGTTCTAAACTTACTCTTTGCCCCAAAACACATTCCTCCCCCTCATCCCCGGGCCTCGGCTCTCCCCTCGGGTGAAGCTCGCTCGTGTGCCTCATTTTTTTCTGGCTTATCAAAATTCCAGAGGGGAAATTTTAATAGAAGTAAAAATAAGGTGAATTTAGACGGGTGGTGATGCTTGGGTTTTTTGGGTTTTTTGTTTTTTTTTTTCTTTTCTCCTCCCCTTCCCCCAATCTTTCTTTAAAAAAAATTTTTAAAAAAAAAGGGAAAAAAAATACACATGAGGAATAAAAATAACCCGGATAAGTTCAGTTGTGGGGAAGGAGGGAGGATGTAAATGAAGGAGCATTCTCATGGAGAGCAGGGCGCCTCGCCCCGCGCCTCGGCTCTGCATGAATAAATAGGGATAAAAATGTAACACGCGCAGCTCCCATCCCAGCACCTCGACAGGGCTCCTCTCCTCACGGCCTGGAGCAGCACCAGCCACCAGCATTCCCCGATTTTTGGGATTTATGGGGAAAAAAAAAGCATTAAAATGGTGATTTTGGTGGGGTGCAGAGCTGGTTTGGAGCCCCTCCCTCAGGTTTTGAGGCTGGTGATGCAGATCCACTGGGAAATGAGGGATTTTTTCCCAAATCCTCAGATCATTCAGGTTGGAAAAGAGCTGCAGGATCACCGAGTCCCAGCTGTGCCCCATCCCCACTTTGTCACTGAGTGCCACATCTGGGTGTTCCTTGGACACCCCCAGGGATGGGGACTCCAAACCTCCCCTTCCAAGGTTTGACAACCCTTCCCATGAGGAAATTCCTGCTGAAATCCAACCTGAAATTCCCCTTGGGACGATCCCAGGAGCTGCAGGAGCGCTCAGGATCAGGCCACCTCCTCCTCCACCAAACCATCGCTGCTGTTTTCTTCCACTCCAACACTGAATCTCATCACAAAAATCCCTTTCCTCCCAAGAAATCCAAAGGAAACAGGGATGCTGGGAAGTCACCCAGTGACTCAATTAATTCCAAATCTGTGCTGAGAGGTGAGAGCAGCCCAGAGCACCCCAAAACCTCCTGGCAGCGCATTTTCACATCCCAGCAGCCGCATTTCCTGCACCAAGGACTTTTCCCACTCCTTCCAACGCAGCCATCCCTGCTTTCTCCCCCCTCCCCAAAGCAGGATCTCCCGACCCCCCCCCTCCCGGCTGCCTGGCTCCCCGTTACACAACCCTGCTCGGGAGATCCTACGTGGGCAGCCGTGGGTTTTCCTGGGAATCGACAACAGCTCTCGCTGCAGCTCAGCAGAACATGAGCATCTTACATAAACAGCCCCGCGAGTTCTCCTGCGTGGGGGCTGCCCGCAGCCCCCCGGGCTGGGAGCCGCCTTTTCCCCCCTCCCCATCCCCATCCCCATCCCCATCCCCATCCCCATCCTCCTTTTTCCTTTTTTTACTTTTTTTTTTTCAATTTAAACCAACCCAAACCCTTGTGGGGGAAAAAGGCAGCGCGCTCGACAGAGAGAGAGAGAGAAATGACTCAAGTGTTTTGTAACTTGTCACATTCGGAGCTGCAATTTGGAGGCAGGAAGGAGGGATCCAAAATAGTCGCCCCAACCCCGGATTGTATAACCGAGATCCCCCCCCGCCCCTCCCCTCCTGCCGGGGGAAAAAAAAAAAGGAGAAAAAAAAAAAAGAAAAAAAAAAAGGGGAATTTCTGCTGGAGATGGCAGCTGGAAAAAGAACGAGGCAGGCGAGCTCGGGGTTGTTACAGCGCAGGAAGGAGCCCCCAAATTGGGAAGAATTACTCATCCATGGAAAAAAGGCTCTTGTGCTGGCGGGGAAGGAGGATGCTGCAGGGGAGGAGGGAAGGAAGGCTCCGCGAGTGATGCTCCGAGCCCGGGGCTGAGGCTGAGCTCCCCGGGATGCTCCCTGCAGTGGGAGGTGATGTTTGGGAAGTGCAGCTGGAGCGGCAGAGCGGGACGGAGCAGGATTCCCTGCCAGCAAGGGACCTGGCAAGGGCTGCTCAAGGGCGTCTGCTGCCAAAATTCGGGCTCCGAGCAGGCTCGAGGCGCCCCAGATGCCAGAGCCGGGCTGGGAGATGCCTGGATAATCCCAGGGGAGGGTGGCAGCAGGGTCAGGCTGTGTTTACCTCTCCCACACCTCGCTGCCCTCCACCCAGCACCCGGCAATTCCCAACTCCCTGATTTTTCAGCCCTGTATCCATCCAGCAGCGTTCACATCCCAGAGAAACCCAGCAGAGCCTGGATGCTCCCAGAGCCCCCTGAAAATCAGGGGGAGCAACACCTGCCTGGAGTGGGGAGAGTGATGGAGCAAGGACTCCCTCAGCACACCCAGCCCAGAATTCCAGAGGTCCTGGAGCCTTTCCCAGCCCTAAAAATGTCCTATAAACCCTCCTGCCCACCCCAAATGCCACTAATTCCTTTTGAAAAAGCCCAGACGAGTCTGGGACCTTTCCCAGCCCTAAAAATGTCCATGGCCAGAGCAAGGAAGCTCCACAGTATCAGGAGGAGCTGAGGAGAATGAGGAGGATGTCAGGATGATGAAGGGGAGCCATACCCAACTCCCCCATATTAAACACAATTCCAAACCTCACAAATTCAATTTTCAAGCACCAGGAGCATCAGGAAGAACCTGCCTGCTGCTATAAACCCTCCTGCCCACCCCAAATGCCATTAATTGCTTTTGAAATATCCCAGGTGGGTCTGAGGCCTTTCCCAGCCCTAAAAATGTCCAAGGCCAGAGCAAGGAAGCTCAACAGTATCAGGAGGAGCTGAGGAGAACGAGGATAATGCCAGGAAGATGAAGGGGAGCTATACTCAGCTCCCCCATAATTAAACACCATTCCAAACCCCACAATTTCATTTTCAAGCATTGAGAGGAACCTGCCTGCTGCTATAAACCCTCCTGCCCACCCCAAATGCCATTAATTGCTTTTGAAATATCCCAGGTGGGTCTGAGGCCTTTCCCAGCCCTAAAAATGTCCAAGACCAGAGCAGAGAACCTCCACAGTATCAGGAGGAGCTGGGAAGACAAGGAGGATGCCAGGAAGATGAAGGGGAGCCATACCAGCTCCCCCATAACTAAACACCATTCCAAACCCCACAATTTCATTTTCAAGCATTGAGAGGAACCTGCCTGCTGGTATAAACCCTCCTGCCCACCCCAAATGCCATTAATTCCTTTTGAAATATCCCAGGCTGGTCTGGGGCCTTTCCCAGCCCAAAAAATGTCCAAGACCAGAGCAGGGAAGCTCCAAGGAATCAGGATAAGCTGAGGAGAACAAGGAGGCTGCCAGGAAGACGAAGGGGAGCCATATTCAGCTCCCCCATAATTCAACACAATTCCAAACCCCACAGATTCAATTTTCAAGCATCGAGAGGAACCTGCCTGCTGCTATAAACCCTCCTGCCCACCCCAAATACCATTAATTGCTTTTGAAAAAGCCCAGGCAGGTCAGGGGCATGTCAGGAGACACCACGAGGGTGACAGATCCCTCGGGGCTCATTGATCTGCCATCGATCACCCCGTGGAAGCTCTGAAACCCAGATGGGCTCCAGCCTCTGCGGGGGCAGCCCTTCCTAAGGGTCTCCTCAAAAATAAATCCTGGAGTTGGGATGAGGGGAGGGCTCTTTGCAGCTTTTTCTCCAGTGTCACCTTGGCTAAAGGCTCCGAAATTCCAAGCGCCCCACGATGCCCACACAGGCACGTCACAGGCTGGACATGCTGGGAAAATCCAAGGATGGGGCAAGGGGAAAGAAAAATTGTATTATTTTCAACAGATTTATCTGTTTTTTCAACTCAGTTTGGCTCTTCAATTAATAAAATTCATGTAAAATCTATATTTGTTATGGCAGGTGCATCCCTGCAGTTTTGGGATTTGCAGGTGAAAATAAAGTGGATCTAAAGCACTTGCCCGTGCAATAAACTGAGACAAAAAGCAAAATTCCCAACAAATTCCCAACCAGAGCACGATCACACCTTCCCCAGGATGTTCCACTGGAATCCTGGGCAGCCCCTGGCACACCCCATGCCCTCAGCCACAGCAGCCCCAATTCCCACTGGCTAATTCCACACAAAACATACATCTGCGGGAGCCACACAATTATCTCTGGGAGCAAAGCGTTGACGGATGGAAGTTTTAATTACCAAACCTTCTCATCCTCCCCCGTGCACAAAAAGTGCATTTTCTGGCATGTTTATTTAATAACAAAACACGGCCAAATTCCACATTGGTGGAACACGTGCGCGGGGCGCGGGAAGGACCAGAGACGAGCTGAAATCTGTTTTGTCACCAGAGCTGGGAATTTAAAGTCCCTTTGATCCCTCTGGAAGGAAGCAGAGAGCAGCACACAGAGAATGCTATCCCAGGGTGTGGAGGGGTTCAGGGATGGATCCAGCTCCTGCCTCCGCACGTGTGGAGATTGACAGCTCCACTCCCCACACACGTCCCCATCCCTCCGTGTCCCCACAAAGAGAAAGCACAAGCCTTAATTGCCATGGACAGGGCTAAAGGGTGCCCCTGTCACCCATCAGTATCATTTAAGGCTTGGGAAGTGCCCAATTCCCGTCGGGAACGCCCGGTGGAGCTCCGTGCTCATATCAATCCTCATCTCGTTCGGTCCTTCACACCGGTGTCTGCTCCGTGCATCCGCCCTCTGCTCCCAAACCCGGCTGGCATCCGGCAGCAGCTCCAGCCTGTTGGAGCCCAGTGTGATCGAGGTTACTCATTCCCAGCGCAAAAGACGTGCGGAGGTTGAGGTTCCCCCCCTCCCCTTCCTTCCTTTCGCGAGTAAATCCTCCAGCAGGAATTTTCCCCCCTTCCTTGGAAATTCACAGCCAACCTGCTAATGAGTCTTTGTGAAACTTGTGCCTTCTTACCTCTAATTTTACAGCCTGTTCGGATTTGAGCTCTGTGGACAGCCTCACATTTGGTTGGGAATTATAGGCTGAGTGGCTGTTCTCTCCTATTATTGTGCTGTCAATCTCCTATTAGCACATTATAATATGCTACACTGAATGCATCTGTTCTGTAGATCACAAGTCCTAATTGTCATTTGTTGAATCACTTTGTCTTATATGATTGTTAAGCAATTATTTCACCCAAAGCAGCTTAAACTTTGATTACTGTATAGTGTTTACAGGGATCAAAGGGAAAAATCAGCGGCGCCTTCAAACATTTTTTTTTTTTGCTGCAGAAAATGAGGAGCGAGCGGGGGATGCCGAGGCACGGGGATGACCTGGAGGGGCTTCCCGGCCTCTGCCTTGGGGAAAACGATGTTTGTCCAGGGTGGTTAAAGGTCCAGAGAACGGGGAGGTCAGGAGATGGATGTGAAGTGACATTGCTGCCAGGATTGCTCATGGAACGAGGCTCTCCTGGCACGTGGCACCAGCTGCCCCCCGGTTCCCTCCGGTGGCACCAGGGCCTGGTGGGGGACAACACCCCTGTGATGTTGAACCACTCCATTCCCATCAAGGGGAAAAACCTTCCTGCTCCCCAAAAGGATGAATTTGAGCAGTGCTTGGCTCAGAGAGGTCACATCCCAATAAATCCCCCATGGAACGGCAGCAGGGGGTCAGCAGAGGACAGGGCTGAGGCGGCATGCAGAGCCCTCAGCACACAGGGGACAACACTCCCTGTGATGTTGAACCACTCCAACCATTCCCATCAAGGGGAAAAACCTTCCTGCTCCCCAAATTTGAGCAGTGCTTGGCTCAGAGGGGTCACATCCCAATAAATCCCCCATGGAAATGGTGGTGGGAGAGGACAGGGCTGATGCAGCACGCAGAGTCCTCAGCACACAGGGGACGACATCTCTGTCATGCTGGTGAACCACTCCATTCCCATCAAGGAGAAAAATCCTTCCTGCTCCCCAAAAGGATGAATTTGAGCAGTGCTTGGCTCAGAGAGGTCACATCCCAATAAATCCCCCATGGAACGGCAGCAGGGGGTCAGCAGAGGACAGTGCTGAGGGAGCACGCAGAGCCCTCAGGACACGCAGGGGACAGCACCTCTGTGATGTTGAACCACTCCAGCCGTTCCCATCAAGGGGAAAATCCTTCCTGCTCCCAAAATTTGAGCAGTGCTTGAGCCATTGGGGTCACACCCCAATAAATCCCCCATGGAAGGGGTGGTAGGAGAGGACAGGGCTGAGGCAGCACGCAGAGCCCTCAGCACTCAGGGGACAGCACCCCTGTGATGTTGAACCACTCCAGCCATTCCCATCAAGGGGAAAAAACCTTCCTGCTCCCCAAAAGGATGAATTTGGGCAATGCTTGGCTTGGAGGGGTCACACCCCAATAAATCCCCCATGGAACGGCAGCAGGGGGTCAGCAGAGGACAGTGCTGAGGCAGCACGCAGAGCCCTCAGCACACACATTCATTTTGGCTTTGCCACCCTGCTCCAAAGCCCTCCGAGGCCCTGTAGAAGCTCAGATCCCTCACACCATTCCCCCTGTGAAGTCGGGGGTGCTGGAATGCCACGGAGCGATCCCGGGGCATGGGAACCAACCCAGCAGGGAGGGGCTCATCACCGGGGGCTTGGGCTAATCCCGGCAATCTCGGCTGACAGCAGCGGGGAGGAATGTTGGGCCATTGTTTCCGAGGAGCCCAGACAGGATTGAGAGAGAGGGGGAAAACCACGCTGGTGGCTCCTCAGCTCCAGACGGCTCCATGAGCCAGCAGGGATACACAAACTGTCAGAAATCTTCTGCTTCCAACCCATCTTCTCCAGCAAGGCGGGGATGGAACCTGAGTGCCACAAAAAGGTCCCTCCCCAGCCAGCTGCACGTCCCCTCCTGCCACCCCTGCAGCGCACCCCGGGAGGGGATGGAACAAAGCTGAACTTGCCTTTGTGTAAAGAAATGAATTTCCTCACACAAATGGGCGCCCAAATAATGGGAACACAAAACTCTTTATGAATCAGGCTCGTCCCAAGCCAGGCCTGTCCCCAACCAGGCCACCAAGTGCTTCACACAAGGGGGAGAATCGGGGAAAAGAAGCAGAGTGGATTTTCTGTGGGTTCTTGAGAGAAACTCCTCATCCTCCTGCTCTTCCCTCCCTGGGCTCCCATTCCCAAGGGCACAGATCCAATTCCCAGCACCTCTCCAGCCCCACAGCCCCACCCCTGGGTGCTGGCCACAGGTTTAGGCACAAAAAGCTCAAAGCCAACCCTGAAGGTCCCATCCCATGGGTTACACAGCTCCGGGGGCTTTTCCCCATCCCTATTCCATCCCAGTTTGAAAATGCCTTCATCCCAAAAAGCTGAGGAGCAGCAGGAAGGAGCTGAGCTCAAGGATGTGCAAATCGGCTGCATTGCAAAAACAAGTTTTCAGAAGTTGAGTTTGGGGTAGAAACCCTGAGAAAAACACTTTATTTCTAGATTTTGTTGTGAAAAAAAAAAAATCCAATTCCTTCCTGTATCCTAAAAAAGTGGTGGCACGGCCTAAAGAAGGCTCTAAGGAAGTTGTCAAACCTTGGGATGAAAACAAATCTGGAGGAGCAGGTAAAAGGTAGCAGCTCCAGTCCAGGTAAATTGCTTTTTAACAAGGAGACAAGGCCCATCCCTGGCATCTGCCGTATGTTTTTATAAAGCCCAGAAATATGTTTTTAAAAGGCCAGTAAATAAAGTTCCTATCGATTTGATCTCCAGTGTAATCTGTTTTTCTGTCTGCCACCACGAGTGGTAATAAAAGGGAATCAGGGGACGCAGCTTTGGGTTAATGCAGCGATCCATCACCGTCGGGGGCTTTGCCACGCTGCACAATCCAGAAACTGCCCCAAATTGGTGCAGGGGCCAATTTTCTTTTCCAATTTATTTTTGCTTGAGCGAAGCAATATCGAGGCAGGACAAGGAGGACGCGTTTCCCGTTCTCCCAGATGTTCTCCTGCTCCCCTGGGCTGGGAAAGGGCCCCCAGCAGCTCCCGGGTTTGGGATTTTGGGATGGTGCTCTGGGTATTTGGGTGTTTGGGGTTTGGAGGTCAGGTCTGGGCAGTGGGACCCAAAGGGGGATTGGGACGTGCTCAGGAGAGTTTTGCAGTGAGGATTGGGCATTCCAGGGCTCATCTCCCACAGATTGAACGTCCCAGGGTTGCATCTCCCATGGATCAAACATCCTGAACATCCCAGGGCTGCATTTTCCATGGATTGAATATCCCAGGGCTGATCTCCCATGGACTGAACATCCTGAACATCCCAGGGCTGCATTTTCCATGGACTGAACATCCTGAACGTTCCAGGGCTGCACTTTCCATGGATTGAACATCCCAGGGTTGCATCTCCCACGGATTGAACATCCCAAACATCTGGGGGTTTCATCTCCCATGGATTCAGCATCCTGAACATCCCAGGGCTGATCTCCCATGGATGATGCATCCCAAACATCCCAGGGCTGCATTTTCCATGGATTGAACATCCCAGGGCTGCATCTCCCATTTATTGAACATCTCAAACATCCTAGAGCTGATGTCCCATGGATTGAACATCCCAGGGTTGCATCTCCCATGGATTGAACATCCTGAACATCTGAGGGTTGCATCTCCCATAGATTCAGCATCCTGAACATCCCAGGGCTGATTTCTCCCATGGATTGAACATCCTGAACATCCCAAGGCTGATCTCCCATGGATTGAACATCCTGAACATCCCAAGGCTGCATTTTCCATGGGCTGAACATCCTGAACATTCCAGGGCTGATCTCTCCCATGGATTGAACATCCCAAGCATCTGAGGGTTGCATCTCCTATAGATTCAGTATCCTGAACATCCCAGGGCTGATCTCCCATGGATGGAGCAACCCAAACATGCCAGGGCTGAATCTCCCATGGATCAAACATCCTGAACATTCCAGAGCTGATCTCCCATGGATTGAACATCCTGAATATCCCAGGGCTGATCTCCCATGGATCAAACATCCTGAATATCCCAGGGCTGATCTCCCATGGATCAAACATCCTGAATATCCCAGGGCTGATCTCCCATGGATCAAACATCCTGAACATCCCAGGGCTGCATTTTCCATGGATTGAATATCCCAGGGCTGATCTCCCATGGATTGAACATCCCAAATATCTGAGGGTTTCATCTCCCATGGATTCAGCATCCTGAACACCCCAGGGCTCATCTCCCAGAGATCAAACATCCTGAACATTCCAGAGCTGATCTCTCCCATGGACTGAACATCCTGAACATCCCAGGCTGATCTCCCATGGATTGAACATCCCAAACATCTGAGGGTTGCATCTCCCATGGATTCAGTTCACTGAACATCCCAGGGCTGATCTCCCATGGATGGAGCAACCCAAACATGCCAGGGCTGAATCTCCCATGGATCAAACATCCTGAACATTCCAGAGCTGATCTCCCATGGATTGAACATCCTGAACATCCCAGGACTGATCTCCCATGGATTGAACATCCCAGGACTGACGTCCCATAGATTCAGCATCCTGAACATCCCAGGGCTGATCTCCTGAGAGACATTCCCAGATCTTTGCCCACCAGCACAGGGCAGTTCAAGGTTTTCCAGGGTATCCATCCATCCAGAACCCCTCACCCGTCCCTGGCAGTGCATCCCTGACTCCCTCCCCGGAGCCCATGGCTCACTGAGATGCCCCCACACACACCAGGTGCCCTCATGGCACTACAAATTGCCCCAAAATGGGGGTTTTTTTGGGCAGCAAATTGATATTTGATAAAGCTGGGTTTGACAGCTCAATGTTTAAACATGACAAAATATTCAAATCCACCCTAAAGTGATGCATTGAAGTTCCCCAGGCCAGACTTTGCTGCCGTCAGAGCTCAGATTTGCAAGATGCCACCCCACTTTCATCTCCTCACCCCAAACCATCAATGTTCCCTTCCCTGAGGAGCTGCAGGGACAGACCTTGGGCACCAAGGTGACCCCAAACCCATCCCAAATATCTGGGACGAGAATGGGAAACCTCCCATTCCCCCCTCCTCCTTCCAGAAAACCGATAAATATTTCTAGAGAGAAAAACAAACACTCCGCATTTGGCTTTTTTGGTGGTTGTTTTTCTTGAAGAGACAAAGTGTTCCACAGAGAGCCGACACTTCCTACACAAGTTTGCATCCTCAAACCCCGAGATTTTCTGATTTGGATGGGAAAAGCATCTCCAGCCCTTCAGCCAGCCCTCCCCACCCCATCCAGGATCACTGGAGCACCACAGGGAGATGGAGATCTCCCCGCTTTGCCAAATTTTCCCGCTCCCATTTGGGAATAAATTGGGAATAATCAAATTTCCTGCATTTAGAAATACCCACATCAAGCATAAAAACAACTCTCATGCCGCAGCTCTTGTTCCCACTCAATTTAGGGTGTGCTTAGGAGGGGAAAAGATTATCCCAAAGCATCCTTAGGGGTTCGGGAGTAAAAAAAATTGTATATTTCTATTAAAAATAAACAAAATTGAGGAGAGACAGGGGGTTTAAGGTTATATAGAATGAACTGTGGACACTGCAGCTGGATCATTCCCAGCTGTGCAGAGCTGGGGAGGCATTTTTGGGGATGGCCAGAGGAGAAACCCACCCCAAAGCCCGGGAGGCAGCGGGGCCCCGTGTCCTCAGATGCCGCCTCAGCTCAAGATGTGCCTAGATGTCTCGGAAGGAATCGGTGCCAAATCCTCGGCGGAGCCGCTCCCGGTGCCAGCGGGAGCCGCCGCCCGTGCCAGGGGCTCCCTGGGGACCTGCCACCCCCGAGGCACAGCTGGAATTCCAGCCCGAAATAAACAGGTGCCACCCCCAAGCTCCCGGCTCTGCCTTCCCCTGCTTTCTGTGCATTCTGCCATGTGGATTTTGTGGATTCTGGGATGCTCAGCCTGGCAGGGTCTGGCTCTGCTCCCCAAAATCCTTCCCACAGCCGCGTTCCATCCCCGGAGAGTTCCCTCCCTTCTCCCGGCCCTGCTTTGCTTTCCAGGACTAAAATTAAAGGGAAAACTGCCCACATCCATCCCTGGGAAACTTCAAACTCCTGGAAAGCCGGCGATGGGTCTGTGCGCAGCAGCCGCTGCCAGCAAGAAGGAGTTTTTGGTTTTTTGGGAGATTCAGACATCTTTAGGGAAAAGTTCTCCTTCCAACCATGTGATCCGCAGGGGGAAGAGACTTCCCAGACAGGAGGGGGGGAAGAGGCGGAAAAACGGATTGTGCACACTGCGAGGTAACGCCAGCAGAGCTGACTTCTGCCTGAGCAGCTCCCGGGGCTGGAGCTGCCATGGGAATGACAGAAGTTATTGGGATAGGGCGGTTTTGGGGTGCCAGCGAGGATTCCACGGGGATTTGGGATCGCTACGAGACGGTGCCGCATCCTGGGATGGATTTGGGATCACAGCAGGGCACTGCGCGGGGTGTCCCCTAAAATACCCCAGTGTCACCCCATTTATTGTCCCCTCCCCGTGCCCCCGGCACGCTCAGCACAGATCCCGGCGTTCCCAGTTCATCCCAGTTCATCCCAGTTTCTCCCAGTTCCTCCCAGTCCGGGCGGCGCTGGAGCTCGGGCAGTTCAATGCTGCCACCTGGTGGTGACAGGAGGGAACAGCAGCACAGGGATTCCCCCCCCAACCGATCCCAAATCCCATCGCGGATCCCAAATCCCCACCACAGATCCCAAATCCCATCGCGGAACCCAAATCCCCACCACAGATCCCAAATTCCATCGCGGATCCCAAATTCCATCGCGGATCCCAAATTCCAACACGGATCCCAAATTCCATTACGGATCCCAAATCCCAACGCTGATCCCAAATTCCAATGCTGATCCCAAATCCCATCGTGGATCCCAAATTCCATGTCAAGTCCCATCGCCGATCCCAATTGCATGTCAAATCCCAAATTCCATCACAGATCCCAAATCCCAACGCTGATCCCAAATTCCAACGCTGATCCCAAATTCCATGTCAAATCCCAAATCCCAAATTCCAAATTCCATGTCAAGTCCCATTGCCGATCCCAAATTCCATCGCCGATCCCAAATTCCATCATGGATCCCAAATCCCAATGCCGATCCCAAATCCCCACCTCAGATCAAATTCCATGTCAAGTCCCATCGCTGATCCCAAATTCCATGTCAAATCCCAAATTCCATGTCAAATCCCAAATCCCATTGCCGATCCCAAATTCCATGTCAAGTTCCATCACCGATCCCAAATTCCATGTCAAATCCCAAATTCCATGTCAAATCCCAGATCACACAGCCGATCCCAAATCCCATCGCCGATCCCAGATTCAATTGAGAATCCCGAATCCCACCGTGAATCCCAAATTCCCATTGCGAATCCCAAATTCCAATGCCAATCCCAAATCCCACCCACGATCCCAAATCTCATCGCCGATCCCAAATCCCACCCCGAAGCCAGAAGGGCTTTGAAAAGTTGACTACAAAAAATTATAAAAATAAAATCCGCGGTGGAAAATTTTAGATTGAATTTTTTGAGTTTTTTGAGGTTTTTTTTTTTTTTTGACTGAGTTGTGGCAAAAATTGAAACTGCCACAATGGGGTGAAAAAAATCCAGTGGTCAGGATATATCAAAAATTAAGTCGTCAAAGTAGAGGAAACTAAATTGAAATGGCCAAAATGTAGCAAAAATTATAAATATTAATTGGCCACAACATAGATATAAAATTAATTAAACTTTTCTCTACTTCTGGCCACTTAATTCCTATTTTTCCTACATTGTGGCCATTTAATTCCTTTTTAAAAATAGCCGTGATGGAGCACAAAATTAAATCATTAGGAGGCCACAAATAGCAAAAAATTAAATTACTAAGTGGGCCCATGTAGCAGGAAAAAATAACTTAATTGCTTTGCTATGCTCTGGCCACTTTAATGGTCACAGTATATTAAAATTTAATTAATTGCTTTAAAAGTGAATGTAGGGGAAATTATAAATTACTGCATTTATAGGGGAAATAATGGTTACAATGCAGTAAATATTCTAAATTGAAATGTGGTAATATGGTGAAAAGAATTCATTAAATGGCTACAACGTGGCTGGAATAACTGTAAAATGGGTATGGTGTAGGAAAATAAAATTATTTAGTAAATGGCCAAAGGAAAAAATATCAAATATAAAATTAAAAATAGAAATGTAATATAATATAAAATTTATAGAAAAGTATGGAAATATATAAACATAAAATATAAAAGTAAGAAAATAGAAATAAAATGTAAAAAATAGCATATAATACAAAGATAATGTAATATAATGTAATATAATATTAATATAATGTAATGTAATGTAATATAATATAATATAGTATAGTATAATATAATATTGTACATATAATATATAATATTACATTATATATTATATAATATATGTGTATATATTATATAATGTAATATATTATAAAATATAATATAAATTATATTTAATTATATATATTATATATTATGTATATTATATATATTATAAAATATATATTATAAAATATATATTATGCTATGTTATGCTATGTTATGTTATGTTATATTGTTATGTTATATTATGTTATGTTATATTTTATGTTATATTATATTACATTATATTATATTACATTATATTATATTACATTACATTACATTATATTATATTACATTACATTACATTACATTTATTATATTAATATAAAATATAAAACTGATTTCACTGTAGTAAAACAAAGGCTGAATGTGAGAAAAGATGTTTTAATGGCCACAGTGCAGGAAAAAAATTAAAAATGAATGACAAAAAAATCACAAAAAAAACCAATTCAATTTATCCACAGCTCAACCAAACCCCTGAATAAATGAGGAAAAGTGGGAAAAAAGCTCCCAAAGTCCCCCTGAGCCCAGGAAAAGCAGAATTGAACCTCACCTTCTTGGCCCAGGGGTAGCGCACGCGGGGCTTGCCCCACTCCTCGCTGAGCTTCTGGCGGTAGCCGTGGCACTTGGGGATGTAGGAGCAGCTCACGTCGCCCACCTCGGGGTAGATGATTTCCAAATCCCCCCTGGAAAAAGGGAACAGGGAGCAAAATGAGGCTGGAGGTGGGAATGGGTGACAGGGAGGGCTCGGGATGGGGTTGGGAATGCCGGCGGGGTGAGAGGGTGGGAGAACGGGAATTATTATAAATTATTATAATTCTAAATGCCTTCCCTAAATCTGCTGAAGGACATTTGAATTCCTGTGGTCCTGGTGTGTTCTTCAGCAGATTTTGGGAAGGAATTCTTCCCTTATTATCAATTATTATAATTCTGAATGCCTTCCCCAAACCTGCTGAAGGACATTTGAATTCCTGTGCTCCTGGTGTGTTCTTCAGCAGATTTTGGGAAGGGATTCTTCCCCTTATTATAAATTATTATAATTATAAATACCTTCCCTAAATCTGCTGAAGGACATTTGAATTCCTGTGCTCCTGGTGTGTTCTTCAGCAGATTTTGGGAAGGGATTCTTCCCCTTATTATAAATTATTATAGTTATAAATGCCTTCCCTAAATCTGCTGAGGGACATTTGAATTCCTGTGCTTCTGGTGTGTTCTTCAGCAGATTTTGGGAAGGAATTCCTCCCTGGGAGGGTGGAGAGGGCTGGGATGGAATTCCCAGAGGAGCTGTGGCTGCCCCATCCCTGGAAGTGTCCAAGGCCAGGCTGGATCAACCTGGGATAGTTGGGGTTGGAGCTGGATGGGTTTTAGGGTCTGGAGTAGTCTGGGGTTAGAGCTGGATGGGTTTTAGGGCCTGGGACAGTTGGGGTTGGATCTGGATGGGTTTTAGGGTTGGGATAGTTGAGATTGGATCTGGATGGGTTTTAGGGCCTGGGACAGTTGGGGTTGGATCTGGATGGGTTTTAGGGTTGGGATAGTTGAGATTGGATCTGGATGGGTTTTAGGGCCTGGGACAGTTGGGGTTGGATCTGGATGGGTTTTAGGGTTGGGATAGTTGAGATTGGATCTGGATGGGTTTTAGGGCCTGGGACAGTTGGGGTTGGATCTGGATGGGTTTTAGGGTTGGGATAGTTGAGATTGGATCTGGATGGGTTTTAGGGCCTGGGACAGTTGGGGTTGGAGCTGGATGGGTTTTAGGGCCTGGGATAGTTGGGTTTGGAGCTGGATGGGTTTTAAGTCCTGAGACAGTGGGAAGTTGGAGCTGGATGGGTTTCAGGGCCCCTTCCCACCCAAAGCATCCCAGCATTCCATGGAAAAGCAGCCTCTTTCCCCTGAAGCTTTCCATGGAAAACTCCTGACGCGGCCAAAGTCACTTCCAGGGCCTCTGCACAGCTGGGGAACAACCCCAGAGATGCCAGATCCAGGGAGAAGGAGCAAAACAGCCAAAACTCACAGGCAAGGGGACACTGGGATGAACTGTGCCAGGAGGTGACACAAAGGGAATGGCAGGGGCAGGCAGGGGACAGAGGCCAGGCTGGACAAAAGGTGACACAAAGGGAATGGCCAGGCTGGGCAGGTGAACAGAGGCCAGACTGGGCAGGTGAACAGAGGCCAGGCCAAGCAGGAGGTGACACAAAAGAAATGGCCAGGCTGGGCAGGTGACAGAGGCTGAGCAGGGGACAGCCAGGGGACAGAGGCCAGGCCAGGCAGGTGACAGAAACCAGACTGGGCAGGGGACAGGCAGGTGACAGGCACCAGGCTGGACATGTGATAGAGGCCAGGCCAGACAGGGGACAGGCAGGGGACAGAAGCCAGATTGGGCAGGGGACAGAGGCCAGGCCAGGAAAGGGACAGAGGCCAGGCTGGGCAGGAGGTGACACAAAGGGAATGGCCAGGCAGGGGAGGGGACAGAGGCCAGGCAGGTCACAGAAGCCAGGCCGGGCAGGTGACAGGCAGGAGATAGAGGCCAGACTGAGCAGGGGACAGAAGCCAGGCCAGGCAGGAGGTGACACAAAGGGAACGGCAAGGGCAGGCAGGGCAGGGGACAGAGGCCAGGCAGGTGACAGAGGCCAGGCCAAGCAGGAGGTGACACAAAGGGGATGGCCAGGCTGGGCTGGGGACAGAGGCCAGGCCAGGCAGGGGACAGAGGCCAGGCCAGGCAGGGGATGGGCAGGGGACAGAGGCCAGGCATGGGACAGGCAGGGGACAGAAGGCCAGGTAGGAGGTGACACAAAGGGAATGGCAGGGGATGGGCAGGGGACAGAGGCCATTCAGAGGACAGGCAGGGGACTGAGGACAGGCTGGGGACAGAGGCCACGCCAGGCAGGGGATGGGCAGGGGACAGAGGACAGGCAGGGGACAGGCAGGGGATAGAGGGCAGGCCGGGCAGGGGATGGGCAGAGGCCATTCAGAGGACAGGCAGGGGACAGAGAGGGGACAGAGGCCGGGCCAAGCAGGGGACAGGCAGGGGACAGAGGCCAGGCCAGGCAGGGGATGAAGGCCAGACTGGCAGGGGACAGGCAGGTGACAGAGGCCAGATAGGAGGTGACACAAAGGGAATGGCAGGTGACAGAGGCCAGGTAGGAGGTGACACAAAGGGAATGGCAGGTGACAGAGGCCCCGGAGCGCGGCTCACCGGCAGAACTCGTGGTCGGCCTCGCTGAGGGTCTGGAAGATGCAGGTCCGGGAGGCCTCGCTGGCCCGGGCCCCCGGCAGGAGCAGGGACAGCGCCACCAGCACGGCCCCCAGCAGCTTCATCCTGCCCTGGGGACACGGGGACAGCAGGGTCAGCCCAGGGCAGCCAGCACCCCCAGCCCAAACCAGCCCAGGCCCAGCCCAGCCCTGGTCTGTCGGATCAGGGTCTGGTTTGATTTAGACATGGGGCAACTGAGAGGCACTTGGAAAACTTTTATTCTATTTTTAGTCCCATGTGAAGGGTGAAACAATACAGATATAATTCAATTTATACATCTATTTTATTATATATATAATAATATATATATTACAATATATATATATATAAAATCATACATATATATCTAATATATATATTATTTTTATATCTATTATATATTCAATTGTTATAACTTGCACCATTACAGTAAGAAGCCAGCTATTTTTAATTACAATTAAAACATACCATATATATAAATATATATATAATATATATTTTTATATATAAATATATATATAATTTATATATAAATATAAAAATTTAAATAATAAAATTATAATTTTATTATAATAATTGTAATATGTAATAATATAAAAATATATAATATTATAATATAAGTTTTATTAATATAATAATATATAATATAATATAATATAATATAATATATAATATTATATATATACTACATATAACACATATATTATATATATAATATATGTGTGTATATATATATATATATTTATATATATATACACACAATATATGTATTATATAAAACATATATTACAGTACATTTTTTGGCCTATCAGCTTTTGCTATGCCATACTGCAAATGCTTTAAAGTTCATTATCTGGAATTACTCCTTGTGGCTTTTACTCTAATGCATCATTCACAGTTCTATTTCTCTAAAGTATTTAGTTTTATTTGTGAGGCCATCCTTTGAAACTTGCTCCTAGTTTTATTTCTCAACAAAGTCTGTCCTATTCTATGGTATTTCTAAGTTTCTTATCTCAAGGCTTGCAAACTGTGAAAAGTGCATATTATATGGCTCTACGAGATATTTACTATATGTATTATGTTGTATTGATTAGTAGTGCTGTATTAACATTTTAATAGGATGGTAAGTGTAGTTTTGTAGTTAAAAATGGAACTTTTGTAGTTAAAATGGAAACTATGAATGTGGGATATTTTTTTAAAGTGAGGAATGAGGTATCTGCACCAGACAGCAGCCACAGGACACCAAAATCTTTCAGAGAAAGAGAATTTATTGCTCCATTATCAGAAGAAACCAGCTTCTTCCTGCCTCACTCACCTTAGGATTCCGAGGAAGAAGCTGACACTGCCCAGACAGAATCCTGTGTTTGAATGGAATTTACGCATCATGTATGAGGTGTATGAATATGCAACAGGTTATTGCTTTTAAGGGTTAATTCTCTGTTAACATGGGTCCTTTTTTGGGCTTATTTTGCCCAGAAAAGGTACCTGGACTGTCTGTAACTCTTTATTCTTATTGTCTCGTATGGTCCTAATCTCAATTGTCCAAATTTTATTACTCTAATTATATTACTATTTTTACAGCCGTTTTATTACTATTAAACTTTTAAAATTTTAAAACCAAGTGATTGGCGTTTTTCACACAAACAGATGCAAACCTCTCAGTTACCCCATCTCCGAGTCAAAAAAGAACCAAATCCGACGCTCGTCCGTCATTTCCTCCTGCAGCTCCACAACTTTAATCCCGTTTATTCCAGAACGGAGCTGTGTCCTACTCTTCTTTTCCAGGAGAAATTTATTTTTCCGGCCAATCCCGAGCCCAGCCAAGCTCCAAGGAGCCTTGTTGGTGCTCGTTCCCCTCCACGTGTCCCCGGGAATGTCCCCACGTGGTGACACCGCCGCCATCCCGGGGACACAAGAGGGGACAGAAACCCCATCTCCACCTGCTGCTCAATCCCCATCTCCACCTGCTGCTCTCCCAAACCTGACAGAAAATCGGGGTCGGGGATGGCTGTGGTCTGTCCGGGCACTCACACCCAGCCAGGACAGCGGGACATGTCCCAAATCCAAGGCTGACCCAGCCACCCCTCCGGCGCTTTTCCCACATTCTGGCCACCCCTTTTTAAGCCTCCAGGGGGACACGGGGACACGGGGACATGGGGATAAGGGGATAAGGGGGTTGAGTGCCCACCCCAATGCCGAGCCCAGCAGCCAAACCTGACAGCCCCGGGCCACCAGTGAGCCACTTACCGGGGTCCTGGGGACGGCTGAGCAGCTCCGAGGCACAGCCCCGAGGTTTGAGGTTGCCGTGGAGATGGTTTCCTTGGCAGGAAGGGACGCAAGGGACCGGGAACGAGAGGCAAAGCCCAGGGAAGGGACGGGCAGCTGCTCCGGCTCTGCCAACGGCTTTAACCCCCGGCAACCGCCCCAACGGCCCCGAACGGCCCCGGGCGCTGCCCCCCAACCCCCGGGCGCTGCCCCCCAACCGCGCCCGCGCCTCTCGGGCTGCTCAGGAGCGCTGCGAGCCCCGCTGGGCTCTGCCCGTCTCGCCCATTGCCTGATGGGCTCGGGGGAAGAGGCACATGAAATAAAATAATAGTGCGAAAGAGCCCGGCGTGAGTTGGGATTACAGCAGCGAGGGGATCGTTACATAATGGAGCGGCGGCTGCACGCTCAGGGAACACGGGAGAGCCCGGCGAGGGGAAAGAGGCGGCCGGGTTTAACTAATTAGGGACATTAATGGATTGGGAATGATCGGGAGCTTGTAGGGGCTTAATGGGTCCCGTTCCCACGCTGCCGAGATGGGCACAGCCCGTAATTAAAGCCCTGAGCCGGCAAATGGGCTCACGTGAGTCAGGCTTTTCCCAGGGATGCCGGGCTAGCTGAGTCAGGCTTGGGGTTTACATCCTCACATGGATGGGGAGGGATGAAAATTCGGGGTGCCCAGCACAGGGCACAGCTGGCGATCAGCAGAAAATGCCCAGAAATGTGGTCATGGGATGGTGAGGAAGGCAGGGATTGCCTTGGAGAAATGGGGATGTGGATGGAAGTTGAGCAAGGGGCAGGGCAGGGAGTTGGGCGCAGGGAGAGGTGGAGATGTGGGCAAGGAGCTCCTGGCAAAACATGGAATGGTTTGGGATGGAAGAACTTGAATTCCCATCCAGAGCCACCCCTGCCAGGGTAGGGACACCTCTCATTGTCCCACAGTGCTCCCAACTCACCTTGGACACTTCAGGGATCCAGGGGCAGCCACAGCTTCTTGTGGCTCCTCACCCTCATTCCATCCCAAAATCCCACCCCAATCTCTCCTTTCCCAGTTTGAAGCCATTCCCTGTGTCCTGTCCCTCCATCCCTTGTCCCCAGCCCCTCCCCAGCTCTCCTGAAGCCCCTTCAGGCCCTGCAAGGAGCTCTGAGCTCTCCTGGATCCCTCCCTTCTCCAGGAGAACATTCCCATCCCTCTCTGGATCCAGAGGAGCTCCAGCCCTGGAGCAGCTCCATGGCCCCAGGTCTGGCTCAGGATCTTCTCCAGACCCTTTGCAGTATTTTGGTTTTCTTTTTTTTGGTGAACCCTTTGCAAAGATTCCCCAAACAACACCAAGAACCCAAAAAGGGATGAACTCAGAACAAGGATTTGGGATTTTTTTTTTCCTTCTTTTTCTTTTTTTTCCCCCCCCCAAGCCCAGAGGCTGAGAAAAGCCCTTTGCAGAGCCAAAATCAGCCCCTTCCCATCTCGAGGCCTCTCACAGGTCATCCCAAAAGGAACGGTTCTATTTTCCCGATGGAAAAGGTGCAGGGGGATCTCCCAGGGATGCTCAGGAAGCAAAACTCAAGGGAGCAACTATTTTACATTTTTTAAAATGTAAAATTTTACAAATTTTCATCTTCCTATGTAAGGCAAACCATGGCTTCCTCCCTAAAAAAAAAAAAAAAAAAAAAAAAAACACAACTTTTTTTTTTTTTTAACAAAGATTTTATTTCCTCCACTCAGGAGAGAGTTTAAAGGGCAACAGGAAACTTGTCCAGCTTCTACCAGGATGAAAAATGCATGGAAAAATGCCAGGGCCGGACACCCTCTGCTGTGTAATGCTCCCGAAAGGCAGGAAACCACTGGAATATTTAATTTTTAAACCCCTGTGGTCTCCAAACCCAGGCCAGGGTGACTCCAGAGCTGCTGGCTTTGCTGTCCCTGCCACATTCCTGGAAATCTGACGCCAGGGATGGGTGATTTCCACCGGCATCCTCCTCCTCCATCCTCCTCCTCCTGTTTGTGCTTGGGAGAAGCAGAAAAAATCCCCAGCAGAGGCTGCAGGCAGCATTTTCCCCTCTGGAGAGGATCCTGCTGCAGGAAAAGGCAGATTTGGTGTCAAACCAGCTCCTGGGGTGGGGGGAAATGGCACCTCAGGTTTGAGATTTTGTATTTTTCATTTTCTGTGCTGCTTTAGTGTGGGGGTTTGGGGTTCGTGTTAGGGGATGGGGAGCTCTGTGCACAGAGCAGGGAGACAAAACAATTCCTGCTCCAGCTGGGCACCAAGGACAATCAATACAGGAGCACAAACACACAACGAGGATGGGACTTCATCACCTAAAGCTGGAATTGGACAATGAACTCCAATGTGCTGATGGACCAAAACTTATAAAAGTGAGAGACCCCGCGACCTCGTGCATTTAGAGACCGTTTTGGTTCATCTTGGGACCATTTTGTGACCACTTTGGTTCACCTTGAGTTCATTTTGTGACCATTTTGGTTCATCTGGGGTTCATTTTGGGACCATTTTGGTTCATCTTGGGACCATCTTGGGATCATTTTGGTTCATCTTGGGACCATTTTCTGACCATTTTGGTTCATCCTGGGTTCATTTTGGGACCATTTTGGTTCATCTTGGGACCATTTTGGGACCATTTTGATTCATCTTGGGACCATCTTGGGACCATTTTTGGTTCATCTTGTGTTCATTTTCTGACCATTTTTGTTCATCTTGGGACCATTTTGGTACCATTTTGGTTCATCTTGGGACCATTTTGATTCATCTTGAGTTCATTTTGGGATCACTTTTGTTCATCTTGTGTTCATTTTCTGACCATTTTGGTTCTTTTTGGGTTCATCTCGGGACCATTTTAGTTCACCTTGGGACCATTTTCGTTCATCTTGGGTTCATTTTGGGACCAACTCGGTTCATCTTATGTTTGTTTTGGGACCTCTTGGGTTCATTTTGGGGCCATTTTGGTTCATCTAGGGTTCATTTTGGGACCATTTTATTCATCTTGGGTTAATATTTGGACCATTTTGGTTCATCTTGGGACCATTTTCTGACCATTTTGGTTCATCTTGAGTTCAATTTCTGACCATTTTGGTTCATCTTGGGACCATTTTCTGACCATTTTGGTTCATCTTGAGTTCAATTTCTGACCATTTTGGTTCGTCTTGGGACCATTTTGGTTCATCCTGGGTTAATTTTGTGATCATTTTGGTTCATCTTGGAACCATTTTCATTCATCTTGGGTTCATCTTGTGACCATTTTTGTTCATCTTGGGACCATTTTCTGACCATTCTGGTTCATCTTGGGTTCATTTTGGTTCATCTTGGGACCATCTTGGTTCGTCTTGGGTTTGTTTTCATACCATTTTTGTTCATCTTGGGTTCATTTTGTGACCATCTTGATTCATCTTGTGTTCATTTTGGGAACATTTTGGTTCATTTTGGTTCATCTTGGCACCACTTTGGGACCATTTTGGTTCATCTTGGGACCATTTTGATTCCATTTTGGTTCATTTTCGGCGCAGCCCTGGCTGGGTTCCTGTGCTGCCCAAGGTGGATCTATGGAGATCCTTTTAATAAATCCCTGTTTTATTCTTTAGCTCTGCCTGGTCTCTGTTCCAGCTCAGCCCTCCCAGGACACCAGACCCGATCCCAGCTCCTGTCCCGGCCACCCCAGGGTGTTCCCAGGCTCCCTGTCCTGACTAAACCCTGTGGGACTGCAGGAATCTGGTTTTTCCAGCTGGGAAGCCTCTGGCACCGGGCTGGGTGTGATGTTCAGAGCCCAGGGAAGTCCAGGAATTCCCCCCTCATTCCAGGCTGGGATGAGAAACAAAGAGATGCTGCCCTGGGCTTCAAAATTTTCACATTTTTTTGGGGTAAAAACACCATTGAAAACCTGTTTAAAACCTCTCTGTTCTCCCAGATTTATGAGGGATATTTCCCAATATTCTGGAAATAAAAAAAAAATTTTAAAACCCAAACCAAACAAAATTATATAACAATAATTAATAAATAAAAATGAAAATAAAAATAAAATAAAAATAAAATAAAAAATAAAATAAAAATAAAATAAAAAATAAAAATAAAATAAAAATAAAAATAAAATCATAAATAAAACCATAAATAAAACCATAAATAATAAATAAATAATAAATAAATAATAAATAAATAATAAATAAAATAAAGCTTTCAAAGTAATCAGCACAAGATTAATTTAATTAATCCAATGAAGGAATCAACAGAATAAAATTACTGCAGTCCCAACATCAATTCATTTGGGAGCAGATATTTAAATAGACATACAAAAATAAATATATTTTGCATTTGCATCCCCAGCAAACAGCTTCAAAAGCCTCTCAGAGCTGACAAAACAGAGAGGTGGATGAGGAAATTATTTTCCTGTTAATATCAGAGATTAAAATGCTTTTAATAAAAGGCAACCACCTGAAGGCAGGGAAGGGAGGGAGAGGTCTGGGGCTTGTTTTAACAGCAACAAAGCGCCCGCGAAAGCCAAACCAGCCGAGCTGGGAGCCAAATTCCACCTGGGCTGAGCCATGGGGCCACAAATGGGGCGGTGAGAGGGAAAGGAAGGGGCAAAAGAGGCAAAAACCCCCAGCACATCCCACCTGGGTGCTGTTCCATCACTGCCAAGGGGCCACAATATTTTTTAGAGGAGCTTTAAGATGCAGCTGAGGCAAAAATAGAAAATTTTCGAGGCTCCCCATGACCATCAGCTGAGAGTGAGGAGCTCTCAGAGCTTCCCCCACCCGTGCAAAGCCTCCAGCTCTTTGTTTATTTAATGCAGAACCGTCACTTCCCGAGCAGAGTTTCACTTTAAAAGTTCATTAAAAATCTTGTTTTCACTTCCCAGGAAAGCATTGTTTGGAACTTCCCCCCCTTCCTCCCTTTCCTGTTGATGTGAAACCCAGATAAACCAGCGCCCACCTTGGCTTTTCTGCTCTCCCTGCTCCATAAAAAAGGCAATTTTGTCATTTTCTTGGAATTTTCAGCTTGTTCCCATCCCATTTTGTTGATGTCTCAGCTGTCCCCAGGCGTGAATGGCCTGCAGGGACAGGGAGGTGACACTTTGTCCCGGTGTCCCCAGTCCTGTGGGGTTTCTTTTATTCCCAATTTCAGGCTGGACAAAATTTTTAAGTCACCACTGAAGCCATTAAAACCTCAAATCCTTCCTCCCCAGCGAGCCAAAGCTCTGGAAAACAAGGATTTATTCTGCTTTTCCCAAGCAAAATTATTTCTGAGCAATAAAAATGCTCCTTGGGCTACCAACAAGACCCCACAAGCATCAGATCTTCCTTCAGTAATCCAGAATTTTCTTCTCATTTGGGAAGAAATTTGAATTTTTCCAGGTGGCACCTCCATACCCCACAGTCCACTGAGCAAACTCCAAAATAAAACAACACCTACAGGCTGAAAAATCACTAAAAAAATGTATTTACACTGCTGATACCGAGCAGCAAGGCAGCACCATTTATTCTGCTTTGCCAACAACAATCATTCTTTTTACCAACAAGACCCCACAAGCATCAGATCTTCCTTCAATATTCCAGAATTTCCTTCTGAATTTTTCCAGGTGGCACCTCTGTACCCCACAGTCCACTGAGCAAACTCCAAAAAAACAGCACCCAAGGGCTGAAAAATCACTAAAAAAATGTATTTACACTGCTGATACCGAGCAGCAAGGCAGCACCATTTATTCTGCTTTGCCCAAGCAAAATTATTTCTGAGCAATAAAAATGCTCCTTGTGCTATCAACAAGACTCGACAAGCATCAGATCTTCCTTCAATAATCCAGAATTTTCTTCTCATGTGGGAAGAAATCTGAATATTTCCAGGTGGCACCTCAATGCCCCACATGAGCAAACTCCAAAAAAACAGCACCTATGGGCTGAAAAATCATTAAAAAAATGTATTTACACTGCTGATACCGAGCAGCAAGGCAGCACCATTTATTCTGCTTTGCCCAAGCAAAATTATTTCTGAGCAATCAAAATGCTGCTTGGGCTACCAACAAGACCCCACAAGCACCAGATATTCCAATATTCCAGAATTTTCTTCTCATGTGGGAAGAAATCTGAATTTTTCCAGGTGGCACCTCCATGCTCCACAGTCCACTCCAAAAAAACAGCACCCAAGGGCTGAAAAATCACTAAAAAAATGTATTTACACTGCTGATACCGAGCAGCAAGCCAAGCAAACTTGGCAGGGCCTCGGTGGCCGGGGGAATTCCCTCAGTTTGGGCCCTGCAGGAAGCCCAGCAATCAGAAAAGGAAACAAAACCCACATCCTCCCTCCTCACCCAGCTGTGCCCTGGCTCCCTGTGCCTCTTATCTCCCTCCTCCATGGCTTGTCCTCACTTTTCCCTCCTTCCCTGGCCAAGAACTCCACGCCAACCAGCCCAAGGTCGCCTTCACCTTGTCCTGGCCGAGCCCCTGGGCAGGAGCCTTGTGAATCAAAAACCCCACTTGGCCCCGGCCACGCCATAAATTTGCATCTGAAGCGGTTTGGCGGGGCTGGCTCTGCTCCTTGGGGGATTTTTCAGTGGATTTCAGGGATGTGACAGATTTATGGGGCTGGGAGTTCCCCTGGGTCTGTCCAGAGCCGCTTGAGGGGCAGGGGTTAAAGAGCCCACAGCATAAAAAGAGCCAGGTTTTAAAGGGAATTTTGGGGTTTTTCCAGCATTTATGAGATGCTGGGGCAAACTTTGGAGTGAGGGGGTTGAATTTATCCACCCCAAACCCCTCCTGTGAGCCGCAGGCTGGAACAGCAGAGCTTTAGACACCGAATGCAGATCCCTGGTGCAGCCTGAGATTAAGAGGGGAGGATTTCTGGCTTTTCCCTTGATACCTGCCAAAGCTCCAGCGCTGAACTCTCAGCCCCTCCTGGCCCATTTTCCTGGTCGGGCTGGATTAAACCCTGTCACCAGGAAGGGCAGGAGTGACCGCAGGGCACAGCTCAGAGCCCCCAGAAGGGACTGGACCCACAGGAAAAGGTTGGACCCACAAGAATCTCTGTGGGATCAGGGAAGGGATCCACGGTGCTTTTTGCCTTTGGAGATGACAGCAGCTCAGCTGCTGCAGGGATCCCAACAGGAGGAGCTGCCAGGGCAGCACAAACGCAGCACCAGGGCAGCCCTGGGGCTGCTGTGACCCCCAAACCCTTCCCTGGCATCACCCCCCCTCCTCTGACACAGGTATTGCAGCAGGAGAAGAGGAATATCTGATATTTTCTGGGGAAAAGCAATGAGCTGAGTGAGCCCCCCAGAGCTGCCCCCTTCCCACCCCAAACCTCAGGTTTACACGAGCCGGAATGATCCCAACCCCATCTCATCCAATCTCATCCTTTGCAGCACCCGTTGGATCACAGGATTTGGGGATGCAGCCCCCACCCCATCACCCCCTCACCCCACCCCAATCCTAAATCCCCATCCCTGAACTCCTCTGGCGAGCCCCCCAAGCCTGGCAGCAGCCCCCAAAGCTGCTCCCATCCCATCCCAAACCTCAGCTCCAGCACAAGCAGGAATTATCCCAACCCCATCTCACCCAATCCCATCTTTTACAGCACCCGTGGGATCACAGTCTTTGGGGATACAGCCCCTACCCCATCACCCCCTCACCCCTACCCAATCCCAACCCCAATCCCCATCCCTGAACTCCTCTGGCGAGCCCCCCAAGCCTGGCAGCAGCTCCCAGAGCTGCTCCCTTCCCACCCCAAACATCAGCTCCAGCACAAACAGGAATTATCCCAATCCCACCCTTTGCAGTACCCATGGGATCACAGGATTTGGGGAGGCGGTTCCCACCCCATCACCCCCGCACCCCACCCCAATCCCAGCCCCAAATCCCCATCCCTGAACTCCTCTGGCGAGCCCCCCCCGCCTGGCATCCGCCCCCAAAGCCGCTCCCTTCCCACCCCAAACCTCAGCTCCAGCACAAACAGGAATTATCCCAACCCCATCCTTTGCAGCACCCATGGGATCACAGGATTTGGGGATACAGCCCCCACTCCATCACCCCCGCACCCCACCCCAATCCCAACTCAAATTCCAACCCCAATCCCCATCCCGAGCCTGGAATCCGCCCCCAAAGCCGCTCCCTTCCCACCCCAAACCTCAGGTCCAGCAGGAATTATCCCAATCCCATCCTTTGCAGCACCCGTCGGATCACAGGATTTGGGGATGCTGCCCCCACCCCATCACCCCCTCACCCCAGCCCCAATCCCCATCCCTGAACCCCTCTGGCACGCTCTCGGGGAGCTGCAGCCGGGGGAGGTGACCTTGGGGACAGCAGGGAGGGATGTGCAGCACAGCACGGCACACCTGGCACAGCCCCGGTGCCACGGCAGGTACCTTGTGACTGCTGCTGCTGCCGGGGCTGCGGCGCGTTCTGGGCGAGGGCTGCTATTTTGGGCAGAATGTTTTCCCTTGGCCTATATTAAGCACATTCATTTCGCAGTCACAAGGCAGCGCAGCAGCAGCAGAGCGGCGCGGGAGCCGCTTCTCCTCCTCCGGCGGCAGCAGCAGCTCCGCAGCCTGGCAGCTCCTGATCCCACCGGGGCTGGCACGGCCCAATCCTGGCCCCATCCCTCCATTCCCACACGTTCCTGATCCCACCGGGGCTGGCACGGCCCAATCCCGGCCCCATCCCTCCATTCCCACACGTTCCTGATCCCACCGGGGCTGGCACGGCCTGGCACGGCCCAATCCCGGCCCCATCCCTCCATTCCCACACGTTCCTGATCCCACCGGGGCTGGCACGGCCCAATCCCGGCCCCATCCCTCCATTCCCACACGTTCCTGATCCCACCGGGGCTGGCACGGCCCAATCCCGGCCCCATCCCTCCATTCCCACACGTTCCTGATCCCACCGGGGCTGGCACGGTCCAATCCCGGCCCCATCCCTCCATTCCTACACACTCCTCATCCCACCAGGGCTGGCACAGCCTGGCACAATCCAATCCCAGCCCCATCCCTCCGTCCCCACACTCTGAGCCCCTCAGGATCTCCCCAAATTCCCGCATTAAGGAACATTCCTGTTGTTATCTCGTTGTATTCCATATTTCTCAAGTCCCCACACTGTACCAAGCTGTTCTTCTCCGCAGCACAGCCCTTCGTGTGTCTCCTCAGGGGCTCCTCCTGGGCTCTCAACCCACCCCTGTTTATTCCAGTTTCCTTCACGAGCTGCAGCTGCTGCCCAGCTGAGGACTTGGCAGCTGTGGCTCGTTTGGAGCAACTCGGACCCACACAGATCTTACAGGCACTCTCTCCATAAAGACCCACTTATTTAATGCATAGATCTTACAATACATAGACCTTAACAGGGACTCTCTCCATAACAATGCATATATTCAGGCCCCCACACATTCCTGCATGAAGCATCCCCCATTCCCTGCTCCTGCAGCCACCGGGAATTGCTGCAACCCCGACACGCGACAGCAGCTCGGAGGGAAAGCGTTGGGAAACGCTCAGGTGTGACCTCTGCCAACCTGTGTGGGTGCAGGAATCGGCATGGAAGCGTTTCCACCTTTTCCCTCCTCCCCTCCCACTCTCCTGAGCATCCAGGCCTTGGAAAGGAGGATGAATCTCTGCCCCGTGCCTCGTGGACGCTCTAATTGTGATTACAGCCCTTCAGCGATGACAGCAAAAAATAAACAAACACCGCTCCCAGGTGCCAGGGCCCGGCTGGATGAGGCTCGTGGGAAAGCCCTGGGGCAGCGGGATGATGAGGGCATGAGGAAGGAGCATCCTCTGCTCTGACTCAGCTCGGGCTCTGCCCGGTCCCACGAGCTGGGATGGACTGGGAGGGTCCCAGTGCCCACCGTGCTGCCCCCTGTGCCAGCTGGGCATCGGGACCCCCGTGGAACCCCGGCTGGGCATGGGGGGGCTGTTCATTCCACATTCAGCTCTTCCCTTCCATCCCTGCTTGGTTTCCTCCCTCTTCCCAAGGCTCTCCGCAGCCTGGCTGAACCCTTCCCCAAACCCTGCAGGGAAAACCTGGAGCTGGAGCGGTTAAATTGGTTCAAATCCCCGCTGTTGATGCACTTATACCAGATTAACCTTTGCTTCAATAGGCTCCCACATCACTCTGAACTGGCTTAACCCTTCCCTAAATGGGTTTAACTGGTTTGCAGCAGGGGCTGGTGGAGCTTTAATGAGCTCTCAGCTGAGTCCTAGTGGTGGTGTTTTCCTGGGAAGCCCCGAGCCCCCTCATGATGCCCCAAAACCAGTTTGGGGGCTGGAAGGAAGTGAGGGCACTTCCCATATTGGGAGGGAATCCTTCAGCGTGAGCATCTTTTCCATAATATTTTCCAGCTTTCTTTTCCAGAACATTTTCCAGCTTCTCCCCTGCCCAAATGCTTTTTCGCAGCCCCTTGGCCTCCTGGCTCTGAAGGGGACCCCAAAATCTCCCCTATTTAGCGTTCCTCACACCAGCAGGGTCACACCTGCTGCCTCTACCCCCCAAAAAACCCTAAACTGTAAAGTGACAGAAAACAGCCTGGGGTCCCCAAACCAGCCAGCCAGGCCCCCCTTTTCCACCTGTCCCTCTTTCCAGCACCAGCATCCCCAGTGCCAGGGCTGAGCCTGGAGGCAGTGAGGGCTGGGATCCCCCCAGGGTGATCATTTGGGAACAATTTGGGCGAGACTGGGACCATCTGCAGATCCCTCGGGCTGGGAATGCTTCCCTTGCTCTGTGACCCTGCAAAGGAGGGGCCTTTTAGTGCCTCCCACCAAATTAGGCAGAAAAAATCCCACCGAGTTCCCTCCCTAAGCCGAGCCGGAGCAAAGCTGCGCCTGCAGCGAGGCCAGAGCACCCTGGAGAGCCCCGCAGCACCTCGGGGTGGAGGTGAGGCCAGGGCTGGCATCGTGTGTGCAGAGCTGCACGTTCCTGCTCTTATCGAACCCATCGGGATCAGCTCCAGCTCTGGCTCCCGTGCCAGGGCTCTGCAGCGAGAGGATCGCGTCCGAGGGGCCCTCTTGGAGAATGGCTTATAGAAAAAGGCCATGAAGACATACAATTGAGAGAAAAGTAAAAGGTAGAAGCAAAGCAGTTCCTAAAGCAGTTCCCAGGCTTAATTTTATAAATAATAAGGTTCTCAGACAGTCTTCCCATAACAAGCAAAGCACTCTGTCTGGGAAAAGCTGGCTCCCTGGGAACAGATATGGAAGTTTTGGGAAACTCTCATATCACAGTGGGAACTGTTTTTAATAAACAATTGTAGGCATTGTAAAACAAAAGGAGTGGTTAGAGTTTTCTCTGTTAGCCTATCGTGAGCTCAGATTTTGCAATATGCATGAGGTTAATTAACACTGTTATATAAAGTGACTGATTGATCAATAAATCGGAGTTCGATGCATCAATCGGATGGTCCTTCTCCCTTCACTTCAATAGGGCCCCTCCTGCCCCATTTTCCCATTTGGTGCTGCCCCATTATCCCATGGCACTGCCCCATTATCCCATGGTTATCCCATTTGGGGCTGCCCCATTATCCCATCGCTTCCCTCCTTTCCCACTGAGTCACTCTCGTGCCTCCTTTCCGTGGCCCGTGGCCATTTCCCCGCTGCTGCCTCGGTTCCCATTGACTCACCCATTTCAGAGCTCACCCTCTCTTTTTCCAGGGCATTTCTGGTCACTCGGGCTCACCTGGCACCTGATTCCTTCCCTGCAGGGACGGGGAGGTGACACTTTGTCCCGGTGTCCCCAGTCCTGTGGGAGTTTTTTTTGCTCCCAGTTTCAGGCTGGGCAAAATTTTTAAGTCACCACTGAAGCCATTAAAACCTCAAATCCTTCCTCACCAGCGAGCCAAAGTTCTGGAAAACAAGGATTTATTCTGCTTTTCCCAAGCAGAATTATTTCTGAGCAATAAAAATGCTCCTTGGGCTACTAACAAGACCCACAAGCATCAGGTATTCCAATATTCCAGCATTTTCTTCTCAGAGCAGGAGGCAGCTCCAAAATCACCTTCCAGCCTGTGCAGAAATGCTATTCCCAGGCCACTTTCCTTTTCCTGGAGCAAAGGATTCTCCCCATTTCTCACCCTAGCTGCCATCTGCTGCTGTGGGGCGTTTCTGTTTGTTTGTTTGTTTGTTTGTTTGATTTTTCCCATAGATCATGAGAAAATTCAAAGCTTTGCAGAATTTTGGTGCAATCAGTGCCTCAAACATATTCCTTCACACTCCCCATCCATCCCTTCCTCCGTGGAACCATCCCATGGTTTGTTTTTCTCCAGAAAACATTTAGGAACGAGTCTGAAAGGCTTGGGGGACAAAAATAGGATTTTTTTGGGGTGGAAGCAGAGAGACTGAGGCCCCGGCGCACCCAGAGCCGGCCTGAACGGCTCCGAGTGGAAAATTCCTGTCCGTTGAGCCGGGATTGTGGTTCAACAGGTTTTCAGTCCCAGCCCCTTGAGTTGTGTCAGTGCAAAAACTCATCCCTAGGGCATTTGTTTGGATCACATGGGCGAGCGTATAAAAATGGGTGCTGCCTGTCCGGGCTAGTTTGCACCTGGAAAGGGAAGGAGCTGCTGGAGCGGAGGGAAGGAAGAGCCGCGGGACAGAGCAGAGAGAGCAGAGCAGGCGCTGCGCTCAGGTAACCCCGGGGCCAATCATCCCCCATTGCCCTGGGGGAATGGAGAGGGTGAGGGTTTCTCTGTCGGCAATCTGGGGGGGAATGCAAAGGCTCTGAGAGTTGGGAAATGGGGGAATTGTGCGGGAGAAAGGCTGGATTGTGCCCTAGGAGAGGCTCCAAGCGCCCAGGGACGATGCAGCCCCTCTGGTGTGGGTGGCACTCACAGCTCCTCCTTCCCCCATGACCCCCTGGAGCTGTCGGGAATTGGGGTGCGGGACCTGTGGGGTGCCTCGGTGGCCCTCAGGGCAGAGAAGAGGCAGAGCCAGGTGTGAGGAGACACCGAGATGTGCGGGAGAAGGGCTGGATCCTGCCCTAGGAACGGCTCCAAGGGACCCCGGTGCCCAGGGGCGATGCAGGTGGCACTGGCAGCTCCTCCTTCCCCCAGGACCCCTTGGAGCTGTCGGGAATTGGGCTGTGGGACCTGTAGGGTACCCCGGTGGTCCTCAGGGCAGAGAAGAGGCTGCTCAGGCAGAGCCACGTGTGAGGAGACACCGAGATGTGCGGGAGAGGGGCTGGATCCTGCCCTAGGAATGCTCCGAGCACCCTCGAGGCTTTTGCCAGTGCCCAGGGGCGATGCAGGTGGCACACACAGCCCTTCCTTCCCTCACAGCCCCCTGGAGCTGTTGGGAATTGGGGTGTGGGACCTGTGAGGTGCCCTGGTGGCTCTCAGAACAGAGAGGAGGCAGAGCCACCGAGAGAGCGCGGGCAAGGAGTTTTCCAGCAGGGAATTTGGCCCCGCTCTCCCATGGGAAGGGGAGATAAAACCGAGATAAAGCCGAGATAAAGGCAGCTCTCCCCGGGCTCTGCTCGCTGTTTCGGTCACAGCTGTTGGCTGCTCCTGGCAGGTCAGCAGCACTGCCACAAGGGCACTCAGGGCTGTTGGTGGCTCTTGGCAGATCAGCAGCATGGCCATGCAGCCAGTCTGGGCTGTTGGTGGCTCCTGGCAGGTGACCAGCGTGGCCATGAAGGCACTCAGGGCTGTTTTGGCAAGTCACCAGCATGGCCATGAAGGCACTCAGGGCTGTCCTAGCAGTTCACCAGCACCGAGGTCTGTGTCAGCTCCCCGCCTTTGTGCCCTGCAGGGCAGCAGCAGAGGCAGCGCTGCCTCCCTCGCCCCTGGGGTGTGGAAGTGCCTTTGGGAACCCGGAGCTGTTTCACAAGCCCGGCCTTGGATGAGGAAAGAGGGAGATCCTCCTGCCCCGGGGCTCCCTCAGCTCCCAGTGCTGGCACCCCCACGTTCCTCCTTTCCTGCTCTTCCCTCCCTTCCTCTCTCCAGAAGTTTTCTCCCCACTCAGCTTCTCTGCTCTCCATCCCCACTTGGAGACAGTTGCTTGGAGACAGACTCCTGGTTCTTTGATGTTTTAATCCCTTTTATTTTTTAATGGGGGAACGGTGGGAGATGGGTGCCACCACTCTGGCTGGGAGCAGACTGGGGGGGAGGAGAGTCCAGGAAAGATCTGACACCAGAGGGAAAGGTCTACACCGAGCAAAACCAGCATTTTCCCCTCATCAGGAAATTTCCAACCCCCACCAAGCCCTGTCACGCTCTGTGCCCAAAAACAAATCCCAGGAGGGTCCCATTTTCTCCCTTCTGGCCCCAGGCCCCCACCCAGGTGTGGCATTGGAATGAATTCCTTGCCTGGGGGTGGCTTGGAGGGTTATTTTCCCTTTCTGACGAAGAGCCCAGGCTGGTTGGCAGCATTATCCGCCTATTTTCTGCTCTGCTCTCCGTAGCAAGAGAAACCAGGAGAAAAAGGGAAACAGAGAAGCCACAGGATGCACCGTTAGGAGAGGAACTTTCCCCAAAATAGAAGCTTTTCACAGTTTTTTCACGAGGCGTCAGCAGCTCTTAATGCTGTACGAAACTGTGAATCCTGCCTGGAGCAGCCTGTCAGTGCTCCAGGCTGCAGCTGCAGCTTCTCCCAGGGTGTGGGGCCGGCTGTGCCCCCCAAAATCTGCTTGGAGTGTCGGGAACAAACAGCTGGAAACGCAACCTCGGCTGTGGTTCCACCCCAGCAGCTCTTTGGGGTGGGAAACACAGCAAATCCCAGCTGGAGGGAGCAGAAATCCTGCAAGACCTTGAGTTTCGCCCTGACCTGGTTTTTAGCTGTAAAGATCCGTCTGGAGAGCCCCAAATGTTGATTAGCTCAGTGCTGGGGCGAAGGGAGCTGGGCTTGTGCGAGGAGTTTGCGTTTTACAGGAGCGCACACGGCTCCTTGTGGGTTTAAATATTTATGAGCTGAGCGATGGCTCCCTGAGCTCTGCAGCCCTGTCGATGGCAGGGTGAGCTGTGTCAGGTGGCTGATTCCAGCTCTGGGACACGGCATCCAGCTGGGACAGAGAATTCCTGCATGTAATGGAATTTCCAGAGCCCCCCAAACTCCTGGTTTCAGACAGCCCCCGTTGCTTTGGCAGGGCAGGGGATGGAAGGTGCAAAAATGTTCTTTTTTGCTTGTTTTAGGCCTTTCCTTCTGGTGTCAGCTGTTTCCCAGGCTCTGCTCCCCACCAGTGTGGTGGCACATCCCAATGTGTGTCCCCACTGTTTCCCCATCAAGACTGGGTTGCCCATTTTTGCAAAGTTCTGGTTGAAGATTTCTCCCGGCTCCCTTTGGGTACTGAGCCTGTAAATTCCATTTTTTTTTTAGGCCTTTCCTTCTGGTGTCAGCTGTCAGGTGTCAGGTGGCTGATTCCAGCTCTGGGACACGGCATCCAGCTGGGACAGAGAATTCCTGCATGCAATGGAATCTCCAGAGCCCCCCAAACTCCTGGTTTCAGACAGCCCCTGCTGCTTTGGCAGGGCAGGGGATGGAAGGTGCAAAAATGTTCTTTTTTGCTTGTTTTAGACCTTTCCTTCTGGTGTCAGCTGTTCCCCAGGCTCTGCTCCCCACCAGTGTGGTGGCACATCCCAATGTGTGTCCCCACTGTTCCCCCACCAAGGTTGGGTTCTGCCATTTTTGCAAAGTTCTGGTTGAAGATTTCTCCCAGCTCCAGTTGGATACTGAGCCTGTAAATTCCATTTTTTCAGAGCTGCCACCTCCCTCCCTGGCTGCTGATGGGCCATGGGGTGCTTGGAGCAGCTGTCCTGAGCAAGGAGACCCCTCACAGCCTCATCCAGGCAGCCAAACTGCAGCATTTGGGATTTTAGAGAAGCAAAACAGAGGAGTGACCCTCGCTGCTCCTCCTGGTTGTTGAAGTGAAGGGAGATGACCCATCTTTGTTGATCAGCATCGACTCCGATTTATTGATCTCACTCACACTTTTTTATAGTGGTGTTAATTAAGCTTATACATATTACAAAATCCGAGCTCACCATAGGTCACAGATTACACATTAACCCCTCCTTTTGTTTTCAGTACCTGTGGTTTGTTATTGAAACCAAGATTTGTGTTCTCACCCTGATATGAAAGTTCTCAAGGCCTCCATGTTTGTCAACTTTTGCTTTCCCAAAACTTATCCAAGGACAAGATGTTTACTTGTTATTAAAAACAACCTGAGAACTTCTGTTGTTTACAGAAACAGGCTGTGAGAATTATCTGCTTACAGCAGCCTTTTACTTTTCCATCAGCTGTATATGATTATGGCATGTCTGAACAAAACTCTATAAGCCATTTCTGAGCAAAATGCTCCAACACCTGGTGAATCCATGGATGGATCCAGCACGTGGTGGGCGCCTGGAGCCCACTCCCTGCCAGGAGCCAGCGCTCTGCTGGCTCTGCCAGGAGCAAATCCCAGGCTGGACTCTGCCCCTGACGTGCGCAGGATGCGGTGACGGGGAAGGAGGGACAGCCCCTTGCCCTGCTCGCTCCAGAGCCTTGGCCAAAGCCACCGTGCCAGGGCACTCGGTGGCTGTGCCAGGCACTGCCCAGGGAGCTCAGATCCACAGGGAAGGCTCTTAGGCCAAGGGTGAGGAGCTTGGACAGGGGTGGGAGCTGGGAGAGCCCCGCTGGGGCTGAGGGGAGGTGTCACTGTGGAACTTTCAGAGCAGGGGACAGATCTGTGTATATTCCATGTTTTGGCTGATTTTTAGGGTGGCATGAGGAGGGCAGAGCTGGCAGTGACACACGGGGAGACAAGGGACAGGTGTGTCCCACACCAGGACGCTGCTTGGCCAGCCACCCATGATTTGTAGGGTGGCATGAGGAGGGCAGAGCTGGCACCGAGACATGGGGACAATGGGGTGACCAGGGACAGCTGTGTCCCACACCAGGACGCTGCTTGGCCAGCCCAGACCTCGCCTCCCCAAATCCTTTCTGCCCCCAGGGCGGGGAGGTGACACCGAGCGGGGAGGGGGTGGCTTTAGGACGCCAGCCCGTGTTCGGGGTGGTCTCAGGGATCCCTGTGCCCTCTCCCTGCAGAGCCTGCCAAGAGAAAGCGATGGAAAGGCCGGGGAAGGGCAGCCCTGCTGGGAAGATGACAGCCATGGCTCACAGCCTGTAAGTATCTGCTGCTGCTGCCTCCTCCCGCCCCTGCTCCGGGCGCTTCTCCCCCGGTCACTTTCCCCGGGGACTTTGCTCTTTGCTCCCATCCCACCCACGCCGCAGCAACGCCTCCGTTCCCCGTGGATGAGCTGGAAAACGGCAGAGAAAAGGCAAAGGCAGGGTGCTGGCGCTGGGGGCTTTGGGAATGTGTGCTCTGGGGTTTTTGGGGTGTCCCCCTGTCCTAAATCTGCTTTGTCCAGTGAGGGATGCATTGCCTTGGTCTGTGCCAGCCTTGCAGCCCCTTGCAAGGTGAACGATGCTGGATTTGGGGGGGCAGAGCCAGGAAAGCTGTAGAGGTTGCAGAGCATCCAAGGAGCATAAGGAAAATTTGGTTTGGGTTTGGATTGCTCAATCCTGTCCCCAGCGAGGCTGGGCAGGGTCCTGGCAGCACCTGGGAGGGGTGGAAATGCCTCTGGATTTAAACTGGAATGTCACAGATTTTACTGGGGCTGGAGCAACGTCCACTCATATCTTGGATATCCTGAGGGCTTCTTCATTCCTGGCTGGGGAGGAGGAGGAGGAGGGAGGATGCTGTGGGGTGGAAAGGGGGTTTGGTGTGACCCCCAGAGCAGGATCATGGAGCTGGACAGATGGAATTCCTTGGGGACAGGTTCAAGAGGCTTAAATTGAGGACACAGCCTCAAGCTGCGCCAAGGGTGATACAGGCTAGAATTAGGGAGGAAGTTTTTCACAGAAAGAGTGGTCAAATACTGGAATCATCTACCCAGGGAGGTGGTGGAGTCACCATCCCTCGATGTGTTTAAAAAAAGACTGGATGTGGCGCTTGGTGCCATGATCTAGTTGAGGTATTAGAACATGGGTTGGACTCGATGATCTTAAAGGTCTCTTCCAACCTAGAAATTCTGTGATTCTGTGAAATTGCAGAGATGGGAGCGGGAAGCAAAAGGCCTTTTAATCACAGCCCTGGTGGGGATCGCTGAGGGAGGGGGATGGCACTGGGCAGCTGTGCCACGCTGTGCCATTCCATGCCATGCCAAGCCGCGCCACAGCTGGGGAACAGTCAGCTGAGACTTCTCCTCCTCCCTGGCAGGAGAGGGGCTGTGACGGTCCTTTCCCCGGCCGTGCCCTCCTCGGTGCCTCGGTAACCTTTTCTCCCGGCAAGGAGCGAGGCCCGTGGAGCTCGGCAGCAGCCGGAGCGTTCCGCCCGCGGGTGACAATCGCGCTTTTGTTTTGCCTGGCTGCCAGAGGGGCAGGCGGGAATTTGGCTGCCCGGAAAGCTGCCGGGAACCCTTTCTGCCACAATTAAGCACCTGCTACAAGAGAGCAAATAAGCCAAATCATGCGGCTGGCAAACAAGCTTTACGTGTTCCTTCCCCGTGACCCACTCCAAGGAGCAGAAAGCTCCAGGCTCTGCGGCTCGGCTGCCGCAGCTCCCGGGGCAGCGATTCCATAGGAATTCCGGGAGCTGCCTCCAAACCCAAAAAGGGCTTTCCCCTCCCCACATTAGCGGCTCCATCTCCTTCTGCTATGGAGAGACAGATCCCCGTGCTGCGAGTTCGGTGAGGCTGGGGCCGGGCTGGGGGGGCCGAGCCGTGCTGTGCCATGCCGTGCCATGCTGTGCCGGGCCAGCGCTGCGGCGCCGCATCAGCGCCGGGGCCTGATCCGAGATCAGCGATCAGGGCAGGCAGGGGGCCGAGCCTAACGCGGGGTTGGGCAGGGAGAGAAAGGCTGAAAGGCTCGGGGATGGGGAGAAAGAGGCGGCTGAAAGGCTCGGGGTTGGGCAGGGAGAAAGAGGCTGAAAGGCCCGGCAGGGAGGGAAAGGCGGCTGAAAGGCTCGGGGATGGGCAGGGAGAAAGAGGCTGAAAGGCTCGGGGATGAGGAGGGAAAGGCGGCTGAAAACTCGGGGATGGGCAAGGAGAGAAAGGCGGAAAGGCCCGGGGATGGGCAGAGAGAGAAAGGCGGCGGAAAGGCCCGGGGATGGGGAGAAAGAGGCGGCGGAAAGGCTCGGGAATGGGGAGAGAGAGGCGGTGAAAGACCCGGGGAGAAAGGCGGCTGAAAGGCTCGGGAATGGGGAGAGAGAGGCCGTGAAAGGCTCGGGGATGGGCAGGGAGAAGCGGCTGAAATGCAGGGAGAGAAAGGCGGCTGAAAGGCCCGGGGAGAAAGGCGGCTGAAAGGCTCAGGGATGGGCAGGGAGAAAGAGGCGGCTGGAAGGCCCGGCGGGGATGGGCAAGGAGAAAGAGGCTGAAAGGCCCGGGGATGGGAAGGGAGAGGCGGCTGAAAGGCTCAGGGATGGGCAGAGAAAGAGGCGGCTGGAAGGCCCGGCGGGGATGGAAGCGATCCGATCACATGATGCGGATATGCGGGGTCAGAGCGCTGCCCGCGCCTTCCCGGCGGCCGCGCTGCAAAGATGACTCGGAGGTTTTTGGTGCCCCGAGGGTTCAGATTTCGGGGAGATGCCCCGGGGGCGAGGAGGGGACTGCAATAAGGAAAAAGGCAGGAGTGCAGCGTGTGGCCTGTGCTCGGAGGGCACACAGGGATGGAGCAGCTTTGCTCCCCCCCCCCTCCTGCGAGAAGCCCTGCGAGGGTTTGGGGGTGCTCGGGGGGGGCTGCGGGGCTTGTGAGGGGTCTCCTCCATCAGCAGCACCACACATGGCCCAGCTGGGAGCTGGCACCTCCCGAAATTTGGGGAGAGGGAAAGGTCTCAGAGGGATGCAGGAGAGGGTGCACCCCTACCCCAGATCAGGATTGGGGGGCACTGGGAGGGGGTCGGATGCCGAAGAAGGATGGAGGTGAGATTTAGGGGGGTGAGGGTGTCACCGCCCCCTATGGATGTCACAGAGGAGAGGAGCAGGGACAGGGTGGGGGTCTCAGGCAGAGGGAGGATAGGGATCCATGGAGTGTGGGATTGGGGGCCAGGGCGGGAGGGTTTTAGGGCCAGGATGGGGGTCCCAAGGCAGAACTGGGGGCACAACAGAGCCCCCTGAGAGGGAGGTTTACGGGTAGGATGGGGTCGCATGGAAAGCAGGATTGGGGGGCACAGAGGAGTCCCCTGCAAAAGAGAATTAGGGACACGATGGGACACGGGGGGGTCCGAAGGCAGAATTGACGGGACCCCCTGCAAGGGAGGGTGAGAAGACATCACGGGGTCTCAAGGCGGATTGGGGGGGACATGACAAAGCAGGGGCAGGACTTAGGGGGAGTGTGGGGATCCCAGGGCAGGATGGGGGCCACAGCGGAGCCTCCTGCCAGGGACAAGCCGAGGGTCTCCAAGCGGGGCAGGATGGGCCCGTACCCCCCCCGGGACCCCCCCAGGACCCCCCCCCTTGTCTGTGCGAGCCAATGCGCGGCCGCGGGGGGGGCTCGGGGCGGGGCCCGGCCGGGGCCGCTTGTTTTTTGTGAATGAAAGGCGGGGCGGCCGCGACTGCAGCGCGCAGGGCGGTGCGCGCAGGGCCGCGATCCGCGCACGGCTCCGCGCAGCGCAGCGGGCCGCGGATGCGGAGCTCGGGGCGGCCGAGGCGCCGCCATGGGCCCCCGCGGGCCCGGCCCTGAGCCGCGCAGCCGTGCCCAGCCGAGCCGCGCCAGCCGCGCCGTGGCCATGTCCGGAGGGGCGAGCCCGGCCCCGGCCCCTGGGAGCCGCCGCTTCGTCTGTGTTGGTGTGAGTACCGGGGAACCCCCCCCGCTTCTGCTCCGCGCCCCGCTCCGCTCCGCGCATCCCGCCCGGCCCGGCCCGGCCCGGCTCCGCACAGGGCACAGCGAGGGCCCGGCCCCTCCGCCGCGCCCCGCGCCCCGGTCCGGGTGGCTCGGGTGCCTCTCGCCGTGTCCCGCAGCCCTCCCGGTGCTTCCCGTCCGCCTCGCGATGCCCCGCACCCCCGATCCAGGTGCTCCGAGGACCCCCAAGCTCCCCGCGATGCTCCGCACCCCCATCCCGGTGCTCCGAGCACCCCCAAGCTCCCCGCGATGCCCCGCACCCCCGATCGGGCGCTCCGAGCTCTCCCGAGCCTCCTTGCGGGGCCCCACACCCCCGGCCTAGGTCCTCCCCAGTCTCCTTGCCGCGTCCCGCACCCCCGATGCGGGCGCTGCCAGCACCCCCAACCTCCTCGTGATGCCTGGCCTGGGTCCTCCCCGACCTCCTCTCCGTGCCCCGCACCCTCTCCCGGTGCTTCCTGACCCCTTTGCATTGCCCCACAGCCCCGGTTCGGGTGCTCGGAACACCTCTGAGACCCCTTGCGATGCCCGCACCCGCTCCGGATCCTCCCGAGCCCCCTTGGAATGCCCACACCCGTTCCAGATCCTCCCGACCCCTCTGCGATGCCCGCACCCGCTCTCGGTGTTCCCCGACCCCTTTGCGATGCCCACCCTCTCCGGATCCTCCCGAGCCCCCTTTCAATGCCTGCACCCTCTCCCGGTGTTCCCCGACCCCTCTGCGATGCCCGCACCCTCTCCGGACCCTCCCGACCCCCCTGCGATGCCCGCACCCTCTCCCGGTGCTCCCTGACCCCCCTGCGATGCCCCGCAGATGCTCCGAGCACCCCCTCGCCCCCTCTCAATTCCCCGCACCCCCAATCCGGCTGCTCCCCAAACTCCCGCACCCTCTCCCGGTGCCCCCCGTGCCCTTTGCGGTGCCCCCGGTGCCCGCCGCATCCCTCGGGCCCGGCCGTGCTGCAGCCCCGCTCGGGGCCCCGTTCCTCCCGCACCGCCTCCCGCCGCGGCCTCCACAGCCCCGGCTGCTTCCGCTGCTTCCTCCCGCACCCCGCGGCTGCCCCGGGCCCCCCGTTATTTTTGGGCATCGCCGCCGTTTCGGGGCGGTTTGGCCCCGGTTTGGGGGTTCTCCTCCCCTGACGGGGTGCGGGATGGAGGATTTGGAGCCTGGGGGTTGCTAAGCGACGGCTCCCGGGGTGATGGTGCAGTTGCCTTGGCAACCGCGGGCTGGGAGCCTGGAAGGAGCAATTTGGGGGTTCTCCTTGTGGGGGTGTGGGTGTGAATTGGGTGCCCGTGGTTTGGGTGGGGGGTTTGGGCTGGAGCAGCCCTGCTCCTATGGAAAGAGCTTTTCCTTCGGGGGGATCTCCAATCTCTTGGCATTTTGGGTTATTTTTACTCTGCGGTGGATTTTGGAGCTGTTCTCTGGAGAAAAGTGATGGTGGGGAAGGTGAGGAGGGGGCTTGGGAAGGCTCAGCCCCTCCTGGGGTGGTGTTGTGGGTGAGGGGCTGTGACCCCCTCACTGTGGGGCCAGCAGAGCTCCCCAATGAGGTTCTGCTTTATTGAGAATTCCCTTTTTATCCCTGCTGCTGTCCCCCTCTTCCCCTCCTGACGGCAGGCGCTGATCCCACAAGGATTTAGCCCTTCATTCCCATGAGGCACCAGACTTCCCGAGCTGGCTGGGCCGGGGGTGGGCTGAGCTCCCCACGAGGGTCAAACATCCCAAGTGCCAGCTGCGCTTGTCATCCCTGTGCCTCCCCCCTCCATCCCAGCCAGCCCGGCTGACTCGGGAGCGCGGCTGGGCCTAAAAATAACCTCGGCAAAGCTCCCTGAGCACTCACACCCCCCAGCCCGGAGATCTCGCTCCCACAGAGCCCAGCTGATCCCTGCGAGGAGCAGGGCACAGGGGGTGCCAGCAGAGAGGGATGGAAGTGCATTTTGAGGGGCTGATGGGGACGGAGCCCACCTGCCCTGCCGTGTTCCTGGTTTCAGTGCCCTTCGGGATGAACTCCCTGCATCCCAAAGGATGGAGGGGGCGTGCAATGCGGCCACAACCACTCGGAGAAGTTTTGCCCGGCGTGGCAGCGCTGGCGCCCGAGGTGCCCCGGGTTTGTGCCACCCGCCCTCGCCTCCAGCTGCCCCAGGTGTGCCCGGGGAGGCTGCGCAGCGAGGGAGGCGCTCGCTGCTCACATTGGGAAGTCCTTGCCGGGCTGCCGGTTCGGGGAGCTGCGGTCCCACGTGCGGGGCTCCGTTGCCATCGTTACCGGGTATTTTCGCTCACTGCGCTGGTGGATTATTATAGCAGCTCGGGAGGCCGCTGCCGGGAGGGGGCAACGAGGGGGAGAGATCCCTGGCCTTGGGAAGTTCAGAGAAATTGGGATGTGGGGTTTTTTGTCCTTCTTGATATCCCAAGGGGAAGGAGATCTGTGGCCTCAGGAAGTTCAGAGAAATTGGGATGTGGGGTTTTTTTTGTTCTCCTTGATATCCCAAAGGGAAGGAGATCTGTGGCTTTAGGGAGTTGAGAGATATTTGGATGTGGGGTTTTTTGTCCTTCTTGTTATTCCAAGAGGGAAGAGATCCCTGGCCTTGGGAAGTTCAGAGAAATTGGGATGTTGGGGTTTTTTGTCCTTCTTGTTATTCCAAGGGGGAAAAGATCTGTGGCCCTGGGAAGTTCAGAGAAATTGGGATGTGGGGTTTTTTTGTCCTCCTTGATATCCCAAAGGGAAGGAGATTTGTGGCCTTAGGAAGTTGAGAGATATTTGGATGTGGGGTTTTTTGTCCTCCTTGATATCCCAAGGGGGAAAAGATCTGTGCCCCTGGGAAGTTCAGAGAAATTGGGATGTGTTTTTTTTTTTGTTCCCCTTGATATCCCAAAGGGAAGGAGATCTGTGGCTTTAGGGAGTTGAGAGATATTTGGATGTGGGGTTTTTTGTCCTTCTTGTTATTCCAAGGGGGAAGAGATCCCTGGCCTTGGGAAGTTCAGAGAAATTGGGAAATGGGAGTTTTTGTCCTCCTTGATATCCGAAGGGGAAGGAGATCTGTGGCCTTAGGAAGTTGAGAGAAGTTGGGATGTGGGATTTTTTTGTCCTCCTTGATATCCCAAGGGGAAGGAGATCTGTGGCTTTAGGAAGTTGAGAGATATTTGGATGTGGGTTTTTTGTCCTTCTTGATATCCCAAGGGGGAAGAGATCTGTGGCCTTAGGAAGGAAGTTCAGAGAAATTGGGATCTGGGGGTTTTTTGTCCTCTTTGATATCCCAAGGGGAAGGAGATCTGTGGGAAATTTTGGGCTTCTCCTTGGGGGTGGTTCAGAGAAATTTGGATGTGGAGTTTTTTGTCCTCCTTGATATCCCAAGGGCGAACAGATCTGTGGCCCTGGGAAGTTCAGAGAAATTGGGATCTGGGGGTTTTTTGTCCTTTTTGCTATCCCTCAGTGCTATTCCCCCTGGAAACCACATAATTTGTCCTTTTTGCTGCCCCTCAATCCCTCAGTGCTTTTCCCCCTGGAAACCACATCAACCCTGGGGTTCATGCTGTGATGAGTTAATTCTGGCTGATTCAGGCTCTGGCTTTGGGCAGGGAATGGGTGGCACACCTGGGCACACCTGGGCGCTGCTCATCAGCTTTGCAGCACCCACAGCACCGACGTCTCTCTCAGGAGAGCTCCTGGGAGCTCTCCCAATCCCTGTGGCTTCTGAGCCTCTGGGAAACCTAAAAACCTACGGAGCTTCTTGCTGCCCTTAGCTGGGAGCAGATATCCCCTTGGGAATGGGGTGGGAAAAGGAGGCCAGGTCAGTGTCCCCTGCCAGACAGCAGAGCCAGGCTGTGCCCGTGTCTGCACTCAGTCAGGCGGCTCTGGAAGCTTCTCTTGCAAATGCTGGAGATGGAGAAAAGGAAGAGGAGGAAGGGAGAGGAAAAAAAAAAAGCCTCATCTCACATGAACAGGCATGAGCCGGGAGGGAGGAGGGCGCAATCCAACGCAGGCCATGTGTCTGACGTGGCACAGCAGCCACACTGCCACCAGAACATGAAATTTTAAAGGGGACTGGCGGGCACGGCGAGCTGGGAAGGGCTGGGCAGCTGCTGCAGAGCTTCCCCGAGCTGCCAGGGAGTGTCAGCATCCTCCTGCTTTGTGCTGCTCTGGAGACACCCCTGGCTGGTCCTGGCCGTGTTTGCCGAGCCCTCGTTCCCCCCGCAGGTCCCAATTAATGGATTCTGACATGGATTATGAGAGGCCAAACGTAGAAACCATCAAGTGCGTCGTGGTCGGGGACAACGCGGTGGGCAAGACCCGGCTCATCTGTGCCCGTGCCTGCAACGCCACCTTGACCCAGTACCAGCTCCTCGCCACCCACGTGCCCACGGTGTGGGCCATCGACCAGTACCGCGTCTGCCAGGAGGTGAGGGCTGCCCAGGAGCCTGGGGGGGCTCACAGACACCCCATGGGCACCCCGAGGAGGTGGGGTTGTGGCTGACTCCCTGCCATGGGGACTGTTTGTCTGCCCGCCCTGCTGTTGTCCTTGTGAGGCTGAGGGATTGAGGAGCTGGATGGTTTCTGTTCCCCCAGGTGCTGGAGCGCTCCCGGGATGTGGTAGATGATGTCAGCGTGTCCTTGCGCCTCTGGGACACCTTTGGTGACCACCACAAGGACAGGCGCTTTGCCTACGGCAGGTGGGGACAGGCACTACTCCAGGGAGGTAGGGAGGGAGTCCCCAAACCAGGCCCTGACCCCTGCCTTGTCCCCTCACAGGTCCGACGTTGTGGTTTTGTGCTTCTCCATTGCCAACCCCAACTCCCTGCACCATGTGAAGACCATGTGGTACCCGGAGATCAAACACTTCTGTCCCCGCGCCCCCGTCATCCTGGTGGGCTGCCAGCTCGACCTGCGCTACGCCGACCTGGAGGCCGTCAACCGGGCACGGCGACCCCTGGCCAGGTGGGACCCCGTGCCCCGGAGACCTCCCTGCCTGCCCTCCTTATCCCAGGAGCTCTCTTCTGTTAGGGGGTAGGATAGTTGGGATGGATGGACATGAGAGATCTCTGAAGCCAGGGCTTGGAACTTGTGGTTTATTGCAGAGGACTTGTGGTTTATTGCAGCCAGGTGCAGCTCAGAGCAGGCCCGAGAGAAGAGAGGGGTAGAGAGGATGAGAGGGTAAGAGAGTAAGGGAGTAAAAAGGGTAAGAGAGTGAGGTTCCCATTACAATAACGTAAATCTTAGTCTGTGTTGAATATTCTGATTCTCACTGACCAATCCAGTACAAGATACAAATCCTACAGCATTTCCATACAGCCTATAAGAATCATTACATTGCCATCCTGTGTTACATTTTAAACCCTAAAAACTCCTCTTTGGGCCCTTCTGCCAAGCTGGCAGGGTCTGCTCTGAGCCTTGGAGCTGTCTGCAAGCAGAGGGTGTTGTTCCATCAAAAGGGGATCACCTTCAGCCAGCCACACCATTGTTTTCCAGTTGTTCAGTGACTGAGGGATCTCAAAGCTTGCTTTCATTTCAATCTCACTTATGGTTTCTATATTCTCAAAATCTTTTGCCAGACAATCATATTTCTAAGGCTTTCCTGTTCCATCTTCCCCAGCACTCCTCATTAATTATCTCCCGTCTATTTCAGGCCAATTAAACCTAACGAGATCCTTCCCCCGGAGAAGGGCAGGGAGGTGGCCAAGGAGCTGGGGATCCCTTATTACGAGACGAGCGTGGTGGCCCAGTTCGGCGTCAAGGACGTCTTTGACAATGCCATCCGTGCCGCCCTCATCTCCCGCCGCCACCTGCAGTTCTGGAAGTCCCACCTGCGCAACGTGCAGCGGCCCCTGCTCCAAGCCCCCTTCCTGCCCCCCAAGCCCCCTCCTCCCATCATCATCGTCCCGGACCCCCCTTCCAACAACGAGGAGCGTCCGGCCCACCTCCTGGAGGACCCCCTGTGCGCGGACGTCATCCTGGTGCTGCAAGAGAAGATCAAAATCTACGCACACAAGATCTACCTCTCCACCTCCTCCTCCAAGTTCTACGACCTGTTCCTCATGGACCTGAGCGAGGAGGACCAGCAGAGCGGCGCGGGGCACGGCTTCGGGGCGGCCGTCACGGCGGCGGCCGAGCGGGCGCTGCACCAGGAGGAGAGGCACCACGGGCGGGATTTCCTCCTCAGGGCCGCCAGCTTCGACATCTGCGAGAGCGCCGAGGAGGCCGGACCCGGCCAGCGCAAACCGTGCCTTAGAGCCTCCACCAGTGACGGCATCCTGCGGGGCGACCGCTACGAGAACGGCGAGCGCGGGCTGCGGCGCGGCCGGAACCTCTCCTCGTGGAGCAGGGCCTTCGCCAGCATCCAGGAGGAGATGGCCGAGGACCCGCTGACCTACAAGTCCAAGCTGATGGTGGTGGTGAAGATGGACGCGTCCATCCAGCCGGGGCCTTTCCGGGCCGTGCTGAAGTACCTGTACACGGGCGAGCTGGACGAGAACGAGCGGGACCTGATGCACATCGCCCACATCGCCGAGCTGCTCGAGGTGTTCGACCTGCGCATGATGGTGGCCAACATCCTCAACAACGAGGCGTTCATGAACCAGGAGATCACCAAAGCCTTCCACGTCCGGAGGACCAACCGGGTGAAGGAATGCCTGGCCAAGGGGACTTTCTCGGGTACGGCCCCGGGAGCAGCAGCCTGGTCCTTTTTGGGGGCTCACAGGGCGGGTGGGGGCTCGGAGCTCCTGGGTTTGCTCTGTATGTAAGGGGGTGGCTTTGCCTCCCCCAGGGTTTTTGGTCTGGAGCTCCTGGCTTTGCTCCGTGTGTGAGGAGGTGGCTGTGCCTCCCCCAGGGTTTTTGGTCACACTTTGGGGATTTTTATCGCCTTTTTTCCCCCTGAGGAAGCGAGTGTGGAGCCCTTCCCCAGGGTTTCCTGCTCCGCTGTTGGTCCAGCAGCTCTGTTTATTTATGGAAGAGCTGCAAAAGCCGCTTCCTCCTCTCGCAGCCCGGATTCCACAGGGTCATCCTGATTTATGAGGAGCAAGTGCCCTTAGCAGGATTTCCCCAGCTTTGCAGTGAGCTCCACGAGCCACCAGCACGAGGTGACATCCCAAGGGGACATCAATGTCCCAACCTCCCTCTGGCCGGATTTGTTTCATGGAGATGGATCCTAATATGGTCAGGCTGTCCCTGTAGGGACAGATGTTTGGTGGCCCCCTAGGAAAAGCTGTGGAGAGCAAGATAAAAATGAGCAATATTTTAGGGAATGCTGGATAAAAATGAGCAATATTTTAGGGAAAAATTTTTGGGGAATGCTGGATAAAAATGAACGATTTTTTAGGGAATGCTGGATAAAAATGAGAGATATTTTAGGGAAAAATTTCTGGGGAATGCTGGATAAAAATGAGCGATATTTTAGGGAAAAATTTACTAGGGAATGCTGGATAAAAATGAGCAATATTTTAGGGAAAAATTTCTGGGGAATGCTGGATAAAAATGAGTGATATTTTAGGGAAAAATTTTTGGGGAATGGTGGATAAAAATGAGCAATATTTTAGGGAAAAATTTCTAGGGAATGTTGGATAAAAATGAGCAATATTTTAGGGAACGCTGGATAAAAATGAGCGATATTTTAGGGAAAAAGTTTTAGGGAATACTGGATAAAAACGAACTATATTTTAGGGAAAAATTTTTAGGGAATGCTGCATAAAAATGAGCAATATTTTAGGGAATGCTGGATAAAAATGAGCGATATTTTAGGGAAAAAGTTTTAGGGAATCCTGGATAAAAATGAGTGATATTTTAGGGAATGCTGGATAAAAATGAGTGATATTTCAGGGAAAAATTTTTAGGGAATGGTGGATAAAAATGACCAATATTTTAGGAAAAAGTTTTAGGGAATGGTGGATAAAAATGAGCGATATTTTAGGGAATGCTGGATAAAAATGAGCAATATTTTAGGGAAAAAGTTTTAGGAAATGCTGGATAAAAATGAGCAATGTTTTAGGGAAAAAGTTTTAGGGAATCCTGGATAAAAATGAGTGATATTTTAGGGAATGCTGGATAAAAATGAGAGATATTTTAGGGAATGCTGGATAAAAATGAGCGATATTTTTGTGAAAAAGTTTTAGGGAATGGTGGATAAAAATGAGCGATATTTTAGGGAAAATTTTTAGGGAATGCTGGATAAAAATGAGCGATATTTTAGGGAATGCTGGATAAAAATGAGCGATATTTCAGGGAATGCTGGATAAAAATGAGCGATATTTCAGGGACCTGGCAGGCTCTGTCCCCTTCCCTCCGCTTCCCTCGGGTGAGGCGTTTTGTGGCTGAGCCCCAGGTGCCAGCAGCGCCCCTGTGCTTGTCCCCAGATGTCACCTTCGTGCTGGATGACGGTGCTATCAGTGCCCACAAGCCCCTGCTCATCTCCAGCTGCGACTGGATGGCCGCCATGTTCGGCGGCCCCTTCGTGGAGAGCTCCACCAACGAGGTGAGGAGAGCGCCCCGGGAGGGTGGCACGGCTGGGGAGGTGACAGCGTGTGCCAGGAGGTGACAGTGTGTGTGTCTGGCAGGTGGCACTCCCTCACACCAGCAAGAGCTGCATGCGGGCCGTGCTGGAGTACCTGTACACGGGGCAGTTCAGCTCCAGCCCCGACCTGGACGACATGAAGCTCATCATCCTCGCCAACCGCCTCTGCCTGCCGCACCTGGTGGCTCTCACAGGTGGGTCTGGGTGGCTGCAGCGTGGCAGGGTGGCTGTCACCTGTCCCAGCCACCCCCTGAGCCCGGGTGTCCCCCCCTGTGCAGAGCAGTACACGGTCACCGGGCTGATGGAGGCGGCGCAGATGATGGTGGACATCGATGGGGACGTGCTCGTGTTCCTGGAGCTGGCTCAGGTAGGGCAGGGGCCTGGGCTGCAGGGCTGGGGGTGCTCCAGGTGACACACAGAGGGGTCTGGCAGGGCAGGAGGTGACACAGAGTGGTCTGGAAAGGCAGGGGGTGACACAGAGAGGGGTCTGGCAGGGTAAGAGGTGACACAGAGGGATCTGGCAGGGCTGGGGGTGCTCAAGGTGACACACAGAGGGGTGTGGCAAGGCAGGAGGTGACACGCAGTGGAGTCTGGCAGAGCAGGAGGTGACACAGAGGGGTCTGGCAGGGCTGGAGATGACACACAGAGGGGTCTGGCAGGGTAAGAGGTGCTCCAGGTGGCACACAGAGGGGTCTGGCAGTGCTGGGGATGCTCCAGGTGACACACACAGAGGGGTGTGGAAGGGCTTGGGGTGACACACAGAGGGTTCTGGCAGGGAAAGAGGTGACACACAGAGGGGTCTGGAAGGGCTGCAGGTGCCCAAGGTGACACACAGAGGGGTCTGGCAGGGCTAGGGGTGTTCCAGGTGACACTCAGAGGGGTCTGGCAGAGCAGGAGGTGACACACAGAGGTGTCTGGCAGGGCAAATGGTGCTCCAGGTGACACACAGAGAGGTCTGGAAGGGCAGGAGGCGACACACAGAGGGGTCTGGCAGCTCTAGGAGGTGCTCCAGGTGACACACAGAGGGGACTAGCAGGGCTGGGGGTGACACACAGAGGGGTCTGGCAGGGCTGGGTGTGCTCCAGGTGACACACAGAGGGGTCTGTCAGGGCAGAAGGTGACACAGAGGGGTCTGGCAGGCCTGGATGTGCTCCAGGTGACACACAGAGGGGTCTGAGAGGGCAGGAGGTGACACAGGGGGGTCTGGCAGTGCAGGGGGTGCTCCAGGTGACACAGAAGAGGGTCTGGAAGGGCAGAAGGTGACACAGAGGGGTCTGGCAGGTCTGGAAGGGCAGGAGGTGACATAGAGAGGGATCTGGCAGGGCAAGTGGTGCTCCAGGTGACACACAGAGAGGTCTGGAAGGGCAGGAGGTGACACAGAGGGGTCTGGCAGGGCTGGGGGTGCTCCAGGGGACACACAGAGGGGTCTGGCAGCCCCAGGAGCTGGCCAACCATGTCTGTCCATGGAGCAATGAGGTGGAGCTCTGGTGCTGGCCCTTCTGGTGGCCCTGAGCTGGTGTCCCATCCCTCCCCAGTTCCACTGCGCCTACCAGCTGGCCGACTGGTGCCTGCACCACATCTGCACCAACTACAACAACGTCTGCCGCAAGTTCCCCCGCGACATGAAGGCCATGTCGGGAGGTGAGTGGCGGCCGGGGGAGGTGACACGGGGGGGAGGTGACACAGGGGGAGGTGCCAGCAGCGCCCTCACGCCCCCGTGTGCCCGCAGAGAACCAGGAGTACTTCGAGAAGCACCGCTGGCCGCCGGTGTGGTACCTGAAGGAGGAGGATCACTACCAGCGGGCGAAGAAGGAGCGGGAGAAGGAAGACTACCTCCACCTCAAACGGCAGCCCAAGAGGCGCTGGCTCTTCTGGAACGCCTCCTCCTCCCCTTCTTCCTCTCCTTCATCGTCGGCAGCCACAGCCTCCTCTTCCTCCTCCTCCTCCTCCTCCTCGGCTGTGGTTTGAGAGCCCCGGAGGAGACGGGGAGCAGCAGGAGGAGGAGGAGGAGGAGGAGGAAGGGTGGATGCCCTGCCCCAGCCTGAGGAGCAGCACGGGCCCCGCACGGAGGGGCGGCCGCTGGGCAGGAGGAAGGGCGGGATCCCTGCCCGGCTCTCCCCGCGGCAGGAGCGGCACGGCCCGAGCAGCAGCAGCAGCAGGAACTGGCGTCTACAGCAGCACCAGGGCTGTGCTGTGGTTTCATCTCATGGGGAATTTCTGTTGGAAATTGGTTTTGTTTTCTGGAGCATCGTCAGCATGAGGAGGAAGAGGATGAATATAAGAGAAGAAACACATCCAGCTTCCACTTTGATTTGGAACCAGAAGCTCTGGGATGTGGTTGGGGTGTCTGATGGCATCTCACCACCTGGAGCCACCGTGGGGGTCCTGCCACCCCCCTGGACTCGCAGCAGGGTCAGGCACAAGGCAGGGGACCCCGGTCCCCAAATGCCTCCAGGCACTGCAGGATTTCCCCTACACGTGGGGTCTGTCCTAATTCAGGGCATGGAGAGGACCAGAGTCCTCTCCTCCCTGTTCTTAACTCTCCAGTTTTGTTTAGACAGAAACTTAAAGCAAAAAAAAAAACCCCAAACCCACACCCACTCCCTCAATCTGCCACACCAGAAACCAACCCCCAGCCCTGGGCTGGGGATTTTAGCCTGGAAGGCTCCATTGTAATAAATGGTATTTTAAAAGCCCGGCGTGGTCCCTGTGTGTGTGGGAGGAGCAGCTGGACAGGCACACCCCCCTGTGCCAGGCCGGGGTGATGCCATCCCCGTCTTGCAGCGCTCCTGGGACGGGCAGGGACAGCCAGGCCTGGTGCAGCACCAGGTGGATTTCCATCGGACTGGCTCTGCCTGTCCCTCCTGCAGGGCTGCCAGGGCTGCCAACCTCCTCGCCCTCCCCAGCTGTGATGGGGAAAGCTCCTCGGAGCCCATCCCTGCCGAGGCTGCTGCTGGAGGAGCACTGGGGGCGCTCCTGGTGGCTCCCATCCCACCCCACTGTGCTCCCCTGGCCCCTGGAGCCTCCCCTGTGCATGGCGGCCCTCAGCCTCGCTGCAGGAGCGAGGGGGCTCCTCGCCCTCGCTGCTGTGTCCCTCGGCAGCCCCGGGCAGCAGGTACGAGCACGACTTTCCGTCCTTTGCACACAACCTGGGCACTCCCCGCTGCTTCCGAGTCCTGTTTGCCTTGCCCGAGCCCTGGCACTGAACCTGCATGTGCCCAGGTCTGCATGCTCAGGGGGCACAGGGCAGTGCCCACGGGGCACGAACCCTGCGGGCAGCTCGACAGCAGCTCCTGCTTCCCACCCCAGCCCCACGCTCCTGAACATGGAATTTTAGTGCAGGGGCTGGGGAGCAGCTGCAGGGGCGTTTGGGGGGCTGAGCAGAGCCCTTTTGTCACTAAGCACTGCATGGATTTGCAACACAGCTACTGCAACACACAGAGCCCTGGCTGGTGGAGCTGGAGCCCCCCGAGCTGGCATGGGGACAGTGGCACCCCCTGCTCTGGCATGGGGACGGTGGCACCATCTGAGGTGGCATGGGGACAGTGGCACCCCCTGCTATGGCACGGGGACACTGGCACCCCCTGCTCTGTCACAGGGACAGTGGCACCCCCTGCTCTGGGACAGGGACAGTGGCACCCCCTGCTCTGGCATGGGGACGGTGGCACCATCTGAGGTGGCATGGGGACACTGGCACCCTCTGCTCTGGCATGGGGACAGTGGCACCCCCTGCTATGGCATGGAGACAGTGGCACCCCCGACTCTGGCATGGGGACGGTGGCACCCCCTGCTATGGCACAGGGACAGTGGCACCCTCTGAGGTGGCATGGGGACACTGGCACCCTCTGCTCTGGCATGGGGACACTGGCACCCCCTGCTCTGGCATGGGAACAGTGGCACCCCCTTTCTGGCACGAGGACACTGGCACCCCCTGCTCTGGCACAAGGCTCTGGTCTGGGTAAATAAAGGCCAGGATGGCTGCTGAGGGCTTTCCCTGGCACAAAGGACCCTTGGGGACAGTCCCTGGTGGGGTGGCTGAGCATTAATTCCCTGGGCTGAGTGCCCAGTGCCACGTGGAGCAGCTGGTGTCCACTGGGACCCTGGAGCTTGGTGGCCATTGGGACCCCTCACCAGAGTTCTGGGGGGAAAACAAATCAAACCAGACGAGAAAATCAGGATTTTTTTTTTTTTTTAAATTAAACCCTTCATAAACAAATGTAGAAAACTGGAGAAGCGAGCTGGCTGGGCCAGAGCTCTGTAAAAAACACACAACCATGCATAACAAAAACAATATTTTTATAAAACTTTTAAGTTAATATATGTAATGTTTACAGTTGCTAAATAAATAAGTACAAAAGTTCTGCTTGTCTTGTTGGAGGGTGGGGGAATGGGAGCAGCAGGGAGGGTGCTCAGCACCCTCCCATCACATTGGGGATGGACTGGGCTGCACTGGGGTGGCAGCTCAAGTAATCCAGTGGTTTTCCCAGCTGTTTTCCCAGCTGGGTTGTCCCTGAGCTCTGTGTGAGGTGCAGTGCTTGAGGATTTGCCCCCAGGCTGGGATGGGCAGGAGGTACCAGGGCACGCTCACGCTCAGTGCATTCGCCCCTCCACGCTGGGGCACACACAGGGACAGCAGAGCCACCCCACAGCCACGGGGTAACCTGAGGGATTCTCCGCTTCTCCTCAGCTCTGGGGCCTCCACAAGGACGTGGAAGTCCTGGAGCAAATCCAGAGGAGGGCTGGAACGCCTCTGGAGCCAGGCTGGGAGAGCTGGGATTGTCCAGCCTGGAGAAGAGAAGGCTCTGGGACACCTTCAAGCCCCTTCCAGTACCTAAAAGGGCTCCAGGAGAGTCGGACAAGGGCCTGGAGTGCCAGGACACGGGAATGGCTTAGAACCAAATTAGATTCACATTATATTAAATTTAACAAAAAAATCCTTCAAAATGAGCTAACACTGGCAGAAAGGCTGCCCCGATAGTCTGCCCCATCCTGGCAAAGACTCAAGGTCAGGCTGGATGGGGCTTGGAGCAGCCTCATGGGAAGGAAGACATCCCTGGTCCTGGCAGGGGGCTGGGCTGGGTGACCCCTGCATTGTCCCTTTCCCCAGGCAACCCCAGTGTCCATTGTGCAAATCAATCATCCCCCCCCGTCCCCTCCAAGCGCAGTTTTAAACTGGCTCCTAAGAACAAGCAGAACCATGTAAACAAAAACAAAAACAAAAAAACCCAACAAAATCTAAAAATTTAGGTCACAAAAGCAGCCCAAGATCCCAGCTGAGCTCGCAGAACCACCAAGCATGCAGAACGAAGCTTACTTAGAGATGTTCTAGAAGCAGAAGCCATTTCATGATGCCAGGAATCCTTTGAAGATCAAGGATGATCCAGTTCAGAAGCATAGGGATGCCAAAAACCCTTCTCTGCACAGATCCCAAAGAAATCTGGGTAGTACCAATGCTTCCAAGAGAGAAGGCCCAAGGCAGATTGAAGTTAGTTGAACCTCTTGGTGTTGACCCAGTGAAATCAAGAAACCAGCTTGGATTCCACGAGGAAGAACCAACATCGAACCTGTAACTCCAGCAGAGGGGAGCCTGGGGCTTGTGCTTCTCGTGAGGATCAGCTCCTCCTGGCCCAGCTGAACTCATGATGGCTTCAAGAGCAGAGGAGCACAGGCCAGCTATAAACAGCTACAATTCACCGTTCTGGGTATTTCACAGCTGCAGAGCTGCTCCTTCAGCTCGTTTCGTACTGAAAGCCTCGCTCCTGGACCAGGCTCTTACAGATGTCCTCTGCCACCCCACCGAGCTTGAGGCGCTCCAGGGTGTCCAGCAGGGTGTTCACAGAGGCCTTGGAGCCCACCCTGTTGTGCCACCTGCACATCATGTTGTAGAAATCATCCGTGGACTGACCCGTGGGGATGTCAATGTCCTCCAGGTTCAGGTTGAGGCCGAATCTCCTCCAGTAGTCTCTGGGCACTTTATCCGCAAAGGTGTAAAAGGTGTTCTTCAGCGCTGGAGGGGAAAGGGACTGCTCAGAGCAGGGGCAGCAGGGACAGCAGTCCCAGCCCCAGCACATCCCCTGGGCCCCAGCACTCACCTTTAATGGGTTCAGTCCCTGGTGGAGGAAGCAGAGTCCTCCAGGGCCTCTCACTCTTACTTGGCAGCATCTCCTGCAATGACAATGTCACTCCTGGAATGACAATGCCACTCCTGCAATGACAGTGTCCTACAGCACCCACCAAGCCGCAGCAGCAATTGGAGACCCTCTCCCTCTGTCCCAGGGCTGTTGGGGCAGGAGATCAGCACCCAGCCCAAGGAGATCCCTGTCTGATCACACCCACCCCCAGGACATCCCTGTCTGATCACACCCACCCCCAGGACATCGACGTTTCCTCTCTGCAATGGCCCCCGAGATGGGGACACCAGAGCTGTGTTTGCTCAGCGTTAAATCTTCCGACGACTCTCTCGACTCCCACAAGCAGATTTTGCCATGCTGACCCCACAAAGAGACCCTTCACCATCTCCCTGAGCAGCCCAGCCCTGGAAGCCCCCCAGGATGATCAGATCCTGGCCTGGCACACCGGGCAGGAGCGCCACTCACGTACCTGTCTCTCTGCTGCCCTCTCATGCAGCTGCCTCTCTGTGCGCTCGTTGGGGATGTTGTCCTCTCTCCCGCTGTTCTCTCTCTTGCACCACGGCAGCTTCTGAAACTGGAGTTCAGTGGCAAGGGAGAAACACAAACTGTGGTGGTTTGGGAAGGCAGGAGCCTGCCATGGATCCAAGGCCATGGATCCTGAGCTTGGAGGAGCTCTGGGCGAGCACAGCCCAGCCCTACCCTGGGATCTCCACTGTGGATCCTGGATGTGCCAGCACTGCCACCAGGACAGTGTTAATGGCACTGAGGAGGGGGCTGGAAACACCCAGCGTACCACCAGAGACCTCCTCTGCTTGGCCCAGCTCTACCAGAACCCTGCAGGGATGAAACTCATCCTCTGCTCCTCCAGCCTTCCAGAAACTGCTGGGTGAGACTCATCCTCCTGCTCCTCTGGCCTTCCCAGGAACTGATGGGTATGACTCATCATCTCCCTGCTCCTCCAGCCTTCCAGAAACTTCTGGGTGAGACTCATCCCCTGCTCCTCCAGCCTTAACAGAAACTGCTGGCTAAGACTCATCATCATCCCCCTGCTCCTCCAGCCCTCCCAGGAACTTCTGGATGAAACTCATCTCCCTGCTCCTCCAGCCTTGCCAGGAGCTGCTGAATGAGCCTCATTCCCCTGCTCCTCTGGCCTTCCCAGCTGCATAACTCTCATTCCCCTGCCTCTCCAGCCTTCCCAGGAACTTCTGGATGAAACTCATCCCCAGCTCCTCCAGCCTTCCAGAAACTTCTGGGTAAGACTCATCATCCCCCTGGTCCTCCAGCCCTCCCAGGAACTTCTGGATGAAACTCATCTCCCTGCTCCTCTGGCCTTGCCAGGAGCTGCTGGCCAAGTCGGGAGCAGAGGGAACAGGGGACATTACCCCAGCCCACAACCAGAGCCATTCCTCCCTGCCATCCCAGGAACTCACCACAATTTCAAAGGGCTTCTTGCTTGAGGGGCTCCCATCCCCTGGAAGATGGAAAGAGAGCTGTGATCCCTTTTCCCCTAGGCAGGACCCTCTTCCTACCCTCCCACACCAGGTGGGTGCCCCTGGGGTCTCTCTTCCCACCCTGCCCACACCAGGAGGGTGTTCCCAGGGTTTCTCTTCCCACACCAGGTGGGTGTTCCCAAGATCTCTCTTCCCACACCAGGTGGGTGCTCCCGGGGTCTCTGTTCCCACTCTTCCCACACCAGGTGGGTGTTCCTGGGATCTCTCTTCCTACACCACGTGGATGTTCCCAAGGTCTCCCCACCCAGCCCACCCCAGGTGGGTGTTCCCAGGGTCTCTCTGTCCACCCTGCCCACACCAGGTGGGTGTTCCCAAGATCTCTTTTCCCACACCACGTGGGTGTTCCCAGCGTTTCTTTTCCCACACCAGGTGGGTGTTCCTGGGGTCTCTCTTCCTACACCAGGTGGGTGTTCCCACCCAGCCCACACCAGTGCAGAGCCCCTGGCCAAGGTGGGTGCTCCAGGGGTCCCCTGCACTCACCTGGGGAGCTGCAGTGGTGTTTACAGCAGCAGCAGACAGCAATCCCAATCATCACGATCCCAATCACAGTCACAATCACAATCCCTGCAATGATGCCACCCGTGAGGTCTGAAGCAGACAAAGCAGGGTGTGAGCAGCTGCTCCTGCTTCAGCCTCAGCAGCAGCTCCCACCCCATCCCTCAGCCCTCCCCCAGCACTCCCCACTCACAGGAGGGGAAGGTGGCCGTGTCAGGACCACACTGCAGGTCACTCGTGGGTGTGCAGGGCTTCAGCACCACTTGACCGTCGGGACACCTGGGAGAGGGGACACAGGGAGGGCTCAGCAGCTGTGGCTCAGCAGCACAAACCCCACAGGAGCCACCTGTAGGAGTGTTGGGATGGATGGAGATGAGAGATCTCTGCAGCCAGGGTGTGGAATTTGGGGTTTATTGCAAAGGGCCTGGGTGCAGGGCCCTGCTGGGAGCTGCCAGGCACAGCTCAGGGCAGGCCCCAAACAGGGAGAGAGGGGTAAAGAGAGAAAATGCAAGAGCGTGGTAGAGATGAAAGAGTGAGGAAGAGTAAAGAGGGTAAAGAGAGAGTAAAAGAGGACAAGGTTCCTGTTACAATACTATAAATCCTCTTCTGATCATGGAACTTGGGGTTTATTGCAAAGGGCCTGGGTGCAGGGGCCTGCTGGGAGCTGCCAGGCACAGCTCAGAGCAGGCCTGAGAGAGAGAAAGAGAGGTAAAGAGAGAGGTAAAGAGGATGAGAGAGAAAGGTTCCCATTACAATACAATAAATCTTCTTCTGGTCATAGAATTTGGGGTTTACTGCACAGGACCTGGGTGCAGGGGCCTGCTGGGAGCTGCAGCCACAGCTCAGAGCAGGCCCCAAAGAGGGAGAGAGAGGTAAAGAGAGAGAAGACAAGAGCGTGGTAAAGAGAGAATGAGAGAGTAAAAGAGAGGATCAGAGGGCAAGGTTCCTGTTACAATACAATAAATCTTCTAGGATTGGAATATGGGGTTTATTGCAAAGGGCCAAGTGCAGGGCCCTGCTGGGAGCTGCCACAGCTCAGAGCAGGCCTGAGAGAAGAGAGGGGTAGAGAGGATGAGAGGGTAAGAGAGTAAAAGGGATAAGAGGGCAAAGTTCCCGTTACAATACAATAAATCTTCTTCTGTGTTGAATATTCTGATTCTCACTAACCAATCTAGTACAAGATACAAATCCTACAGCATTTCCATACAGCCTATAAGAATCATGACATTCCCATACTGTGTTACATTTTAAACCCTAAAAACTCCTCTTTGGGCCCCTTCTGCCAAGCTGTAGGGTCTGCTCTGACCCTTGGAGCTGTCTGCAAGCAGAGGGTGTTGTTCCATCAAAAGGGGATCACCTTCAGTGGCCACACCATTGTTTTCCAGTTGTTCAGTAACTGAGGGATCTCAAAGCTTGCTTTCATTTCAATCTCGCTTACAGTTTCTATATTCTCACAATCTTTTGCCAAACAATCATATTTATAAGGCTTTCCTTTTCCATCTTCCCCATCTGACCCACCTGGGCTGGCACTTCTGGCACATCTCGCAGGGGTGCTCCGGGGGGCAGAAGGTGCCGTTCCTGCAGGCACACACCGTGTTCCTCTGGAGCTGGCAGGAACTCAGCTCCACCTGATCTGTGGGACAGAAGGGACACAGCTCCACCTTGGCTCCACCTCAGGCAGGACCAGGTCCCTCCCTGCTGTTAGTGCCAGCTTTTCCTGCCCCACAAGGGAAAAGCAGTGCAGGCATCAAACTCCACCAGCAGCTGCCAGTGCTGCTGGGAGCCTCATCCTCTTGCTCTGCGTGGAGCCTCAGCCCAAGCTTTGCATGAGGGATGTGGCCTTTAACAGATGTGGCAGCCCCAGCCACCCTCTGGGGACACTGCAGGTGACACTGAGCCCTGAGAGAGCTCAGCTGGACCCAGCCCTGCTCCCCCCAGCTCGTACCTTCCCTGCACTTGGAGCACTCCTGGCACGACTGGAAGGTGTTGGGATATTCCATGTATTCCCCGAGTCCACAGGGCTCACACGTGCTGGAGCCTCCCTCCTCCTCACACTCCTTGATAAGGTGGGTGCCTGAAGGGAAAGGGAAACTCTGAACACACAGGGAGCCCCAGGAGAGGCTGAGGGAGCTGGGCAGGGGCTCAGCCTGGAGCAAAGGAGGCTCAGGGGGCCCCTGTGGCTCTGCCCAGCTCCTGCCAGGAGGGCACAGGGACAGGAGCAGAGGGAACGGCCTCAGGCTGGGCCAGGGCAGCTCAGGGTGGGCACAGCAGGAATTTCCCCATGGAAAGGGGGCTCAGGGCAGGCTCAGGGTGGGCACAGCAGGAATTTCCCCATGGAAAGGGGGCTCAGGGCAGGCTCAGGGTGGGCACAGCAGGAATTTCCCCATGGAAAGGGGGCTCAGGGCAGGCTCAGGGTGGGCACAGCAGGAATTTCCCCATGGAAAGGGGGCTCAGGGCAGGCTCAGGGTGGGCACAGCAGGAATTTCCCCATGGAAAGGGGGCTCAGGGCAGGCTCAGGGTGGGCACAGCAGGAATTTCCCCATGGAAAGGGGGCTCAGGGCAGGCTCAGGGTGGGCACAGCAGGAATTTCCCCATGGAAAGGGGGCTCAGGGATTGGAACTGCCCAGGGAGGGTTGGAGTGCCCATCCCTGAGGGGTCCCAGGAAGGGCTGGAGGTGGCACTCAGTGACAAGGTGGGGATCGGGCACAGGTTGGATTTGGTGGCCTTGGAGGGCTTTTCCAACCTGAAGGATTCTGTGTTTCCCCCACCAGCAAAGCTCAGAGGCAAATAAGCCAAGAAAAGGAAAACATTCCCCGAATGAATGCTTAGATCCCTGACAGTGGAGCAGGGCAGAGCTGGAGCTCTGCTGCCCCTCAGGACAGGAACAGGAGCACGGAGAGGCTGCAGAGGTGGGGTCAGTGCTGAGACCATCTCACCTGCAGGGCACTTCTTGCAATTGAAACCATCGCTTTTCCTGTAGTAATCATCTTCCCCTCCCCAGCCTAGATCCAAGCTGTCTCTCTTCCTCAGGGCAACAGCACTGGCTTCCCAAGGGGCTGCCTGCTAAAAAATACAGAAAACCTCGGGTTAAAAACCACTCTAATCCATGGGGCAAGGGGAGAAAGAGCAGGGTGAGAGTTGCTGTGCCCGGTGAAGCAGGAGAGGAGCTTTGAGATGGCTCAGAGCCACCTCAGCCAAAGGCACCCCCCACAAAACAGGGCCAGGTTTTCCTTGGCAAAGCCAAGAAGAGATGTGGAGGTTCGCAGGGGCATTCTGCCTGCCAGGGTATCAGCAGGGCAAAGAGTCGCTAACGACCCCTTTTCTTCCTAATTTCTGAGAACGTCCCTTTTGATTCCCAGTTTCTGAGAATGACCCTTTTCCTTCCCAATTTCTGAAGAACCTTTTCCTTCCCTAGTTTCTGAGAACGACCTCTTTCCTTCCCAATTTCTGAGGACCCTTTTCCTCCTCCAATTCCTGAGAAGGACTCTTTTCCTTCCCAATTTCTGAAGACCCTTTTCCTCCTCCAGTTTCTGAGAACCCTTTTCCTTCCTGTTTCCTGAGGACCCTTTTCCTCCCCCAGTTTCTGAGAATGACCCTTTTCCTTACCAGTTTCTGAGGATCCTTTTCATTCCTGGTTTCTGAAAACAACCTCTTTCCTTCCCAATTTCTGAAGAACCTTTTCCTTCCCTAGTTTCTGAGAACGACCTCTTTCCTTCCCAATTTCTGAGAGGGACCTTTTTCCTCCCCCAATTTCTGAGAACGACCTCTTTCCTTCCCAATTTCTGAAGACCCTTTTCCTTCTCCAGTTTCTGAGAACCCTTTTCCTTCCTGTTTCCTGAGGACCCTTTTTTTCCCCCAATTTCTGAGAATGACCCTTTTCCTTCCCAGTTTCTGAGGATCCTTTTCCTTCCTTGTTTCTGAAAACAACCTGTTTCCTTCCCGATTTCTGAAGACCCTTTTCTCCCCCAGTTTCTGAGGGACCCTTTTCCTCCCCCAATTTCCGAGGGCACCAACAGCCCCAGTGGAAGGGGATGTTTGGGAACAGGAAGGGTTTGTGGCAGGAAACAGCCCCGTGTCAAGGCTGGAAGGCGGCTCCGGTGCCCAGCACAAACCCCTGGGCTGCCACTCTGTTTTCCCTGTTATTCTGCTGAGGATCAGGAAGAAAAGTCACATTTCCCTCGGCTCTCCACACCCTTTTTGTGCTGCCTCAGATCTTTCCACCCTGATGGGGACAATGCTCTGCAGGAATGGCCGTTTGTCCCCTTGGGCTTTGGGGGCTTTTGGGCACCTCAATGTCCCCAATGGGGACAATCCCATCGGCCTCTGGGCCAGCACAGAGCTGCTCCATGGATATCCGTGGATATAAAGCTGGATATCCATGGATATAAAGCTGCCCCAAGCTCACCAGTGTGAAAAATGCATGTACTTTATGACTGGCTTTTCGCAAATATTAAAAAGAATATTATATGTGTTGTGTTAGAAAGTAATGTTGTATTAATTCTCTTAAGTACTGTGTTAAATATAGTTTTAGGTTATAAAAATTGTTAAAATAGAAACGATGCTATGTAGGATCCTTTTTTTAAAGAAAGGACTCGCAGTGAGATAGCAGCCACAGGACACCTGAATCTTTCAGAGAAAAAGAATTTATTGCTCCATTATCAGAAGAAACAAATTCCTTCCCACCTTGAAGGCTCTGTTAGGATTCAGAGGAAGAAGTTGACAATGATAAGACAGAATCCTGTGTTTGAATTTGAATGGAATTTATGCATAATGTATGCAGTGTATGAATATGCAACAGGCTGTTGCTTTTAAGGGTTAATCCTCTGTTAACGTGGTCCTTTTTTGGGCTTGTGCTGCCCAGTAAAAGGTACCCGGACATCCATAACTCTTTGTGTTTGTTGTCTCATATTGCCCTAATTCAAATTGCCCAAATTATTATTACTCCAATTGCATTACTATTTTTATAACCATTTTATTACTATTAAAATTTCAAAATTTTAAAAACAAGTGATTGGCATTTTTCACACCAGGGCGGCAGGACAGACATGTCGCAACCTCACGAGCTGGACGAGACACTTCTCCCCTCCCCTCCCCAACACGGAGGGTGAATTTAAAGCAAATATTTCTGCCGTGAGTCAGAAGCTGCCTAGAACACCGAAACAATGGAGTGTTCCTGCCTCCTCCTCCTCCTGAGCTTCCCGCCACAGGAAAGGCAGAACTGGAAAGGTCACGGGGCTGCGTGATGGTGGCACCACAAACCACCTTACCACCTTACACCAGCCAGGCCCATGCCTTGGGAAGGCTGGACAGAAAAATAAAGCAGGGATTTATAAAAAGAATATCCTCAGTGGATGCACCTTGGGCAGCACAAGAGCCCAGCCAGGGCTGCGCACAAGATGAAGCAAAATGGTCACAAAATGGACGACCCAGCCACGAGGTCTCTCACTTTTATAAGTTTTGGTCCATTAGCTGTCCAATCTTTACATTACAAAGTCCTATCATTTCTGTTTTTCTCTCAGTTCACCATTGTTTATGCTTTTGGGCCTGAAACTTGTATGGGTTGTCTTTGGCTAGACAAGGAGTTGTTTTGTCTAGCTGCTCTGTGGAGAGAGCTCACCACACTTCATATGAAGCTCAGAGCTGCACACCTAGGCAGCACAGTCTGAAAAATGTGAAAGTTAAAACTTAAGGCATCGAGGGCAGCACAGAGTCTGAAAAATGTGAAAGTTAAAACTTAAGGCATCGAGGCCATGGCAAGGACAAACACCCAACACAACCAGGCCACAGAGCCCTGGCCAGGCCAGGAATGGGCCCAGCTCTGGACCCTGACTCAGATGGATCAAATCCATGTTCCTCCAACACCTTCTGGCTCTACTGGATCTGCCTCTGCTCCTCTTTTCTCCAGCTAGGAACGTTTGCAAGTTTGTAAAATTTTTTATCCACTTGAGGAGTTCCAGCCACAACAGCTTCACCCATTCTGGTTTTGGAAATCCTGGGAGTGAAAGGACAATTTATCCCTTCCACGGGGGGAAAAAAAATCCATGTTTCTTCCCCACTTGAACTCTGCCACACTCTGAGGGTGATCACAGCCACACCACAGCGTTTTCTGCAGGTTGGGAGGGCCCCTCAGCCACAGGATTTCATTTCTTTGCTGTGAAAAATGCGTGTTTTATGATCGGCTTTTCGCAAATATTATAATGGATATTATATGTGCTGTGTTAGAAAGTAATGCTGTATTAATTCTCTTAAGCAGTGTGTTAAATATAGTTTTAGGTTATAAAAAATGTTAAAATAGAAACTACACTATGGGATAGTTTTTTAAAAGAAAAAATAGTTCTTTTCAAAAGAAAAGATAGTAGGATACTTTTTTTAAAGAAAGGACCTACAGCAAAATAGCAGCTACAGGACACCTGAATCTTTCAGAGAAAAAGAATTTATTGCCCTCTTATCAGAAGAAAGAAAATTCTTCCCGCCTCGAAGACGCCGAAGACACCGTTAGGATTAAGAGGAAGAAGTTGATGATGACCAGAAAAAATCCTGTGTTTGAATGGAATTTATGCATCTTATGAAGTGTATGAATATTTAACAGGTTATTGTTTTTAAGGGTTCATCCTTTGTTAGGGGGTGTCCTTTTTCGGGCTTGTGCTGCCCAGAAAAATGTACCTCTGTGACTCTTTGGTTTTATTGTCTCATATTGTCCTAATTCAAATTGCCCAAATTATTATTACTCTAATCGTATTACTAATTTTATAACCATTTTATTACTATTAAACTTTTAAAATTTTAAAAACAACTGATCAGCATTTTTCATATTTACAGAGAACACAACACGTGCATGATAAGGTTATCAGCCTGCAGCACCCCGCTGCCATCCCTGACCAAACTATCAGTCCAAATTATTATTACTCTATTCGTATTACTAATTTTATAACCATTTTATTACTATTAAGCTTTTAAAATTTTAAAACAAGTCATTGGTGTTTTTCACATTTACAGAGAACACAACACATGCATGATAAGGTTATCAGCCCGCAGCACCCTGCTGCCATCCCTGACCAAACTATCAGTTGGAGGAGTTTTCACCCACAGTAAACAACTCAAAAAAGCCTGGAGGCAGAAGAATTAGAGGCACAGGAATCCTTTATCAGCTTTTCCTCTTTGGAGGATCAGTTCTGGAGAAAAAGCTCGGGAAAGCATCAAACTTTGAACTTCCCCTGCTTCCATCCCCAATTTGTTTTTCTCCCGAGGTGATCCCTAAAGGAGTTGGACCCTGCAGCCCTGGCCGAACTCTGGAGATGGAAGAGGATGAAAAGGATGAAACACATCCGCAGCCTCTGAGGGCAGCAAGAGAACCGGGATAAATTGCAGCAGGCAACTGAGTCACCTGCTCCAAGGACACAGGGTGGGATTTTCCCCTGGAATTCCCGCAAAGCAAGCAGAATTTGAGCTCCAGCGAGCTCAGAGATCCGTCAAGTGGATGGCCAGTGTCCAGCCATGAGGCAAGAGACAGGACATGATGCAATATCACACCACCAATATGCCATGTGAATCCCCACCGAGCAGCTCCCCATCCCTCTCATCCAAAAAATGGGATTAAAAAAATTTTAAAACCCTGAGGCTCTTACCAGCGTGCCCTTAGGGAATGAGTTTAAGGCTTGACTTTACCAGGCCAGTCTAAATAAATTCTGTAGGGAATGAATTGGATGAGAGGCTCTCTCTGCAAACCAGTTTTGGGCAGCGCTGGTGTCATTCCAGCAGGGGAGCAGCGCCCATGGGCTCCTGCACCGCCGTGGTTTACAGGCCAGCCCTGGGATACAAGTCAGGGCAGGATCTCTAACTCGTGGCAGGATCCTCCTGACTTCAAGCGACAACAGAGTTCAGGTATTCCCCAACTCTACATCATCCAATCCACAGGGAAACATGATATGCCCAGGTGGAATTTTGTGTCCTAAACCCCCGCGCTGAGGGTTTGGACATCGTCTGGGCGAGTTCCATTCCCGCTCCGAGAGCATTCCTCGTGTTAAAACATCCCAAAGGGTGTCACCAGATGCCATCACGGAATGGCAAACACGGCTCGGGAGCGCAGGGAGTGGAAATCCCCTTCGCCGGCCACGGCAATGCGCGTCGGGTCCAGTTTGCCGCCTTTTATCACCGTCACAATCCCCCCGGGGCCATGTGCTCGGAGCCGGGAGGCTGAGATCGCTTTTCCCATCGAGAAAATTCCCCTTCCAGGTTCTGGCATCCGCCCACCCCCCGGCATCCTGCCGGTACCCCGAACCTCGCTGTGCCGTGCCCAGGTGAACCCCCCTGGTCCGCTGGCCCATCCGAACACCACTGGTCCTCCCCTGCCCATCCGAACCCTCCTCATCCTCCCCTGCCCATCCGACCCCCCTGTTCTTCCCCTGCCCATCCGACCCCCCTGGCCCCATGGCCTCCACCCCCCCATCCCCCGGGCCAGCTGAGCCCCACCGCCCCCATTTTCCCCGCCCCCTCCAGGCCAGGTGAGCGGCCCAGCCCCTCCCCTTCGCCCCCCGGAGCAGCTGAGCCCCTCCGTGCCTCAGTTTCCCCCGACTCACACCAGCCCTTCCCCCGCAATCGCAGCAAAGGCGCGGCCCCTCCGCCGCTCTCCGCAGGTAACGCCACCTCCCTCACCTCCATCCAGGGGCTCCCCCCGTTCACACAGCCCCCTCCGCCGGGCTGAGCCCCACCAGGGCAGCCCCCCGAACACCCCGATGCCCCCGTCCCACCCGGACCCCGTCCCGCTCCGAGCCCCTCGACAGCGCGGCAAGTCTGGGCATGTCGCGACAGCACCGCGCAGCCCCGACAGGGCTGCGGACCCCCCCGGCCGCGCTCCCGGAGGGTCCCCACGAGCCCCGTCCCCACTGACCGTGAGCAGCAGCAGCAGCGCGGCCAGGCAGAGCCAGAGCCAGAGCCAGCCCCGGCGGTGCCAGCGCATGGCGAGCGGAGCGCGCTGGATCGCAGGGCGGGCACGGAGCGGGCACAGCCCGGGCAAGGTCCGGACTCGGCTCTGGGCACGACCGTCTCTTCCCAGGACGCCGAACCGAATGAATTAATCCTGCCCAGCGGGAGCTTTTATAGCTGGGCGTGACTTCACTGAGGGGCAAGAAGGGGCTGACCCGGGGCTGTCCCAGCGCGGCTCTGCGAACTCGGCGTGTTCCTTCATTCTCTCCAAAACCGCTTAAACTCCCGTGCGCGGTTTGCTTTGCCAATTCGGAGAAGCCGAATTGGCTTTCGCTGTTCCTCTTCCTTTCAGTTTTAGCCACTCGTTATTTTCGCTCACCGCTCAAGCGACCGAAGAAGTTTCGAAACACCCGAATCACACAGGGAATGATTTCTCCGCGACTTTGCTGCTCCTCTTGCATTTTTTCACGATCACTCACCGGCCTGGAGCGAGCAGAGCCGCGGGGTTTTGTGCTCTGAGAAAAGGGTGCTAAGTGGACAATCCCGTGGGATTCCGGTGAGGTTCAAGGCGCAGAGGAGGCAAAAAAGTCTTGCAAAAAAGCCGCCAGAGCTGGGAAGTTCTCGTAGTTGGTATTGAAGTTCTCGTAGTTGGTATTTTTCCATTGTGTGGCGGGTTTTTTGGGTTTTTTTTTGTTTTTTTTTTTTTTTTTTGGCGGGACAAAACTCCAAGAGAAAGGGAAAAGAACCGTAAAAGTTAAATCTTTGGACTTTCTGCTGTTGCACAAACGGCTCTGGTGCTGCACGCAATCAGGGGAGTGTGTGTGTGAGAAAACATAATTCCAAGAAAGGCGATTTTACTGAGATTCCAAGAAAAGTCTGATTTTACTGAGATGGTGCGAGTGTTGGAATGGAGCATTAGAGAAGCTTTAGGAAAGACAGGAACCAGAGACTTCAGAACCCCTTCCAGTACCCAAAGGGTCTCCAAGAGAGCTTTTCCAACCCAAATCGTTCCAGAATCAGGATTCTGGGGCAGAGAACTCTGTCTTGTTAATGTTTTGCTAGCAGTAAACTGAATCCCTGTGAGTAACCTTCCTGTCACGTCCCCGGTGACTCATCGGAGGGTGTAGAAAAGCAGGTTTAACTTTTCCCTTCAGGCAGGGAAATCTGCAGGACACGGCCTGAAAAATGCACCCAGCACCAAGGCATGAAAAATGCAGCTCAGCAAACAGAGTGCTCAGTGCTTCCATCATGCCAAGGAGCAGCTGAGCACCCCAGGCTGGGAGAAGGGCAGGAAGGCTCCTTGAATTCAGCTGGATGAGGAGGATCACAGCTAACCCGCTCTGGATGTGGATATTTGGGAAGCACCTTCTCCTTGCGGGCTGTGCTCATGGCAGGACAAGCCACGGCCGCCGGGTTGTTTCCTCACACGGGGAATTATTCAGCCTGGCTGTGCCACAATTAATGGAGCAGAAATGGGATTTCGAGGAGGAATAAACTTCCTGCTCGTTTCCTGGGTGGGTGCTTCTATTACAAGCCCCAAAAAGTATGTGTGCCTTTTGTTTAACCAAAACCATGTGTCCTGTGCTCTGGGCACCGCTGACTGCAGCTGAAATCATCGGAGTCCTCAGAGAATGATTCCTTTCTCAGTTAGAGCGGAACTAGAGCGAGGTTTAGGTCTAGGACTACAGCTCAATGCTAATCCATGTGCAAATGGGATGGGGAAAGATCCATCCTCTCTGAAAAATCAACCTGATGCTCTTTAGGGAACTGCTGTGCCTGAATTCAGCCAGGAAAAATCGGGATGTGTTCCACATGGAAGAGAACATGCCAGCTTGCTCCACAGCCATCCCAGCAGGGACAGGCCACCCTCAGCATCCAGAGCCTGGCATCCCATCCTCCTGGGAAGCCACAGGGTTTTATCTTTCTGTCTCAGTCTCCCCGTTTATAACCCATCCCCGAGTTATCTGTGCCGACAAACCACAGGGGGAATATTCGCACAAAGGCAGCTCAGTGGGATTGAAGCTGTGCAGAGAGCTCAGGGTGGTCGCCCTCTCCCAGTCCCCAGCCACCCCCAGGAGTGGGACACTGGGCAGACACCTCATTCCCTCTCCCTGCAGGAATTCCCATCCCACAAAAACCACTGTGGTTTTCATTTCAGGTGGGTTTTGGGCAGGCTCTGGCCACAAGTGAGAAAGGGATGTGTGTTTATCTCGCAGGGCCAGACCTCCAGCCTTTATCACCCCCAGGCTGTTTGTGCCGCAGCTCCCTCTGCACCCAGAGTGCCCCGGAGCCAGGAGGCTGCACCCCAGCACAGCACTGGGGGGAAATTGAGCACGGTGAGAAGAAGAGGGGACCCTCCGGTTTTGGGGTCTTAAATCCTCCCCTGGCTTGCTCAGTTCTGCTGCAAGTGGAGAATAAAATGAGTGTGAGGGTTGGAGCAGGAGCTTGGCTGAACTCCTGCCCTCTGGGTGGGGAGAGAAGGGAGTCAGGAGAGCGAAATTCCCATAGGGAACGAGCAGTAAATGAGCGACTGGGGAATCTGAGCCTTATCAGCTTCAGTTAATGGGTAACTCCTCCTCTGGCTCACCTGACATCCAGACCTCAAAACGTTCCTATCCCCTCTGACTCAGCTTTCCTTTGTTCAACATCCAGCTCTCTCAAAGGCTGGGGCTGTGTGAGGCTCTAATCTCCCCTCCCAGAGCGTCTCTGTCAGGGCTGTGGCCCTCAGCACACCCCAGGGAGCTGCTTGGGTACGTGACCATTCGTGTTTTATTTTTGAACACCACCATCCAACTTTACCTTCAGTTCTGTGCTGCCTCCTGCCTGTTTTGGTGCCTGGCAGGGCTCTGAGGCCGCATGATAATTTTGACCATCCCCCCCCCCTTCCTCCTGACCAACGAATTATTTGGCTCATAAATTCCAAGTTCCTCTTTGAAACAGAAAAAAAAAAAAGCTCTGGCAAGCCGTGAACTTTGTGAACTCATCCCAAATCCCCGTGCTGGATCCCTGCTTCCCCAGGAAGGGCTGAACAATGGAAACCAGGGAAGGAATTCCTCCTTTTGCTCCCCTCAGGGTGCCCCCTCTCCCGAGTCTCTCCTGTCCTGCAGCGGGAGCGGCCGGAGGGGCTGAGGGATCCATCCCCGGGCAGTGCCTGATCCGGAGCGGCCGGGATCAGCTCATGCCTAGGCCCAGCTCATCCTTAGGGCCAGCCATCATTTGGCCCAGCCCATCCCTAGGCCCAGCTCAACCTTGGGCCCAGCTCAACCTTTGGCATAGCTCGTCCTTGGGCCCAGCTCATCCTCTGGTATAGCTCATCCTTTGGCACAGCTCATCCTTTGGCACAGCTCATCCTTTGGTACAGTTCATCCTTTGGCCCAGCTCAACCTTCAGCCCAGCTTGTTCTCTGGCACAGCTCATCCTCTGGCTGTGGATTGACAGCTCAACCTTGGGCCCAGCTTAACCTTGGGCCCAGCTGATCCTTCAGCCCAGCCCATTCTTCGGCCCAGCTCATCCTTCGGCCCAGCTCATCCTTCGGCCCAGCTCATCCTCTGGCCCAGCTCATCCTTAGGCTCAGTTCATCTTTCAGCACAGCTCAACCTTAGGCCTAACTCATCCTTTGGCACAGCTCATCCTTGGGCCCAGCTCAACGTTTTGCCCAGCTCATCCTTAGGCTTAGCTCATCTTTAGGCCCAGCCATCCTTTGGCCCAGCCCATTCTTTGGCCCAACCCAACCTTCGGCCCAGCTCAACCTTTGGCACAGCTGATCCTTAGGCCCAGCCCATCCTTCGGCCCAGCCCATCCTTCAACCCAGCCCATCCTTAGGCCCAGCTCAACCGTAGGCCCAGCTCATCCTTTGGCCTTTTCCACCCCCATGTGGGAACCCAGCTCCAGCCCCCAGGTCAAGGCCTGGCTTTGGACAAAGCCTTGGGATCCTTTTCCTTCCTGGAGCAGAATTTTTGTTCCTGATAACCCCAAAACCTGCCCTCCTTAAAGCCAGGCTGGAGCCTCAGCTGGGAACGGAGCTCCAGGCACAAAAGGATTTTATTTTGGGGCTAGAACTCTAGAACTGGAGAGATTAATATATCTAATATCTAATATCTAATATCTAATATCTAATATATAATACAGAATACAGAATATAGAATATAGAATATATACTAACATATTACAATAAATATAATAATAAAGATAACAATAAATATAATATACAATTTTACATAAAATATAACCATTAAAATAATAAAATTATATCTATCTATTATATCTATTATAACCATTCAAGTAATAAAGTATAAATATGTAATATAAAAAGGATATAATATATATTATATGACAAAAATAATTATACAGAATATTATAATAAATAAAGTAATATTTATTATATAAAATTATATATAATAATAGAGTAATAAATAGGAAAATTTGGTTTGGAAGGAGCTAAAAATAAATCCTCCCTGTCCTGAGTCATTTCCTGTTTTCCATTTCCATGGATTGGTTTAATCCATGGAAATCCTAGCTCTTGTACTTGCTGCCTTCCCTGGACAGCAGGGATATATATAAATATATATATATAAACACGTTATTATATATTGTGTAATAACATATTGAATTAGATCCATTATATATGAAATATTGATAATATAATATTATATTATCATCTAATATAATTTTGTATCATTATGTGATATAATACTCGATTATAATATCACATATATAATATTGTATTCTATAATTTAAATATATTATACATAATATAGTATTATAGAATATACTTATACCTACGTTATTACATGCTAATTAAGATTTAGTTATGGTATTATACATTAACAAAAATTTTATTATAAACTTTATGCTATATGTACATTATGTTATAATACATTTATTATTATTTATTATTATATGTTATGTATTCATTATAATTATTAATAATATAGAACTATGATTATAATAATTATAGCATTATAATAATATAATAATATAATAATATAATAATATAATAATATAATAATATAATATATAATGATAAGAGAATATTGTAATATAATGTGATATAATATAATCCTATAGATGATATAATATTATATAATATAACATAATATGATCTATTAATATTATTTAATATAGTAATAGTATAATTAGTAGGTAATAATGATAATGATAACGATATTCAGAATGATGATGATGATGATGATGATAATAATGTTTAATGATGAAAGATAAAAATATATATTTATTCTGTATATGACATAGATGGGAAATCTATACTATATATATAATTATTATATATAGTCCCGAATAGTCCAAGCCCCGCCCCCTCGCCAGTGGCCTTGACACTTTTGTGACATCCATATATGACGTCACACTGACGTCACCCCACGGCGATTGGGGGCGGGGCCCTTGACCCTCTCCGGGCCGTACCACAGCGGGGGCTGTGGGGGGGACGGCGCTGCCCACCCTGAGTGAGGCGGGGGGGGCGCGGGGGTGGCACCGCGCGTGCGCCGTGCGCGTCTCCCCTGAGGCGGGCGGGCGGCCGGGCCGGGCGGAGGCCGCGGCCGAGCCGGGGGCTCGCGTAGATGTGCAGCCCGGGGGAGGCCCCCCCTGGGCCGGCCCCGGCCGGGGACCTGCCCCCGGAGTGGGAGACAGATGACGAGCGCATGGCCTTCCTGTTCTCGGCCTTCAAGCAGAGCCGCGAGGTGAACAGCACCGAGTGGGACAGCAAGATGGCCTTCTGGGTCGGGCTGGTTCTGGCCCGCGGCCGGCGGAGGGGCGCGGTGAGGACGTGCCTGAGGGAGCTGCAGAACGGCTTCGAGCGGCGGGGCAGCGTCCCCTTGGGGCTCGGCACCGTCCTCAGGGAGCTGCTGAGGTAAAGCAGGTCGGGCAGGGTGTGGGGGGTGCCAGGGGATGCGGCTGGCGATGGATCCGCGCTGTGCCCGCCCGGAGGGGGAATTCTGCCCTGGCACGGACTTCCCACAGCAGCTGTGGCTGCCCTGTGCCTGGAAGCGTCCAAGGCCGGCTTGGATGGGGCTTGGAGCAGTGTCAGGTGTCCTGGCATGGCAGGGGTGGCGCTGGGTGGGATTTAAGGTCCTTCCAAGCCAAAGCAGTCTGAGATTCTGTCAATTGTCGTTCATGGTGTGTGTGTGGAATTTGGGAGGCCGAGCTGGACAGGGAGTCAGAGCTCAGGAGGTGTGGGAGGACAGGAATATTCCCACAGGAATATCGCTGCTAAACAGGGAGATAATCCCTGGAATGTTTTGGTTTCGCGGCTGCTGAGGGCACCGGGGATGTGTTGAGCTGTGTTTGCAACCAGACGTTTTATGCTGTGAAATTGCAGCTCGGGATTGGTACCTCGAAGAGGTTCCAAACAGCAGGAGCTCTGTTGGTGACCTGAAAATTAAAACCAGTATATTTGAGAAGCTGTTGTTGCAATTTAATATAAAAACGGAGCTCTCCTGAAATGGCTGATTACCCCTAAAACTGACCCTCCCTGTTCATCCCCTCCTTTGATGCCTCATCAGTTTTGAGTAGAAAACTGGGAGAAACTTGAAAAACGGGAAAAAAGAGTAAACAAAAAGCACTTGGGATCCAGAGGAAGCAGGGGAGGAGTGGAAACCTGTGTGTTTCCAGCAATGAAATCTCAAACCTGAGCTGGATTTGGTGATAGAAAATGCCACTGGAGTGGAGGATGTGCAGGATATCCAGTGTTTAGACTGGCTGTGTTCAGTTCCACCTGAATTATCTCCTCCCTAGACGTGGGAAGCTCCAGAGGGAGTCAGACTTCATGGCCAGTGTAGACAGCAGCTGGATCTCGTGGGGTGTGGGAGTTTTCATCCTGAAGCCCCTCAAGTGGACCCTCTCCAGCGTGCTGGGGGACAGCAAAATCCCTGAGGAAGAGGAGGTTCTGATTTACGTGGAGCTGCTGCAGGTGAGTGTTGTGGAGAGCTTTTCCTGTGCATCTCCAGGAAAACCAGGAGTCATTTCCAGGGCTGGGCAGATCTTCCTTGGTGCTGCTGAGCCTGGAGAGGGATGTGGGGAGTGCCTTGGGGATGGGAAGGGATTTGGAGGTTCCTTGGAAATGATGGAGCTGCTCTAAGGGCTGGAGCCAGGCTGGGAGAGCTGGAGGTGCTCACCTGGAGATGAGAAACTGCAGGGAGAGCTCAGAGCCCTTCCAGGGACTCCAGGAGAGCTGGAGAGGGATTTGGACAAGGGATGGAGGGACAGGACACAGGGAATGGCTCTCACTGCCACAGGGCAGGGATGGATGGATGTTGGGCAGGAATTGTTCCCTGGGAGGGTGAGATGGAATTCCCAGGGAGCTGTGGCTGCCCCTGGATCCCTGGCAGTGCCCAAGGCCAGGCTGGAGCCCCCTGGGACAGTGGAGGTGTCCCTGCCATGGCAGGGGTGGCACTGGGGGGGATTTCAGGTCCTTCCATCCCAAACCATTCCGTGGCTCTGACAGTGACTTCTCACTGACTCCAGGAAAAGGGAGGGACACAATTCCCTGCTTGTCCAGGGAGGTGAGAACTGTGCTGGGGATCCCAGGCTGGAGCTCATTCCTGTGCAGGAGCTCTGAGCCCAGCTCCATTTGCTCCAGGGGTAAGCAGGGGATGGATCAATCCCAGCCTGGCTGGAGCTCATCCCTGTGCAGGACATGGGGCTCAGAGTTCCTCAGCTCCATCTGCCCCAGGGATGAGCAGGGATGGGACAGGCACAGCCAGGCTGGAGCTCGTTCTGTGCAGGAGCTCTGAGCCCAGCTCCATCTGCTCCAGGGATGAACAGGAGATGGGACAGGCACAGCCTGGCTGGAGCACATTCCTGTGCAGAACATGAGGAACTCTGAGCCCCAGCTCCATGTGCTCCAGGGATGAACAGGAGATTGGATGGGCACAACCTGGCTGGAGCTCATCCCTGTGCAGGAGCTCTGAGCCCAACTCCATCTGCTTCAGGGGTGAGCAGGGATGGGACAGGCACAGCCAGGCTGGAGCTGTGCTCATTCCTGTGGAGGAGCTCTGAGCCCCAGCTCCATCTGCCCCAGGGGTGAGCAGGGGATGGGACAGGCACAACCTGGCTGGAGCTCATTCCTGTGCAGGAGCTCTGAGCCCCAGCTCCATTTTCTCTCAGGATGAACAGGAGATTGGACAGGCCCAGCCTGGCTGGAGCTCATCCCTGTGCAGGACATGGGGCTCAGAGTTCTTCAGCTCCATCTGCCCCAGGGGTGAGCAGGGATGGATCAATCCCAGCCTGGCTGGAGCTCATTCTTGTTCAGGACATGAGGAGCTCTGAGCCCCAGCTCCATCTGCTCCAGGGGTGAGCAGGGATGGGACAGGCCCAGCCTGGCTGGAGCTCATTCCTGTGCAGGAACTCTGAGCCCCAGCTCCATCTGCTCCAGGGGATGGATCGATCCCAGCCTGGCTGGAGCTGTGCTCATTCCTGTGGAGGAACTCTGAGCCCAGCTCCATCTGCTCCAGGGGATGGATCGATCCCAGCCTGGCCCCCCAAATCCCCCCAGCCCACATTCCCTGGGCATTGTCGCAGCTGCTTTCCCATGGGCTTGGCTCCTGGCCCAGCCCCTCCTCTCTCTCAGTTACTCTGTGTCTGCTGAATGAGCCCCAGGCCTTGCTGTGCTGCTCTGGGTTACTGTGTCCAGCAGAAATGCAGGAAATCTTTAAAAGCAGGAGTTTTTATTTGTTTCAAACCTGGGGAGGGATTTCCAGGGAGTGCAGGGGAAGCCGATTGATTGCCTGTGTGGTTCCTGTGCTGCTCCACAGCTTTCCAGGGAATGTCAATAGCAGAGTTTTGGTTTTTGTGGGTGACTGTTTGGAGAGTTCCCTGTGGCTCATTGTGAAATTCACTCCGGAATAAAGCAGGAAGTGTCCAGGCTGGGAGGAAGGAGGTGTGGGAGGGTTTGGGAAGAGCAGGAATGCTGTGTGAGCATCCCTGGGATGCCTTGGGGTGGCTGCCTACAACAAAGGCTAGACAGAGCTAGAGAATAAAGTGGGTATTTATTAACAATAAATAATAAACTTATTAATAAAAATAATTATTAAAGAGAAATAACAACAAATCTATAAATATAGATTAACAATAAATAACAAATTGAGATATAATATTAATAATTAATTATAAGAATGAATATTTATGAATAATAAATAATATTAAAGGCTTCCAATAGCTACACCTTGGGCAGTCAGCAGCCTCCAGGATGCACATTGGTTATGAGTTTTTCAGACAAATGTGAGTTTGATTCATTTACATATCAGGGGTTAATTGTCCAATTACAGCTCCAGGTAATGAAGCAATTTACCCCCAGTTTGCTCCCCCAATTCACTTTTGTTGATGTTTTTTGGGGCCTGGGGCAGCAGAGTGTCCCTGGATCTCAGGGCTGGAGGGATTGTTCTGTGTGCCCAAAATGTGAAACCAGTAACCAACACTCTCTGTGGAGTTCAGAGGGATGCACTAAGGCAGGGCAGGATCTGGAAAACACCAAAGGTGGAATCCTAAGGCATCACTGTGATTTATTAAAAAGTTATGGATGTTGATCTAGTACCAATATCCAACTGTGACAGACAAAAACTCTGACAGTTTAAAGTTAGAAATTGTATGTTTATTGTGGGACAGCTCCCAAATACACACCATTTACAGGTGATTACAGAGTCCTTTTATCTGTACAGGTATTGAATAACCAAAATATAAATCCATATTGATAACTTTGGTACATCCCATTCCCAGTATGGATATTGATCTAGTACTGATACCCAAAAACTCTCTGACAGTTTAGAGTTAAAAAGTGTATGATTATTGTGGGATAGCTCCCAAATGCACACTGCAATTTACAGGTGATCACAGAGTCCTTTTATCTATACAAGTATTGAATACCCAAAATACAAATAGATATTGATAACTTCGGTACATCCCATTCCCAATATGAATATTGATCTAGTACCAATACCCAAAAACTCTCTGACAGTTTAGAGTTAGACAGTGGCTGTTTATTGTGGGATAACTCCCAAATGCACACTGCAATTTACAGTTGATTACAGAGTCCTTTTGGGTATTGAATACCCAAAATACAAATACACATTCACATCTTTGGTACATCCCATTCCCAATATGGATATTGATCTAGTACCAATATCCAAAAACTCTCTGACAGTTTAAAGTTATTGTGGGATAGCTCCCAAATACTGCCATTTACAGGTGATCACAGAGTCCTTTCAGGTATTGAATACCCAAAATACAAATACACATTCACATCTTTGGTACATCCCATTCCCAATATGGATATTGGTCTAGTACCGATACCCAAAAACTCTCTGACAGTTTAGAGTTAGAAGGTGTGTGTTTATTGCGGGATAGCTCCCAAATACACACCATTTACAGGTGATTACAGAGTCCTTGTATCTATACAAGTATTGAATACCCAAAATACAAATACACATTCATATCTTTGGTACATCCCATTCCCAATATGGATATTGGTCTAGTACCGATACCCAAAAACTCTCTGACAGTTTAAAGTTAGAAAGTGTGTGTTTATTGTGGGATAACTCCCAAATGCACACTGCAATTTACAGGTCATTACAGAGTCCTTTTATCTGTACAGGTATTGAATAACCAAAATACAAATCCATATTCACAACTTTGGTACATCCCATTCCCAATATGGATATTAATCTAGTACTGATATCCAAAAACTCTCTGACAGTTTAAAGTTATTGTGGGATAGCTCCCAAATACTGCCATTTACAGGTGATCACAGAGTCCTTTCAGGTATTGAATACCCAAACTACAAATACACATTCACATCTTTGGTACATCCCGTTCCCAATATCGGTATTGAACTAGTACCGATACCCAAAAACTCTCTAAGAGTTTAGAGTTATTGTAGGATAGCTCCCAAATACACACTGCAATTTACAGGTGATCACGGAGTCCTTTTATCTATGCAAGTATTGAATACAAATAGATATTGATATTGATACAAATACCCAGAATACAAATAGATATTGATAACTTTGGTACATCCCATTCCCAATATGGATATTGATCTAGTACCGATACCCAAAAACTCTCTGACAGTTTAAAGTTGGAAATCAAACAGCAATCAAAAAACAATTTACAGGTGTTTGGAGAGTCCTTTTATCCATACAGGTATTGAACACCCAAAATACAAATACACATTCATAACTTTGGTGCATCCCATTCCCTGCTTCCCATGGTAATTAGTTCCAAAGGTATTAAGCATGAGTAGTTTGAAATGGGTTGGTTGTCCCTTTCATGGGGAGGGGTCCCAAACTGAGGAAGTAAATGAAGTCTTCCTCATTCTGACCATTTTACCTTTTCAATGCAAATCTGACAAATGAACCCTTGGTAGAGCTCCCATTCCCCATCTTCAGTTGGTTTCAGAACAGAGGAGGCCACAATTGTCTGATGTTGCTAAAAACAATCATCTTATGTTGCTAAAAACAATTGTCTTATGCTCCTAAAAACAATTGTCTTATGTTCCTAAAAACAATTGTCTTATGTTCTTAAAAACAATTGTCTTATGCTCCTAAAAACAATTGTCTTATATTCCTAGAAACAATTGTCTTATGCTCCTAAAAACAATTGTCTTATGTTCTTAAAAACAATTGTCTTATGTTCCTAGAAGCTATTTATCATTTTCTATATTCTTCATTATAAACCCAGCTAACAAACATTGTGTTGACAAGCAATCAGTTATTAGTTAACTACTGACTCTTAATTAAACTAAATGGGTAGCCTGGATGAAGTGAACTCCAGTGAAGCTTATCTCTGACTAAACTCTTCACTATTACAGCGACCTGAGGAGGTCGCTTGGGGTGAGAGAAAGACAAGAATCTTGTTTCTTGATCAGAAGGCTGGATTTATTGATATATGCTATATAATACATTATAACTATACTAAATAGAATAAAGAGAGAAGTTGCAGATGCTTGCTAAGCTAAGAATAGAAAGAAAGAATTTATAACAAAGTTGTGTCTAGGGACTCTGTCCCCAGCTTGCTCCTGTGATTGGCCCTTAATTATAAACATGGGAACATGAACCAATCACAGGTGCATCTTATTGCATTCTACAGTAGTTGATAACAATTGTTTACATTCTTCTTCTGGGACCTTTTGCTTCCCAGAAGATACACAACTCTAAAAAAGGATTTCTGTGAAAAAATGTCTGCGACACTTTGCTCCTCTAAAACTATTGGAATATGAATCCCAATATTACCAGGTAGATTGTGCCTGGGCCAGTCTGACCCTCGCTGCTGGGCCAAAGGCAGCAGCTGTGGTGTGTCACCCCAGAGACACCTTTAGCTTGCTGGAGGTTGCAGCTGGGCACTGAACAAGTCCAGGCTTGGTAGGAACTCCGTTTACCTCAGGAGGAAGGCTTCAGGTGATGGTGAAGAGAAAAGGAGATGGATTCTGCTGGAGGGTTTAATCCAGAGGTTTATTCCATGGTCACACAGGTCTGAACGCGAGCAACAGCTCCAACAGAATCCCGACCGTGTGCTCTGAATACCTTTTTAAGCTCCCGGGGCAGGGGGAGGGGAGGGGACAGGTGAGCCACCCAACCAGGTGAGAGGGGCAGGGTCTCAGGGGAAGATGACACCCAGACAGGCCAATGACCCCCAGGCCTGAGGGGCATCCTTTGAACTTGACCGACGAGCCTGATTGACAGGACTCACTCAGCAAGGGGCGAGGGGGAAGGGAGAGGGGCATTGCCACACCTGGGAAGGGACCCGGAAGTCTAAAAGAGGCAATTACAACACACTGCAACAGTGCATCTTATTGCATTCTACAGTAGTTGATAATCATTGTTTGCATTCTTCTTCTGGGGCCTTTTGCTTCCCAGAAGATGCACAACTCTAAAAAAGGATTTCTGTGAAAAAATGTCTGTGACACTTCTCTCCTGTAAAGCCCCTGAATCCCCTGAGGTTTGTGTGTGCCTGCTCCCTGCAGGAGAAGGCAGAGGAGGTTTACCGGCTGTACCAGAGCTCCGCCCTCTCGTCGCACCCCGTGGTGGCGCTCTCCGAGCTGCGCTCCCTGTGCGCCGGCCTGTGCCCCGACGAGAGAACCTTCTACCTGCTGCTGCTGCAGCTGCAGAAGGAGAAGAGGGTCACCATCCTGGAGCAGAATGGAGAGAAGGTACAGGGTCCAGGTGACTGCTTTGGGGTGGTGTCATCCCTGTCTTGCTTCCATCTGCCTGGAGTATTACAGCGGCCTGATTGTTGCCCGATTGATAAAGGACACAAAACTCGGATAAGTTTTGTGGGTGCTTTATTAAGGGCCCGGGAGCCTGTGGACTAGCGTCCCAAGTCAGAGCCCCAACTTCACACACAGGTGCTTCCTTTTTATACATGCAATTCATAACAAGGTCTCCAAGAAACAGTTCCCCTTGACTAGCAACAGACCCCTTGTGATACATTCCTTAGTTCACAAACAAAATCATAAATCTTCTGCTTATCTTATTCTAAGAACATTGTATGCTGCCTCCAGACAGGTTAGCATTCTTACTTTCTTACACTAGTTTAAATATTTATTAAGTTCCTAAGACTACCTGCTAAGTTACACACGAAACCCAACACATACTATCGACGGCTACAGAACTGTTTTTAACAAACCAATTCGCACACAACTCATACCTAAACTGTAATTAAACATTTCACTAAATTTCATTTCTTTTTCCAACATGATGAGGTTGCTGGGGTGAGAGAAGGATGAGAATCTTGTTTGATGATCAGAAGGCTGGATTTCTTGATATATGATATATAATACATTATACTAAAAATGTTAGTGTTCAAAAACACATAATCACGGGGGATTATATGCGGTGCTTTTTATTAAGAGCTCTGGGAATCGGGGCATATTCAACCCAAATCTGACTCCGACCATACATCCCAAATGATCCTGTTTTATACTCTATCGTTACATAACTTTCATGTTAATTATTAAACTTATATTGTTCTATTGCATACATAAATTTAGCCCCTCTCTGAATTTCCAACATAGTTTCTCACTATTCTTCTTATGGTTATATAATAATTACATTTAATTACTAAACAATCATCACATCTAACAGTTATATAATTTATCATACTGCTTACGCAGGTGCAGTTGATCTGGGAAAGCACAAAGCCTAACATTTTAGATTCTATCTTTAACTTTTTCCAGGGTTCCACTATCAAAAAGAGTATGAAGAGAAGTTGCAGAGGCTTGCTAAGCTAAGAATAGAATAGAAAAGAATCCATAACAAAGTTCTGTGTCCAGGGAATCTTTCCCCGAGCTTGCTCCTGTGATTGGCCCTTAATTGTACACATGGAACATGAACCAATCACAGGTGCATCCTATTGCATCTCACAGCAGCTGATAACAATTGTTTACATTCTCTTCTGGGGTCTTTGCTTCCCAGAAGATGCACAAATCCCAAAGAAAGGATTTCTATGAAAGAATGTCTGTGACACTGGAGAGGAATGGATTGTAGGCGTTCTGGTGGCTGAAATGGGTGTGCTCTGGCTGGAAAGGTAAATTCCACGTGCTTCAGTGTGGGTGTAGGTGACAGGAAATCCTAATTGTGGCATGGCAGGTGGTGGTGTGAGGCCCCCAGGATGAGGTGAGAGATGAGGATTTGACTCCATGTCCTCAGAAGGCTGATAGAATGTTATGCTATATTAAATTATATGAAATCCTATTATATTATATCCTATTAAACGATATCCTATCATATCCTATAATATTATATGAAATTATATCATATTATATTATATGAAATAATATCCTATCATATGAAATTGTATGATATTATATAATATATTATAAGAAATTACATTATATCATATGTTATTATATTATATTATATTATATTATATTATATTATATTATATTATATGAAATTATATGATATCCTATTATATCATATCCTGTCATACCATATCCTGTCATATCCTATTATATCCTGTTATATCATATAATATCATATCATATTCTATTCTATTCTATGAAATAATATCATATCATATGAAATTATATGATGTGATATGATATGATATGATATGATATTATATTATATTATATTATATTACATTCTATTCTATTACATTCTGTTCTATTACATTCTATTCTATTATATTATATGAAATTATATAATATCCTATTATATCATATCTTGTCATACCATATCCTATCATATCCTATCATATCCTATATCATATCCTATATCATATATCCTATATCATATATCATATATAATATCATATAATATCCTATCATATCATATAATATTACATCATATTATATTACATTCTATTCTATTATAATATATTATATGAAATTATATGATATGAAATAATATAATATAATATAATATAATATAATATAATATAATATGAAATTATATTATAAGAAATTATATGGTATATGATATTACATTCTATTCTATTCTAATATATTATATGAAATTATATGAAATCATATAATATAATATAATATTACATTACATTACATCACATTATATTATATGAAATTATATTATATTATATGAAATTATATGTTATCCTATCATACCATATCCTATTATATCATATGAAATCGTGTCATATTATATTATATGAAATCATACAATATGATATGATATTAATTATATACTAAAACTATACTATAGAAAGGGAAGGGACACATCAGAAGGCTGGGAAAAATAATCATGAAAGCTCATGACTGACTCCTCAGAGTCCAACAAAGGGGATGGTGATTGGTCATTAATTGAAAACAATTCACATGTGTGGATAAACAATCTCCAGACCACATCAGAGGAGCAGGACATGGAGGAGCTGAGGTTTCTCATCTTCTCAGGAGAAGAAATCCTGGCAAAGGGATTTTTCAGAAAATATCATGGTGACAGTAGGTTTTTTAAACATTTATAACAATTCAGATTTAATTGAAGAGTTAAAACCATGGCAGACCCTGCAGGTTGACAATTCCCAGCCACACAAACTCCACACCTCTCGAATCAGCGTGGAATTCCATGGTTTTGAAAAGCTTTTCATATAATATCATATTATATGAAATTATATCGTATTATATTATATGATATGAAATTATATCATACTATATTATATGAAATCATATCATATCATATGAAATTATATGATATGATATAAGAAATTATATTATATTATATTATTTTATTTTATTTTATTTTATATTATAGGAAATTATAGGAAAGTATATTATATGAAATTATATGAAAGTATATAAAATTATATGAAATTATATTATAGGAAATTACATTGTATTATATGAAATTATATGGCATCCTATTATATCATATCCTATCATATCCTATCCTGTCATATTATATTATATGAAATTACATGATATGATATATTATAATTATAATTATATTATATTATATTATATTATATTATATTATATTATATTATAGGAAAGTATAGTATATGAAATTATATTATATGATATGAAATTGTATGACATCCTATTATATCATATCCTGTCATATCCTATCCTGTCATATTATATTATATGAAATTACATTATATGATATATTATATTATATTATATTATTCATATTATATTATATTACATTACTTGATAGGAAATCCTATTCTATGATATCCTATTATCTCATATCCTATCATACCATATCCTGTCATATTATATAATATGAAATTATATCATATATATTATATAATATTTTATATATATTTATATTTACATTTATAATATTATAAATAATAATATTATATATTATATTCTATGATGTTTGTCACTTCCTGCAGAGGTGCAGGCACTCAGCTCTGAGATTCCCCTTTCCCTGTAGTGTTCTGAAGCCCTTGGCAGTCTGACATTCCCATCCCCTTCCAGGGTCCAGGCACAGCTTTAAACCTCCCAGGTGTTCCCTTAAGGTATGATAGGATATGACATAATAGGATATCATAGAATAGGATTTCATATAATTTCATATAATACATTAGAATAGAATAGAATAGAATGTAATATCATATAGCATATAATTTCTTATAATATTATATAATATAATATAATATAATATAATATAATATAATAGCTTTTTGTTTCCACACTGCTGATCCTGATCCTCGTTTAACATTAATTCCTCTGGTGACTGGGACATCCTCATGACTCCAAGGCCTAAACTGGGAGTGCCAAAACTTCTTTTCCTTCCTTCCAAGTGAAATTATTCCTGCTTGAGATTTCTGGGGGGTGACTCCAGCCTGTGCTGTGCTTTCAGATTGTCAAGTTTGCCCGAGGCCTCCACGCCAAGGTGTCCCCAATGAACGACGTGGACATTGGGGTTTATCAGCTGATGCAGAGTGAGCAGCTGCTGTCACAGAAGGTGGAGTCCCTTTCCCAGGAAGCAGAGAAGTAATTTGGGGAAGGGTGGTGGGAACAACATCTGTGGGATGTAGAGCTCTGGGACACAATTAGAAGCTGCTTTCTCCTTGTTGTTGTTTCCTGTTCATAAACAAAACAGTCACAGCCGTGTGCTGGGGCAGCTTTCCCAGCCTTTGTTCCCTGTTCCCTGTGAAAACAAGGTGCAGGGAGTGTTTGCAAGGATTTGGAATGCAGTCAAGGACTTGTGGGAATCAGCAGTGGTTTGAGGGTGGTTGTATCCAAAATGCACCTTGTGGTCCCCTCAGACAGAGGGAGGGTGGTTGTGGGTTGTGAAAAAAGGAAGAAATTTCCTTTCCTTTCTCCTTTTTCCATCTTGCAGGTGTAAAGAGGATGCCAGGAGTGCTTGCAGAGCTGGGAAGAAGCAGCTGGTGAGTGGCATTGCCAGGGCAATGTCCTGGAGCTGCCCCAGAACTGCAGATCAACTTGGGGGCCTCATCCCAGGGGTGTTGGAGTCATTCTAGCCAAGTGTTAATACACAGACCACTGTTTTTATTTGTCCTTACTTTCTACACCTCATGTAACTTTTCTGCTGATAAATCTCATGGGTATTGCTTAGCTCCAGTCACAGTTCTGCTGTCTCTGAGGCCTGCCCTTTGCAGCTTTCCCAAACCCCTCTGATTTTAAGGATTCCCACACCATGGTGCCAGCAGGAATTATTGGACTCCCCAAAGTGGGAATAAGCCCAGGGGAGGGGAGATTTTCCAGATTTGTGGATGAGGCTGAGCTGAGGGCTCTGTGTGTGAGCTTAGGTGTATCTGTGTGTGTTTGTGAAGCTGAGGGCTCTGTGTGTGAGCTGAGCTCTGTGTGTGTGTGTGTGTGTGTGTGTGTGTGTGTGTGTGTGTGTGTGTGAGTGCAGCTGAGAGCTCCGTGTGTGTGTTTGTGAAGCTGAGCTGTGGTGTCTCTGTGTGAGCTGAGGTCTCTGTGTTTGTGAGCTGAAGTATCTGTGTGTGTGTGTGAGCTGAACTCTCTGTGTGTTTGTGATCTGAGCTCTCTCTGTCTCTGTGTGTGATCTGGGCTCTCTGTATGTGTGTGTGTGTGAGCTGAGCTCTCTCTCTGTGAGCTGAGCTCTGTGTGTGTGAGCTGAGGTATCTCTGTGTGTGTTTGTGAAGCTAAGCTCTCTCTGTGAGCTGAGCTCTCTGTGTGTGTGTGTGTGTGTGATTTGATCTTTGTCTGTGTGATCTGAGCTCTGTGGGTGTGATCTGAGCTCTGTGTGTGTGAGCTGAGTTCTCTCTGTGAAGCTGAGCTCTCTCTCTCTGTGATCTGAGCTCTGTGTGTGTGTGTTTGTGAAGCTGAGGTATCTGTGTATGAGTTGAGGTATCTCTGTGTTTGTGAAGCTGAGCTCTGTGTGTGTGAGCTGAGCTCTGTGTGTGTGATCTGAGCTCTGTGTGTGTGAGCTGAGCTCTGTGTGTGTGATCTGAGCTCTGTGTGTGTGAGCTGAGTTCTCTCTGTGAAGCTGAGCTCTCTCTCTCTGTGATCTGAGCTCTGTGTGTGTGTGTTTGTGAAGCTGAGGTATCTGTGTATGAGTTGAGGTATCTCTGTGTTTGTGAAGCTGAGCTCTGTGTGTGTGAGCTGAGCTCTGTGTGTGTGAGCTGAGCTCTCTCTGTGAAGCTGAGCTCTCTCTCTCTGTGATCTGAGCTCTGTCTCTGTGTGTTTGTGAAGCTGAGGTATCTGTGTGAGTTGAGGTATCTCTGTCTGTGTTTGTGAAGCTGAGCTCTGTGTGTGTGAGCTGAGCTCTGTGTGTGAGCTGAGCTCTGTGTGTGAGCTGAGCTCTCTGTATGTTTGTGAAGCTGAGCTCTCTGTGTGTGAGCTGAGCTCTCTGTATGTTTGTGAAGCTGAGCTCTCTGTGTGTGAGTTGAGGTATCTCTGTGTGTTTGTGAGGCTAAACTCTCTGTGTTTGTGAAGATGAGCTCTGTGTGAGCTGAGCTCTCTTTTTAAGCTGAGGTATCTGTGTTTGTGAGCTGAGCTCTCTGTGTTTGTGAAGCTCAGCTCTCTCTGTGTTTGTCTGCTGAGCTTTCTGTGTGTGAGCTGAGCTCTGTGTGTGTGTCTGTGTGATCTGAACTCTGTGTGTGTGTGTATGTGTGATCTGAACTCTGTGTGTGTGTGTGTGTGATCTGAACTCTGTGTGTGTGTGATCTGAGCTCTGTGTGTGTGATCTGAGCTCTGTGTGTGTGTGTGTGTGATCTGAGCTCTGTGTGTGTGTGTGTGTGATCTGAACTCTGTGTGTGTGTGTGTGTGATCTGAACTCTGTGTGTGTGTGATCTGAGCTCTGTGTGTGTGATCTGAGCTCTGTGTGTGTGTGTGTGTGATCTGAACTCTCTGTGTGTGTGTGTGTGATCTGAGCTCTGTGTGTGTGTGTGTGTGATCTGAGCTCTGTGTGTGTGTGTGTGATCTGAGCTCTCTGTGTGTGTGTGATCTGAGCTCTGTGTGTGTGTGTGTGTGTGTGTGTGATGTGATCTCTGTCTGTGTGATCTGAGCTCTCTCTGTGTGATCTGAGCTCTGTGTGTGTGTTATGTGTATGTGTGTGAGCTGAGCTCTCCGTGATTGGAGCTCTCTGTCTGTGTGATCTGATCTCTGTGTGATCTCTCTCTCTGTGATCTGATCTCTGTGTGTGTGTGATTTGATCTCTCTCTGTGTGATCTGAGCTCACTCTGTGTGTGTGTGTGTGTGTGTGTGTGATCTCTCTCTCTCTGTGTGATCTGAGCTCACTGTCTCTGTGTGTGTGTGAGATTTGATCTCTCTCTCTCTCTGTGTGATCTGAGCTCTCTGTGTGTGTGTGTGATGTGATCTCTCTCTCTCTGTGTGATCTGAGCTCTCTGTGTGTGTGTGTGATGTGATCTCTCTCTCTCTGTGTGATCTGAGCTCTCTGTGTGTGTGTGTGATGTGATCTCTCTCTCTCTGTGTGATCTGAGCTCTGTCCGTGTTTGTGTCCCTGGCAGGCCCTGAGGTGCCTCAAGGCCAAGCGGAGGACGGAGCGGCGCATTGAGGAGCTGCACTCCAAGCTGGATGCGGTGCAGGGAATCCTGGATCGGATCTACGCCTCCCAGACCGACCAGATGGTACCGAGGGCTCCTGCCCTGCTCCTTCCCTGCTCCTCCCCTGCTCCTCTCCTGCTCCTTCCCTGCTCCTTCCTGGGCTCCTCCCCTGCTCCTCCCCTGCTCCTCCCTGGGCTCCTCCCCTGCTCCTCTCCTGCTCCTTCCCTGCTCCTCCCCTGCTCTTTCCCTGCTCCTCCCCTGCTCCTCCCCTGCTCCTCCCTGGGCTCCTCCCCTGCTCCTCTCCTGCTCCTCCCCTGCTCTTTCCCTGTTCCTCCCCTGCTCCTGCCCTGCTCCTCCCCTGCTCCTGCCCTGCTCCTTCCCTGCTCCTCCCCTGCTCCTCCCCTGCTCCTGCCCTGCTCCTCCCCTGCTCCTGCCCTGCTCCTCCCCTGCTCCTGCCCTGCTCCTCCCCTGCTCCTTCCCCTGCTCCTCCCCTGCTCCTGCCCTGCTCCTCCCCTGCTCCTTCCCCTGCTCCTCCCCTGCTCCTCCCCTGCTCCTCCCGTGCTCCTTCCCTGCTCCTCTCCTTCTCCTCCCCCTGCTCCTTCCCCTGCTCCTTCCCTGCTCCTTCCCCTGCTCCTTCCCTGCTCCTACCCTGCTCCTTCCCCTGCTCCTGCCCTGCTCCTGCCCTGCTCCTCTCCTGCTCCTCCCCTGCTCCTTCCCCTGCTCCTGCCCTGCTCCTCTCCTGCTCCTCCCCTGCTCCTTCCTGGGCTCCTCCCCTGCTGCCCCTGGGCACCTCCCCTGCTTCTTCCCCTGCTCCTGCCCTGCTCCTTCCCTGCTCCTCCCCTGCTCCTTCCCTGCTCCTCCCCTGCTCCTCCCTGGGCTCCTCTCCTTCTCCTCCCCTGCTCCTGCCCTGCTCCTCTCCTGCTCCTCTCCTGCTCCTTCCTGGGCTCCTCCCCTGCTGCCCCTGGGCACCTCCCCTGCTTCTTCCCCTGCTCCTGCCCTGCTCCTTCCCTGCTCCTCCCTGGGCTCCTCTCCTTCTCCTCCCCTGCTCCTTCCCCTGCTCCTCCCCCTCACCCCTTGGCCCCAGGGCTGGCATTAACCTGGCCATGTCCCTCTGCATGAAGCTCCTCCACGTCCTGCTGTTTCTCCAAGGATCCTGCTCGGGAATCAGCTCTGGAGAGCAGCTCCCACTGTTTCCATCAGCACTGTGCATTTTTGTCTTTTATTTTGAATTTCCATGTATTTAATACCAACCAGGCTGAAGTTCATCAGCACTGTGCATCTTCATCTTTTATTTTTAATTTCTAAATCTTTAATGCCTTTCAGGCTGGAACTCATCAGCACTGTGCATCTTTCTGTATTTTATTTTGAATTTCCAAGTGTTTATCCTCTGATTTATTTGAATTTCCAGGTGTTTATCATCAGTTTTATTTGAATTTCCAGCTGTTTACCCTCTGTTTTATCTGAATTCCAGGTGTTCAATGCCTACCAGGCTGGCGTGGGGGCTCTCAAGCTCTCCATGAGGGATGTGACCGTGGAGAGGGCAGAGAACCTGGTGGATCAGATCCAGGAGGTAAAGAGACCTGCCCATTAATTAATTAATTATTCATTCTTTGGGTGCTTTTAATTATTTAGTTTTTTCCCTCTAAAGCAAACTGAGTTAATTTTGAGCTAAAGCGTCAGCAAGATTTCTGTGTCTTCTGCTTTTGCTGCAATGTATTTTAATTTATTTTAAATTTTCTGGGGTTTTTTGATCAGCGATATTGGGGAAGGACCCAGCTTTCCTGGAAAGGCTTTAGGTGGATTAAAAATACAAATTAAACATTTGGAAGCTGGAATGAGCTGTGTGCATGAAACAGCCTGACATTTTATTTTATTTTATTTTATTTTATTTTATTTTATTTTATTTTTTATTTATTGTACTTTATTTTACTTTATTTTATTTTATTGTATTTTATTGTATTTTTTAATTTTAATTGTATTGTATTTTATTTTATTTATTTATGATTTTTATTTCATTTTTAAAATTTTATTCTATTTCTTTTTAATTTCTAATTTTATTGTATTTGTTTTAATTTTATTTTATTTTTAAAATTTAATTTTATTTCTTTTAAATTCTTTATTACTTTGGTTTTTAATTATATTTTATTTGTTTTTATTTATTTATTCTATTTTATTTCCGTTCTATTTTTATTTTATTTTATTTTATTCTATTTTATTTCTGTTCTATTTTATTTCTGTTCTATTTTTATTTTATTTTATTTTACTTATTTTAATTTTATTTTATTTTTAAAATTTTATTTTATTTCTTTTAATTTTTTAATTTTATTACTTTGGCTTTTTATTTTATTTTATTCCTTTTTATTTATTTATTCTATTTTATTTCTGTTCTATTTTTATTTTATTTTATTCATTTTTTGCTTATTTATTCTATTTTATTTCTGTTCTATTTTTATTTTATTTTATTTTATTTTTAAAATTTTATTTTATTTCTTTTAAATTTTTTATTTTATTACTTTGGTATTTTATTTTATGTTATTCCTTTTTTATTTATTTATTCTATTTTATTTCTGTTTTATTTCTGTTTTATTATTTTATTTTACTTTTACTTAATTTTTTTTACTTCATTGTACTTTATTGTACTTCATTGTATTTTATTTTATTTTATTTTATTGTACTATATTGTATTTTTTTATTTTATTTTTTTTATTTATTATATTTATTTTTAAAATTTTATTTTATTTCTTTTTAATTTTGAATTTCATTTTATTACTTTGTTTTATTACACAGTTTTACTCCCACTGTGAAATCCTGCTTTGGGTTTGATCCTCCAATGAGCCATCCTTGGTGGTGTTGTTTATTCTGAAATAATCTTCACGTTCCTTGTGAAAGCCAAGGTGGAAATTTTGCACTAACTCCTGCTGCCTTCAGGCCAATTTCTGATTTTGTTTTTTATTTCTGCTTTTGATAAAGCAGCCGCAGCAGGGCACAACATGAATTTCTGATCTGGATCTCGTTGTGTTTGTTTTCCCTCAGCTCTGTGACACTCAAGATGAGGTGGCCCAGACCCTGGCTGGAGTGGGGATCAACGGGCTGGGTACGGCCGGCTTGGCCTCCTTTGCTTCTCCTTTGCCTGCTCCCTCCTTATCCTTACTCCATTCCTTCCTGCTCCCTCCTTTCCCTTACTCCTTCCTTTCCCTTCCTCCCTCCTTTCCTTGCTCTATCCCATCCCTGCTCCCTCCTTTGCCTGCTCCCTCCTTATCCTTACTCCATTCCTTCCTGCTCCTTCCTTTCCCTTCCTCCCTCCTTTCCCTTACTCCTTCCTTTCCCTTGCTCCATCCCATCCCTGCTCCTTCCTTTCCCTTACTCCTTCCTTTCCCTTACTCTATCCCATCCCTGCTCTATCCCATCCCTGCTCTATCCCATCCCTGCTTATCCCATCCCTGCTCCCTCCTTTCCCTACTCTCTCCTTGTCCTTACTCCATTCCTTCCTGCTCCCTCCTTTCCCTTACTCCTTCCTTTCCCTGCTCCCCCCTTGCCCTTACTTAATTCCTTCCTGCTCCTTCCTTTCCCTTACTCCTTCCTTTCCCTTCCTCCCTCCTTTCCCTGCTCTATCCCATCCCTGCTCCCTCCTTTGCCTGCTCCCTCCTTATCCTTACTCCATTCCTTCCTGCTCCCTCCTTTCCCTTCCTCCCTCCTTTCCCTTCCTCCCTCCTTTCCCTTACTCCTTCCTTTCCCTTACTCTATCCCATCCCTGCTTATCCCATCCCTGCTCCCTCCTTTCCCTACTCTCTCCTTGTCCTTACTCCATTCCTTCCTGCTCCCTCCTTTTCCTTACTCCCTCCTTTCCCTGCTCCTTCCTTTCCCTGCTCCTTCCTTTCCCTTACTGCATCCCATCCCTGCTCCCTCCTTTCCTGCTCCGTCCCTTTCCCTGCTCCATCCCTATCCCTGATCCTTCCTTTCCCTGCTCCATCTTTTTCCTTACTCCCTCTTTTCCCTGCTCCCTCCTTTCCCTTTCTCCCTCCCTTCCCTTTCTCTCTCCTTTCCCTTCCTGCCTCCTTTCCCTGCTCCATCCCTTTTCCTGCTCCCTCCCTTCCCCTGCTCCCTCCTGTCCCTTACTCCCTCCTATCCCTGCTCCATCCCATCCCTGCTCCCTCCTTTCCCTACTCTCTCCTTGTCCTTACTCCATTCCTTCCTGCTCCCTCCTTTCCCTTACTCCTTCCTTTCCCTTACTCCATCCCATCCCTGCTCCCTCCTTGCCCTTACTTAATTCCTTCCTGCTCTTTCCTTTCCCTTCCTCCCTTCTTTCCCTGCTCCCTCCTTTCCCTGCTGCTTCCTTTCCCTTCCTCCCTCCTTTCCCTTCCTCCATCCCTTTTCCTGCTCCTTCCTTTCCCTGCTCCTTCTTTTTCCTTACTCCCTCTTTTCCCTGCTCTTTCCTTTTCATTGATCCCTCCCTTCTCTGCTCCCTCCCTTCTCTGCTCCTTCCTTTCCCTTACTCCTTCCTTTCCCTTGCTCCATCCCATCCCTTACTCCCTCCCATCCCTGTGCTTTATCCCATCCCTGCTCCCTCCTTTCCCTACTCTCTCCTTGTCCTTACTCCATTCCTTCCTGCTCCCTCCTTTTCCTTACTCACTCCTTTCCCTTACTCCTTCCTTTCCTTGCTCCCTCCCATCCCTGCTCCTTCTTTTTCCTTACTCCCTCTTTTCCCTGCTCCTTCCTTTTCATTGATCCCTCCCTTCTCTGCTCCTTCCTTTCCCTTCCTGCCTCCTTTCCCTGCTCCATCCCGTTTCCTGCTCCCTCTCTTTCTCTGCTCCTTCCCATCCCTGCTCCCTCCGTTCCCTTACTCCCTCCTTTCTCTTTTCCCTCCCATCCTTGCTCCTTCCTTTCCCTGCTCCCTCCCTTCCCTTTCTCCCTCCCATCCCTTTCTCCCTTCTTTCCCTTCCTGCCTCCTTTCCCTGCTCCATCCCTTTTCCTGATCCTTCCTTTCCCTGCTCCTTCTTTTTCCTTACTCCCTCCTTTCCCTGCTCCATCCCTTTTCCTGATCCTTCCTTTCCCTGCTCCTTCTTTTTCCTTACTCCCTCCTTTCCCTGCTCCATCCCTTTTCCTGATCCTTCTTTTTCCTTGCTCCTTCCTTTTCATTGCTCCTTCCGTTCCATGCTCCCTCCCTTCTCTGCTCCTTCCTTTCTCTGCTCCCTCCTTTCCCTTCCTGCCTCCTTTCCCTGCTCCATCCCTTTTTCTGCTCCCTCCCTTTCCCTGATCCTTCCTTTCCCTGCTCCCTCCTGTCCCTTACTCCATCCTATCCCTGCTCCTTCCCATCCCTGCTCCCTCCTGTCCCTTTTTCCCTCCTTTCCCTTTTCCCTCCCATTCTTGCTCCTTCCTTTCCCTGCTCCCTCCTTTCCCTTGCTGCTTCCTTTCCCTGCTCCTTCCCATCCCTTTCTCCCTCCTTTCCCTTTCTCCCTCCATTCCCATTTCCCTCCTTTCCCCTTTCCCTCCCATCCCTGCTCCCTCCTGTCCCTTACTCCCTCCTTTCCCTTATTCCCTATTTTCCTTCCTCCCTCCCATCCCTTTCTGCCTCCCATCCCTTTCTGCCTCCCATCCCTTTTCCCCTCCTTTCCCTTTTCCCTCCTTTCTCTTTTTCCCTCCTTTCCCTTTTCCCTCCTTTCCCTTTCCCCTCCCATCCCTTTTTCCCTCCTTTCCCTTTTCCCTCCCTTCCCTGCTCCCTCCCCACCTTCCTGGGGCAATAACTCTTCCCAAAACACCACAGTTGGTGCCTGAAGGGAATGGGAGCAGGGATTTCTGCCATCTGACAGTTTCTCCATCTCCAAATCCTCGTGGTCCCCATTCGGGGCTGGGTTTTAGTTCAAAGCTGGGTAATGTTGGTTTAAATTGGTTTAAATCTATTTTTAGGGCAGCTGCTGCTTTGTTTTGTTGAAGTGATGAGCTTTTTCCTCTGGCCTGGTTGCTGCTGCAGCTTGTTTGCCTCTGCTGAAAGGTGCCAGAGCTTCTTGGCCTCAGTGCCAAGGAAAAAATTCTCCTCCCTGAGATCAGGACTGAAATTTCAGTCCTTTAAAAGAAGTACAGGAAATTCCTTGTGAGTAACAATGGAGGGAAGGAATAACAGCTCAGTTTTGGGTCTCAGTCTGTGCTGTGAGGATGCCACTGAATTCTCCTTGGAGCTAAAATCTTTTTTCTTTGCTCAGCAGAGATGGACTCTGAGGAGCTGGAGCAGGAGCTGGACAGTCTCCTGCAGGACTCCAGCAAGGATTCCCTGGATCTGCCTCCGGTTCCCCAGAGGGTGCTGAGTGCCCCCATCTCTGATGCCGAGCTGGAAGCTGAGCTGGAGCAGCTCTCTGTGTCTGCTGGAGGTGGGAATGGCAGCAGAGGCCTGGCAGAGCTGGGAATCTGCCTGGATCCAGGCTCTGCAGAGCTAAACCCAATCCTGAGCTGGGAATTCTGCCTGGATCCAGGCTCAGGAGAGTTAAACCCTGTCCTGGCAGAGCTGGGAATCTGCCTGGATCCAGGCTCAGGAGAGATAAACCAAATCCTGAGCTGGGGATTCTGCCCGGATCCAGGCTCAGGAGAGATAAACCAAATCCTGAGCTGGGGATTCTGCCTGGATCCAGGCTCAGGAGAGTTAAACCCTGTCCTGGCAGAGCTGGGAATCTGCCTGGATCCAGGCTCAGGAGAGATAAACCAAATCCTGAGCTGGGAATTCTGCCTGGATCCAGGCTCAGGAGAGTTAAACCCTGTCCTGAGCTGGGAATTCTGCCTGGATCTAGGCTCAGGAGAATTAAACTCAGTCCTGAGCTGGGAATTCTGCCTGGATCCTGCCTCTGCAGAGCTAAACCCAGTGCTGAGCTGGGAATTCTGGATCCTGCCTCTGCAGAACTTAACCCAGATCTGGCAGAGCTGGGAATTCTGCCTGATCCAGGCTCAGCAGAGTTAAACCCAGCCCTGAGCTGGGAATTCTGCCTGGATCCTTTGCCAGGGGTGGAGGGAGAGCTGAAGGCTCTGTGAAGGAGCTGCTGCTTGGACAAATTGCTTTTTTACATTTAACAAAGTTGTACAAAGCCAGGCAGTGTTGGAAGGGATAAACCAGAATTGTCTAAACAGGATTTGTCCAGCACTCAGCTGGAATGCTCTTCATGTGGGACAGGCCTGCTTAAGCTGGGCTTTATTTACTGATAAGGAAATAAATCATAAGAATGATAAATAAATCATATTTTATGATTTATTAATGATCTTTTTGTGTCCCTCCAACTCAGGATACCCCATGATTCAGTAACAGTGAATGACCAGAGTTTATGGGCTTACACTGAGCTTTCCCTACACCTGTCCTGGACAGTTTATTTTCCTTTTGGGAATCTGTTCATGAGCAATTCCACAGGATTGGCCTTGTAGTTTTCCTTTGGGTTGAGCAGGTTATAACCCCAATTTCCAAGGCATTCCCTGGAAATTTCCAGGGCATGACATGCTCCGCATGGAACATGAGATTCCAGGGGGATGGAACATGGAATTCCAGGGGGATGGAGCAGAGCAGGGAAGCACCTGGGCACTCTGGAATGCTATTGGGTGGTTGTGGATGGATTTGATGAGTTCTGATCTCTACTCTGTTGCAATTCCCTTCACAGATGTGGCACAAAAGACTCCCTCTGCTTCTTCTGAACCCAAAACAGCTCTGGGACTGAATCTCTGAAGAGCCAACAGAATCCTGTTGCTGCAGCTTGGGAAGTGTCTCAATGTTCCTTAACTGATGACCAGAACTTCCAAGGAGAGGGGAGCAGCCCTGTCCTCCTGGATCTGTCTTTGCTCAGCAGCAGGAGCTCCTGCCATGACAATCCACTCTGGACCTGGCCCCAGCTGGTGTTTGTCATCTGTGCCAACATCTGGTCTCGAGCTGACTCGTGACCCCAAGTCACTGCCACATCCAGGCTTCCCTCTGGGAACACAACTCCAGCCAAGATAAAAACTCTTCTGTGTCCATAGCAGTGCTCGGTTTTGGGTTTGATTTTGGTTTCTCTTCCTTTGCTGTGGCTGATGTTGAGAATCTGAGCAGCAGCAGCGTTGCAGTGGCTCAACATTTGGCTGTTTGTGTGGTTGTTTAGAACACTTGGCACATCAGTCCTGCCCTTAAACACCTGGTGCTTGTTGTGTCCCTCCCTCTGGATCCTGCACTGACAGCCAGGCACTGGATCTGCTCAGTTTGAGGAGATTTTGGTGCTGCTCAGAGAGGGCAGCAAGGGCAAGCACAAGGCAAAAGAATCCCTCTCTCTGTAATGACATTAAGGCCTTAAAAGGGAGACCTGCAAAAGATTCCCCCAGAGGAGTTTCAGGCTCTTGTGGCCGAGGCTGCTCTTTCTGCTGGCACTTGAAATTGGAGCTGGTGGCTATTTTTGTATCACCCCTGTAAGCAAAACTCCTGGGGAGCTGCAGGGTGCTGGCTCTGAGCTGCCACGGAGGGATTTGGGGTGGGAAATAAATAAAAGGATCCCTTGGGAGGGCACAGCCCCATGGAACAGCCTTGGCTTTGCCTTCAGCCCTGGCACTGCACTCCCCCAGGATTGTGTGTTCCCTGACAGCCCCAGCCCAGCCCCTGTGGATGTTTTTGATGCACAAACCCCTGAGCACCACAGCTGCAGCTGCTCCAGGGCTGCCTCTGCCCCTCTCATCTTTTGCAGGTCACTTTTAACCCCTGTGTGCCCACGGAAGCCTGGGAAGCTCCAGGAGGGGAATGTGCCCTTCCCTGGCATTGCTGAGCATGGCAGGGGAGTGCCTGGCTGCCTGTGGATGGATCACAGCCCTGTGCCCCTCCTCCTGGCTGGGAATGTGTCCCACAGCACCGGGAATGTGTTCCACCACCAGGGGAATGTTTTCTACCACCAGTGGGAATGTATTCCTGCACCACTGGGAATTTATTCCAGCACTACTGGGAATGTATCCCACAGCACTGGGAATGTGTTCCTGTAGCACTGGGAATGGATTCCTGTACCAGTGGGAATGGATTCCTGCAGCACTGGGAATTCATTCCAGCACTACTGGGAATGTATCCCACAGCACTGGGGATGTATCCCAGCAGCACTGGGTGTATTCCAGCAGCACTGGGAATTTATTCCCATAGCATTGGGAATGTATTCCAGTATCACTGGGAATTTATTCCAGTGCCACTGGGAATGTATTCCTGCACCATTGGGAATTTATTCCCACAGCATTGGGATTGTATTCCCACAGCACTGGGAATGTGTTCCACCACCAGTGGGAATGGATTCCTGCACCACTGGGAATTTATTCCAGCACTACTGGGAATGAAGTCCCACAGCACTGGGAATGTATCCCAGCAGCACTGGGAGTGTATTCCTGTACCAGTGGGAATGGATTCCTGCAGCACTGGGAATTTATTCCAATACCACGGAATTTATTCCCACAGCATTGGGAATTTATTCCAGTACCACTGGGAATGTATTCCACAGCACTGGGAATTCATTCCAGTACTACTGGGAATTTATTCCCACACCATTGGGAATGTATTCCAGTACCACTGGGAATTTATTCCAGTACCACTGGGAATGTGTTCCTGCACCACTGGGAATATATTCCCACAGCACTGGGAATTTATTCCCACAGCATTAGGAATGTATTCCAGTACTACTGGAATGTATTCCTGCATCTGTGGGAATGTATTCCCACAGCACTGGGAATGTATTCCTGCACCACTGGGAATTTATTCCCACAGCATTGGGAATTTATTCCAGTACCCCTGGGAATGTATTCCTGCACTATTGGGAATTTATTCCAGTACTACTGGGAATGTGTTTCTGCAGCACTGGGAATGAATTCCTGCAGCACTGGGAATTTATTCCAGTACCAGTGGGAATGTATCCCAGCATCACTGGGAATGTATTTCCCACAGCATTGGGAATTTATTCCAGTACCACTGGGAATGTATTCCAATATCACTGGGAATTTATTCCCACAGCATTGGGAATGTGTCCCAGTACCACTGGGAATGTATTCCAGCAGCACTGGGAATTTATTCCAGCATCACTGGGAATGTGTTCCTGCACCACTGGGAATTTATTCCAGTACTACTGGGAATTTATTCCCACAGCACTGGGATTGTATTCCCACAGCATTGGGAATGTATTCCAGTACCACTGGGAATTTATTCCAGTACTACTGGAATGTATTCCTGCACCTGTGGGAATGAATTCCCTCAGCACTGGGAATGTATTCGTGCCCCATTGGGAATGTATTCCTGCCCCACTGGGAATGTGTTCCCACAGCACTGGGAATTTATTCCAGTATCACTGGGAATTTATTCCAGTACCATTGGAAATGTATCCCAGCACCACCAGGAATGTGTCCCAGCACTTCCACGCTGCCTCTCCAGCCCCCACTCCTCAGTGGCACCTTGGGGTAATGCAATGGCGGCTGGAGTTTCCCCTCCTGTGCCCATTTCGTGCCCGCCCAGTCCCAGCCCAGGGCCAGGGTGGCACTGGGGCTGTCCCAGGGGCTGTGTCCCCTCTGTCACCGCTCACCAGTGCAGGCTCCTGCCAGGGGCGGGGAGGCTGCAGCTCTCACGTCCCCATGGAATGATGTACAATGACTTGAAGCTCTGTATTCCTTTCCTCTGGAAGTAAATGGGAGAAAATCCTCGGTGTTTTCTGCCTGTGTGTGACCAAAGGGGAGGGGAGGGACCCAGGGGCCTCCTGTGCTTTGTCCCTGCTCCAGCTGCTGATCCAGCTGTGCTGGCATCCAGGGATAGTCCTGGGCTGCTTTATCCAAACCCAAACTGAGCCCCTGCTCCACCAGACTAACCTGGGTTTAAAAACCCCATTATTAAATATTACCACATTTAATAATTTGTCTGTATTTCCTGAGCAGGCTCTGCTGCTTTTTGGGTGGCACTGCCTTCATTCCTGGTGTCATTGTGGACACAATTCCCACTTTTCTTTATTCTTCCCTTTCTTTTTTATCTCAAACCTGCACTTTGAATGCTCACAATCACAACCCTTTGCCCATGGAGAAAAGGAAATCAGTTCTAATGCACCCCTTGCTTTTGTACCAGGCAATTCCTAAAGCTGATTTTGGGGCAGTTTTCACCCAGCTTCTTGTTCTAATTGCAATTAAGCAGCCCAGACTGGGAGCCTGGTACTGGTTTTCCCTCTGCCTGAAGAAAATCGATGTAAATTGAGCGGCCTGCTGGATAAAAACCCAAATTTCCCTCTGAAACCACAATGCCTAAACCAGGAATCTCAGGCTGTTGATGCTGTTTCCTCTGGCTGAGCTTTGATCTGATCCCTGGAGAGCTCCCTGGATTTTTTACAGGGCTCAGCTCTCACCTACAACCTGGATTTTTGTTGTTCAAGTCTGACTCCTCCTCCTTTCTCCCCTGATCTCTCAGAACTTGTCCCTCCCCTGGAAATTCCTGCAGGAATAAACACTCCCCATAATCCTGGGATGCATCAGCCGTGCTGGAAGCGACATTTAGGAGTTAAACCCCAGCAGCTGCTGCTTTATTTGGAGTGGCTGGTAATTTTCTGCCTTTGATGCAGAGTGGGGGATGTAATCAGGGTGCCTGAATGGAGAATTTTCAGGATATTTTGGTGAGACAGCAGGGAGAGGAAATCAAGGGCAGCCTCTTGCTGGGTGAGGAAATTAAATATAAAAACTTCGAGCTGAATTGACACCAAACTGGAATCTTTTCATGCTGGAGAGCTGTTTAAAATAGAGCTTAACTTGAGCCTGGAAAAAAATAGCTGCTGAACTGTTGCTGATCAGATAATGCAGATCCTCAGGGGAGGAGATCTGATCCCTCCCAGGAGGAGCTGCTGGGTTGGGTTTGTGACGGCAGAACCTGCAGGGACCCTGCAGCAGGTGCGGTGCAAAATGCCAGAAATGGGATAAACTGAATCCCATCCCATGGATCCCATCCCGTCCCATGGATCCCATCCCGTCCCATGGATCCCATCCCATCCCGTCCCATGGATCCCATCCCATGGATCCCATCCCATGGATCCCATCCCATCCCATGGATCCCATCCCGTCCCATGGATCCCATCCCATCCCATCCCATGGATTCCATCCCATGGATCCCATCCCGTCCCATGGATCCCATCCCATCCCATGGATCCCATCCCATCCCATCCCATGGATTCCATCCCATGGATCCCATCCCATCCCATCCCATCCCATGGATTCCATCCCATGGATCCCATCCCATCCCATGGATCCCATCCCGTCCCATGGATCCCATCCCATGGATCCCATCCCATCCATCCCATCCCATCCATCCCATCCCATCCCATTCCATCTCATGGGTCCCATGGATCCCATCCCGTCCCATCTCATGGGTCCCATCCCATCCCATGGATCACATCCCATGGATCCCATCCCATCCCATCCCATCCCATCCCATCCCATCCCATGGATCTCATCCCATCCCATGGATCTCATCCCATGGATCCCATCCCACTGATCCCATTTCATGGATCCCATCCAATGCATCCCATCCCATTCCCTGGATCCCATTCCCTGGATCCCATCCCATGGATCCCATCCCCTGGATCCCATCCCATCCCCTGGATCCCATCTCATCCCCAGCTGAAGGGGAGATTCTTTCCTGATCCTTTCCTACACCTTCAGGTTGTGCCGGGGAGGTTGAGATTGGAAACTGGGACAAAATCCTTCATGGAAAATGCCAGGCACTGGAAGGGTGGAATCACCATCCCTGGAGGGGTTCAAAAAGTGTGGATGTGGCACTTGGGGACACGGGGTGGGGTGGCCTTGATGGTCTGAAGGTCTTCGCCAACCTTGAGTCTAAAATTTTCCCTTTGGTGCTCCCAAGGAGAAGGAGCTGATTTGTGTCTCAAAGAAGGATTTCCTGGAAGCCTCCTGGCTCGGGATGTGCCACCAGGAGCTGCCACTGCCACCCTGTGCTGTGACTTACGGAGGTGACAGATCCAGTGCCACCCTGCTGGGCTGTGACAGATCCAGTGCCACCAGTGCCCTGTGTGACAGATCCAATGCCACCAGTGCCCTGTGTGACAGATCCGTGCCACCCTGCTGGGCTGTGACAGATCAGTGCCACCAGTGCCTTGTGTGACAGATCAGGGCGACCCCTGCTGTGTCACAGGGCGCTGCCACCCTGCTCACCCGGTCAGCAGTGACAGCAGTGACAGCAGTGACAGCAGTGACAGCATCCCGGTGCTTGTTTCTGAGCTCCTGAAAACCTTCATGCCCAGAGCGGGGCTTGGGAGGAAAATGCCCCGTGGGGCACCGAGGGCAGCGCATCCCTGGGTGGGTGAGGGATCTGCCTTGAGGGCCTTGGGGTATCCTGAGAGGGAAAGGACCCGGACGCCCCAAATCCCACCCTGGGAGCGGCGTCCAAACGCTCCTGGAGCTCTGCCAGCCCCGGGGCCGTGCCCGTTCTCGGGGGGCTGTCCCGGGGTTTATTCCCCCCTCGGGGGATGAACCCTGCCCCGCTCTCTGCCCTGCTCTGCCCCTGCCCTGTCCCAGCTCCCGCCTTTCCCCCGCTGGATCCCCAATTCCCGAGGCCGGCGCTGCTCCGGGCGCGGCTGCTGGTGCCACCTACCCTCGCTGCCTGGCGCTGCAGCCGCCGCTCATTAAACCGGGGTTTAATTAAACCGAGCTGTGGCCGCGACACGGGGACAGCGAGCGCCCGGACACCCAGAGCGAGCCCGGCCGTGGCTTCAGGGAGCATCGGCCCCTGCTGGGAATGGATCGGGGCGGGTCCCGCTGTCCCCGGGCTCAGCTGGGCCGGCTCGGGGTGATGGACGCGGGTTTAGCAATCCCGGGGTGATGGACCCTGGCTCGGCAATCCCGGGGTGATGGACCCGGGTTTGGCAATCCCGGGGTGATGGACCCGGGTTTGGCAATCCCGGGGTGATGGACCCGGGTTTAGCAGTCCCGGGGTGATGGACCCGGGTTTGGCAATCCCGGGGTGATGGATCCGGGTTTAGCAATCCCGGGGTGATGGACCCGGGTTTGGCAATCCCGGGGTGATGGACCCGGGTTTGGCAATCCCGGGGTGATGGATCCGGGTTTAGCAATCCCGGGGTGATGGACCCGGGTTTGGCAATCCCGGGGTGATGGACCCGGGTTTAGCAGTCCCGGGGTGATGGACCCGGGTTTGGCAATCCCGGGGTGATGGACCCGGGTTTAGCAGTCCCGGGGTGATGGACCCGGGTTTGGCAATCCCGGGGTGATGGACCCGGGTTTAGCAGTCCCGGGGTGATGGACCCGGGTTTGGCAATCCCGGGGTGATGGACCGGGTTTAGAAATTCCAGGGTGATGGACCCGGGTTTAGCAGAGGTGGGTTGATGGACCCGGGCTTAGCTCAGCCGGTTCGGGGGGATGGACCCGGGTTTAGCAGTCCCGGGGTGATGAGTCCAGATTTAGCAATCCTGGGATGAAGGATCCGGGCTCAGCAGAGCTGGTTCAGGGGGATAGACCCGGGTTTAGCAATCCCGGGGCGATGGATCCGGGTTTAGCAGAGCTGGGTTGATGGACCTGAGTTCAGCTGAGCCAGCTCGGGGTGCTCTGGTGGCTCTTTCCCCCGAGGTGACAGGGACAGGCAGGGTCAGGGATGCTCCAGGATCACATTCCGGGCACAGAGGGAATGAATTAGAGCTGAACCAACTCGTTTTGTGCCCAGGATTTACAAATCCTTGTCCTGCTTTTCCCCACCTCACATTGGCAGGGAGGCTGTTCTCAGGAGAGCAGGGGTGGCACTGGATCTGTCACCTCCGTAAGTCACAGCTGCAGTGGCAGCCCATGGTGGCACATCCCAAGCCAGGAGGCTTCCAGGAAATCCTTCTTTGAAACATAAATCAGCTCCTCCTCCTCCTTAGGAGCTCCAAAATATGAAATTCTGGAGTTAAGGTTGGCAAACACCTTCAGACCATCAGGGCCACCCCCACACCGTGTCCCCAAGTGCCGCATCCACACCTGACTGGAAAAGGGTCTTGACTTTCTGGTGAGTTTTACCAGTTATCCCTGAAGTGGAATGAGCTGGGAATTAAGGAAATCATGATGAACTTGAAAAAGAAGAAACTTTACACTGCTTTGCTGAAAGTAAAATCCATTTATCAAGGATTAAAAAACTTATCCTCACCCTCACTGGTTCTGCAGGTGACCTGTGCTGAAAAAAGATCTGAGGCTGCTTTGTGCAGGACTTTCAAAAAGAAATAAAAACTTCCAGGTTTGTACAGGGTTTTTAGATGTGTTTTTTCATTTTTTGTCCTGGAGAAGGGATTTTGCAGTGGACAGTAAATGCCAATTTTGCACCAGCTCAGGGCAGGGAGGAGTGATTGCTTTGGGGTCATCTCTGAGCTATGACTCAGTGCCTGGGCACGGCAATCAGGCATCATTTATGCAGAAATCACAATAAATCTCTGCGCTCATTTGCATTGAGGACCCTCAAATCTGACTGGAATGATTATTTCCCCCCTCGAACCCTCTCACTGAATTCCCAGTGACTCACCCTGTGGATTCACATCTCTCCCAGCTCCTGGGCAGAGTCGGATCCCACCTGAGCCAAAGGCAGAGGGATTTGGCTCCAGGGGAAGAGCTGTGAGCAGGGAGGGGCTGCAGGAGCACAGGGAGCTCAGACCCCTCTTGCTCCTGGCAGTGAATCCCAGCCTGGCCACGGGAGGGATCTGGGAATTCTGCAGGAGCACCAGCAGGTGAAGAGGAGAGGGCAGAGAGGAGAGGGAGGAAGATTTGCAGCAGAAGATTTGCAGCAAAGCCTCCCCAGCCCTGGAGGTGAGTTCTGGCTCCTGGGAGCAGCAGAGGAAGGGAGCTGGGATGGGAGGCAGGAGGGAAAATCCAAACTCTGAAAATCCAAAAATCCAAAAATTCTGTCAGCAGAGACCTGGAAAGGACTGAGAGCTTCCAGCACTTTTCCTGGGCTGGCAGCAGGACTGGATTGCAGCTGGGGCTTTGGAGATGCTGTGGGAGCAGGGAAAAGGGAAAATGGGCTCTGGATGCTGATGGAGCCTTGAGAAACCTCAGCAGGAAGGGATAAATGGGTGTCTTGGTTTGAAAGCCAGGTGTCTGCTAAGGAAGGCAGGAACCTCCCCTGAAATGGAAAATGTAAAATCCCCTCACTCCAAATTGCTATAAATTTTAAATTAAGGGGCTCTCAGGCAAAAAATATGGGCGGGAGCAGGAATAATGGTTCTTTAATAGGGAAGAAAATAAAAGGACAAAATAAACAATGCAGTGAACTGAACCAACCCTGCCAGAGTCAGAACCCAACCTGACACGCTGTGGGTCAGGGTGTTGGCAGCAGTCCCGTTGGAATTGTGGCTCAGCCCTCCTGCAGTGTCAGGGCTGGTTCTGCTGGAGCAGGGATCCTGGACAAGGGTGGAGTCTCCTCTGAAGATCCAGGGGCAGAGGCAGCTGCTGCTCCTCTGGGGAATCCAGTGGAGAAGCCGTGCTGGTGTTCCAGTGTTGGAGCATCGGGAGGTAGGACGGTTGGGATGGATGGAGACGAGAGATCTCTGCAGGCAGGGCTTGGAATTTGGGGTTTATTGCAAAGGGCCCTGCTGGGAGCTGCCAGGCACAGCTCAGAGCAGGCTGAGGGAAGAGAGGGGGAGAGAGGATGAGAGGGTAAGAGAGTAAAAGGGGTAAGAGAGTGAGGTTCCCATTCCAATACAATAAATCTTCTTCTGTGTTGAATATTCTACTTCTCACTAACCAATCCAATACAATATAGAAATCCTACAGCATTTCCATACAGCCTATAAGAATCATTACATTGCCATCCTGTGTTACATTTTAAACCCTAAAAACTCCTCTTTGGGCCCTTCTGCCAAGCTGTAGGGTCTGCTCTGAGCCTTGGAGCTGCATGCAAGCAGAGGGTGTTGTTCCATCAAAAGGGGATCACCTTCAGCCAGCCACACCATTGTTTTCCCATTGTTCAGTAACTGAGGGATCTCAAAGCTTGCTTTCATTTCAATCTCACTTATAGTTTCCATATTCTCAAAATCTTTTGCCAGACAATCATGTTTATAAGGCTTTCCTGTTCCATCTTCCCCAACATTCCAGAATCTCCAGATTATATCCGGGTAGGAATGCTTGGCTCCTCCCTCTGGGCTCACATCTCCCAATGGGATGCTGTAGTTCTTATCAGCTGTGCAGGGACATTCAATGGCCTCTTATCAGCAGATGGTTGTGGAAGGGATAAGGAGAAGTGCCCACTGAACAGAAGACAGCTGACGAGCAGATGGTGAACAGAACACAATTTGCTTGACAGTCCAGGACAAGGGGCAGCCATGGATGGGTTTTACCCCTCGGCAGGAGGAGCTGGGCAGGACGGGCTCAGTGCCACCGGCTGGGCAGCCCAAAGCCACTCCCCGCTGTCCCTGCGGGTGGTGACAGCCACCTGCCTGTCCCTCCTCATCCTCACCACGCTGCTGGGGAACGCCCTGGTGTGCCTGGCCGTGCTCAGGTTCCCACACCTGCGCTCCAAGGTCACCAACCTCTTCGTGGTCTCCTTGGCCGTGTCCGACCTGCTGGTGGCCGTGCTGGTGATGCCCTGGAGAGCTGCCAGCGATGTGCTGGGCTTCTGGCCCTTCGGGGCCTTCTGTGACCTCTGGGTGGCCTTTGACATCACGTGCTGCACGGCCTCCATCCTTCACCTGTGCCTCATCAGCGTCGAGCGCTACTGGGCCATTGCCGAGCCCTTCCGACACCAGAGGAGGGTGACACAGCGCCTGGCCTTCGTCACCATCGCGGTGGCTTGGCTGCTGTCCCTCCTCATCTCCTTCCTCCCCGTGCAGCTGCAGTGGCACAAGGCCCGCGAGCAGCTGGGGTTTAACGGCTCTGCGGAGGAGGGGAGCTGTGATCCCAGCCTCAGCAGGACCTACGCCATCTCCTCGTCCCTCATCAGCTTCTACATCCCCGTGGCCATCATGCTGGGCACCTACGGGCGCCTCTTCCGCCTGGCCCGGCGCCAGCTCCGCGGCATCTCCTCCCTGGAGACCCCGGTGGGACAGAGCGACCACCCTCGGGAAACCTCCCTGAAAAACTCCCTCAAGAAGGAGACCAAGGTGCTGCAGACCCTCTCCATCATCGTGGGCGTCTTCGTGTGCTGCTGGCTGCCCTTCTTCGTGCTCAACTGCCTGGTGCCCTTCTGCGACCCCGATCTCCACGTCCCGGGAGCGTCGCCGTGCGTCAGCAGGGCCGTGCTCAGCACCTTCACCTGGCTGGGCTGGGCCAACTCTGCCCTCAACCCCATCATCTACGCCTTCAACGCCGAGTTCCGCGCCGCTTTCGCCTCCCTGCTGGGCTGGGGCTGCCTGTGCCGCGGCGGCGCCGTGGAGACGGTGACCTTCAGCAACGAGCTGGTGTCCTTCCACCCCGACACCTCCGGGCCGGTGTCCTTCTGTCCTGACAACTCCAGGCCGGTGTCCTTCCATCCCAACACCTCTGGGCCGGTGTCCTTCCATCCCAACACCTCTGGGCTGGTGTCCTTCCACCCCGACACCTCCGGGCTGGTGTCCTTCCACCCCGACACCCCCGGGCTGGTGTCCTTCCACCCCGACACCTCCGGCCACAGGGCTCTGCAGGGCCTCAGCCCGCCCCAGCTGCTGCCCCAGGCCGTGCTGCAGGTGGAGAGCCCCGAGGTGGCCTTGGAGAGGGTTTCTCTGGGCTCCTCCCCACCTCAGAAGGCCCTTCCTGAGTGTGGGACCCCCGTCTGGCTGGGGAGGGTTCCCCCTCTGGCCAGCAGCACCTTCCATTGAGCCTGGGTGGGGAAAGAGAGGCGAATGCTGAATGCTGAACACTTCTGTATTAATTTATAATTAATATTTATAATTCAGGGTGTTGTGTGGTGCTGGGAACTCCTGGCTTGGCACAAGAGAGGAGGGAGCACTCAGCTTTTCCCAGAACTGTTTTGGAAGAGTTTCTTGATACATGTGGCAAAATTCTGGTGCTTAATCCAGGATGGTTTGTAAAGGGGTTGGGGGAAAGCAGCCAGCTCGGTGTGTCTGTGATGAACTGCAAAGGAAAGACAACAAAGAGGGTGAAGCGACCCACTGTGTGTCCTATTATTACCTGTATTTAATTATTTCATCAAATTAATGTGTTTAATTATTGCTATTTTCCTGCAGCGGCTCTGACCCAGCACCAGGAGGGACAGGTCCAAACCTGCCAGGCTCAGGAAGGAATCCCAGTGTGTTACAGACATTCCTGTGGGCAGACTGGGAAATGGGAACGGCTCCAAACTGGTGGGACTGGGGCTGCCTGTGGCACAGACCCCCTTGTTTACCTGGCTGCAGAATGTGGCTCCTTTTTCCCTTTTTCCCTGCACAGATTTCCTCTGTAATCCCACCAGGAAGCGTCTTCCTCCTTTTCCTCCTCCTCTTTTCCCTTCTCCCATCCCAAATTCCACATTGGGGTGGGTGAAATTATTCCAGGCTGGGGCTGATCCCAGAGCAGGGATTGGGGCAGAGATCTTTTTTACCATTTTCTCAAAACCCTCTAATTTTATAGATCCCAACACTCTGTAATCCCAAAAAAACTCCAGGAACTCTGGATGTGCCATGGGTGACCTGGGGACAGATTCTGGGGTTTTTTTGGGTGAGGAGCAGAGGGGCCTGAGAAAAGTGATATTTGTAAAAGAGGGAAAGGAGGAAAAGCATCAAATCCACGTGGAAATCAGCAGATAGAGGGGAAAAAATTTGGAGTTCCTCCAAATCCAAACCATTCCATTAGGTTCCTCCTAATCCATACCAGTCCAAACCAGCCACATTTGAGTGTGCTGGGCTGGGAGAGTGTGGGAATTAACCCTGTGCAGGTGATGTGGAATTGTGCTGCTTTCCCAGCTGGAATTGCAGGGAGACAGCCTAGGATAGGGAATGACTGCTGACTTTCAAGTGATTTTTCAGCCAGAAAAAATCGGGAATTTTAGTAAGAATGGCTTTAACAGAGAAAGGGAGAAGCGAGCACGGGTGAGGATAATGGGATGTGGCTGCTGGGGGTTGATGTCTTGCCCGGCTTTATTTCCAGACTGGAACCTGCTCCTCTTGCCCGGGAAAGACCGGGAGATGTTCCAGGAAAACTGAGGTCGGTATTATTTCCCGGGAGAGCCGAGGCCGGGATTATTTCCCGCGACAGCCGAGGCCGGGGTTGTATCCCGGGAAAGCAGCTCCGGACAGGCTGAAATCAGCCCCGGCTGCTGCCCCGATCTCAGCGGCGATTCTGGAGCGCCCGGAGCCGAACGGGGACAGGGGATGAACCCGGCCCGGGAGGGTTTGGGGAGAGCAGGGCCAGGAGCGCTGCCGGGGATGGAGCCGGGGCGGGGAGGAAGAACCGGGGATGAGGGGGAAGAAGAACCGGGAGCGAGAGGGAAGAAGAACCGGGATGAGGGGGAAGAGCCAGGACAGGCCGAGAGGAGCCCAGAGCAAAGGGAACGAGCCAGGACGGGGACGGAAAAGTTCGGATCAGTCGGGAGGAGCTGGGACGGGGCAGGACGATCCAGGACGGAGCGGGAGGAGCCGGGATAGAACGGGAGGAGCCGGGATAGAGCGGGAGGAGGCGGGATGGAGCGGGAGGAGCCGGGATAGAGCGGAAGGAGCCGGGATGGAGCGGGAGGAGCCGGGATGGAGCGGGAGGAGCCGGAGCAGAGCGGGAGGAGCCCGGACAGAGCGGGAGGAGCCGGAGCAGAGCGGGAGGAGCCGGGATATGGAGGGAGGAGCCGGGGCAGAGCGGGAGGAGCCAGAACCGAGCGGGAGGAGCCGGGAGGAGCCAGACCTGGGCGGGAGGAGCCAGAACCGGGCGGGAGGAGCCGGGGCCGGGCGGGAGGAGCCAGAACCGGGCGGGAGGAGCCGGGGCAGAGCGGGAGGAGCCAGAGCCGGGCGCAGGCGCCGCTCCGGCATCCGCTGCTCGGCCGGGCCTGGCGGTGAGGACGCGGGGGGACCCGGCCGGGGCGGCCGCAGCCGGGGGGACACCGGGGGTGCGGAGCGGGGGCGCGGTGGGGCCGGGAGCGGGGATGGGCGCGATGGGGGCTCGGGGCTCGGGTGGTGATGGTGATGATGATGATGATGGTGGTGGTGGGGACGGGAGGCAGCACGTGGCGCTGGGACATGGGGGGGCAGGCGGATGCGGAGAGCGGCATGGGGGTGTCCGGGAAAGGGGGATAACGCAGGGCAGAGAGGCTGGGGGTGCACAGGGGTGGGGAAATTGAGATGGCCGGGGCTGGGGGATTTTGGGGTGCCCGGGGCTGGGGGAAATTGGGATGCCCGGGGCTGGGGGAAATTGGAATGCCCGGGGCTGGGGGATTTTGGGGGGCCCTGGGATTTTGGGGATAGCGGGGTGCAGATGGAGCCAGCGCAGGGGCGGGTGAGATTTGGGCACCCGTGGGCGGGGGTTGGCGGCTGTCCCTTCCTCCATGTGCTCGTGTCCCTGTCCTTCCACGTGCGTCCCTCCCTCCAGGTGTGTCCCTCTCCCTCAGGTGTGCCACTGTCCCTCCAGGTGTGTTCCTGTCCCTCCCTCTATGTGCCCCCGTCCTTCCCGATGTGCCCCTGTCCCTCCATCTGTCCCTGTTCCTCCAGATGTCCATGTGTCCCTGTCCCCTGGCATGCTGTCCCTGTCCCTCCCTCCGTGTGTCCCTGGCCCTCCACGTGTGTCCCTGTCCCGCCCCATATGCCCCCGTCCCATGTGCCCACATCTGGAGGATGTGTCCCTGTCCCTCCATGTATCCCTGTCCCTCCAGGTGTGTCCCTGTCTCTCCCTCCAGGTGCCTCCCTGTCCCTCCGGGTGTCCCTGTCCTTCAGGTGTGTCCCTATCCCCCAGCAGGCTGTCCCTGTCCCTCCCTCAACGTGTCCCTGTCCCTCAGGTGTGTCCCTATCCCTCCATGTGCTCCTGTTTCTCCATTGTGCCCCTGTCCCTCCCTCCACGTGCCCCTGTCCCCTGGCAGGCTGTCCCTGTCCCTCCCTGTCCCTGTCCCTCCATGTGTGTCCCTGTCCCTCCATTGTGTCCCTGTCCCCCGGCAGGCTGTCCCTGGCTCTGTGCCCCATGGATGGCGTTTTCCTGTCGCCCAGCGAGGATGAGTTCGTGGGCAGGATCGTGGAGGAGCTGGAGCACTTCATGGAGCAGGACCAGCACCACCGGTGGGTCCCTGACTGTCCCCGGGGACACCTGGACAGTGCCAGGGACACCTGGGCAGCACCGGGGACACCTGGGCAGTGCCAGGGACACCTGGGCACCTTGGGCTCGTGCTTGGCATCGATTTTCTGGGGTGAAAGCAGCAGCATTTGGGGTCCGGCTGTGGGATCCCCTCCCCTTCAGGCGGGGCTTTGTGGCCTTTGGTGGCTTTCTGCTCGTCCTGGGTTCACCTGGAGCTGTTCCCAGCCCAGTGACCTTTGGAGGCCTTGGGGTGGCCAAGCCCAGGGTGCTGGACAGGAGCTGAGCTGAGCTCCCTGCCAGCTTCTCCTGACCTTAAATATTTGTTTCAGTGGTTTTTTTTTAATAAAATATTTGGCAAAGAAATTCCCTGTGCCATTGTCAAACACTCGGGGACACACCAAGTGACATTGAACGTGGAGTTTATTTATCCATTCTTGGTTTATTCCTGGTTTCCAGCTGGGAAATGGGTTTGTGGGGGAATTTTAAAGTTTGATGGAAGGTTTATATATTTATAAATTTGTAATTTATAAAGTTTGATAGAAGCTTTATATATTTATAAATTTATAAAGTTTGATAGAAGGTTTATATATTTATAGTATGTATTTGTAAATAGTTATATATAGTATATAACTATATATATATAGTTATATACTATATAAAGGTTTATATAGCATATATTTGTATATAAAGAATGTATATATATGTATATATATATTTGTATATATATAGTATATATATACTATATATACTATATATACTAAATATATACTATATATAGTATATATATAGTATACATACTAAATATATACTATATATTGTATATATAGTATACATACTAAATATATACTAAATATATACTAAATACATAGTATACATACTAAATATATAATATATATATTTATATACTAAATATATACTATATATAGTATATATTTGCATATAAAGAATGTATATATATGTATATATATATTTGTATATATATAGTATATATATACTATATATAGTATATATACTAAATATATACTATATATAGTATATATATAGTATACATACTAAATATATACTATATATATACTAAATATATTCTATATATATAGTATATATACTAAATATATAATATATATACTAAATTTGTACTATATATATAGTATATATACTAAATATATAATATAAATGTACACTAAATTTATACTATATATAGTATATATTTGTATATAAGGAAGGTTTATATAGTATATATTTGTATATAAAGAATGTATATATATCTATTTGTATATATATACTATATATACTACATATACTAAATACATACTCTATATATATACTGAATACATACATATATAGAGTATATATTTGTATATAAGGAAGGTTTATATAGTATATATTTGTATTTAATTTTTGGGATAAATATTGATTTAGAAATGTTTAGAATAAGATATTGTGGAGAGAGAAATGAAGTTAGGCTCAGCCTGGGAGGGAGGGGATCAGTAGCAGCTTTCTGCTGGTGCTTCCCAGCTTTTCCCATATGGATACAGCAGGAAGGAGAGTCCAGGCCAACGCCTTGGGTCAGGCATTCCCCACACTCCATTTAACGTGTAAAATGTCTCTGGACATTTGCAAATCTGACAAGTCATTTGTGCCTTTAATACCCCCAAGTCCTGCTTGCCTTTTTTCTGATTTAAACCCCGTGCTGGGGATGCCTCAGGGATGAGGGTATTGAATGTTTCCACCATCCCCATCCCTCCCTGCACGTTCCTGATGCCCTGAGCCCTCTCTCCTCGCAGGGTGCTGCTGTTCCCACCCCTGTCCAGCCGCCTCAGGTACCTGATCCACAGGACCGTGGAGAACATGGAGTTGCTGAGCAGCTTCTCGGTGGGAGAGGGCTGGAGGAGGAGGACAGTCATTTGTCACTCTGCTGTCAGGTGAGCTGTGATCCCCTGGGTCAGGGCTGGCAACGACCAAAACCCTGGAATGGTTTGGGAGGGACCCGAAACTCATCCCAGTGCCGTCCTTGTCACCTTCTGGGGACACCCCCACTGTCCCAGGTGCTCCAAGGCCCAATGTCCAGCCTGGCCTTGGGCATTCCAGGGATCCAGGGGCAGCCACAGCTGCTCTGGAATTCCATCCCACCCTCACAGGGAACAATTCCTGCCCAATATCCCATCCATCCCTGCCCTCTGGCAGTGGGAGCCATTCCCTGTGTCCTGTCCCTCCATCCTTGTCCCCAGTCCCTCTCCAGCTCTCCTGGAGCCCCTTCATGCTCTGGAAGGGGCTCTGAGCTCTCCCTGGAGTCCCTGGAGCATTCCCAGCTCTCCCAGCCTGGCTCCAAAGGGTTTCCAGCCTGATCCATCAGGCACAAAGTCACTTTGTCCCATTCAGGTTCTCTATTACCAATGGCACCTCCCAGACCCCAAGGAACAGCAGGATTTTTTGGGAATTTGATGCTTCTCCTCCTTTTCCCCTGGGCTTGCCCTGCTCCCCTCTCACCATCCTCTCCTTCCCAGTCCCTCTCCAGCTCTCCTGAAGCCCCTTCAGGCCCTGCAGGGGCTCTGAGCTCTCCTGGAGCATTCCCAGCTCTCTCAGCCTGGCTCCAGAGGGGCTCCAGCCCTTGGATCAGGCACAGAGTCACCGTGTCCCATTTAAGGTCTCCATCGCCAATGGCACCTCCCAGACCCCAAGGAGCAGCGGGATTTTCCCACTTTTGGGAATTTGATGCTTCTACTTTGTCCCCAGTCCCTGTCCAGCTCTCCTGGATCCCCTTTAGGCTCTGCAAGGGGCTCTGAGCTCTGCCTGGATCCCCTTTAGACACTGGAAAGGGCTCTGAGCTCTCCTGGAGCATTCCCAGCTCTCTCAGCCTGGCTCCAGAGGGGCTCCAGCACCGTGTCCCGTTCAGGTTCTCCATTACCAATGGCACCCCCCAGACCCCAAGGAACAGTGGGATTTTTTGGGAATTTGATGTTTCTTTTCCTTTTCCCCTGTGCTTCCCCTGCTCCCTCTCACCATCCTCTCCTTCCCAGTCCAGCTCTCCTGGAGCCCCTTCAGGCCCTGCAAGGGGCTCTGAGCTCTCCCTGGAGCCCCTGCAGTGTTCCCAGCTCTCTCAGCCTGGCTCCAGCCCTTGGATCAGGCACAAGACCCTGTGTCCCATTCAGGTTCCCCATTACCAATGTCACCTCCCAGACCCCAAGGAACAGCGGGATTTTCCCTTTGGGAATTTTTCCTTTTGGGAATTCCCTTTTTGATGCTTTTCCCCTGGGTTTCCCCTGCTCCCCTCTCACCATCCCTTGTCCCCAGTCCCTCTCCAGCTCTCCTGAAGCCCCTTCAGGCCCTGGAGGGGGCTCTGAGCTCTCCTGGAGCATTCCCAGCTCTCTCAGCCTGGCTCCAGAGGGGCTCCAGCACCGTGTCCCGTTCAGGTTCTCCATTACCAATGGCACCCCCCAGACCCCAAGGAACAGTGGGATTTTTTGGGAATTTGATGTTTCTTTTCCTTTTCCCCTGTGCTTCCCCTGCTCCCCTCTCACCATCCCCTCCTTCCCAGGCTTCCCAGCGAGCCCTCCGTTGACCACAAGCCGGGTCCCCCCGCTGGCCGAGCGCAGCGCCCGGCGCAGCCCTGGGGCCGGGGGGCGCGGGGGCTGCGCCACGCCGGGGACACGCACGGGGACGGCGCCCGCGCCACCGTGGGCTCGGGCAGGATCTCCAGACCGCCCCGGAGGAAACCAGAGCGAGCCCCGTTCGTGCCCCGAGGGGGCCGGAGAAAGGCGAATTGGAGGGAGCGGGAGAGCCCCGGGGACGAGGCGGCTGCAGGAGGGGAGAACGACGGCGCCGGGAATCCCAGCCGGGAGCAGCAGGAGCTGGGCAGGGCTGGGGGCGGCCCTGGGAAGGAAGAGAGTGTCCCTGGAAGAGGCCGCGCTGAGCATCCCCTGCGTGGTGGGAAGGTGCCGTCCTTGGGGAATGGTGGCGATTCCTGCGAGCGGGAAGGTCGGGGTGAGGACTGTTCCCATGCCCCAAATTCTGCACACCACAAACACCCTCCTGAGGCGGGGGAGGAGGAACCAAGCCATGGCAGCACCATCACTGCAGAACTCAACCAACACCCACCTGAGGCAGGAGAGGAAGAACCAAGCCATGGCAGCAGCATCATTCGAGAACACAACCAACACCAACCTGAGGCAGAGGAAGAACCAAGCCATGGCAGCAGCATCATTCGAGAACACAACCAGCACCAACCTGAGGCAGAGGAAGAACCAAGCCATGGCAGCACCACCATTGCAGAACACAACAAACACCCACCTGAGGCAGGAGAGGAGGAACCAAGCCATGGCAGCACCACCATTGCAGAAGGCAGAGAATTCCAGGCCCAGCTGGAGGAGGAGAAGCAATCCAGCCGGGATTCCAGAGGGTCGGAGTGTGGGAGGAGCTGTGTCTCTTTGGAGAACCACGGTGGCAGCAGGACAGCCCCAGGTGTGACAGACACGGTGGCAGATCAGCATTCCCGGAATTCCCAGGGAATTCCCAGCCCCAGCGCTGGGCAGGTGGAGCAGGAGCCCCTGCAGAAGGTTCTGGAAGGCCCAGCCGAGGCTGCGGCTGCCCCTGAGCCGCTCCATGAGGGAGATCCGGGGCGGATCCAGGGGAAGGAGGAAGAGGAGGACAAGGAAGGCTCCGGTGTGGCCGAGGCAATGAGGAGGGGCCTGGATTTGGCTGCAGGGGACAGAGAGGGGACGAGGCAGAGCAGCCTCGAGGACGACTGCACGGCAGAGCTCCTGGCTGAGGTGATTTGGGGCAAAATCTGGGAAAAAAGGGGAAGGAGGCGCCCCTGGGAGGGGATCCCATGTCCTGGTGGTGCAGGTGGGGATGGAGTGGCTGAGGTGAGGGCTGGGCTCTGAGGGGATGAGGAATGGGCTTTTTGGTTTTGGTTTTGCTTTTTGGTTTTGGTTTTGGGGTTTTTGTTTTTGATTTTTGCTTTTTGTTTTTGAGTGACAAAACTAGCTTTTGTCCCCTCAAAAAGGAAAGAAGCCCAGAAGTTTATCTTCTCAATTAGGTAAAAAAAAGTCACCTCATAGGACCTGGGGGACTTCACCTCAAACTTAAGGATAGCCAATTGGACAAAGCCAAAAAGTCCCACCTGAGCAATTCACTAGAAAAAGAAGAGAACAAAGGAACTAATCACTTTTGTGAGGGTGTTTAACCAGGAGCAAGAACCTCTTGCACCTAAATCAGTTTTTCTTTGTAAAGGGTTTGTTATTTTGCTTTTTATTAAATCCTTTTTGTTCCCAGCACTGCCACAGAAGCCATCCTGCTGATTTCATGCCAGCTGAGCGATCTCAAATATGAAATAAACCTCCGAGAGCTTGTGAGCCCTCACTCAAAGCAGCTCAAGGGGGTGAAACTCGAGCCTGGCTCATTGCTTTGTATTTAATCCTTGTTTGGGTCTCCCCAGATCGTTGGGAACCTGTCAGTGAAGGACATCAGCATCGAGAGGATCTCTGTGGATTACTCTGGCTATGGGGAGGCGCAGGTCAGCGAGGGGGACCTGGCCCACGTCACCGAGATCTACGACTTCCCCTCGTCCCTGAAAACCGAGGATCTGCTGGGAATGTTCTCGGATTTCCAGTGAGTGACAGCCCAGGGAGCCTGGGCAGGGCAGGGAGCTGGGACTGGCACCAAAATTCTGAGTTTTGGTTTCACCTTGCCCTCTCTGTGTGCCTCAAAGGCTTTTCCTGCAGTTTAAAGCCCAGCTTTACTCCACATTTCAAACGCCCAAATTCTGAGTATCAGTTTCATCTTCCCCTCATTCTGGGCCTCAAAGGGGCTTTTCTTGCAGTTTAGGCCTGGTTTAAAGCCCAGCTTTGCTCCACATTTCTGGCAGCAAAATTCTGGGTTTTAGTTTCACCTTCCCCTCATTGTGTGCCTTAAAGGGGCTTTTCTTGCAGTTTAGGCCTGGTTTAAAGCCCAGCTTTGCTCCACACTTCTGGCACCCAAATTCTGGATTTTAGTTTCACCTTCCTCTCATTGTGTGCCTCAAGGGCTTTTCCTGTAGCTTAGGCCTGGTTTAAAGCCCAGCTTTGCTGTACATTTCTGGCACCCAATTTTTCAATTTTAGTTTCAGCTTCCCCTTTCTGTGGGCCTTAAAGGGGCTTTTCCTGCAGTTTAGTCCTGGTTTAAAGCCCAGCTTTATCCCACATTTCTGGCAACAAAATTCTGAATTTTAGTTTCACCTTCCCCTCTGTGTTCCTCAAAGGCTTTTCCTGTAGCTTAGGCCTGGTTTAAAGCCCAGCTTTTCTCCATGGCTCTGGCACCCAAATTCTGAATTTTTGTTTCACCTTTTCCTCTTTGTGTTCCTCAAGGGCTTTTGCTGCAGTTTAATCCTGGTTTAAAGCCCAGCTTTAAATAATTCTTCTGTGAGGGCAGAGCTGAGTTCCTCTCTTGGGATAATTCCTGGATTACTTGTGAAAATTCCTTCCACAGATCAATTAAACCAAATCAATTACATTTTAAAATGATATTTAAATTATTCTTTAAAACTGAAAGAATGATTTTAATTTAATGACTTCAATTTATATTTTAATAATACTGAAATAATTCTTCCTGCATTGTTTGTGCTTCCTCAAATTTCCTTTCCCGTTCTCTGGGAGTGAAGCAGAGCTAGAAAAGGATTGGAATATTTTTGAATTCCTGCTCTCAAATTCCCATTTTCCACTGACTCTTTATGAGATTTCACCCCAAAATCACTTCATAAATCAATTGGTTTTCATTGTTATGCCTGGGAAACACTTCAGAAATGTCAATATTTTGGTGCTGGAAGCCAATCCCTGAAACTGAGGTTGGGTTTGAGAGGAAAAGGAGAATTTGGGGTAATTTCATATTGTGGCCTCAAAAAGGGCACATTTAATGTCATTTTTCCTCCTTTCCCTGCCCTTTCCCCCATTGAAAATGGGAATAATGCTTTGGGAAACTCCATAAATCACTGAGAACCCTCCTGGGGCTGCTGCGTTTTGTTGGGGCTTTGTTTTTCTTGACATTTATTCAAATTATTTTCTTTTCTTGCAGTGAGAGTGGCTTCAAAATCCAGTGGGTGGATGACACCCACGCCCTGGGGATCTTCTCCAGCCCCTCCACAGGTACTGGGGGGGATTGAGGCACCAGAGCTCCCCAGCCCCTTCCCAGTGCAGTGGGATTGATTTTATTTTATTTTATTTTATTTTATTTTATTTTATTTTTAATTTAATTTTAATTTAATTTAATTTAAATTGAATTTAAATTTATTTTTTAATTTAAATTTATTTTTTAGTTTTAATTTAATTTAAATTTTTTTAATTTTAATTTAATTTAATTTTAATTTTATTCTAGTTTATATTTTGTTTTATTCTATTTTTATTTTTATTTTTATTTTTATTTTTATTTTTATTTTTATTTTAGTATTTTATTTTATTTTTTATTAAATTTTAATTTTATTTTTTATTTTTATTTTATTCTCGTTTATATTTTGTTTTATTCTGTTTTTACTTTAATTTTATTTCAATTTTATTTTTATTTATTTTATTTTGTTTTATTTTTGTTTTTTATTTTACTTATTTTATATGTGTTATTTTATGTGTTATTTTATTTTATTCCATTCTATTTTATTCTATTTTATTTTAATTTTTTTCCTGTTCCTTTCCATCCTGGATAGATTTTGGAAAGCTGGAATTTCTGGGCTGGGATGTGGAAAGTGCTTTTTAATTGCCTTGGATGCAGCTGTGTGCACTCTTAAAAATTACAAATAATAATAATGATAATCAAGAGGTTTTTCACCTTTTTTTCCCTTTTTTTTTTGTCTTTTATGACTTGAAAATATTCCAATCACCTCCCAAGGATATTGGGAGGGGGATGGCACCAAAATCTGGATAAATTCATTTTTTTGGGGGGACAAAACCCCAAGTGCAGCTCAGAGCCAGCCCTGGAGGGTTCCTCTCATATCCCAACAGGTTCTGCTCTTTTATTTGGGATTTCCCCTAAAAAGTGCCAAGATTCTTTTAAAATAACATTTTTTCAAGTTTTTGGGATTATTCCTGGTGGGGAATTGTTCCCACCACGATTTCAGCTGCTTTAGTCCAAGCCTTGGGGGCAAATGCTGAGATCTCTGAGTGGTTTTGTGCTTTTTTGTGGTTTTGTTTTGATGGGGAGATCTTTGAAGAGTTTTGTGTTGGGAATGAGGCATGGATGGGATTTTTGGGATTTTGGTCTTCAGGTTGTTTTTTATTTTTCTCTTATTAAAAGCTCAGCACTGTCTGCACCTCAGGGTACAGAGAGAAGGCACCAAAAGTCACCAGACCCAGATTCGAGCTCTTTTAAAGCTGTTTTGTCCAATTAACCCTTGGGATTTATTTTATTTCCACCTCCCTACCAATAACTCATTATTTGTCTGTCCAACATCTGCTTTTGGTTCTTTCTAATGCAGCCCCTGTGCCCCCAGCACTGCAGGAAATGGAGCAGGTGAAGAACAAGAAGGAGATCAGACAGTGCCCAAAATCCTCCAGCTTTTCTCCTGCCCACCCCCATAATAAAAACCCAAAACTTTTCCCTCCATACTAAACATTTTTTCCACACTAAACTTTTTCTTCCATACCAAAAACTTTTCCCATCCTAAATTTCTTTTTCCACACAAAACGTTTTCCATACTGAACTCTTTTCCTCCATCCGAAACCTTTTCCTCCACACTAAACTTTTATCTTTCATCCTAAACTTTTCTTCCCATCCTAAACTTTTTCTTCCACACTTAAGTTTTTCCTCCACACTAAACTTCTTCTTCCCTACCTAATTTTTTTCCACATTAAACTTTTTACTCGATGGTAAACTTCTTATTCCTCCATGCTAAACTTTTTCTTCCATTCTAAAAACTTTTTCCACACTAAAGTTTTTCCTCCATACTGAACTTTTTCCATACTAAATTTTATATTCCATATTAAACTTCTTCCTCCATACTAAACTTTGAACTGTTTTTCCATATTCATCTTTTTCCTCCACACTAAACTTCTTCTTCCCTACTTCATTTTTTTCCACATTAAACTTTTTTCTCCATATTAAACTTCTTTTCCCTCCATGCTAAACTTTTTCTTCCATACTGAATTCTTTCCATCCTAAACTTTTTTTTCCATGTTAAACTTTTCTTTCCATCCTAAACTTTTTCTTCCATTCTAAAAACTTTTTCCACACTAAAGTTGTTCCTCCACACTAAACTTCTTCTTCCATATTAACTTTATTTTCCACATGAAACTTTTTCTTCCATACTAAAGGTATTCCTCCATACTGAACTTTTTCCACACTAAACTTTATTTTCCATATTAAACCTTTTCCTCCATACTGAACTTTGAACTGTTTTTCCATACTCATCTTTTTCTACCACACTAAACCTTTTCTTCCATACTAAAAACTTTTTCCTCCACACTAAAGCTTTTCTTCCATACTCAACTTTTTCTACATTAAACTTTTTTTCCACACTAAACTTTTCTTTTCATCCCAAACTTTTTCGTCCATACTGAACTTTTTTCTCTGTACTGATTTTTTCTTCCATACTAAACCTTTTTCATACTGAACTTTTTCTTCCATACTAAATTTTTTTTCCACATTAAACTTTCTTTTCCTCCACACTAAACTTTTCTCTCCATCCTAAACTTTTTCTTTCATCCTAAATTTTTCTTCCGCACTAAACTTTTCCCTCCATACTGAACTTTTTCTCCATATTAAACTTTTTCCATACTGAACTTCTTCTTCCACATTAAACTTTCTTTTCCTCCATCCTAAACTTTTTCCTCCATCCTAAGCTTTTTCTTCCATCCTAAAGTTTTTTTCCACATTAAACTTTTCTCCATCCTAAACTTTCTCTTCCATACTGAACTGTTTTTCCACACTAAACTTTTTCCTCCACATTAAACCTTTTCTACATTAAACATTTTCCACACTAAACTTTTCTTTCCATCCCAAACTTTTTCTTCCACACTAAACTCTTTTATCCATATTAAACTTTTCCCTCCATACTGAATTTTTCTTCCATACTGAAATTTTTCCTCCATACTTAACTTCTTCTTCCACATTAAACTTTTTCCTCCATACTAAACTTCTTTTTCTTCCATCCCAAGCTTTTCCCCCCCCACTAAACTTTTCTTTCCATCCCAAACTTTTTCTTCCATACTAAACTTCTTCCATATTGAGCTTTTCCCTCCACACTAAACTTTTCTTTCCATCCTAAACTTCTTTTTCTTACATCCCAAACTTTTTCTTCCATCCTAAAGTTTTTCCCCCCACACTAAACTTTTCTTTCCATCCCAAACTTTTTCCTCCATACTGAACTTTTTCCTCTCTACTGAATTTTTCTTCCATACTAAACTTCTTCCATACTGAACTTTTTCTTCCATACTAAACTTTTTTTCCACATTAAACTTTCTTTTCCTCCATCCTAAACTTTTTTTCCATACTACACTTTTTCCCACATTAAACTTTTTCTTCCACATTAAACTTTTTCCTCCATACCAAACTTCTTTTTCTTCCATCCCAAACTTTTTTTCCCCACACTAAACTTTTCTTTCCATCCTAAACTTCTTTTTCTTACATCCCAAACTTTTTCTTCCATCCTAAAGTTTTTCCCCCCACACTAAACTTTTCTTTCCATCCCAAACTTTTTCTTCCATACTGAACGTTTTTCCACATTAAACTTTCTTTTCCTCCATCCTAATCTTTTTCTTCACACTAAACTTTTTCTTGCCTGCTAAATTTTTCATACTAAACTTTTTCCTCCATCCTAAACTTTTTCTTCCACATTCAACTTTCTTTTCCTCCACACGAAACTTTTTCCATACTAAAATTTTCCCCCTATACTAAGCTTTTTCTTCCATCCTAAAGTTTTTTTTCCATGTTAAACTTTTTCCTCCACACTAAACTTCTCCCCCACACTGAACTTTTTCTTCCACACTAAACTTCTTCCTCCATACTAAACGTTTTCTCCCATCCTAAAGTTTTTTTTTCCCATGTTCAACTTTTCCCCCCATGCTAAACTTTTTCTTCCATACTGCACTTTTGTTCCATACTACACTTTTTTTGTAATGTAGTGGTTTTTTTATGGATTTTTTGGCGCTGAGCTGTGGTGCGGAGTTTTGCTGGAATTCAGATTTAATTTAATTTTTCCGTACTGCACTTTTTCGATACTGCACTTGTTCCATACTGCACTTTTTCCATACTACACTTTTTGTGTAATGTAGTGTTTTTTTATGGATTTTCTGGCGCTGAGCTGTGGTGCGGAATTTTGCTGGAATTCAGATTTAATTTAATTTTTCCATACTGCACTTTTGTTCCATACTGCAATTGTTCCATACTACACTTTTTTTCCATACTAAACATATTTTCCCATGCTAAACTTCTTTTTCCATGCTAAAACCCCCAGGTTTCTCACCCTGTGCTGAACTCCACCACAATCCATTTCACGCACTCGTAATTCCCGTTCATCCCAAACTCTTGGCAGCTTTCTCCATGGATGAAGGTTAAAAGCAGATTCTCCCGGGGGTCAGGACAGGCAGAGGAGTCTCCCCTGGATTCCAGCCCAGCCTGGTGTGAATTTTGGGGTTAATTCCAGCCCTTTTGTGTCCCTGCAGCCTCGCAGGCCCTGGGCCGCCGCTACCCCTGCCTGAAGATCCGGCCCCTGCTCCACGCCAGCAAACAGGCCAAGGTCAAGGCCCTGCAGAGACCGAGTGAGGCACAGCTCCCTGAGCCCCCCTGGAATTCCCTGAGCCCCCCCCAGTGCTCCTGGAATCCCCTGAACCCACCCCAATGTCCATGGAATCCCCTGAACCCACCCCTGGAATTCCTTCAACCCACCCCAGTGCTCCTGGAATCCCCTGAACCCACCCCATTTCTCTTGGATTTCCCTAAATCCACCCCACTTCTCTTGGAATATCCCTAAATCCACCCCATTTCTCTTGGATTTCCCTAAATCCACCCCACTTCTGGGATTTCCCTAAACCCATCCCCTTTCTCCTGCTTTTCCCTAAATCCACCCCCCTTCAAAATTTCCCTAAATCCTCCCCCCTTCTCCCGTATTTCCCTAAATCCACCCCAACTCCCCTGGAATTCCCTGAACCCGCCCTGCTTCTAAATTTCCCTAAACCCATCCCCTTCTCTCCAGGATTTCCCTAAATCCACCCCACTTCTCCTGAATGTCCCCTAAATCCACCCCACACTTCTGGATTCTCTAAACCCACTCCACTTCTCCTGGAATTCCCTAAATTCACCCCACTTGTCCTAAATTTCCCTAAACCCACCCCAATTCCCCTGGAATTCCCTAAATTCACCCCACTTGTCCTAAATTTCCCTAAACCCACCCCAATTCTCCTGAATTTCCCCAAATCCATCCCACTTCTCCTGGATCTCCCTAAACCCATCCAGCACTTCTGGATTTCCTAAACCCACCTCACCTCTCCTGGATTCCTCTAAACCCTAGATTTCTCCTAAATTTCCCTAAATCCATTCCCTTCTCTCCTGGATTTCCCTAAACCCACCCCAATTCCCCTGGATTTCCCTCAATCCACCCCAATTCTCCTAAATTTTCCTAAATCCACCCCACTTCTCCACCCACCCTGCTTCTCCTGGAATTCATAAAAACCCACCCCAATTCCCCTGCATTTCCTTAAATCCAC